>NC_036453.1:26391712-27071212 GCF_002775205.1 Xiphophorus maculatus
GGCCAAATGCCGGCAATTGAGTATAATTTAAAACTTCAACAGAGTCTACGCTTCCAGGAAACAATCGTTCCTCAATAGCCGAGCGTCCATTCTGTATGAATTGAAACTGCTTTTTATCAGGCTGCTATCTTTATACCTTAAATGTTGTTCTTTATTAGATAGAGGAAAGTAGTCTCCCACTTCAGAATGACTTTGAATAAATTTGAGGCCGATATGAAAAATAATACAAGAATATACAGTAAGTAGCATTCTTAACGGCTACATTAAATTTTCCCCTGTCTAAAAGTTTTCATGATTCCTTATGAAGGAATGAGATATTTTATTCATATTGGATAGACGTTTAGAAGCCTGAATGTCCCTTCAAGGGGTAAAAGTTATGCCTCTTTACTCTTTTTGTCCAATGACGTCCTTGATAGGATTAGCATGACTAAAGGGTCTTAATATATGGAAAATATATTAAACGTGTGATGGTTAGTGTCTATGCCTCATTAATGACAGAGTCCAATTATTTGTTCAAAATCTCCTGGCTCCAGTAGGACTAACCTCCACCTCAGCTTAATTATGTTTGAGTTCTTTCATGCTAATTTCCAGCGTAAAGCAGGCTTCCTAATGATGCTGTGTGCTTGATTGCTCTAAGGATCCTCTGCCAGTAGGATGCATATCATTTGCTTTTCTCTGTCATTAAGGAAATAATCTTATGGAGATTGCCAAAAGCTAATTACACTAGCCACTGCTGGAATCTTCAGTGCAGCATACAATAAAACAGCTGTGCAGGTAAAGCTGACAAGCTTTTAGCGGAGCCGTTCACCTCTCCGCTCTTTCTTTATAATCCTCATGAATATTGCTGACTTTGTACGGCAAAAATGGGAAATATATTTCATTTACCGCTGCTCGACGCCGCAGGCTCGGCTGACCTTGCATCATTCCTCCATTTTTATGAGTCGGGTCCGGGAAGACCTGCGTTCCTCGCAAGTTTAAAGACGGAATACTTCAGCATCGGTATTATCAACCGCTTGTGGTGTGTGCAGGTGCAGCATGACAATATGACATAATAAAGGCACGCTGCAGGTGAAAAATTGTGTTTTTCTTGCAGATGTCGGTTATTAAAAACATGCAGTGTACTGTATACTTTGAAACAATCCCTGCATCTGCCAATTCCTCAGTGTAGGTGTAGATATCAAACAGCTCCTACTGAAATTAGACTCATTGGCCAGAATATGTTTTGTGATTAATTCTTTAACTTGTCATAAAATATCCCTTTTATTTGCATCATCCCGGATATCTAAAGGTGTTTACTTAGAAACGTCATTTAAGCCGTTAATTTTGAGAAAGATTTTCTTTACGCTTTGCTAAAGTTGAAATTGGCTTCAGAACGTTATTATGTCTGAACAAAATAAAAAGCCAGACCTGCAGGCAGCTCTTATGGGCAGCAAATTTCCAAATTTAAGATGTAATAATCAGCAGCCACTTACAATCTGTTGCAAACGTGGGCAACAACACTTTAGATTTTAACCGCCATTTTAGTTAAGAGCATCTTGCTGAAGCATTCACATTCCTGAAATGATATTCACATAAAATCTTATTTTCAAAACTTTTCACCAATAAAAACCTAAAAAAAGATTTTAAAAAAAAATGCTGTGAATGTGTATTACAGCTGTAATTGCAGTGAAACCAGCTGTCTCCATCGTGAAACTGAAATTTTGCTAATTCTTCTTTGCAAAATAGCTCAACCTCAGTCAAACTGAATAGAAAATATTCAACTTTGGCTTTAAGTTATCAACTGGATTTAAATCTTTACTTCGACTGAGCCATGCTAGCACATGGACATACTTTGACCTAAACGTCTATAGTAGGACTCAGTGTGTGTTAAGAAAAGTAAGTAAATCTGTAAGCAAGTAAACAAATGTAATTCATATTTGATTGATGAAATCACAAAGGGGTGCACAATAAAAACATAGAACATTAAAACTATAAAAATGCTGTATGCGCAAAATATAGCTTAAAAGAAATTTCACTTCGTAATTAAATTAGACCTCTGTCTCTTTAAGAAACTCCTGCTCTTTCTGAAACTCCGCCCTCAGGAAGTCATCACAACATGGCTTCTCTATTAACCCTTTAACAACATTTTCACCAGCATTGCCCTGAGAAGTAACTCGTATGACGAGTTCAGCAGATGTGCAGTTCCACCAGGTGCTTGCTAATTGCTGCTGGCTAGTCTGAAGGAGCAGAGTGGGGGAGTCATGGGAGAAGGCTGCTCTGTGAGGTGGAAACTGCAGCTCTTAAGAGGAGCTTCGTCCGGGCAGATGGGCTCAGTCCCCCAAGCGTTTTGCAAGGCTGAATGGTTGCCATGGGAGACTAAAGTAAACAAGCATAAAAGAATCAAAGCAACACTCCAGGTATGCATTATAGCATGATGTAAAGCTTAAATTTCTTTTTTGACATAATACCGCCCCTTTAAAAAGGCTGTAATGCTAGGCTAATTGCCTTTCACCAAGAAGATCCTGGGTTTAATGCATTTGCATTCATGGTCCTCTGGCTTTCTCTCACTATTTACAATCAAACTTTTGAAACAATATAAGACATGAGATACAATAAGTTGCTTAAAATGTAGAAGTGGACTATATCGAGATAGTATTTTTTTTTGTAGAAGACTCATTCAAAAATGACTAACAGTTTCCAAATCTGATAACTTGATAGGCATGCAGTGTTACAACAAGGGAACATTCACTGAAAATATACAGGGTGCAATCTCTGTAATAGGTGGCTAACTTGTTTAACACCATATACAAACTGCATTATGTGCATTAAGAGTCAAACATACACACTGATATGCAGCACTAAATGAGTAACCGCACGTGTGTGTGTGTGTGTGTGTGTGTGTGTGTGCATCTCATTTCAGCCTCCACCTCTAGCGTCTGTGGATGTGATTGACTTTTTCATTTTGTTTGTGTAAGCTGATTTGTTGTTGTTGTTGCTGTTGTTGCCTCTGAGACGTGGCCTATCCACCGCCTCCAGCTGTGAGCTTTAACCCACGAGCTCCTGTGAGAAGTGTGACCCACCACGTCAAATCCACACACACACATGTATCTCTAAAGGTACACATCAAGCTCTTATTTATGCAGTAAGCATCCAAAATTTATATAAGTTACCATAGATCACACATGTTAAGGCTGCCAACAAGGTCACGACTGATGCATTTCCTCACACTAAGATAACATGTATGATATGGCGGCACAACATCCATTGTAGCGTTCACCATCCATTTCCTTAACAACTCAGAACCAATCCTGCTAGCGGTTATGACATGTGAAATACATGGGCCTTATTATCACATAATTGCAGGGTGCACCAGCGAGGATGTCTCTGTGAGAGTAAGAGCCCTAATGCTAAACAATGGGCCCTCTGTTCCCTCACTGGAGGTATGCAACTGCACGAAAAGAGGGAAGTGGGATGGATGGAGCCAGTGATGTCTTTCTCGCTGTCCTTCTATCACTAGTTAATACAGCCATTATTAGACAGCCATGCTGATTGGGCTCGCCCCCCCGCTCCCTCCAATCCCCACCATGGCTTCTTTCAGGACTAAATGTAGCGATTCTCCAAGATGGCAGCAGATCTAATCCCACTTCCTGCTTTGAATCCAGACAGAAGGGAAAGCTGTGGATAATTTGCCTCTCCTCTCTGCTCTGTCTCTAACTGAGATGGATGCAGAAGAGCTTTCTATACATCTCACTTCATGTGTCTGCGTGCAGGCGTGTGTGTGTGTGTGTGTGTGTGTGTGTGTGTGTGTGTGTGTGTGTGCCTTAAGCAAGAAATGCTTTAATCTGTGTCTTAAGACTGAGTCCAGTGTGGCAGGGGGAGAGCATAATCTGATTTAAAGCATGCCAAGGATTTTGAATAATTTCCTCATTACCTCCACCCCATATTTAATTTAACATGAACAAGGAGAACATTTGTGTGTGTGTGTGTGTAGGCGCGTGTGGGCGTGCGTGGGGGTGTGTGTGTGTGTGATACTTTGGTTGCATGTCACACATATGCAGAAGACAGTCTAATTTCTTCCTGCTTGAGGAGGATGGAGTTACTCCTTGCATACTTCTCTCACTTTGCCTCCCTCACCAACCCTCTGAGAGCTACAGCTGTCACAGTGTCACTTTTCCCATCTACAATTGAGGAGTGTGCACAGCACACCGCCTGTGAAACCATGTCAACTACTGCCACTTGCTTCTGTTAAATAATCTGGCAGAACCAACACTACGGAAGGGGTACATTCGTGTTGCTGCCTATGTAATCACCCCCCTAAACCCTCACCCCGGCCCTTCATCACCCATATTAGTCCGGTTCCTAACTCCCAGTTTGTCTCAATTGTCTGAGATGCAGTCAAAAAGTGTTAGACTTTGCCTTTCATCATCTTTTCGAAACTCTCCTGCTTAACAATGTTGATGAATAGTCAGAGGTAAAGGAGAGATGAGAAAACTATGACGGCGTATCCAGGCCGTTGTAGACAGAAAAAAAGAAGGAGCGATTTGTTATTCTGCAAAAAAAAAAGGGCAAATTTTCTAGAAAAAAACAAAAGAAACCAAGGAGAAGAAAAATAGGAAATTTCAGAATTTCAAACAATTGAAAATGGTCAACTTTTGAAACTCGAAAATTTCCATGTTCTTCCAAGAAACTATTTACATTGCCCTTAGATTAATCTAAAAATTTCTGAGAGCAAATTTTTAACTTTTAAAATTCAGAAAAATTCTTTTATATTTTTTTAATGATTTCTGAGATTTATCTAAAAATTTCAGAGTTTTTTTCATGGAAATTTACTCCTCTTTTTCTCTATCTACTAATGTGCTGTTATAGAAAACTCTCATCCACCTTGTGTTGGAATGGAATAGGCAGGGGCAGAAATGCTGCCTCAGTTAAGTCACGCTATATCACTGCCTTCTTAGTCATCTGACATTGTAGCAAACATAATGTGAACTCAGGCTGCCACAGACTCTTTAGGGTTGACTAAAAGAACCACAACATCTTTGTGATTTTGTACAACCCGTGTAAAGTTCACCCCCCACAAATTAAACTAAACTGGAATCCAATGATTATGCAGCAAAAAATATTTGTTTGTACCACGATCATTTCAAAAGTTTTCCCAGAAATCAACAACTGGCACATTAACAAAATCAAACAAAATTTGTATAAGTAAAGTGTTCTATGTTTGTGCTGGTTTTGCAGCACCAACATAAGGCACTGAACATTATCAGAGACTCCTCACTAACTCTGCACACACATGAAAAGCAAAACCACTGCACAGCTTTCTCCCACAAGCTGTTAAAATGCTAACCTTTTGAAAGATTAGAGAGAACCAATCTATCATTTTGATAAATAATATTTGTTTTAAGGCTCTTGCGGTGAACAAAGTAATAAACGAAATACACTACAGCGAGAAATGATTGACCAAACAAGGAGCAAGTACCCTGATTAGTAACGGAAAACAGGTTTAATGGGAGCAGAGAGCAAAACAAATACAAACAAAAACATGACAGGAACAAAGAATATGTCCTCCACAAAGCAGAAAAACATCTTTAATGGAATCTCAATGGATTCGAATTCGTTAATGAGAGCATGACATACTCATACATCTATTTAAACCTACGTCAGATGGTTTGTCAGCGAAGCCCTTTCTCTTCAGGCACCTTTCCCTGCCATTGCCTCGTCTACCTGTCAAACATGTCCCCCTATCACTTACTCTGCTTCTTTATTTGACTGCCAGTGTTGTTTTCTCCACTCCACCCTCCTTGTCCCCTCACTCCACATGAAGCGCAGAGGACACCAACAGAATGTCAGTTCAGCAGTGTGTCTAGAGGGATTTCTGCTGAGGGAAATACATATTTAATGACATCTCCAACTGAGTCTTTTTCAGACGCAGCCCGTAACCTTACCAGAGATGAACACGGGGGCGGGAGGAGACATTCACCATACTTACCTTTTGTAGACCCCCCCTGCAAAATAGGTTTTTATTAATAATTAATAACAATCATCTTTAATATTTAGTTGACCCCTTCTGTAATGCAATGTTGTTGCTGTAATGCAAATGTACGACCATTCATACATTTGCTTCTGGTAGTGCCCATGAGGAATCCTATGGCGAAAGACCTCAAGTAAAATATTGATGATATGAGGGCTTACAGTTCCCACCAGAGATTTTTAATCGAGTCTGCGATGGCATTAGTTGTGAGGATTTGAGTTTTCTGTGTGTTTATTTTGGTTTCTGTGTCAGTTGAGTCTCTGTGTTGTCCCGTCTACCCCTTGATTGATCCCAGTAGTGTCTCGTTCTCCTGTATTTAATCCCACCCGTGTCTCTTGTTCCTTGTCGGGTCCTAATCTATCCAGTCGTTTGTTTGTGTCACATGTCTGCATTTGTTCCAGTTGCTACCAGTTTCTGAGCTCCTAGCCTTCTGCTCATCTGTGCTGCCTGGACTTTGTGTTCTTGTCATTTCATCATTAAAACCACCATCATTTTCTCTACTGCCTGGCTTCACTGCGTTTACCTCACCTCCTACATACCGCAGATCTTGACAATAGTAGCACGTTTCAACACTTCTGAAATCAAACTATAAGCTTGGGATTCTTGTCCTGTTTTAGAGACCAAAGACACTTACGCTTTAGCCTCACAGATGTACTGTACATGCTACAGGTTTCCTTTACCAGAGGAATCAAAGTTACCCTAGAACATCACTGGATCATCACTATGTTTCCCTGTAGGCATGCTGTCCTAGCAGTATGTGGTTCCTTCAGACATACTCCTGATCCCTCAACCCAAACAGGTCCAGTTTTGATTCTTCACTCTCCAGAACTGAATCCCGAAACATCACTGGCTTTTTGTATGTAGCTGTGGACAAATTGGCACTGACCTTTTCTTGAGCTTTTGGGTCAGTGGTTGCGTACGACTTGGAGTTCAGGCAAGACAACACTTAGCGTTGAGTATGTATGTTACTGTGGAAACGGAAATCTCAGTACCTGGTTCCATTTCAGGGTTTTGACCACCACAACTGCAAGAAGCTGTTCTTAAAAAGCTACGCTGCCAACTGTATCTTTAGGTACATTGTTTGTACACGATAACTGAGTCTTCTCTGAACTCTCTGGACAATTCTCTTAACTTTGCCATACTTCTATGATGCAATACAAAGTTACCATCAAGAGTCCAATTACTTGAGGTACTAGATGCAACTGAGTCAATCTAAACTGAGACAAATGTAGCGAGTGGTGGGCGGTTGGAAGAAGCTGTCATGTACTTGTTTTAAAATTAAGCCTTTAGCAGCAGCAAAACACAGCACCATGCGTCCAGGCAAAATTAGATTTGCAGGCAGCCTTTATAATGTATATTTATTTGCCTTTCAACAACTGATTAGTCTCCCATGGCCCTTGGAGTTTCATGCTAGACTTAGCATTTCAATTCAGCACACATCTCGCTTTATCCTGAAGCCAAATAAGTGTCTGTCTCCAGTGGGAGTTTCAGCCCACAAGAGCGCAACCACTTCTGAGCGTGGTGGAGGGGTGCGTGAGGAAGACGGCAGGGGAGGCAAGGAGGGGGAAAAAAAGCATTGTGCACAAACTTGTGAAGATGAAAAATGACAATGAGTGATCGCCGCGAGGGGGAAGAGATCTTCTGCTTCAGACGGCTACGCAATTACAGCAGACGAACCCGACAACACATAATGCAGCTGGCTTTTTTTTCCCCTTCCCTTTTCTTCCTGTGAGCTAGACACAGCTGGAGAGGCAGCAAGGCTCCGTTGTTCCTCTGTTTCTTCTGCTGCCGCTCTTCGCAACACAGGCCCAAAAGCATCATCAACAGCTCTGAGACTGAGAGGGCTCGGGGAGCTGAGGGTGGCTGTTTGGAGCTAGAAAACACCTTACCAGTACATCTTAATGACAGGTGACAAATGAGCACCAAGTTCAGCTCGGTTATTCCCTGTTCATAAATCAAGGGCAAACTGCAGACAAGGGTGCATGTAAGAAGATTGGTTTACTCACTGCTCCAGAACAAACCTAAATGACACCAATGAAGCAAGCAATCTATATCAAAGATGCAGGCAGGGGGAGGTAAAATTCTGCGTGTAAGCACTCTGTCACGCCAACAGTAGCTCACCTTTTATGACCGACAGAACGCAAGTCAAGTGAGACACACTATATAGCAATTTAAATGTTTAAATCATTTGTGGAAATAGATAGCTGCCATTATGATTCTGGGCTCTTGCTCAACTTGTCCTTTCTTTTCTGTGTTAATCTAAAAAATCGTAGAGCAACACTGATCTAATCTTTTGGAGTTGAAACCAGATATTCGCAGACACTGAATAAAAAGATGTCTTTTTTTCTCTGTGTCTTACAGTAAATTAGACAATATTGTTTCCTGATTCAGATCAGCCAGAGCACCGAGATTATTTCTGTTTGCTTTAGGAATTTTGACTTGTTCCTCTTGACAGAACTGATTTAAATGAGTCTGATATGTTACATTCTGAACTGAGACCAAGGTTTTGATAGACTAGTAAAAACTAGCCCCTTGATCAACACTTACATAGTCATGTCATTTGGCCGTGACGTATGTAATGCGTCAGCTCAATGGTAAAGAAAGTCACTCTATGAAGCTTACCAGATATTGCGTACTCTCACTGCCATTTGTGGAGTTGGGCCACAAAATCTATGCCAGCAATAAAATGCCTTAAACATTCTTCTTGCTGCGACTTTAATTGCTCAGTATATGGTAGTGTGGCCAACATGGACTGAACGGCACCATTGGCTTCCTCTGCTGCCATTGCCAAACTACAACTCCATAGAGGCAAACTACAATTCTAAAACAGTGCAAAAACTTGCTATCATTGTTCATAGCTTCTCCCTCTATTCACTGATTGGCCAGGATGAAATGCAAACTGAGAGATCAAACTCAATGGGACAAAACCCAGATGCGCCACTGGACAGAGATGAGAATTGAGCAGAATTGAGTAGTAAAGCATTGGCTGGTTTTGAAAGCAACTGCAAAACTCGTACTTAAGTCGCTGTTTCTTTGATATTTCCACGTAACATTCTATTACTAATTGATACTTTGTGACGTGCCCCAATCCCTCCACCGTCAAGTACCACGCTGGTATTTGACAGCTGGAATGATTTTCTCTGGTTCACAAGCTCCTCTCCGTAATATACTTTTCTTTTACTTTTGCTTTCATAGAGATGGCTTCGTCACGTTGGTACAGGACTCATTTCACGGTGGATAAAGATTGGCCGGCATCTTCACAAGATCTTTTACTTTTGTTCTGGGGTTGATACACACATTTTGCACCAAAACATGCTAATCTCTGTGAAACAAAACCCATATTCTTCCTTAAAGATGTAACTTTAGCCTGCATATAGTTATTTGAGAAGAAGAACACTGTATCCGGATTTGTAGACAGTTATCTTCTTGATGTCACAGCTAATGTTTTTGGATATTTCTATTATGTCATAAATTGTTCATAGTCATAGTTATCCTTATCTATGTAATATTTGGACATTAAACAAGGCAATGAAAATTATTTTTCTCATCATTCTGGCATTTCTCAACAGAAATAAAACAATTTCGTCTTATTTAATGTTAGACAGTGAGAAAATAATCGGTTGTGTTCTTTTACACAGTGTATTTAAATATCTCGATTCAACTGATACAAGACTTTATGGGGAGAAAGGAAAAAAAGCGTTTTGATTCAAGGTCTTTTCGTTTGGCTATCTATCCTCCCAGTGTCCCATTTTTACACCTCTCTTGTCCTCTTACCGCAGGCTGTGTTGGATGAGACGGATGCTTTTTGCCGGACTTTTCATTTGCCAGTGAGCCTGGCACAGGAATAATTACCTGTCTCTATGATCAATTACCTGATTACTCACCAGAGACGGGGCAGAATGGCTGAGGAACAAGAGCCTGGATCCATGCTTTAGCAGAGCACGGGGCTGCTGTACTGTACGCATCCGCAAAGCACCAAAAAAAAAAAGTTAATAAATAAGACCATACAAGGAGACATGGATGTGTGTTTAGCACGCATACTTAATCTTTTCAAGCACGTTTGACACACAAACATTGAGGGTCCTGATCTGGTTGTGTTCTCCTGGAAACCAAACAGCTAGCAGAGTCAAGGACACACTGAATGCTCGGCCAGAGAAAACACAAGGATGTCGTTATGAACCATTCTGACACATTTTGGCAAGAGAGAATCCCTGAGTAGGGCAAGACAATCCCAGACTGCCTTGTTATGATGAAAAGTATTTATCCAAGGACAATTTATAAGATGAGAAAAAGGCTGTCAAAGGAAAGCTCAGGAAATCACATGTTCCTCTCCCTGTTGACTCCTCTTTGTGTCCATAGGTAACTTCTCATCGGAGTGGACAGGAGGCACATGTGTGGCACCCCAAGGTTCAATCCTGGGACCCCTCCTAATTTATTAAATGGCTATGTTGGCTGATATTTGATAATTGCCAGACAGGAAGGTGGGTAATGAGAGAGGGCAAAGGTCATCAGGCTGGGACTCGAACTTGCGACTGCCACGTCGAGAACTAATCCCTCCATATGTAGGTCGTGCTTTACCCTTACGCCACTGCCGTGATCGGCCCCCTCCTATTTTATATCTACCTGCTCTCACTAGACTATAACAAGAAATAAGACTAGTTACCATAACTTTAAAAAATAAGGCAGAGAGCTGGACCTGATCCAGAACACTGCTGCTGGCGTTCTCACTAAAACCATGAAGATAGAGCGCATCACTCCAGGTCTAAAATCTTTACACTGGCTCTTCAGCTCAAGGAATTTACTTTAAAATACTTTTGTTAATTTATAAATCACTGAACAGTTTAGCACCAAAATATATTAGCGATCTTTTGTGCTATTGCACTAGCCTTGTAGACCACTCGGGTCTTCTGGTTTCTGTTCTGCTCAGCATCCCCAGAACCAGAACCAAATTGAAGCAGCTTTCAGCTTCTATGCACCACAAATCTGGAACAAACTTTTGAAATCAAGACTTAATGACAGGATTTGACAAAATGTAATGTTTATTGCTTGTTTCATAATTGATGACTGTATCATGTTTTTATGATATAAAGCACTCTGAACTGCCTTGTTGCTGACATGTGGTATACAAATAAACTGGACTTGAATTGACTATTCAACCAGAACTTAAACCAGCTGCTCATTGAACTGGTCTGTAATGATGGACACCAATCCAACAACAATCACATCAACAGAACCGATTCGTCTCCGGTGGCCTCCTTCTATCACAATGTGAGCTCCAGTAGCCAAACGTATCTTTAGAATCTGTCTTGTTTTTATAGCTCAATGGAGAATGATTGGAACATTTTAATAGCTTTTAAAGGTTTTTTATTTTAAAGTCCATGACATTTATGGAAGGAATTTATATAGTGTAAAAGCTTGTTCTTCTTCAGAAATTCGGCAATTCATTCCAACACGCAGGATATCAACCAGTGGGCAGAATTTGAACTGGTAGTGACCCATTCTTGTCTTATTAGTAGTTGGAGTGGATCACAGCGTATTGGCTTCTGTTCATCTGCATACTTTAACCAACCAATCAATATTCTGTCACACCCAATAAGTTAGAACGTGCTTTCCAATGAGACTAGTTGGTTGGATTAAGAAAACAACAACATTTAAGCAGGTATTGAGAATACTTTCTGTTTTCGCCAGACGTAATATTCTTAAATATTGAATTTTTGTGAGCTGTGAGAGGAAACTCCTCATAATTAAAACAAATAAAGACTTATAAACTTTAGTCAGTGTGTGATTAATCTAATGTGGTTTACTTAATGAATTGAGTTATAGAAATTTAATTGAGTTTTATGGATGTTTTTGTTTTGTTTTTTTAACACAGTGAATCTTGCCAAAGTAGGAATGATTTGAAGTGCACAACATGTCCCAAGTGTTTATTTGGCCTTCAAATTACTTACTTCTCAATTCAGTCAACCGCTTTGGTGATGTGCTGGACAAACAAATCTAAGTCTTGAATACACGCCTTCCAACTTACAGGAGCCAGGAGCCCCTGCGAATATTCTGGTGCCAGATACCACAGCATGCCTGCGGGGGTCCGTAGGAAACCAGCTGGTTCGGCAGTAAAATGTGGATCAATCTGGTAGGTGGTCGCAATGTTATGCCTCATCACTGTAAAGTGCCTGATGTGAGGAGTGATTCAAAATATCGTTATTCTATTGAATCGGGATTTTACACTCAGCAGGTCATGCTATCTTATATCTGCACGTGTGAATGCGTCATTACATTGTCTTATATACCCGAATCAAACACATAAAAACAGACAGAGCAGTTCCCAGGGATACAGCTCATTCACACAAAGAAAATCAATTTACTCTATTTTAACCTGTAATGAAGACTGGCAGGCTTGAAGACACCAGCTGCCTTCCAGTCAGTGCTGATGGACGGAAAGAAGAAAAATGAAAAACATAGCGAATGAGTGGCTGGATGAAGATTATAGTTGGTCCTGCAAAGGTTAACGAAATTCTGGATTCATGAAAAGAAATTAGAACAATAAATAAGTGGTGTGATTGTCTCTTACGTATTGCAGAGTTGAGTAAGCCAGAAACGAAGACAAAAGTTCTGCTCAGTGGGGGAAATCATAGCTATTAATATCTCTGCTTAGTACAAACAGAGAGTGAAAACCTGGATGTTGACTTTCATGAGAGGCAGACTGAGTGGCAGGGAAACACAACTGCCGCTCTGCAATCCGTTCTTCACATCTAGCAGACGCCGCATTAACATAATATTGCCTGCATGGATTCCTTCGTCTCCACGCAATTATGACTCCCCCATTTTAGGCTCGTACGCGAGTCAATAAATCCACGGAAATGAGTCACAGCCACACTCTCCGGCTCATAGATATGCAAAAGTTATGATCCAGAGGTTCTCTTATTTCTCTCTACGGGAGAAACGATTGACCTTTTCCAGTCACTCCATGTGTCAATGCAAACAACAACAAAGCAGCCGCCTGGCAGGAAAAAAGGCTCGGTGGCTCAGCAGCCCATCATCATTCAGGTAACACGGACGGGGAGGGCATATGGCAGAGCAGTTCGGTACCGAACTCATGTCAAGAATATCAAAAACAGCGGAGTAAAAAGGTTGTATTAAAGTCGGCTGAGAGCTCACTGAGATGTTTGGAATGACCAAATACTAAAAGCAAAGAAATGATTGTCGATGATTGTCGAGGGTTGAAAGCAATCACATCCATATCAATAACTCTGGCTATGGATGAGGGTCCTGGGATAGAAACCCAGTGAAATCCAAGATAAAGTATCCTCTGGGTAGTCCACACGTTCCCCTAACCAGCAGCCCTCTCCAGCTTACAGGAAATCCCAAGGCGTTGCTTGGCCAGAGGGAACGTACACTAACACCAGTGTATTCTGGATTTGCCCCGTGATCTGCTCCCAGTGGGACATGCCCAGGAGGCAACCTCATTAGACACCTAGACCACTTCAACTGACTCCTTTAACAGGAAGCAGAGCTTATTGCCCTATCTTTAAGGCGGAGTCTGGTCTGGCTGTGGAGGGAAGTCATTTCTGTCATGATTCACACCTTATGCCTGGTCGTATTCAGTCAACCCAAAAAGGTCCTATAAAAGAGGCCCACTGCTAGCCAAGGAAAAAATGTTCCATTATTTAGGACGCATGTTGAAAACAACAAAAACTATTTAAAAATCCCAAGCGAATATAAATATTACATTGATGAAAGAGCCCGGTGTGGTCGCACCAAAGTCAAACTGTCGAGTGGTTTTCGTCTGTTTCGCACAGACCTTTCACGGTGTACAAAACACACCAAGCCGATCTCCCCACTCTCGTTAACGATGTGCGTCATGGAGTTTTGCCATGCGTAATTTGCAACAACATAGTAAACACAGCGATTATGGCAGAGATGAATAACTATTATGAGTTCACAAGTTCTGTGGTGGAGGAAATAATGGTAATTGACAAAAGCTCATTTTATTTCTCATGTTATTGATAATTAAAAAGAAGGGAAGGCATCAGTAAAATGTTTTCCTACTACTGTACATCGGACCAGAACTGGGCCAGGGGGAGTTTAATATTTCAGCACGTACTTTCTCATGGCATTGGACAATTGCTCCTCAAAATCTGCTCTCGGACTGAAAAAGCGGTATTCTGACTACCCAAGTTTACAAGTAGTAACAGATTAATTGCTTTCCCTTACTTCTCTTTAGCCGTATGTAATGAGTCTAGATTTAAAAAAACAAAACTCTTTTGATCTGTCAGTTACACATCTTGTAGATGTAACCCTAGTTGTAGTCTACTTTTTAAAGCTTTTCTATAAACATCTTAAGTGGTTTGAGGTTTGCGTTCATGTCCAACTTCCCTTTGCTGCATCCTAGCTCGCTTTCTTCTTTCTTCTTCACCATGCTCCCCAACAACCAATATCACTGTGAGAACACAAGTCACACATACTTTTATTACTTATTTTGGAAGTGTAGGATGCTAGAATATGCTTGATCATGCGAGATTACTCAAAGAACAATATGCAACGACAATTGGTATGACAACAGCTGACCCATTTATTATTAACCAAGAGGTCTGCATGGGGGATGCAAGTGCCGCTGGATAGAAATGCTGGAGCAGACGAAATGTTGGAGCACTTTATCTCCGATTGAGTGTATCTGTCTGAGATTTTAGATGCAGGCAGATATAATCCGATACTTGTTGTTTGGCTGATATTGGACCAATTTCTGATAAAAATATCGGATTGGGACAACCCGTACTAAGTGCAAAGGAATAAATGGGGTGTTGCTGTTTAGTATCCAGTTGAGTCTTGGACTCTCCCAGTGTTTATTTGTATTCCAGAATGAGACAGCAGAATGCCTTACAGTGCTTTTATAAAACACTAAAATCATATTAAAAGTTCATCCTAATATTGATTTTATGTGACTTTTAATAATTTATTAGGGCCGCCATATTACATTTAACATTGTGCATAAAAAAAAAAAGAAATCCATAAATTTTTAAAACGTTTTCTTTAACAACAGTGGAACATTATGATAAACTGGCGTTCCTTGCCACATGCATATTGCTAATCTTTACTTGAACCCTCCTCATCCTCTCTTTTCCCTCTTTATGACATGAATAGTATCATTAGTCAAACATTCTGAACGACACCCCAGTTCTGAAAATGAAACCAGACGAAAAATGAAGGTCACCATGTGAGCAACAGCAGCAGTGATAGCTGTGTGCATGCATGTGGGGGAGTGTGTGCGTGCGTGCGTGCGTGTGGGGGTGTGTGGGCATGGGTATGTGTGTGTGTGCGTGTGTGTGTGTGTGTGCGTGCGTGTGTGTGCGTGTGTGTGTGTGTGTGTGTGTTCTTTGTGGGGGTCTTAAGAGAGAGTGCATCCCACAGTGGTCTTTTCAAGAATGCTGATTTATCTGCTGTAAGTGAAAAGCAGCTCCCACATTAGAGTTAATCTCAGAACCTGCTCCCATATTTATAAATTCATAAATTTTTCATCAGTAGACAGCCAAAAGACTCAAAAATATTCAATAATTAAAAGTGTACAAAACTACAGATCATTTGGACAATTTTTCTTCTCTAATTGTGTTCAGAGTTGTAGTTTATGACAGCTGTATTCATTTCCTTTACTGAATTTGAGAACTTTGTAAAAAAAAAAAAAAAAGAAGACAAAATGCATTGCTTTGTCCCAAGAGCAACTTGGATTGTCTTTGCTGAGAAATGATTCTTTCCCTCTCAAATATTAGTTTCAATGGAAGCTAACAGTTAAGAGTAATGTCCACCTGCCCTAACAAGGTTTGGTGAAGATCCAGAAGCAATAAATAATTTAATGCACTCTCTAATCCTCTAAAACCCCTTCATCTATCTCTATATGTAAGGTAAGGTCTACAGCACTAAAGTCCCTCTTGTAAATTTATTCTTGCTCATCTGCAAAATGTGCAAACCTTTATGATTTATTCACTATGCTCAACTGAGTACTCAAACTTGTCAAATTTGCTCATTTTAGTGGGAAATTTGAGAACACTTCCTGTACACCAAAAATTCAAGCTATCCATTCAAGAATGGACGTAAAAGGGCAGTAACATGCATTTTCCAGGCACATAGTCTCATTTTATAGCATAATCAAGAAACTATGTTACCTTCAGTTGTTATAAAAATGCTACATATATATCAAACATGACTTAAAATAAAATTTGACTTCGAAATTTAACTCTGTCTTTTTAAGAAGCTCCTGCTCCTTCCGACTCAACAGTCACAACTCCATTCCTCCTTAAGTTCTAAACTAGCTAAATACCAATTAAGCATTGCATTTAGATATTGCTTGACAATCTCATGATCATTATCTGCAGGATAAAAGATTATTCTGCTACAATCTGATGTCGTAGTAAAGGTTTGCTGTGCTTCTCCCTACACTAATAAATACTTATTCAGTTTTAAACAGAACATAAATTGTGCATGTTTAAAGAAATAATCATTTACATTTCAATACCACCACACCCAGAAGTGGTAGTGTGCAAACACGATAAGAATGAACTGTAAAATATTTTTGATCAGCCAGTCAAACACTCACTAGTATGAATAATCCTGATCATTTCAGACTTCTTAAATAGTGTTCACTTCCAGTTAGTTTTTTATTCCAACCTTAGGAGTCTCTACATATTTTTGCCACAGGATGGCAAAAAAATTTTTTTTACCGATGGCAGTAGTTTCCCAGCAAAATCAGCATTTTGCATTGTAAATCAGGAGTAATCTCTGTTGAATGATTTAGCAGCTGAATTAAGTGGCATGCATCTAATCTGTACAAAAAAAATGTATTTTTTTTTTTCAACGGAATGATTTATTCAAGAAGAACACTGTTGCATTTTCAGCCAAAGCGTGAACAAACACATTTTTGCAAAGAGCTGATTTGCATTCAGTTTTATTCACATCACCAGATAGGGAAGCGTCTTCAGTTTGTGGGCTTCTTCGGTGAAAACATGCCGGATGATGGCACACAAACAAAATCCACCCCCCCCCCCCAAAAAAACACACAATTGCCAAAATGGCTCTATTTTCTTCCTTTTTGCAGAACTCTATGGTCCACTGAATGCAGAGAAGTTGGAGATGCATGATGTAAATGTCAGGGTTGAAATGCCACAGAATAACACACCGACTCCTTCCTTTAATTCATGCTGTTCTGGAGCCAGCTCTGACTCACTGGGTCACACACTGTCATGAATCACAGAGAAAAGCCCAGAGTGAGCGGTGCTTACTTTTCACGTGTGCGTGTGTGAGAACCTCTGTGTGTGGAGTGAGTGGGGATATGAAGAGACTAAAACAAAACTGAATGTGCCTTTAAACTACGTCCCCTCAGAGAATCTGTGGTTAAAATGGCAGCTGTTATTATCTGATCAATTTAGATACAAGGAGATTTCAGCAAAGTATTGCTCCAGTGCCTCTAATCTGCTGTGAACAAGCAAACATTTAAAGTACATTTAAAGTTCTGCATGGTGACATTAGATAAAAAGCGCAACATAAACTTCTGTCTTTCAAATGTGCAGAAAATCCTGCAGTATGGTCACACAATACATTTTTGCACAATAAATGTTAATATTGGACAGAAATAACCTAGTATATATAAAAATTAGCCTAACTCTTTAAAGTGGGAGCACTATCCAAACCAACATGGATTCACCTCATTTTTTAAAAGTGTAAATTAACTGTAATTAGCTAAGTTTGAACAGCTGATTTCCAATTTCTTTACAGGTTACTATCAGATTGGTAAAATCGCAAAATTACTTAAACATATCCTGCATGACAAAATGACGTGGGTCAAAAGTATCAAAAAGCAGCACATCATGCCCGAAACGAGAAAAAATATTCGAGAACAGATGAGAAGGTATCATCTACAGAGGGCAAAAAGAGACAATAAATAGATAAATAAATGAATACATCATCAAATCATTAATTAATTAAATGTATATTTAATTCTATCATGGCTTCTGGTTCTGCAGCATTACCAAGGAATGATTTTATCTGCCAAAATCGTCCATCAAGGTCCAAGGGCAGGGCTGCGGGCGGGGCTACCACTGAACAGCAGAACGCCACTTTAGACTGTGAAAGTTCAATAGCCTCTTTTCACATTAAAATCTTCCAGTTTCAAAACCACAATACTTAAGACTCTTCACGCCTCTGCTAGATGATTCTTCTATAAATATAGCCGAACTTACACAGTGAACTGCCCACTAATTATTACACATAGCACCGCCCCTAACTATCTGCACTCCTGTAAAAGTTAGCATTTTGATGGCATATTAGAAAAAACTGTCTATTAAATAATGTATTTAAGCATTTAAACATTTATTTACTTGATGGTGCATTTAATTAATGATTTAATACTGTATTTATTTGTTTAATTTTGTCCATTTTGCTCTCCATAATTGACATCTATCAGTCTGAAAATGGTTACAATGTCATTTCTAAGCCTGGTCACTTGCACAGATGTGAGTTACTATATGTAGCTGGCAGAGTAGGATCATAACCATAAAATCTATCAAAAGTCTCCCCATCCTGTTCATTTTAAAACAATTAATGGTGGACCAATCTACTGTTGGTCCACTGTTCAATCAAAAGTGTTGCGATACTTTCGATTGAATACAATTTTCAAGGTTAAATTCTCTAAGTCAGTTTTTTCCCTTCAAAGCGGAAACCATTTGTTCAGATTTGTAAGTCCTGCTGCTGGCTAGTTGCACAGACTGCACACCTTCACTAAATCACTGCGTCAACCAGAGAAGCTTGCTTGCCCCGACAAAAGTCACCCTGTGCCAACCTCATCGGACAAATCAGTGGTGTAACACACATCTGAAAAAAGAACATGAAGTAAACAGTCAGGCATGGCAGCACTATGCAATAGGTTTAGTTTGGCCATGAATAATTACTGATGAATGCCAAAGACAATTAGTAAGAAAATTAGATCATTATTACCAAATTGGGGCAACACGTGATTATTAGGAAATAATAGCCAAATAGTCTTAGTCTCAGATAAATGTCTCCCTGCGAAAGCTTAGGTATTAAGATAACAACAGATTTAAGACTAAAGTTGAGAAGAACAAATGTTTCTTCAAACAGCTTAGCTCTACACATGCGCATGGAGCAAAGTTCAAACATTTATGAACAAAAACAATTAAACTTTACAGTCAAATACCTTAATCAAGTAAAAAAAAATTAAAGAATAATGGAAACTAATAAACCTCCAAAAAGTAAAACACTAAAATATACAAATCACAGTTTAGTATAAACTGTGAATGTTGAGAAACAAGATTTATGTAAGACGAATTTAGAAATGTGGCCAAATTAAAATATTCAACTAATTACCATTATTTTGCATCAAAATGTGATTGTTGATATGGAACAACTTGAACCATAGCTCTGCTCTCTAGCAGAAAAAACTTGACTGTGTTCTTCCACGGAGATGGAAAACACTCATTAACGGCAACTGTTGCCGCCGGTGGTGCCACAAGCAGCTATTAAGTTTAGGGGGAAATTATGTTTCATAAAGGAGCAGGTTAGTTTAGGCAGCATTTTCTCTTCCTATGAATAAAATCATTATTTTAATCCACCTTTTTTGTTTACCCTGAAATGAATGTTGAGCCAAAATATCCAATTGTCACCAAAAAATAAAAAATTAAAGCAAAATCAGACAAAATCTGGTGTGGGGCAAGTAGCTTTTCACAACCATGTATTAATTGCATTGCCTCTCACAAGTAGACACTCTACAGAGTAAATGTAACACAGATGCAATCATCCATAATGCATTATGCTGGGCAAGTGTTCATGTTGCAATGTGAGTTTGGAGTGTTGAGAGAGGATATTTGGCATATTACACTGTGAATAATGGCTCCAAACACATGCGAACACCCCAACACACAACACACTGAATCGGTCTGACGTAGGAGCGGCTTCAACAAAATACATCTGGGTGAAAACCTGCGCACCTTGTATTGAGCCGGTAATGACATGGGAACTATACTAATCGTTGTTACATTGTGTTTATTTTATATTCTGAGCAAAGGTAATAATACATACAAACTGATCACTGAACAGAGGGAGATATTGTATCTGTCGATAATATTTATTGACAGGAGAATGTTTACTGAGACCTTGGATGCTGCACTTGTTATATTTATTGAGCACTGACTGAAATGTCCAAATAAAACCTGTTCATGAATATTGACAAACATAAAATATAGAAGAGTGTACAGAGTTGGATTCTGGGTAGTGAATTTGTGAAAGCATGAATGGATGGGATGCTGCTGAACTGTTTTTTTTTTGTTGTTTTGTTTTGTTTTGGGTTTTTTTTTTTTTTTTTGCTTTATTCAAACAAATTCAGGAGAGTAAAACATATTTATTAATAAAGATAATGTTGAAATGAGTCATCACCCCACCTGGTAGTTAATGCGACAATAGAGTATGTTCAGAATTTGTTTCGGCAGTAAGGTTTGTGTTTGCTCATTTTTATTCATTCAAACTAAAGTCTGTGAGAAGTAAATGAAAAACAAAAATATAAGAGATTCTGCATAAGCCCCCACTTTTGTGGGCAAAAAAATTATTACAGAGGTTCAGAAAATGAACTCAATGAGTCAGAAAAATAGAATTTGAATGGGAACTTATACAGTCACAACACTAGCTTTATAAACTCACTGCAACAAGTATTCAACCAAAGTATTCAACTTTCTGCAGCCTAGGATAGTTAATTTGGCTGAAAGGTTACTTGTAAGTTAGTTTTGCCGCACTTATCTTATTTCAACTTGTTTTATATCTTACTTGAGATATTTGCACTACAAACTACTAGACAAAGGATACTTGGCAAGATATTTGTTTTTGCAGTGTACAGTGCATTGCAAAAGTCCTCACCTGACATTTTTCATTCATAGTTACATTGCAATATGATTTATCTGGAATTATTTTTGATTGATCAATGCAAAGTTACACTAAACTGTGAAATGGAACCAAAATAGGAAACATAATTTAGAAGTAGTGCACAGTAAATATTTGAAGAGGGTAAGAGTGTAACGTATTGATATCCCCATAAAAATCCAGTATAATCAACTGCTTACAGAAGTCAACTAATTAGTAAATAGAGTTTTCCTGTGTGTAATATAATCTTGAAATACAGTAAGTACAGCAATTACTTTTTTTGAGAGAGAGAGCGCCAGTTGGCAAACAGCATCACAATGAACCAAGGAACACAGCAGACAGGTCAGGTGTATGTTTAGAGTTAATTCTTAAAAGATTTTTCACTTCAAACTTCTGGCATTTAGTAAACAGAAATGACGAAAACATTTGATTTCAACTGTAGGTTGAAGAATCAACTAGGAGATGATTCAAAGGTAAACTGATCTCATCGTTCAAACTGCTGAGTAGTAGAGAGAATTACATGGACTTTGACATGTCTACTCCATCCCACATTCAGCATTCATCATAATTAATCAATTAAGAGCTGATTAACTTTGAAACATGACTGGTCCAGTTGAGAGAAACTTCCACTGCATGAACTGCCCTGCAGACAAAGCCGTGTCTCTGACCATGTCCTTGAGTTGAACTTTCAGGATCCGAGCGACTGTGTATCTGTCTTCAGTTGCTCCTCCTCTGTCTCTGAACTTACTGTGGCGGTCCATATGGACGGTGGGAAAACTGCAGTGTATGCAAACCTGTACAGACGTCCTGTGGAGCGTATGTTTGTTTTTATGGCCTGCTCCTCGATAACAATCAGAATTCAGCGCTGCTTTTTGCCACAACAGGCGTTGGACCCAACTGCTTTCATGTGTGCTCCTTCAAAGTGTCTTTTTATTCCGCTTTCTTATTTATTTCTCCAACCAGAAGCCCCGGATGATTGCTTTGATGTGGCCCGTCCCTCGGTGTCCCTCTGAGGAAAATGACAAAGCGCCATGTCACAGAGGAATGCTGAACATGTTGTGGCCAGTCGCCCAGGTCAGCCTGATGACAGCGGGCCAGTTTTGTAGTTTTGTCGACTGCTGCTTTTAATGTGACAATGATCTCATTCTCTCCATCTCTCTCTCTCTCTCTGTCTTTCTCTCTCCCTGTGCTCAAGGAGTTGTGTGTTCAGCCTTCTTCCAAGTGGCTGGCTGTAAGCAGGGAGAGATGAGGAGGTGGGGGGAGGCACATTTCATTAGCTTTCAATTCATGTTGAATTTATTAGTCCCATGCTGGTTCTGCAGGATGGAAGGCTGCTTAAGAAGGAGAAAATATCTTCTATGTAGACACCTTTTTTCTCCATCTGCTTACAACATGTGCGGAAAATGACCGGGAGACGTAAAAAGCCGGAAAGAGGATGGATAGAGGATAGATAGGGAAGTGGATAAGGAGAGCAGAGGAATCCAAGAAGGCGGGAATAAACCCGCCTCATAACAAGGGCCTGTGGAAAAAAAAGACTGCGGCGGTTAAAAAGTGTGTCAGATCGTTTACCAGCGGGGGATGCGGGACTTCATCGGCCCTGCAGAAAGGCACTTGTCTAGTCAGCACTGCAACAAAGAAACAGCCACGGCTTTATTTGTGAGCCTGGAATGTTCCTGTGTGCGCAGGGCCAGCAACCAAACAACCATCTCTCAGCTCTACCTAGAGAGGGAACATGGATCTGACCTGAGCCAGACATCGCTGCAGATGTACAGACACAAGTTATTGTTGCAGGTGACCCGACAGGCCTGTAGCTCTGTTTAACTGCAGAAGTGACCCAGCAAAGAGCCCCGTCTGAATCACAGACTGATGTGGCTCAGAACACATTCACGCTGTAGTATACCGATTTGAGCAGGTGGCACTGTAAGGGAGCACTGATATGTAAAATCAGCTTTTCTTAACATTGTGTTATAATGCTATCAAAAACATACCAGGGGTGTGGCCTTGATTCTTTCTTGCATGTTTGAGAAATCTTTTAATCTCCTGTGGTAGCATTATGTATTTTCCAGGCTCACAGTGCCAGATTGTAGCACAATCAAGTAACTATTTTATCTTCAGTTGTTCTAAAAATGCTCTATATATCAAATATGACTTAATAAAAATTTGACTTGGTCATTTATCGCCATTAAATTGGGCCCCTGTCTCTTTAAAAAGTCCTGCTCTTTCTGAAACTTTGCCTTCAGGAAGTCGTCATAACATCTCTCCTCTATTAGAAAATGGTGTAATGCTCAACAAAGTAAATTTTCCCAGATGAGATTTTTTCCACTTGAGGACCATGCAACAGATACACAAATTATCTGCTGGACCTTTTTCAGGATGAGCTTAGATGATCTTAGAGGAAAATTTCTTGCAAAACTCGCAAGTTGTACTCATGTGAAACATATGGGAAAACCACATGCTTAGGTGTTAATCATCCACTTCAAACTCCCAAGGTTTGAAGTGATATCCATGTGACATGTGATATCCATGTGAAGCCAATGAATTGTACGAGACGAACGTCTGAACAACGGCAGGGCCTGGAGGGGCTGGGTAGGTGCCACCTAATAAATTCCCCCATGAACACCCAAATTTTAGACCGTAGAATGAAAACACATTTGTTAGCAAGAGGACACAGCTGCAAACATTTACAAATGTGATCACATTCTGTAAAGGTGTGTGTGTGTGTGTGTGCCTGTGCTACATATTCTTTTAGCTGAGTAACACTTTATTTGTTTAGGTTGTCTAATACAAGTACACAATCTGATGTTTACTGTTAAGCTTTGTTCAAAGACACTATATGTCTGTGCTATCTGTTTTATTTTGGATTTCAAAAAATGTGCACTGTCTGTTAGAATTTTTTTTACATTTGAACTTTTAGCCTGAACACTGGGAAAAGAAGTCTTACATATCAATCATTTTAACTTTTTTGGGGTGAATAAGAAATGTAGTAAAATTGAAACATTAACTTCAGCAATTCCTATTCAAGCGCTCATCTCTTCCTAAGAAGAGCAGGGCTGACAGGGACAGTGAATGAAATAAAATGAGTTACATTTGCATTTGCAGGTGAATCTGTTCATTTCAACATGTCAATGTCCATTCATACAATATTTAAATCACAGCATGTCATGTCATAAACATTTGAGAACATAAGCTGTTTGAAACATAAGCCTTTACTACGTAAGGGTATTAGGACCAGTGAAAAGAAAATTAAGAATTCTCAAAATTCTGAGATTAAAGTCAGAATTTTTTTATTTTATTTTATTTTTTGTGGCCCTAATCCTCTTCCGTACTTTCTTCTAATGGCGAGTAATACAAAATGCTCTATTTTTAAACAATAAGAACTTCTGGGAAAAATACTCGAACACCTTCTCCAAGTCCACAAAACACGAACTCCCATAATACACACTCGTCCAGATTTGTGCATAAACACGTTCGAGGTTCTAGGGGAGTGAGAATGAGGTGTTAATTCAAGATGGTGATGAAACCTCTGGCAATAAAGAGTAGAACATAAAAATAATGCATCGATTCCCTCCAGTTCTCAAAAGACGATTGACTTTAATTGAATCCGACCGTTTCAGATTTGGGTGGGAGCTTTGACGTAAATGCTCAAAATATGCTGTGTGTGCATATTTGTTTGCGTTATCAGAGCAGAAAGGGAACAGGAAAGTAAAGTGTGTGTGTGAATTAGGAGGAGGGCTACTTCATAAGAACATGGCACAGTTGTTAACCCGCTTTATAACTATCGCCTTCTTTGCACAGATGAACAGTGGGATATTAGCACTTAGCCTCAGTAAACACACGTTACGTCGTTGACCTCTGCTCCTCTGAATCATCCTCCTAATTGCTGGAGGCCTCAGCAGTGTGGAGCTAAAGGGCCTTGTCTGTTTGGGCGTTCAGCTTCATTAGCTTAAGAGAAAATCTTCTCAGAAAGAGATCCGTTTTTACGCCTGCTCTTCCTCCTCGACTGTTTCATCGCTTTTAAAGACGAAGTCTTCAAATTTTGCGTCTCGGATTCCTCTCCGTCTAATCCGAACACATGCAGCCTCTTGTTGAATTCCGAATTACTATTCACGTTCCCGTGCAAGTTTTAGTCACACAAGAAAGCGAGGCAAACTCCCCGTCTTAACAAATGCTCCAGCAGCAGGCCGACAGGGGCTGCAAAGCGTGTCCAATCAAATGTCAAAAGAGCAGCGAGGCACCCCAAACTATCTCCTGACTTTCATTTCTTCAATCTTCTCCAGATTGAAGAAATGAAAGTCAGTCTGAAACGACAGAGTTGCTCTGTGGGTTTTCAGATAAGGCGAAGCGGCAGATAAACGTGGGAAACCCATCGACGGCTATGACAGCCATCCGGCGTCCACGTCGCTCAATGCACAGTGACATCTGCCGCACCTCTAGATGTGGGTTTTTGTTCCGTGTCTTGCAGATGGTATCGTGTTCGATTGTCTCTTCATATCAAGGAGAAGGGAAAACAGTGAGTGTGAGATTATCACCCCTTGAGGAGATTTAAGGTTTAAAACGCTTCTCAGTCCTTCAGGATCAGATGAAATACTCAAAGCTGAGCCTTTTGAGACGGCGCAGCACAATCTCTTTGTCATGCGATTCTTTGGTAGGGCCAATTATCGCATCAGTGCCAGATTGTATCTTTCAGATCAGACCTGTTTTCTGTGTTTGACATGCAAGATTAAAATCCCACTGCGCCCGGCTCAAACAGAAGATGCCGGATCTCCAAGGCAATAAGCATTTGAGGATAAATAAATCTGTGCAGACCACGGTGAAGCATCTTTCTGGTGGATCCTGCACCAAGACGGTCTTCCTTACTTGTTTTCCCTCAGGCGATTACAATTTCAGGTCTCTGGAGGAGCCAGCTGTTTCTCGGCCTTGGGATATGCTATCATCACCTCCTTTACGACCCGGTTTCCCCAAGTTCTTTCAGAAAGTCTCACAAATTTCACCTGTTCACCCCTCTAGGGCCTGGAGGAAAGGATCTGTTGAAAGAAGTCTGCACTCATTTGATTCGTGCAGCACACAAGGACGTGTTCATGTGTTACTATGCAAAACTACAAACACCGTGAGGGAATAACAGCGGCATGTCGGGCTGAAGTTGTGAAAGCGGTTGTGATTTTGGTTTGGGGGAAAGCGCTTAGCAGAAGTTGAATTTATAGGACCATAATTACTCCTTCATGAGACCCAGCCAAAGGGCTGTCATGTACTTCTATAAAGAAATTATGTCTAAAGACAGCTTGTGCCATATTCTAATTAGGAGCAAGCCCTTGCTGAGGCTATTTATAAATTATTCTATTTTAATAAACCTGCTGTACTCACACTATGAAGGCCACAAACTGAGTAAGAGTGCATCATTGGTAAAAATAAATGAATAAAGGAAAGCTGTGGTGGATGAACTGTAGAGATCAACTGTCAGACCCCGTTATTAGCAAAGCACACTCCTCAACAAAATGTTTGACCAAGACTTGAACTGTGTTGGCCAGAGTGTGTGTTTGTGTGTGAACTGAAATTCCTGTTTGCTCCAGGCTGATCCAAGTGTGCTGGGGTCCAAACATTTGTATCTGTTGACTCCGTTCTGTGAAACTGGAACAGAAACGTTGTGTAATGAGCTGACAGTTCTCACAGACATGTTGCAACGCATACAGTAGGATGCAGTCAGGATTTGGCTTGGTGCAATGTCTTACAAATCTTTTGACATTTTTTTTTTCACTTATTTTGATGACCGGATTAGATTATAAATTATATTCTAAGCTTTGAACTTCCCACAGAGCCTCATCTGAAATTGGAAACAGAGGAGTACAGTGGCACCCCTACAAAGACATGTCAACAGAGGCCCATGATGACTTTGGAGGAGCTGCAGAGATTCATAGCTGAGGTGGACGAGGCAGACTTTGTGCGCATGTAGCCAGGTCTTTATGAAAAGGAATATCTCCTAGAATGACATCCAAGAATGACACAAGTTTGTCCAACACAGATGTAGACTTTTTACGTTTACTTTTAATCAAGGCAAAATGATCATTTTCTCACAATGGAAAAGGTTGAGTACAACATTAGAAACACGTCTATCCAGAGACTTTTACCGAAAAGCCAGCTTTTATTTAATTTATTGAACTGGACTAAACATTATGAAAGAAAGAGACCCGAATCCTGTTCTAATAACTGAGACTAAATTTATTCAAGAGTCCAAAGAATTTGGAAATTACATGCTTTTTTTTTACTACAGGAAATATGCAAAATACTTCCAGGTTTTGGATCTATGATGAACAACATGCATTATATACAAATAAATTAATAAATAAAATAAAATAACTGCGATATTTGCTTTATTTTCTAGGCCCACAAGTACTTTTGACTCGACAATTTTGGTCCAGGTGACTTAAAGTTTGGACACCCCTGGCTTAGATCAAAGCATACTCACGTGTTAAAATGGCTCAATCAAAGTCAAGACCAGAATCCAAATGAGAACTGCCATCAAGACTGATAGAATTTAACTTGACTACTTGTGAAACTCGAGCTCCAGTCGCTACAAGTCTCCAGATCTCTTATATTGTCTATTTCATTGTGACACCAAAACAAAACCAGAAAAGTCAAAAGCATAAAATTCTGTGAAACTATTGTTCTCTTATTGCAGCAAAGCATTCAGACACGGTTGCACTCTTCACTTCACGTTTGCAGCTGCCTTTCCGTCTCAGCGGTCACACATTGAGTAAACCCAGACAAATAAATAACAGAAACAACATGTTGAAACCACAAACGCTTAATATCCTGAAGGCGATGTTTTGTGATTTGCAGAGGTAGCCACTGTTTAAACTGCACAATCCGAAATTGTAAGGCCAGTGTTTACTCATGCTGGTGCCATTGTAAAAAAAAAAAATTCATAATAATAATAAAAAAATCTGATTTTCTGCCTGAACAAAAAAGAGGTACCTGTCAGGAATTGAGGAGTTCTGATCAGGCACTCAAAAACAGCAACCAGCAGACCTGAGATTTCATAAATAATCAACATGCTGGTTGTGCTACTGTTGCTCTCAGGGAGCAAGAAACATTTTAATAGCAAAACAATCAATGTGAACCTGGTGAAATGACTGGTGACGATGTGCCTTTTCTTTTTTGGAACATAATCAAATTTAAATCAATTATAAACAAAATGTACTTTGATTTAATTCAGTACTGTACTCCTCTTTAAATACAATACATGAGGCTATAAAGTAATGAGACCGCATCAAAGTCAGTGTAAAGTATAATATTTAGTCCATATTTAGAGAGATATTGGTATATTGTATTATTCATGCTTTAAAACACACTGCACCAGCGCTCATCTATCTTGTAGTGTTGCTAATATGGCCATCTCATCTCCTAAGTTGATCATGTGTTGAGCATACCCCCCCCTCTAACCCAACTCATTATCTCTAATACTTGCTTGTTTCCCTGTTGTAGTTCTAGGAAATTTTACATTTACTCAATTCTTCACCGTATTCAGACACCTCACGGATGAATGGATCTATTTTATTACAGAAAAGGATAACAAAGGGCGCATCAATGCACAATCTGTGAACATTTTAAATGTAAGTGAAACATGGCATGCGCTAGGTGGTGCACTGTGTAAGTGAGCAAGTTTACTGTATAGGATTTGATCATAGCAGGGGGAAAAAAAGAAAAGAAAAAAAATCTGTTGCTCAGTAGCGCCACTTGCGCTGGCCCAGCGGCAATACCTATCAGTCTTGTGTTATTACAGCCCTCATGACCGCGACAAAGTCAAGACAGCAATACTAACCCAAGAAAGTCTGGATCTGAGCTGTCAAAATAAGACAAACTGTAGTTCACAGGTAATATAACTTAACTTAAGCCTTAATTGTCTTTTTGTACACATTAGATGAACAAAACTAATTTATATTATGCCTAATATAATCATTAATAACAATAATAATAATTATTATTATTATAGTTATAATTATAACAATAAGTTATTATTGTTGTTAATAATAATTATTCTAACAACAATTATTATTATATAATAATAATTATTATTATGGTTATTATTATTATTATTATTATTATTAATAATAATACTAATAATAAATTTCACCAAGTTAACTATGTAATGTTATTAACTTAGCATGCATGGGTTCCCTCCGGGTTCTCCGGCTTCCTCCCACAGTCCAAAAACATGACAGTTAGGTTAATTGGTCTCTCTAAATTCTCCCTAGGTGTGAGTGTGTGTGTGTCCTGTCTGTTTCTGTGTTGCACTGCGACAGACTGGTCCAGGGTGACCCCCGCCTCTCGCCCGGAACATTAGCTGGAGATGGGCACCAGCAGCCCTCCCGACACCTCTAAGGGACAAGGGTGTTTGAAAATGGATGGATCGATGGATGTTATTAACTTAAACTACAAATGGCAATAACAGCAACCATACTGCTGTTATGACTAAAAAGAAAGTGTTACAATAACAGTAACAATAGTAATAACACTAATAATTATTATATTCATTAATTCAGTTTGATTTAAATTATGCTACTGAGTTGCAACTAATCTGAGATCTTATTTATTTTTAATAACTGTATGTTTATAATGTGATGTCTGCCATAATTTGTAATGACTGCAGGCTTTCATTTACCTTCTTCTGCTGGTACACCTGATTTTCTCCTACTACTACTACTACTACTACTACTACTACTACTACTACTACTACTACTACTACTACTACTAATAATAATAATAATAATAATAATAATAATAATAATAATAATAATAATAATAATAATATTTTATGACTAAACTGAAGGTTCCAACACAGAGAAAAGAACAGACAAATGTGAAGAATATATGTTGACAAGATGCAGTGCTTTATGAGGAAAATATGGAGGACGTTCTGGTAAGCTAAAGGGACAAAAGACATCTTAAATATAAGCCAGTAGCAGAGCGGGAGAAAATTCTTTACTTCTCTTTTATTTATGAAAAGCTTTATGTCAAAATTGTCCACTAAATGTTTCTAATGAAACTGTAAAACTAGCTTTTACTTTGGCGGAAACGTCGTTCAGTGTGCGAGGTGTCTCCGTGGACGCGCTGCTAGCTTGACGAAGCTCTGACCACGAATGAGCCAATAGGCTGTGGAAGGCAGAGTTGTCCCTGTGGCCGCCATTAAAGAAAGGAATCCATGAATTCAAATGGAAACCAACAGGAACCGAGGCTCTAATAATGATCAAAATCTTTGCTGAAACGTAGGCCGGTGCCAGATTTCGAGACGTTTCGCCAGGATGTATTTCATTTTTTGGATAAATTTAGCGATGGAGGAGTGAGACGAGGGGTTTTTATTTTATTTTATTTTTTTATTTTTTTTTAAAGCGGAGACCGTTTTAGGGCTAAGGGGGAGGGGGAGAGTTGCTTCTTTGCTCTCCTTTTCTTTTTGTTTTATGAACATTTTTACGCTCTTTTGAACATGGTTTTACGGCGTACTTTTGGGATGTCGGCGTAGGGACGGCATTGTCTCTTTTATCCGCTTCTTTTTTTTTTTTTTTTTTTTATCTCTGGCGGAGGAAACTGCAGTCGGAAGGTTGTTTGTTGAATTAACTCCTCCAGCCAAATGTTACAGAAAAATATTTCTCGCTGATTAGGCTTGCACAGAAAACACACAGAGGCTAATTGTTTTTTAATTTCCCCTGGACGTGAAAACGATGGAGAGTTGGATCTCGCAGTGAAGAAGGATGAGTTCTTGTTTCGTACCGAACGGGGCCAGCTTGGAGGATTGCCATTCCAATCTATTCTGTCTGGTAAGAGATTTAAAACTAAAGGAAAGGAGCCATTTTTAACTAGCTGAAGGGGGCTATGCTAACGTTAGCCACAGAGGCATCAGTTGATAGTAGCTTAGCCAGGCTTAAGGCCCTGTCAAAGCTGACATTAGTAGACGACAGGGTTACTTTACTTTAAATGAAAATGATTTTTAACACTTTATCAGCTGGCTTCAATGACCTGTCAGTTGGCGTTAACTTTCTGTTCAAGGGTTACTGCTCGTAAACAAAACTCTCACCCTCCTTGAAAGCTAACGCTTGTGTTACTACATCTCATTTAACATTTAGTTTTCCACAAGGGATGGAAAACGATGCTTTTTTTCACCTCCTTCCGTACTACTACAAACCTCTCAGTAATGATGTCGCTGCACTTTCTCCCGTTCGCCTCGGCGCCTTGTTTATTATTAACCTGCTACTATCTGGTTTTCCTCGCATTTCCACTATGTTTTATCAAGCGGGGAGCCGCAATCCAAACACTTGATGCACTTCGCTGAGCAGCTTTGAGTTGGAAACTGCCAGACCTTTGAACAGTCGCTGCTAGATAGGGCTACTGTTTATGTTTAATGCTGACACCTCCCGAATGAACTAGCGGGTGTCACTGCACAGCTTGTCCAGACAAGCCCGCCCCTCTTTAAAAGCCTTCTCTTCTTCTTCTTCTTCTTTTGTTTTTTCCCTCGAAAGTTTTTCACACTTTATGTTATTGTAAAAAAAAGAACAAACAAACAAAAAAAACATGTAACGTAGTTTTTGTTGCTTATGTGGTTTTTTTTTTAAAATTTGGTTGTGCCTTAATCTGCTTGGACTTCATATTCTGGTATCAGCACCAACTAGGGCACGGGCTGATTATATAATGGTTGGCAATCAGAACCCCTGGCAGTACAAACAAACAACCCCCCCCCCCCAAAAAAAAGAAGAAGAAGAAAGGTATCAGCATGCCTCTCTGTTGCAAAGAAACTTATCCCGCCTTTCATCTGGATGTTTCTTAATGTGATCGTGTTGCCAGTTGTGGCTGGTTAACATCACCCTATATAGCTGCGGTCGGAGATCTCCGATATGATTTAAGTCCCATTTGAGACAAACAGTGCCTGCCTGCTCCATATTCTTAGCCACAGCAGCAAACCTAGTGGGCCTGTTTACAGTCCGTCCTCTGGCCAGATGATCAGGAAAACAGTGTGTGTGTGTGGGGGGTTGTTTGTTGTTGCAGTTAATTAGCTTGTCAACAGGTTTAACTGTACGCTGGTTATGGTGCAGAAGTTTTAACAACCTTTAAAAAGGTTAAAGTTGACAGTTTCCACTGTTGTTACATTTTAAAGTGAAGATGCAACAGCCCATCTCCAACAGATGAGAGTCTGCATTATTACATGCAAAAAAAACTTAAGTTCTCCCATAATTTCTTTAGTCTATGTATGCATTTTTTTGAGATAATTGAAAATCAGATGATGATACGGAATGTTTTCTTCCAAAAATTGGGATAATCCTGTAATTCATGTTCTGTTGAATCAAAAACACCAAACCAGCTGCAGATTTAATTTTTAAATGTTTTATTTTTTTAAGAAAAGCAGGCCTGTGAGAAAATCCGATTCAACCACGGAAAAGCTGATCGCTACGCTTTTTAGTTTGAAGTTCTTTTGATGAAATGCCAGCTCAAAGTGTCAGGAGTTTGTGTAAAACAGAGTCATGAACACCTGCTGTGCCTTGCCGGTCAGCTGGCTTGCAGCAGATATGACTGCAAGCCGGAAATTGTTCAGGTCAGACACTGGGCTCAAAACAGGCGCTTCTTTCATTTTTTTTTTTGTGTTAAAATCAAACCAGAACAAATGAAGGGTAATATATATTATTATAAATGTAACAACAAATGCTATTTTAGCAGCAGTATGAATAATTTTTGCTTTTTTTGTGTAAATGCTGCAACACCATCTCAATATTATGAGAAACTCGTACATTAATGGTAGCCGGTCAGTTTAATGTCCGCAACTTTAACATTTGATATACAATTTCATTGGAAAATAAAGTGACTAAATGCTGCAGGAGTGGAGGGGGAGAAAAGTAAGTTTTTTTTTCCTGTTGCAGTCCCTCTTGTGCTGTGCAGACTGCACAGATTACATATGCAGAGCTCTGCCAGCGAAACCAAAAGGGGGGGAAGACGCGAGCAGGGAAATGCCTCATTACTAATGCTGACATTAAACTAATTCAAAGTAACAACACGGCCGAAACGCCACCCTGCGTTTAGCCGCTTCCGAAGCCGTCCGCCCTCCTGAAGGTAACATTTTCCTGCAGAAAATTCCCACTCTCTCCCCTCAGCGCCACTCCCGCTGGCTCTGGACCACGCTGCGCCGAGCTCGTAATTATAACATTTACGACCTCACTTGAAGGCAGCGTTGGCTACGACGCCACGGACACGACGGAGGCTGGTCGCCCGGCTGGCTAACGTTTTTTTTTTTTTTTCCCCTCTTTCTCTTTCCCTGCATGCTGAGACTAAGCATAACACTACTGCTGTTATGACTCACTTGCTCAACAGAGTCCACTTTGTGATTTTATGGCAAAAAGAATGTGAACACATTGTGGTAGTTTACTCCCCCCCCCGTTCTTCAGTGGATGGTGTGAAGCTGTTGGTGCAGTTATATTCTTATTATTGCAAATAAGACCATGAGAACTAACTCCAGGTGTGTCCTCAGGTGCACCTGTGAGACCTTTAGCGGCTTTCTTCTACATTTAATTGATTGAAATCATCGAATACGGGAGGGAATTTGCATCACTTTCAAAAAGAAAAATGCCAAAGCACCTGCTAGTTTCAGGTTTGCTTCAAGACAGGCTTACTCGGGGTGGAAAGGTAAATAGGCAGGAAAAAGAAACTTGGTAGGAGAGGAGCATCTGTGACATGATTTGACCAGCCTCACCTGTTGTCTTGCATCTTGAAAAGGCCGCTGCTTGAACACAGTGTTCCCTATTCAGACCCAGAACCCGATGTTGCCAGAGGGGAAGGTAAGCTAGTTGGCAGAATACTAGAGGTCGCGACCCCGCCAAGTTATAAAGTGTGCGTCACCTCAGGAAAACTTCTCCCCTCTCTCTATCCAGCGGCTTCGGCCTCACAATCCCGGCTAATGCACCAGCGTGATTCCTGGCTCTGGCGTTATGAAATCTAAAACTCCCCGCGACTGGAGCTGGCCACGCCGCCCGGGACGCTTCTCCCGAGCAGTTGCTCCACATACCTGAGTATTTAGTAAGAAACGAGCAGGAAGGAACACCGTGTTGATTCACAGGGCTGAAAATGTCTGAGGTACACTCATGCGCACAGCCTGGGAAGCAGGGCTGTTGGAAGGAAATACTCAGGAATCTTTGGCACTCCATATATATATATATATTTTTTTTTTTTACACACAGTCTGTAACTAATTTATTTAGAAAGTACAAACAGCGCAACTGCAGACGGCAAAGCTATCTTTGGGTGCAGAGTTTTGGCATGCTGTCTATGTTTTTGTTTGTTTTTTTTTCCCCGTTTTGATCTCAAGGGGATTTAAGGACACTTTGATCTAGAATTTGTGATTTTTTTGTGTGTGTGCATAAAATTGGAAGAAACTCACCTGTAACAGATAAAAGCAACAGGTTGACTTGAATAGAGATGCACCAAGCAGACTACAGTTTGTAAACCTTTGACCTATTGGTAGGGGAGATGGACTTTAAAATTTTCATCATGATATTTCGTGGTACAATTGTGATGACAATAAAAATGAAAAGAACAATTTATCACTTCTTTTTTAGGTAACTTTATGTAAGAATGTGACTTCACGACACAGATATCAACTCCACAAAATGATGCTCTTGAAAAAAATTGTAACGCGCCTCTTTTGGACAGCAGTCATGTAAATAAGTGTTCACAATAATTGCATTCATTAATTGGAATGTATTGTGACGATGATAAATCACAATTTGTATAAGAAATTTATCACAATAAATGATAAACGATACGATAAATGTCCTCCCTTACTTTGACCTACTGGGAATAATTTTAACCAATTCTAGTTTCTCTTTAAAAATATAGAATACAGCATTATGAAGCAGGTTTTCTAGCCTCCCTAACTGAGTAACCATATTTATGTATGGAAAAGAGACGTCACACGTCTCTGTGAGCGTTGAGTACTGTAAGACAAGATTTTGTCACTTTTTAAAGCACAGTCATTGAAGTTTGTATTTTTAAATTAGCTTTTGCTTGCTCTGCTAACAAACAATAATAAATAATAATGTTTGCATACATTCTAGAGAATTTGGGTCCCAATCTAGTCTCGTCTGAACCGGTATCCATCTGGCCAACAGTTCAAATCTCAGCATAATTCATGACAAAATGGGCCACAGATCCAAGCGTTTTTTACGTTGTTTATGCGGTACTTTTCAGATACAACATTTGAAATCAGAGTTTATCCTGATAGAAAGATAGTTTGTTGAGGTTTATTATGTAATTACTGACCTTGTAGATATAAATAGGATTTAACATATGTGGACAAATCGCAGGGGTAACAGCAATATTGGTATCGGCACATATATCTCGTTCGGATCAGAAAATTCCTGGATCTGAGCATCTCTGCTGTCATGAATTGCAGATGATGTTATTAGAATTATATCGCTCTTGGTGGCAGCATGTTGGTTCTTTCTGTTTAGAACTTTTTTTTTTTGGTTGAGGCATTACACGTTGCGACAATTATTCCCTCTGATGTTGGATGCTGTGCAGCTGGAAGGATTTTTGCTCTTCTTTTTTTGTGGCAACAAAGTATTTTTTTTTTTAGAACTGGGATCAGCTAATTAGCATCTCAGAAATTCAAATAATACCTGAACTATGACCCCGAAATCCAAGAGGAGTTGAAAAGGAGATGGAGGAAGTTCAAATAATATCTTCCATCTGTCACAATGGACAAGGATCAAATCCCCGACTCCGTCGTGTCTCTACTCAGCTTTCTAACCACACGCTCTGACAGAGAGCCAGAGGAGTGACAATAGCAAATGAGGCGGATTAGCAGTGCTTTCTAACAACCGATGGCGTCATCCACTACACATGCTACTGTGGAATATCGTCTCCACTGTCTGGAAATTGGGCTGTCATAACGCTGTCATACAGAAACAGTCTTCAGTCAGAGGCTTCTTCAGATTCGTTGCAAGACTGACTACTAGCAAAAATCCTTCCTGTCCACAGCATCATATTCCAGAATGACTCTGAAGGTTCAATGGTGATATGAGCTGCAACTTTTAATTTCCCTTAAGGATAAATGAAGTGTTTTTAAATTGAATTTGAATGGACTGCTCCGTCTTGCTGCTTTTTGATGCATTTAAAGTGCTTCCCCTGATATCCAAAACCTCAACAACACAGGACGTAGCTCACGTCGACTCTTCTTCACTCAGTAATAACGTTTAGTTTTATCATTGGACAACCTCGTTTTTCCTTATGGTAGTTTCACTGGACAATGAAACCTTTCGACTGGTCAGGTCGGTTCCGATTAACAGCTGATTTCTTCGTATTACATTTCTAGTCGTGGTACGTCTTTCCTTAGATATCTACAGGCTTTTGGTGCTCTTGTTCAGCCAACCTTTTTATGAAGCACTCGATGCCACACAAACCCCTGGCGGAATTATCGCTGTGTACACTTCGTGGTGGGAGACTGTGAAGACAAACTTTCAGTCTTTCCACAGTAACATGTGGTAACATTTTACCTGGCTTCATGCTTAAATAGCTTAGTCTTGGAAGAGGAGAACAAATTTCATTAAAAATGACTTTGGAGGAGATTTGCTAATTCTTACAGCAGGTACAGACACTTCTACTTCAACAGACTCCCTGTACGTCCAGTCGGATGAGAGTCAAACCGAATGGAGCCACTACACTGTAAAAACACAAAAGCTTTCCAAGAATTTGTTTTGGTCTAGATTCCAGTGCAAACTAGTACAATTGAGAAATGAGATAAAAACTTAGCTTACAAGCAACCTTTCAGCAAGAAAATTCCTTAACATTGATAAAAAACAATATTAGGGAACTTTTGACTTTAAACAAGCTCCCATATCTTGTACCAGTAAGCTAGTTTAGTTTCACTTCAAGTGTACCAAGATTTTTCACTAGAAACAAACGTAGAAAATATGTGGTAACATTTTTTATTTCTTTTTGTTGTGTAGCCAGCATTGTTTACCAAATGTTGGACATTTCTGTTAAGATCCTGAACATCTACTTCATCACAACATCCTCACAGATTTAATAGATCCTGTGAGGAGGAAAAACTCGCGTGCTGAGCTTGGTCAACTTTATGGTGCTTGTGCATAACTAGAGAAGTTTTCTTGTGCGTCCATCCATCCATTTTGTTTCTAATGAAGTGCTTGTGGTCCGTATAGGGTTTGTACTGGTGCTTGAAATCCTTGAAAATGCTTGAATTTCAAGAAGGTGGTTTCAAGGTTGGTGCTTGCTTTCTGTATTAAGCCTTTAAAAGTATTAGATATTGAGATTGGACATTTTTGTAATAAAGTGCTATCTGACTTAATTTAAAAATAGGGTGTATTGATAAATTGACCCCAATTTCCTTAATTTTGGATATCGGTGATCGGCGGTACTGACGTGTGAAGCTGATCTTGTCTACCTCGGCAAAGGTCTAAATGTCAACCACTGTCATCTTTTTTTTTGCCATGAAGGAGGTTTGACTTACAGCCCTGCTCACCAGGTCATGTCTGCATGTTTGCACATAACAGTAGTCACCCCACTGCTGTCAAATCAAAGACTTTCTTGCTATATTTAGCAACATTTCAGATAAAAAAATAAAATAAAACGGTATCGACCAAAATCTGAATCGGCAGGTCAGGCTTTTTAAAGATCGGTAATCAGCGATCGGACAGAAAACTGCAATCGGTGCACCTCCAATTAAAAGCCTAAATTTGAAAAGCGACGTTTAAAGTTTAAACCAAAAATTTTAAAGTAAAAAAATTTTTTTCCATATTTTTCTGAATCAGACCAAGCTTCTCTTGTTTTAGGTCAGTTAGAATTACCTAAATTATAATTTAATTTTTTGCTAAATGCTGGAACACTTGGTAAGAACATTTTTCAGAGATTTTTTTTGTGTAACTTTTTTGAACCAGTCAGGTGTGTATGCGTGTGTGTGTGTGTGTGTGTGTGTGTGTGAGAGAGAGAGAGAGACCTTTAAAAACATAAAATTTTGCTATCTTGTACTTCACTTGTCCCTCCTGTTGAATGTAGAATCACGTGACGTTATTCATAACAGTAATAAATGATATCATACAATGGCGAGTTGAAATTATCTTCTGTATTAATTTTATCTCCAAAGTGTAGAGCTGGAAAAGTGTTTTTTGTTTATTTTTTTGTTGCAAAGTAGGAACAACTTGTTGCGCTTTCAGGTGACTTCATTCAAGAACAGCCGCAGGACAGATGCGCTAGTCCTGGTAACACCAGAAACGGTCACACACACCACAAATAAAATAATAATAATTAAAAAAAAGTCATGGCCAGAGCTGTAATGTAAGACGAGGAGAGCGGCCTGCTGCTCCTGTAAGTTAACAGCCGAGCAGCAGCAGCTGTGGCTGCAGCACTAATCAGTATTTTAGCTACGACAGCGGCTAAATCCCTGCAATGAACTGGGTCAAACTCAGGTTACCACTGTGTTTGATCAGGTTTTTTTTTTTTGTTTGTTTGTGTTTTCTCTCTGCTTGACTCATGCGTTTTGTCGCACTGTAAAAACTGGGGATAATTACAGGCAGCTTGTTGGTGTCTGACAGGAGCAGCACGGCACATTAAACTGCTTAACATTTTTGTTATTGTTTTGATTTATATTGAAGTGCCTTGCCACTAGCTTAAAGGATTTTAAATTAGATGTGCCATTAAAAATGGTATACTTCAGAAAGTAGATTTTTAACATGTAGATTTTTAGATAAAAGGAAAAAAATATGTACAGTTGCATACTTTTATACAGAAAGGAAGGTCAACAAAGCAAAAAATCCAGCGGAGGTGGTGAGCAACGGCAGCAGACAGCTAGACAGCAACAGGTGGCTGCAAACCGGAGGAACTTCAACACTGAGTTTAAATGTCAGTGTTGACAGAGCTTAGTACAGTGTAGCCATTTTTTTTTTGAACGTCTTTATCTAAACTGTAAATGTTCAGATGTTTGTAATGATCTAGGTGCAGCTTTTGCAGAAAATACATTTGAAGTTGAACTTAAATAAAACAAAAACAAATCTCTCCCTCTCTCTCTCTGTAAGTTCTGTAAGTGGATGCCAGTTGTTTTCATGTCAATAAACTGAGAGGAGAGAAACTCCGACCGCATAATGCGGAGAGATGGGCTGATTACTGGCCAGGAGGAGGTGTGCTAGGGTTTGGGGGAAGAAAAAAAAAGTTGCCGTTCCCAAACCGCAAAAACGTTGTTTTAAAATGTTGAAGTCATTTTTAATGGTGTGCAGAGAGAGTTTTCTTCTGCTGTTTGGAGCAAAGAGAGATGGAGGGCCGATTCTATCCACACCTGTTGCTGCACACTGCTGTTCAGCTGGCTGAAAGGAGCTTTTCCCTAGATTGCAAGACAAATTTGGCCGAGAACAACAAAAAATGTAGAATATTCTGTTGAAATATTCCAAATTTAAACATGTTTCCCCCTTTATTTTCAAGTATATCAGAATTCATATGATAAATAACTTATTATACATAGCATTATCAAAACTAGTAATTTCTGCGTTATGTTATTTTAACGACAGAGGGAATAATTGCTGCATTTCTGTTTCCAAAAACAACAAACGTGCATATTGTTGCTGTTAAAACACTGAGTTTTATTGTGCTTTGGGAACTTCCTAGTGCTCCATATTTAGTATTATACATTATACCTCTTAAAAGTTAGGGTTTAAAAGTTAAGTATCTTCAAAGACTCGCTCTGGGCAGGAACAATTTCCAGTAGCAGTCAGTCTCACAACGAATCTCAAGGGGCCTCTGACTGAAGACTGTTGCTGTATAACAGTCTGATGACTTTCCTGGAAGACACCATCAGTTGTTAACTTTTATTGCTCCTCATTAAACCGTTTATTGTATCGCTTATCGTTTCTCGTGATACGTTTCTTATCGTGGTAAGAAACTGTTGTTGGCATTGTACGTTTTACAAGTTTATCCCATTTTTGTTCAATGAAAGCATCAATGAATTACAAAACATGATTAAATCCAGTTACAATTTACAGTTAAGTGATATAAATCACGCTTCTTTGTGTGACTGGTGTCCTAAAGAGACGTATGACAAATAGGAATGTTTTTCAAGCATTTGTGTTTGTGGGGCTATTATTGCTGTGACACAAAGTGGCAGCCATATAGTTACCCTAAAAATTAAGCAACAGGGTGCTGTGGTGGCGCAGGGGCAAAGGACAACCCACGTATTAAGGCTTTCATCCTCGTGGTGGTGGTCGCAGGTTCGATTCCTGGCCTGGCTACATTTGCCGCTTGTCTTCCCTCTCTCTCATTACCCTCTTTCTTGTCGAACTACTTTCAAATAAAGGCCACTACAGCCAACAAAACCTTAAAAAAATGTAAGCAACAAAAAGTCCTGATCGCCACATATCATTATCACAATAGCACCACAAAATATTGCTATAAACCTTTAACTTCATATCCCCCTAATAGTTAGAAAGCCATACATTTATAGGTATAGTTTAAAGAAGTGGAAGCATTTGCATTAAAGTGACCAGTTGCTCTAGTAGCCTGCAGCCAGTTGCGTTGCACTAAATGTTTTTCATCTGAAAAACATTTAGTGATGATCTATAGTGTGTAAAGATTTACCAAATAAAATCTGACATCGAGTTCAAAATAAATTATGGAATAAATTCCCTACTCAGCTGTACTTTTCTTTAAATAAAACATGCAGATTTCAATAAATCCACTCTCTTTTTTTCCCCTTTTTTTAATTTTTTTTATTCTAAGCCAATAACTTCCCTTTAGACATTATAGACCCCCTTTTAACATTTTTCTGCAGTTTAATTGCTGTTCTCAAATAGTTCAGATTGAGTTTGCAGTGGATATGCACTTGAACATTTTTACACGCAAGAACTCACTATAGGACATAGTGTTTGTCTGGTGGGGCCTTTAATCTTCTATATAAATACGAGAAGAGCTTTTTTTATTATCCTTTAATGTCAAGCAATTACCCTCTATCTGTATCCACTTTTGTTCACTGCAATTTAGATCTGACCTGTAAGAGCAACGGGAAAGCGGTATCTTTCTGGCAATTTCTCTACGTCAGTAACTTCGGCTGTTTAATACGCTTAATCATCGTCGTATGAGAACAATTTATGGCTCAAAACTCATAATTGTATGGAAACAGAAATGGAGGGACTTTGTGTATAATGAATTCTAGCTCTTATAAGAGCGAAAATGGCTGCAGTAGCGAAACCGCAAACCGAAACTCCTATTTAAATGTTAGTTTTTGTTTTATTTTTTCAGGGCTTCTGCAACTGTTAGATTCCTGCATCCCCCCACCCCCACCTGAGCAGCACATACAAGTGTAAAAACCAATTTTTGCGGGAGGAAGAACAAAAAGCCCACCATAAGATAAAACACACACACAGAGGAGGTCTGGACGTGGTGGTGAAGACGACACGGGGTGCTCACCTTCTAATTGCCGGTCTCCACCGCTTGCGATCTGGTTTCACAGTTAACCGTTGTTTCCACCCTCCCTTTCCATTGTGAGCACAGATGTTTCCGAGCGCGGCGCAGGTGTAAAGTGGTGCTTCTCGCACTCCAGCAGGAAAGAGCGGGGCCCAACCGCTCACTGCACCGCTGCCATCGCACTCAGGCCGCGCTTCGGCTGTTTGAACCCCCTGAGTAGGCAGCATTTTTAGAATTCCTCAGGAAGTCTGGTCGCTCATCAGAGATCACGTTTTGATGCATGTAGTGTAATTATGGTGTGTTCATATATGAAACAAGAATATATTGCAACCTGACTTAGATTTTTAATTTTTTTTTCTGTGTTGCTGGTGTTGGGTACAAAGCAAACATTTGCTTTGTTTTGTTTGATGCATAAAGTAGAGCAGCTGAATCAAAGTTCTAACATCTTTCTGGTGAAGATTGATGTGTACGACAGCGACGTGTGGAAGGTGGTTGACAGAACGCTGTTGTGATGTGTTTAGAGGTTTTCCTTTTTGTGATCAATGTTTAGTTAGTGTTTGGTAGAAAGAAGCGAAAGAACAATTAGAGATGCGTCGATCAGAATTTTCTGGTCACCAATTTTTGTAAACTACTGACTTGTCATTAAGTGTTTTTGTCAATTCTTTTGACAAGATTCAGAAACTGCATTCCAAATCCTTTTTGTGCTGGCCTCCGTGTAATGAGAGGTTGTTCTTTTTTTCTTTTTAATCTTAGCAGTAGTCACGGGAGATGAGGAGCGTTAATACACATTTTTACTAATGTTTTATAATGGCCAAAGGATGGCAGTGGTTTACGTTTTAAACTAGTTTTAGTATCTTATGTGAGTGGTTAATACTGCAAGAACAGCAAAAGTAGCATTCTCTTTGGGGATTCCCTTGAGCCTTTCCGCTTCTGATCCACAAAATAATGCTGAAAAACAGCAAGTAGTGTTTTTATCAAATTAGTGGTGGGACTCGATGGCATGTTTTTTCAACAGAGTTAATCGCAGGGTCTGTAATTAATCGAAAACTATATACTGACAAAATTTGAATTTCAAAAAATGTTGCTGCCATATTATTGAAAAAACAGACAGATGAGCTCAACAACAAAGATTTTTTTTGTTTGTTTTTTAATCTATATTTAGGTTATTTTACCATCAGATTAGAACAAAGTAAGATTATAACCATTCAGCTTTCAAGTGTTTCAGCAACCTCTGATCGTTCATGGAACTAATTTGAAGGAATCCTTCTTTGAAATGTGGACTGACGTTGGCATCGGGGACATCTGTGTTGCTGCACCGTGTTTAACATTGAGATTCTATTTTAGGCTTGAATAGCTTTGCTGATAGGTCAATTCCTTTTAGCAGAACTTCAGCATGCAGTAGTCTTTTCAGTGTTCAATCAGATAATTTAAAAAAAAAAATTTTTTTAAATTTTTTTAGCAAACATTAACCTCCAGTGGGACAAGACTTCAGTGTCCATCGCTGTTCATGCATGTCGCTTGTTCATCAGATTTACAGATGTACCAGAGACATACAAATACAAAGGTTACGCCTCAGGACTTTTGCATGAAAAAAACAAAATAAGACAAAAAAAAACCCAACAAACAAAAGTGATTAATTGTGTTAAAATCAATGTAATTAATCTAGTGGCATAAAAATGGTTTATTATTGGTAATTTTTCTCAAGGATTGGGCATTTGTAATTTTTTTGCTATTGTGAATATTTTTACATGAAAAGAATTTAGATTTACTCGCATAATGACGAATTCCAGTTAATGATATTTGAAAACTCCATAAAACTAGATTGTATTGAATTTTTTATTTTTGCAATTTTCTCCCCTGTTGGTTCCATGGGAGCAGCAACAAATACCTGCAAATTGAAAAACATGATTAAATTCAGTTACAGTTAGTAGCTTAGTGATAAAAATCACACTTCTCTACGTAAGTGCAGCTGGTATTTTAAGAGCAGTCTTTGTCTTTCTGGGGCTTTCATTTCTGTGTCATGCAGTGAATCATACTGTTACTTAAAAAAGACGGCAAAGACACTTTTTCTTATTGTTGCTTTTGTCAGTTTCACAATAAATTCCACAAAATATTGGGATATTTTAAGTCTTTATCGCCTCTTCCTACCAGCAGTTGTCAATTTGCAACACCAGCGGGGGGGAGTAACTTTCCTAGGGAATCTAGATTCTTAGTTTAACAGGGGTACAACCAAATCCTGCCATCATTCCAAATGCAGCGTGTTTGAAAACTGAAAATAGTAAAATAAAGCCTTTTCTGCCCTCTGTTCAGCTTTCCTGTTATTTGCAGAAAGTAGGGGTTGGCGATATGGACTTAAAATTTTATCACAACATTTCGTGCTACAATTGTGGTAATGAATAAAGTGACATTAAGAGCTGGTTATTACTTATTTTTTAGGTAACTTTAAGTGTCTCTCACTGCAATCATATATCCACAAACACTGCTCTTGAAAAACCATTAAAATGCGTTTCTTTAGGACACCTGCCATATGCGTGGGATTTTGTATCACTAAACTAGACACAGTAACTGCCAAATTGTATGTTCAAGTTTATTGATGCTGCCAATGAAAAAAAACTGGAGAAAATAGTAAAGCTAACAATCCCAATAATATGGACAGCTTTTTTAAAAAACATCTTTAAATAGAATTTATATTTTATCACAATAAAGAATAAACAGCCTGAACATACATATGCTGACATGTCGGAGGAAATATGTTTGCCTTTCAAATTTGTCCCTTCCGACTTTCTTCATAATCATGAAACTGATATTGAAAACTGCAAATTTTGGGTTCTTCAGTCGATAACAGTTCCCACACCCAAGAGTGTTCTCTGTGCGACACTGCATGGTGTGTTTAATGATCAAAAAAAGAATCGATTTTTGAGTTTTCGCCTCTAAGGCGCCGATCAAGCCGAAACCATCTGATTGCTTTGTGCTTCTCTATTTAAAATGTTCTTTTTTTTTTTTTTTTCTTCAGCTCACATCTTTTAAATTAGAGTAAATCCTTCAGCTTTCTGTTACCAGAGATAAGACCTTTTTTTATTTATTTTTTAAGGTTTCTTAATTCAAAACGCCTTAATTATGGTGATTGGGGAGACGAGACTAGGCTTTAAAATAGACCAGGAAGTTTGTTGTTATCACCATCAACTTGTTTCTCAGGGCCACCTTGGGTCCAGCTTGATGACAAACAGCGTACACCTCCACCACAAATTTCCCAGCTTATCCCTACTCAGGCGAAAGACCACTGCTTCGCCACAACCACGAGTAATCACTTTTCCACGCTCGATGCGTCTGAACTTGAGTTAAGGTATCCCCCTGCATTGTAATGGATTAATTGGTTGAATATACGGCGGGAAGGCTCTCTCAGTCTGCCCGAACGAAGCAGGACTAAACGGCTGGGTAATGAACAGACCGTGTTGTTGCGGATTAGTTGAAATGCCTACAAGGATAAATCGAGGCCCACGAACGCCGGCAGGGAACGCATGTGAGTGCCTATAAGGCATCGCATTTGTGTTCTAAGGTAGCGGGCATGTGTTACGTGTGTTTAGGTAAACATGGGTTGATAAGCAGCAGCCCGAGCCAGCAGCGGGGCGCAATGTTCCTGTTTTAACACTTAATAACCCTGCTGGTGATTTAGTGCCTGCGAGGATTTCTCCTCTGGGTTCTCTGCATAAAAGCAGACTCCACCACAGCCAGCAATCGGCAATAATATGGATTAAAAGCAGCAAAACTATACGAAGCAGAACTACTTCATCATGATGTGTTTTGAACATTCTGTTCCTTGTATTCCTAAACTCCTAAACAGTCCTGAACAAAATCTTCCAAATGCATTGCCTTCGTGAATTCCTTGAAACTCCTGAACTTTCGTCACGATATAGCAGGGCAGGATTTACAAGGATTTGGGCCCCTGAGCTGGAGACTTTAGGGTCCCTATCCACTAATGAAAACTTATTTTATCAATGCAAATAATAGGTAGTCCTGTACATCAGCAGGATGGTTAATACGTCCCCTAGCTTATGTTGTTCCCAAAGAAATCTACTGTAACGCTATAGTTTTCAAACCCTTGAATATTATGTTCATAAAAAATCTAATACAATACAACTCACATGATTTGGGCCTATGAATTTCATACAAAGAACAATGTTTGTTTTTAAATTAATTTAAAAAAAACTTAGAACATTAAAATCTGTGGGCCGCCCCAAAACTTGAGGCCCTGGGAGACTGCCTCTGTAAGCCCTATCTAAAGTCTGGCCTTGCATTATAGAAGTAAAAAAAAATTATAAAAAAGTTTTTTCTTTATTTGTTTTTATTTACTTAGCCAACATAAGTCCTTTATATATAGTTCTTATTTTTACTTTGGATAATTAAATATCTGAAAAGTTTGCCATTCCTTTTCCTTCAGTCCCATTTACTCTGATGCTACTAAATTAAAGACCGCATCCACTTACCTTAAGAATGTATCTAATTAGTAAAGAGTCATTTAACTAGGAATGCACGATAAATCGACATCAGACGGTTTTTAACATATCGGTATCAATCCGATAATTAACTGGCCTGTTTTATTCACAAAAACGTCCTAATCTGTTTCATTTATGCTTTTGGTTGTGTGTGGTGTTTATTTCTAATACATCCACTCTTTTTGGTTGTTGTGTTTTATTTATTTTGGATATATAAAAAAAAAGAAAAGTCTTCCAGTTCCAGCAATAAATGTTCATGTTTATTATGCCACTTTCAGCATATTACTTGGAAATTGTTGTGAAAATGACGATATAATCGTTCATCGCAATAATTACTGAGGCCATGTATCTTCCAGCCAAAATTTGTTACCGTGACATATAACAATAACAAATTTTCTAACAAATGTTGCAAGGCCCTTTAAGAACCATTTCCTTTAGTTTTTCCCTCTTTTTTTCACAGCAATAATCATATTTACTCATAGGAATTGCTCCCCCATCAAAGAGAAACAATATTATTTTTTTGTAAAAACTGCTCAGTACACTTCATTTCTCGCCTCTCCCCCAAAAGGTGCTGAATTGTACACCAGCGAATCCTCCCCTCTCACTGTCTTTTCCTCCCTCTCTCCCCTCGGTTGCAGGCTGACTTGACGGGGATCAAATGGAAGAAGTTCGTGTGGCAGGGTCCCACCTCTGCCCCCATCCTCTTCCCGGTGACGGAGGAGGACCCCATCCTGTGCAGTTTCAGCCGCTGCCTTAAGGCCGATGTGCTGAGCGTGTGGCGGCGCAGCCAGCGACAGGGCTGGAGGGAGCTGTGGCTCTTCTGGTGGGGGGACGACCCCAACTTCGCCGATCTGATTCACCACGAGCTCGCAGGTAAGAGGAGACCGGTCCCCTTCGCTTTTATAGAGGCTTACAGAGCTATGCTCAAGGTGGCTGCAGTTTCTCAATAATTGAGGTTGATGAAATCGGGTAGTTTAGGGGGGAAGAAGAAAAAAAAGGAAATAATATACTCTGCTAGTGCAAGAACAAGGAAAGAAAAAAGTATGACAAGAAAATTCACTTTCTTACCTGTGAACCGTTCGTAGATTCAGTCAAGGTTATACGCCTACAAATGAATGATGGCTGTAAAAGATAAAAAGGGAAAGTTTGGTGCTCAGAGCTTTTATAAAGGAAACACTTGAACATGATGGCAAGATTTGTTATCGATTGCGCCATAAAAAAGAATAAAATGATTCGAGAGGGTGATTGTCAGGTCAGACGCCCTGTAAGTGAGAGCAATAAGGAAGTGTTGTTATCCGTGTAATCTAATACCGCCTTTACCCAATCAGCTGACTGATAATCCAGCTGACCCGGCTGCCGGTGCCAACATCTGCAGGGCCTTTCGGGTTCCTCGCAGACACCGGGCGACATGCCGTGCCGTTTCGCCCGCATCTTCCGGACAAATCAGCACTCTGCATTCTAGCTTGGCACAATGGCAGCAGACGTAGAGCCAGGCGCTGCAGCTCTTCAGAAGAGGAATAGGTGGGCAATCATTACTTGAGGGAGAAGTACAGTTCAGCACAGGCAGCCATGCAGAAACGAGGCCGACGCATCCACTCTCTGCTCTCTGCTCTCTGCTTTCTCCTTTTTTTTCCTCCTAAGAGCAGCATGAGATGTGGAAGATTGGTGGTGGTGTTTGGGGGGGGGAAAGCTGCCTTCATGCACATTTTCTGCCATGTAGATGAAAGTTTGCTTCCTGAGCCACACACAGCTTGTCTGCGGTCCCTTTTCTACTCCCCCCCCCTTCATTATGAGACTTTGTGCCTGAAGTGGACTCTCGGATTGGGAGCTGAAGGCTACGATGGGCGGCTCATTCAAGCCTAACCGGTGCTGGTAATAACCTGAAGCGGTTGGCTCGGGCCCCTCTGATGGAGTGGGCTTCATTTCAAGCAGGAGGATGTGTTATGGAGCATCTTAATTTGTAGGTTGCTGGAGATGCTGCTGTGCTTTCCACAAGCGCTGGAAAGGAGAAATATATCTCGAGTGTTCTGTTGATAGAAAATAGATAATTGACCGCTGGCCTGACTTTCAGCGCAGTGTTTTCTTTGAGCAACGTCTGGAATGCTTTGCATTGGGAGCCCTGTGTGTTTTTTACCATGTCTTAATACATGTCTCAATATTTTAGATTAAGTAGATCCAATATGATGGTGTACTACTTTCTTTCCTCCTGACTATAGATCAAATCTTTAGGATCTTTATTAAATCTTTTTTTCTCTGTGACGATGAACAATCTAACTTTAGATTAGATCCAAACGTTTTGTCAAATGGGCCAAAATAGACATTTTAAAATGACTTGTGGGCCAAAATAAAAACAAGGGGAAAATATTGACAGAAAAAGAAACAAAATAGACTCTTTTTTTAAACATACTTGACAATAAACTAAGTTGCATTGCTTTTTTAATATGAGTAAACCACTCCTATTTTTTAAAAATATGTTTATATTGGCAAGTGATGTGTAAATTGTTGTTGATTCAAAACTTTAAAAAGGTTTTGCAGGTTTGCCTCTAAAATAGAGGGCCCAAATTGTGAATCTCTAAAGCTCTCCACTGAAAATAATATTTTGTTTTGTCAATTTTGAGCAGTAAAAACAAGAATTAGGCTACTTTTGTATTAAATAGTATAGCCAAGTTTAATAAATTCATTAAAAGCAGATTTGGATACGTCAAAGTGTGCTGGATATATGGAGTCCTCACAAGAGAATACAAAAAGCCTGAGTATTGAATACTGTGTGCAGTAGCCAACATTTCTGAAGTAAAATGTTAATTTCTGTAATAATTTTGCCCTGGTTAAAAATAAAAAGTTTCAGTCTGCATCAAACACATGTGCTATGGGAGGCAGTAAGCATTATGTTGAATTGGAGTCGTGGGCCGCACAAAATCGATCCATGAGCCGCAAATAGCCCCCGGACCGCACTTTAGACACCCCTGCTTTAGATAAATAATCATATACTTGCGGGCGTTAAAGTGCCTAGTATCTGGAAAGACTACAGATATTAAGTTGTCTGTCCAGAAACTAGGGGGGGGGGGGGATGAGCTTCGTTATTTTCTCCTTAATAACTGAGCTACATTGAAAAAGTTGCGTCTGACTTCATCTGCTGTTTTAATTAAAGAAACCAGCTTTGTTTGGTTTCTTAATGACTTCACCAGAACATCTAGAGGCCTTCCTAAAACATTTTCTGCTACATTAAACAACAAGTATCACCAAATATATCAGTGGTATAGAGAGAGAGTGACTGTGCAGTACTTAACTGCATGTAATCAGCTTATATTTATTGCTGTCCAAGTGGTTTTATTGTGACGGTGATGCTGCGTACAGATATTTTTATATATTTAGCAGCTTTACTTAGCATTACCGGGTTTAAAATTAAATTAACATCAGATTTGTGCTCACTAACTAGCTAACAAGCAGAAGCTGGTGAATGTGAAACGAGCACCAATGTGTCTTATAACTGGACAAGAAAGACTTGTTATAATACACGTTTTTGTTCTCATTAATGGAATGACTCCGTTAATGAGACCTTATCTGATTACCTGCCCAGCAGCTAATGCTAGCAATGTTAGCTACTAGTAGATGTTGCAAATACTCACTTTAATTCCTACAAAATCCATTGAAGACTGGTAGCAGTTGTGTTCAGTTCAATAGACGAGGGTAAGTATCTTGGATTTCCTGTTATTTGTTAGCTTGTTAAATAATTATTAATGTATTTATTACCGCCTTAAGTTCATGAGCCTTAAGGAGCTTTACTGTCATTATCTGCCATTATTTATTGATATTGGGGCCAGATGGGGTGGCACAGAGCAGTCAGTGTTACACCGCTCTGCAGTTGGACAAGTTTTAACAAATATTCTAGAATACCAATATTGAACCTTTACAGTTTCTTGCATTTTGTATTAGAGATTAGAAGGAGTTTATGGACGGATTGTCCTAAAATGCTTTGCCTGAAGAGATCCAGGTTGATAAATTATCTTTAAACTTTGTTAGGATGTGAAATGTCTTCCTGCTGTCTCACACATTTCACCACTTGCTCCATGGCTTTTTTTTTTTTTTTTTTAATTTTGACTTTCTTCTTTACCTCCCAGGAATTCTGGAACTTTCTCTTGTGTTTTGCAGCTTCTTTTTACGGTTTCGGGCAGTGTTGGCAGTAAACATGAAAATCCACTCTTGTCCCATTTTTTTTCCTTCTTCTTATTATTATTATTTTGGGTGTCTGAAATGGCGCTTGCTCGTTCCCCGCCACCCTCTTCCACCCTCATTAGATTAGCAGCCTGTGAAAGTCTTTTAATTTTGAGCAAGTGCCATTTGTGCGTACCAGTGTGTCAGTAATCCCCGCTCTCCGGGGGAGACGAGGAGGGAGAAGGAGGGAGCCGCAGAGCTGGGAGCAGCGAAGGGCGGAAAACTTGAGGGATCTTTTAACGTCTGGCTCTTAATCACCATTGAAGGAACAGTGCGAGGAACAAACCACAGAGCTCCCTCTTCTTCTTACGCTGCCGGACGACCCGCCCTGCTCGCTCCGACACTACGAGAAAACCAATTCTAATCTTCCCCTGGCCATGCACAGGAATTATCCCCAACAAGCGAGCGCTGTTGCTGAATTAAACAACTTGCCTCCCCCATCTTACCAGTTCAGCATAGGCATGCATTCTCATGCAAATGATCTCTCCAATCCTTCTTCTGACCATAGGCATCCGACATGAAAGATAAATAGCCGCTTTTTTCCCCCCTCCTTTTTTTTTTTACGATACACAAATTTTCCCTTCACTGTGAATCAACCACTGTACAGTTTGCAACAAATACAAGCGATGTTCTCATCTCCGCAATGAGTCGAAGACAAAATGTATGCTCTCTTTTTTTATTCTTCTTTTTTTTAGTAAGACTGAGAAATGATTGGACGTAACAAGGAAGGTCAAAGGGAAGAGGCAGTCATCTGCTGCCTGTAACATTTTATTGCCGCGCCATCTCTACTCTGGTCACCGGAGTCCCCAAATGTATTCATTGCTGGGCGCTACAGACAATCTCCTGGGATTGCTAAAGAAGAAGTGGGGGATGGGTCTGACTGTCTCCTCCACTAGGTTGATGAACATTGTTTGAGATCCATGCGTTGATGGAAGGGGATAGAAGCTGATGATGGCAGCTCTATTTAAACTTTTTTTTTGTATCGTCTGTAATTGGTTATTATCTTTTTGTCAGTGGTCTCTGGATTATGTGTAGGTTTTGTGACATAACGAAGTTCACAAGTTCTCTTTCCCCTCCCCCCCTTTTTTATTTGTGTCATGACTTTCCTCTGTGCATTTGAATCAAGGGTGAAATAAAAGGGGCTCTGTCTTGCACCTCAGGGCGGAACATCTAGTTCCAAAGGGCATATTTCAGTAGTCTGTGCAGGGCATGTTGACTGAAAGTTTCACTTTCTCCCAGGTCAGCCTGATTTTTCTCTTTCTTTTTTTTCTCCTTTCTGTTCTTTGATGATGTTTCAGCAGAAAATTATTGAACTGCTTTCACTGCAGCAGAAAAAAAATATCTGAAGCTTTGCTTCAAGAATGCAGATGTTTGCCGACAGCAAACGTGAGCATACACTGACATGTCCCAGTTTGTTGCCATCCCAGGCTTAAAATAATGTCATCTTCTATTGCAGTTCACATCAAAAAGTAGGAAGTTTAGTTCCTTTTGTTACATGGCAAAAAAAAAATTCTATTTTATGAAATAATTCTTTGTCAAATAGTGAAACGTTTATTGAGCACTTCAATAAACGTTGAAGTCTTTTTAAAATACATTCAGCTGAAGCTTTTTTTAAATTTACACTTAAGATTTTAGACTGCTCTGATGTTTAAGTTGTCCTGTTAATTATCCACTCTATCCCTGAGACACCTGCTGTATAGAGGCCCATTTGCTTTACTGTAACAATAATATCTTCATTGCATAATTTTGAAATGTTCTCAATTCACTTTAATTTATCTCATAAATCTTGTAGTCTGTGATCCCTCAGCAGGTTCGGTTAAGTGTCTAATCCCCAAGCTGTTTTTTGGGTGGGGGGTTTGCTACGAGGGCCAAAATTGTCACATTGAGATCACACTAAGGCAATGAAATTAAGAGGAAAAAGTTAATTTCTGAATACATTTGATATTTTTATTTCTTAGACTTAATTGAAGCAAGTAAACTAGTTTAATTTTTGTCAATAAAGAATCTGTAAGTCATTGTCGAGCCAAAGATAAAAAGAACATAATTGCCATGATTAAAAAAAACAGGCAAATCATTTCCAAAAAAGTTTTGGAGCTCCATTGTATTTTTTTTTTGTTTGTTTGTTTTTTGTTCTTTGTTGGGCACATGTCATCAATTCCTGTAAATAACCAAGTTTAATCAATGAAACATGGTTGATAGAGAAATACTTAGTTGTAGCAAAAAGAATAATAATTTTGTCTGTGAAAATCTTCCCCTGAAATAATTGTCGTCCTCATCGACCGCCTGTGCATGCAGAACAGATTCTCTCTAAAATCGACGTTTTTGAGCTTTATATCATGTCACAATGTTATTACCTCATCCAAAGTGTTTCTTTTGAGTCCTTCCGATTTTTTTTCCTCATTCAGTGAATATACTCAAATTATGAATTTTCCAAAAATTTCAAAGTGAGTTGTTATTCCTGCAAAGAAATACAGGCATTTTACACAATTTTCACCAGCCATTCCAACCCTCTTGTGCCTCTGTAACGGCTTGTTTCATAAGTGCCCTTAAAGGACTGCATTTGTGGAAGGAATACTTGACAAGGAAGCTTCTTTGGCAACAAACACACTGGTAAACCTCTCTGCTCACTTTTATGATCTTCTGTTCATGCATGCTCAGCGGTCCTGTTGCTCAAAGTGGCAGATGTGTTTTCACGTCTCCACTCAAACGCCGAACATGTTAAAAAGAAGCTGCTTCCCCACTGACGGCTGTAATTGTAGAACAAGAGATGTGTTTGAGGGGAAGGACTTCCATCAGCTGAAAGGTACGACGACGTATTAGGGCCACTGTACATAGAAAAAGAGGGAGTAAATTTCCGCCATAAACCAAGGAAATTTCTGAGCTCCAAAAGTCGAGACATTTTCTAGAAATTTTCTGATACATATTATACATATATGTGTGTGTGTATTTATTTATTTATTTTCAGAAGTGTATGACTTTTGAAATTTGGAACTGTACAAGTTTTTTTTTACTGTGGTAAATGTTAGTTGAAACATCACCGCATCTGGTTTGTAAAGGCCCGACTCGGCACCTGTAATCCTGTCACACAGATTGCCACGACATATGCTGCCTCCTCGAGCAGTCGACATCATCTCATGACGACCCAGTCATGAGATGATGTAATACATAAGCGCCAGAGTCCAACGAATTCCAACACTCCCCACAACCCCAGGCAAGGATTCAGGAAGGAGAAATGCCACTCGCTCTTTGGAATTCCCAAGCGTTATCGACTTGGACAACCTGTGAAAGTCGGGCAGAAAGATGACATTCTCTACACATCGCCCAGCCGTCAGCATGAACAAAGTGTGTCCAGAAGCATTAATCGGGAGGCTTGTGTGTGTCCCATCCATGGGGCTTGCCAGGCTGAGAGGATGTGCATCAAAGAACAATTAGACACACTTAGTTAACCTTAGCTCTGGAGCTGCGCTGCTTCCTCTCCGCTCGTTCCAGACATCTTCGAAACTCCGGCGCGTAACGGCCGAGATTGATGAGTTGATAAACCCGGGCCCGGCTCCTAGGAGGGAAAAAAGTGGCCAATGGCTTTTGTGCTTGGGGATCAATTTTCCAGGGCTAATCTCCTGCCCTGTGAAACCACCCTGTGCTTTCCTCTTTTCCTCCCGCTCAATCTCCATCTCTTTCTCCTGGTCTCTCTCTGATGGATCTCCTTTGGCTGACATAGCGCAGAGACTCGGCCATGCGTACCGTCCTGGCCCGTGGGTGTAGTCCAGCATTTTTTTCCCCCTCCTCATCTCTGCTGAAGAAATATTCTTTAATTAGTAATGGAGACTTTTTACTGAGTGCTCCCTCTCTTTCCTTGCAGATAAGGAAGAACTGGAGGGAAGGAGAGTGCCTCTTGGCCAGCCTGGGTTCAGTTCCCCTGAGCACCATTGATCATAAGCCATTAATCTTTCTGTTTAATGACTGACTGCTGCTCTAATTGCGTAAACACAGATGAGCAACTTTTAGAGAAAGACACCTGTCCTTTCCCACCCTCCTTAAGTTGAAAGGATTCATTGGTCCAGACAAAAACAAACCACTTAAAATATTTTGAATGCATGTTCTGTAAGGGCATGGCAGAGGTAGCAGTTTTTCCGTCCCGGAGACATGAACGTTCTTTATGGCGCTGCCGTGCTTCTTCTAAGCACTCTTATAAAGGTCAGCTCATCTGGGTTGGCTTCATAGGAGGCAGAGACGTGAAAGTGTCCCAAGCTTCACCTGAGCCCATAAATCTTTGTCTAAATGAGGTTGCTCATCGTTCAGCTCCTACACTACCCGCTTCCCACCATTCCCCACCCTCTCTACCACATGCACGCTCTCAGATGTGTAAGCAAACCAGGATCTTAAGCGATCAGCACTGCAGGTTTGAAATCTACGTACCCTTTCTTTGCGTCTGTGCATATTGAATTATATTTCTATAGAGTTCAATGCATTTCTTTAATGTGATTGGTTGAGAATTAACATAACTTTTTTAATCTTTTCGCTAACATTTCAAAAGGATTCCAGCTTTGAGCTGTTGCGTACAAACTTTCTAAATTTGGAAATATCTTATTACTGTAGTTTTAAAGAAACCAGTGACAACAGATGAGACTCCAGGTTGCGTAACAGGCAGTACTTTCTTCAAGTGTTTGATTTACATCTGGATATTTGTCCAAAACCATACAGTAGGATGGGAAGTACATTTATTTTATCCATTAATCAAACTTTTGGTTTTTCACGATTCAATTTTTGGAGAATTGTGATTTATTTTTTCACCATTGCTGTCCTTGCGCGTCCATAGTTCAGAGATGTCAGCACTCGCAGGGTCTCCATCTTGTTTGACAAGTGCTTTTTCCAGCATTTATTTATTTTGACTTTGAATTCAGGTCAACTGTGGGACAGAATATTGGGGCCTGGGTAAGATTTTTATTTATTTATTTTAAATTAGGAATAATAAAACCATATGACAATAAAGTTGAATAATGAGAATAAAGCTTTAATAGATGAGTCTGTTTTGAAGAAAAAACACATTGACTGAGCTGGTCACATCAGATCTTGACTCTACCAAAGCTGTTATGTCATTAAAACAAGTTTTTTTCTTGTAATTTTAGGATGTTCTCTATATTCTGGTAAGAATTGCACCTTTATTCTGCTACTATTATGACCATATTCTCATAATTAAGTAAATTCTCGTTATCTGGCCTTTATACTCCGCTGTATAACTCAGAGAAGGGATGATTGAAATAAAAGCCACTTCTTGAAAATATTTCCCATCATGTGTAATTTTGTATTTAGAAAAGAAAGCTAGAAAAAAATGGATTGAAACCAGAAATCAGATCTGTTGTGAAAAAACTAAAGGTAATATTTTTAAGCCACACCTAGCACTTTCTGCATTGTGCTTGATTTCCACGATGTTTAATAAACAAAATGGAACCCACAATAAAATACTGCTTTGGGGGGGAAATATCAACAAAGCCTCCTGGCAATCCTTCAAGGATAAGCGTGTTAGATGATAGATGCATTATTAGGCATGAAAAAACTTAAACTGTCTAGACTTTTTTTTTTCCAACTAGTGCATGATAAAAATCAGAACTTGTGAAAAATGGTCTTTTATGTTGTAATTATATTTAGAAGATGGCCCATATCTTTCATTTGCTGCATCACGACTTGAAGCTTTTTGTCCCACTTATCAACCACTTTGGTTTTGAGTTACTGACAGCTAAACACGCTCATTTCACTGCTGTTTCTTTTAGCCTTCATGTCTTCTTAGTTGTGAGTTTTAAAGTGAACGGAAAGGTTTATTTGAGATGGTACACTCACAATTGGACACACAAAACATTGACATTTCAACATGTTTCCATTAGCGTCGTACAATAAATCGGCCCCTGATTTCCTTAATTTAGGGAGATCTGTGATCAGCTGATACTTGCAGGTTCAACTAATCTTATCACCGATCTTATCTGCCTCAGCAAAGGTCTAAATATCAGCCTGACAGACCCACCCGCCAGGTTATGTCTGCATGTTTACAGCTAACAGTAGTACACTAATCACTGTTATCAACTCAGCGACTTTCTTGCCATATTTAGCAACATGTCAGACATAAAAAAAAGCCATTATAGGCAAAATCAGAACCGTCAGGTGAGGCATTTTAAAGATCGGTAATCGTCGATGGGCCTGAAAACTGCAATCGGTGCACCCCTTGTTTCCATTTAAGCGAATAAATGGAAACAACTCACTGTTGAAACAGTGAGTTAGTATTTTTGGTAGCACTTCATTTGAAGGGGTGTGCATAAGACTGACATTACACTGTCATAAACAACACCTTCATGAATGTTTACGACTGTTGTCATGAATGTCATTCGGTAAATAATGACACTGTTAATGCAAAGTTGACTCTTTTAATTGACTTTTAATGTAAATTATAATACAACTTTGCATAAAAAATTGATTTATTTGCCAAATAATGCTAAGTTGATACTTTTAATGCAACTTTCAATGCATATTTGCATTAAAATGGTCATTATTTTCCGAATGACGCTTCATAACAACAGTCAAACATTCATGAAGACTTGTTCATGACAGTGTAATGTCAGTCTTATGAACACCCCGTCAATTAGCGTTACCACATTTCCTCTATCTAATGTTGGATAACCAGCCCAGGATTTTCTGAATACAGTGATCCCTCATTTTTCGCGGAGGTTACGGGATAAGCGAAATCTGCGAAGTAGGAACCTTTATTTTTTTTACCAATTATTATACAATAAAATACTCCATAATACATTTAAAACAAAGAACAAAACCTTTTTTACAGAGCCAAGCAATTTTTTAACAAATAAAAGTACTGTATAAATGTTTTTCTTTTTTTTTTTTTTTTTTACAAATAACTACTATACTGAAAAATAATTTTAATCAATACGAAGTGAAGGCTTCAAATTGCGGAGATCAGCGCCGCCCCACCGCGACCCGAGTTATTGGATTAGAATGTGAAAAAATGGTTATGAAAAAAAAATACAAAGTGCAGTTGGACAAATAGTGATTCACCTGTATTTCACTGCTCCTCCTGACTCTGCTCTGTCGCGTTTTTTTCTTCTACAACAAGCCCGCGGTGAAGGTGTGTTTTTTTTGAGAGAAGAACATAGTTATCGGTAGCTGTTGTCGCTCTATTTTCTTCTGGGCAAAAATATTCTTATAAACCAACATGCCACCATCGATTATGTTAAATTTGGCAAGCTGTTTTACGTACGTGTACATATTACCCGCAAAGTTATTGACACACAGGTAGAGAAGAAGCGGAGAGACACAATGCACGATGCAAATCCGCCAAGCAGCGAGACTTTGAAAGGTGAACCGCGATATAGCGAGGGTTCACTGTATAACAGATTTGAAAAGTAACTCAAACATGTTTGTAGTCAAGTATCATAATATGAGGCGAAGGCGGAACGAGTTCGCCCTGCAATTGGTGGGTCCGATTGTGAATGTGCCCTTTAATATCTCAATTTGATATAAAAAGGGCAATATAAATAAAATTGATTATTACTGTTATTAATGCTGTTGTAAAAGCCAACCGCAAGAAGTGTGGAAATTTGAAATGGGAACATTTGTAAGTAACAACTTTATTAAGTCACCTCTGCCTCATCAGGCATCTTAAGTGACACCCTGCCCCTTTAAAGCAACATTGCATTCACACAGATGAATTTTTCGACTTATGGGAGCGAAAACTTAAGTAGCTATTTAGGCAACCCTCATGAGCTGCCACATGTTTAGATGCTTTGAAGTGGATTAACGATAATGCCAGCTAAGACTTCTGTTCTGTTTTTATTTTTTATTTTTTTCCTCCATAAGAAGACTAATGGGTGTTGCTCGGGGACTTGTGCAGACAAGTGCAATAAGGTCAACAAACATGTTCAGGGATTCGAGCTTTAAAAGTGTGTTGTTGTTTTTTTTTCTTTTTCCGACTTGGTCGTTTTTCTGTCCCCAGGAAACCTTCCCGCAATCATCAGGCTGAGACCGTGACAGAGATTTTTCAGAAACTATTAAAAATGTAAAAAAAAAGAAAAGGAAAATGGGCCTCCACCTCATCCTCTGCCACTGCAAGTCGCCCTTCCCCTCGGATGTCTGGGTTTATTCGCCTGCATCTTCTGTGGGAAGCTTCACACAGATATTGTCCGTTCTAATCAGTGTTGTTTTGTTTACAAGAGAACAAAAGCTCGCCCTGGACTGCAGCATTACTTAGGTCTGTCTGAAGTGGCAAGCGTCGCAGAGGGCCTCGCGCGGCGAACACCAGGTCATTAGGAACATTTGATGCAAACCAGACGCCTCTGTGTGTGTTTTTTTTTAGTTTTTTTTTTAGTGCTTCTTGTTGCCGAAGGGAGGGACTGAGGAGTCACAGGCGACAGGGAGGGCCACAGAAGAGGCAGATGTGGTCTTGGCAGGGAGGGGCGGGTAGGGAGGTTTCTGCCAGGTTATGGCAAAGGGAGGGGAGCGCTGCAGCAAGGCTGTAGGTTTTAAACGCCGGTTTGATATCTTCCTCATCCTAGACACAAGCCATTTCCCCCAGTACGTGGACGTTATCACTCTCACCGAGTCTGTTTAAATTTGAGAATCTGGCTCGTCGTTTTCTTCCTTTTCTCCTCCTAATGCATCACGAGTGCCTTGAGGGTTGAACTTTCTTTGCTTGTTGACTTTTTGCCCTCTTGTCTGCCTTGTGTCTCAGGATGGCCGCAGCAGCTGCTAAATCACTTAACTCCGACTTAGTTTCAAAAAAGAAAAAAAGAAAAACACAAGCTCTCTGCACGCTCTGTTTATTTCCACTATATCTTGAAAGGTAAATGGCTTTATTCTGTTGTTATTTAGCCGGCGCTGTAAATATTTAATAGGAAATTGCTGTTTTCCTTCCCCTTCCCTGCCTTTTGCACCACTTTTCTGTGTTCCCAGATCTTATCCTTCATGATACGCTTGCATCCGATAAATTAGTTTGGGTCCTCTCAGAAATGGCTGTGCACGTAGCCCTCCCCCCCCAGTCCTCTCTGTTTGTTGGCAGCCAGCCTGAGGTTGCTTTTTTCCTCTTTGGTAGTTGGTAAGAGTTTTATGGCTACTTCAAGTCTACCAGAGTTACAGCTGTTATAAAGAGCTTTAGTGGAGTTGCAATAAATGGCTCTTTTTGAAACACAAAGCTGTTTTTATTTTCATTCTGCTATCCTTACAAAATATCCGATCTCTCTAATTAAATAGATCTAGTTAATTTCTTCTTATCAAGGTTTAAACAGTTTGGATGATTTGGAAATATGGTGAAATCGTCATAAAAGATAAAGTAACATTTCTAGCCTGGCTGTTGTTTTTCTCTCCCTGCGGCACCAGAAACCACTGTGCAGTGTTTTATACTTTATTTCTTGCCTTCCTTTTATCCTTGCAGTGATTTTTGCAGGTGTTTTATTTTCACACCTGACCCTGATAAAACTATCTGCTGCAAAATTTCTGCTGCTTTTCATGTTTATATATGAGCCTGAAGAGAATTTAGTTTATTGTAGTCCAGAAGAGTCTGAAATGGACAGTTGTTCCTTCTGGTTTTAAATGCTGTGCAGCTGGAAGGATTTTTGCACTTGCTTTTAAACTTTTGGACATGTGTAACCATGGCAGCCGTGCATAGCTTTTACAAATGGGAGTGGTTGATTAGCGTCTTAAAGTCTAAAACAGGACCTAAACCCCAAATCCCAAAGGAATTGATCAGGTTTCCCATTAATTATTGTGATAAACAATAAAATTTTTATTTTGAGACCATTTTCAAATAACATATTGATAATCCAAGGCCACCCTCTCCCAGACCAGTAAACTTTAATTTTGTAAATAACAACCCATACTTTAACTGGAAGACATTAAATATCCAAAATTAAACACCACAACCAAAAACAATTGACAAAATAGAAATAAAAACCACACTCAACAGAAAAAATACATAAAATTGACTTTGAAAAAGCATTAATCATCAGAATGGAAATTTTTGAGAGTTCATTGATTATAATTTGGTTAATTGCTCATTGCGACAGGCGTAAACCAGACCAAAGAGCAGAATGGAGGTAGAAGTCCAGACCATTTCTTCCACCATTCATAATTGCCCATAATCTTGTCCCCACCTCAAATGTCTCTCTGTCTGGCTTTCAGCCAGTTACAGATATAAAGAGGTGCGACAAAATCTAATGTTTTGGATTAGCAGTGCTTTCCAGGAACTGATGGTGTCATCCGGGATGTGTTTCTGTGGAAAACATCATCCCAGATGACTGGGATGCTTTCTTGATGAGTTATGACACTTGATGGTCCAGCAGACTCAGTTTGATTTGAGGACCAAAATTGCAACATTTGCTGCATTTTCAGCTGCTGGCGATGAAGACTTGATCTTCAAAGATGTAAACAAGAATGGAGTGGTGTCAGAATTTAGCAATTGTACGATTTCTCTTTCAACAAAGACCATGAGCCTTGTCTCTCGCTGATGGTAGACTGTTTGTTTTTGTTGTATTTACCCAGAATGCCCTGTGCTATGCTACCTTTCCTGCTTTAGGAGCGGTCTCCGGTCCGCTTCCATTCACAGTTGCATTCAACCAAATTGAGACCTAGGTCTGGTCCGCACGAGAGTTTGACTACACACTCACACCTCCTCAAATGAACTATGGTTCGGTTAAAGCGGACTGAGCAGATCTGGTGGGAATTCAGCCTTAATTTCTCTTTGGCACAAATATAGTACTTTTGGATGGAGTTGAGTTGAACCACTCTCTTAGATATTAGTTCCTTCTAAATATATCCAATTGTCACATTTAATCAGCAGGCAGAGGGTTCATTTAATCATTCAGTGAAGCCGATGAAGTCACTTCTGGGCCATCTTGTGCCTCCTCGTCGCTCTCTGTACTTATTATGCCCGAGCTCATGTGGAGACGGCACACTCGGGGAGATGTTTGCTGCAGACTTGACTGAAAGGAGCTTAAGTGCTGTAAGATGTGAGCAGTGGCTGTTAATGAGATTAGACCTGCATTCAGGCCAGCGCAGAATGTGATTCAGAAAGCAAGACTGATACGGGTCTAATGGCACACTTCTTTATTGTAAGCAGCAAGGCAAGCGCTCGCTGTTTCTTTTCTAGCCCGTTGTACCATATAGTAGTAGTTTGTTGTTTTTTTTCTTCTTCTTCTTCTCCTTTCTTCACACTCACACAATGCACAAGTGCAAGTTTAACTGTAATCTTGCTCTGTGCATGTTGCTGTTAGATGGCTTAACAGCACTAGTGTGGGAACAATACCTGGGCTTAAACGAAGACTGCTTATGCAGCATTTTACAACATCAGTTGGTTGAAGTACAGCATCACTGATTCACTTAGGTTTGCTCTGGATACTCCAGTTCTCATAACTAAACGCAGAATGCTACTCAACCTTAAATGTTGTGCCCTTCTTAAATCATCTTGTATTGAGACCTCGGTGCTTAAAATGATTCAGCAGCAGGGTTTCTACCCAGCCTCTCTTAGACTAACTGAGCACTTTTGCTCTCATTTACATAGCGTCTTCTTGTGATGCCATGTAAATGGCAGCGTTCAGGCTCGCTGTTTTGCATTTGAGGAAATGGGCCGTTATTTTTATGGTGTCCTGAACATCACGCTCGACATATTACAGGAGTTAGTTTTTTTGTTTTTATCGGCGTATTGGGCCATAAGAATGAAATGAATGGACAAGCACTTTAAAATGCCTTGCTGCTGAAATGTGCTATACAAATAAAATTTGATTAGATTTTTTTGGTTTGACAAGATATGCATGTGTTTTACTTGTTTTTGCTGCTGGAAAATGCTTATCTCCTATTGCTTCTCTTTGTATTCCACCAAAATCTATATACCATGAGAGTTTGGGATGAGCATTTGTGTGTCTATATGTATAATTTGTGTGTGTATATAAAAATTATATACACACAAGGAATTGGACGGCTCGTTACTGATCGCCATGATCAGAATATTCATATGTTGGACTAAATGCAGGACTTGGAACCAGTTACTTTAAAGTAATTTGATTATTTGAATTAAACCAGAATTAAAGATGCTTCTTCCTCCAAAACTGCTGATAAATTGCTCAAATCTTTGCTGAAGTCCTCACAACTTCCCCCGATTCTGTGTACTCTTAGTTGTTTACGGTTTGAGTTACCCTGATTACATCACAAGATGGCACTGGCGTTTGACCCAGTTAGTACAGACGAAAACAGCGACACTCTGTATTTATAATATTTTGTGAGAAATATTTATAAAAGCTTTTTTGTGCACAGAATGAAAGCATGGTAGTTCAGCTTCTTAAATTATGTAATTCTTTTTGATGTGTCAGTGACACTATAGGTGTGCTATACTGGTGAAGAGTCATTAAATACATTTGTAATTAAGTATTATGTCGATTTAAAAAAAAAATGTTTCAAGTCAATTCAGCTCTGTTTTTATGTATCGACCGATATCAAACTTCAGATATCGGTATCAAAAATGAAAAAAGTGGATCAGTGCACCCCTAATCTCAAACAGGTAGATCAATATTACATGCTTGTCACATCAGCAAGCATGTTTGTTTTCTGTGCTCTTAAGCCGAACGTTGCTTGTCTTGGAGATTTCTTACGAATGGGTAAAGTGAGAATCACCGCTCTTTTGTGTTTCTCTTTTCCCAGCCGAGGACGACGACCTGTGGGAGAACGGCCTCTCTTACGAGTGTCGCACTCTGCTGTTCAAAGCCATCCACAACTTGCTGGAGCGTTGCCTCATGAACCGCAGCTTTGTGCGCATCGGCAAGTGGTTCGTCAAACCCTACGAGAAGCACGAGAAGCCCATCAACAAGAGGTACGCCACAAATTCTTCCACTCGTCTGTTTTCTGCCTCGCTGCTGTTTAAAACCATATTACACTCATTAATGTTTGGCTATAAAAGCAATATTCCCTGCTTTAAAAATCTTGAAATGGCAACTCATTTTGAAAATATTCAGTGCTCTACATAACTCTTGTGATATTAGAGTTTAAATATTGGCCACAGAGGTGCTTTAGTGGCCCCTTTGTCTGCCTCATATCTTCCCTGTTACTCTGAGAGTGTTTGCAGCTGAGCCATGCTCCTTCTCGCCGCTATCTGCTGAGCTGGATTTCTTACAGTCAGTGTCTGCTCTTATAGATAACAGATGCAGTACTTGTGTACTAAGGAAACTGTGGCCATGGTGGCTTTACTTTCTTTTTTAAAATTTTTTTATTTTGTTTGCACTTGCTCTTGACTTCTCCCGTCTCCACTCTAGAAAAAAATTCAGCTTGTTGTCAAAGATGTTTTTAGGTTGTTGTTTTCAAAATTTGTAGCTGCACCTGATGCTGCAGGTTTAATACTTGTGTAAACGTAACAGCAGGAGAGAGTTTGATAAGACGGCTGTGTTTAAGAGAGAGTAGAGGGAGCAGTACGTAGTGTTGTTTACTGTTTAGCTCATAATCTGCCTCCATCAGAGTTTATTGTTTGAATTCTTGCTTGATTTCCCTTTGACTGGTTTGAGGACATCATGATATTAATATAGTATTGACAGGCTTGTTGTAGGGATATAAAACTAATTGGATGACTTTTGCTTTTTTTATGACTTTTTTGTGTATGTATTTAATTCAGAGTTTATATGCAGTTTAGAAAAGCATGAACTTTGTTTGCAGAGCAGGAAAATGAGCTGTTTTTGTCTTTTTGACCATATGCGACCCAAATTGGACTTTTTCACAGCAGTCTGAACAGTCCAAAAAAATCTGACTTATGCCACTTCCATATGCGGTACTAATTCAGATACATATCTGATATTTATCATAGCACCTGCTGTCTGAACAATCATGTTGCATTTAATCCGACTTTTACGTCACTGACATGAGACAAGTGTCATAATTCTGCACCAAAAGAAGCCAGATGTGGCAAATCCAGACATAAACAATGGCTGAAAATTATAATTATGTGTCAATAAAACACATCGCCTCCCAATCCCACCACTCTCAGCTCTGACTGCACATCTAAACAGACTTCTCTGCAGAAATTAAAGTCAACGTGCCACAAAATGACATTGCTAGTGGTGCATTCTCTTGATTAGCTTCCGTTGTTTTGTTATGATCTTGTGACAATCGTGTTTGCTCTGAATAGCTTTTAAATAAAGTTATTTTATGGCCGTTTACAGCCATGCCATAAACGGCGTGCTGCCGTGTGACGTCAGAGTCGCAAACCGTACACACAGATGTCTGACTGCGGTTGCATTTAATTAGTTCTATGAATAAACACACAAAAAAGCTGAATGGGAATTGAGCATCTAGATGTGCTGTATGAACTCAGCCTGAGACATGTTATTCCTTCTTACCATCAGTGCTTCCTTCCTTTTTTCCTTGTTTTCTTCCTTTTATGCTTTTTTCCTTATATGCTTCAGTCGATTCTTCCTTCCACTCTATATCAAACCAGACCTGGATAGAAATATCAGCATAATGAACTCTTGTAAACATACTGAAGCCTGGCAACTAATTGCTAATTTATGTTGGCAAAACTAAGATAGATTAAAAGATGAGCGGCAAAAGCAAATAAAGCGGATTAGCAAGTTTACCAACAGCTGGTGGTGTCGTCCAGGACATGCTACTGTGGAATATTCTTGAGCTTTTGGCCTGTCATACAGAAACTGTCTTTAGACAGAGGCTTCTTCAGACTTATTACAGAACTGACTGCTAGTGGTGATCCTTTCTGCCCACAGCATCACCATGCACAATGACTCGTTGGAAGATACCACGATGGTTTAAGTTACAGCATTCAATTTTTCTTTGGAACAAATTAAGTATTTTTTAGTTTTCAATGGAATTAAGATGTGAAAAATGTTCAGGAACTCTCCTAATCAATCGGAGATTAGGAGAGTCTCCTAATGAGACATTCAGGATTTTAACCCTTTAACCTCCACAGAGTTTTGCTGACTTTGTGGAGGTTTTTAAAAAGCATCTAAAACATTTTTATTTTCCCAGGCTTTTATCTCTTGATTTTGTTGTGTTTTTTCTGGTAGTTTTATATTTTTTGTAAGGTTTTTAAGGTTGATTTTTTCTTTATTATACAGCGCATTGCGATTTTATATACATTTTATATGTGAAAAGCGCTTTATAAATACATTTTACTTACTTACAGATCTTTACTTCTGTGGTCCTGCTGAGTGGAAGTTGAAAGTCCTTCAGTCATAACACAAGCACCTGTGCTCCTTTTGGGCTCATCTGTGTTTTCCTTCCCTCATTCAGATTCACAGTTCAGTAAAATTCCATCTTGGGAATTGTTTTAACGTATAATCTAGCCTGGTTTTATTCTCAGCTGTAAAGAAGGGTTCTTTCTAAAAGGGATATTTGTTAAACATCTTAAGTGAATAATTGACGACTGGAAAAACACGTTCTAACTTTAACAAGCATGTTTAAGCCCTGTAGGCTTTTTTTCTTTTCTTTTTTCTTTTACCTGTTTGTACTGATTACAGAAGGCCCCAGTGAAGGAAAAAAAAACACACAATGGTCTTTTCCTTTCTCTGGAATTCACAGGCCACCCTCTGTCAGTCTGGTTCTCTCTCTCTCTTTCTCTTTCTATTTTCTCTCTCTTTCTGCCCTCCTCTTCATCCTCCTCTGCTATCACAAAGCAGATTGGGCAGGTTATAAATAGTGGTGAATCTCTGTTGTTGTTGAGGATGTTTTCCTCTTTCCTTTGGTTCGATCCACTGTAACCACAACCACACCGGGATTTTCATAATCGAAGAACCACAAAGATACGACAGAAGATTCCCTATTGACTTTTTCTCAGGTGGTTATTTTAACGCTAAAACTAACAAACCAATAGTAAATGGATTTATCCATCAAAAAAATGTCTATATAAAATATGTTAAAAGAGGGTAAAAAAAACCCAACTTGTTTCTGTCTGTTGCTCTGGATAGACAGAGTTAAATCCACTTCTGTGGACAATTAAAAAAATGCTAAAAAAAATCTGTCAATGGAATGTTTCCTGTAGAAGTAGTAATTATAAAGCCAGTTAAACTTACAGAGCTGCTGAATTTACACCGTGTTCTAAATTATTATGCGAGTGATATTTTCTCCGATTTTCTTAAATGGTCAATGCAAATGATTCTCAGTATAATTTTCAAGTCACAAACTATTACAGTGTAAATCAAATTTTACTGAACAAAGCTCCCCATGAGAACAGTATTTTTTTCAAAAATAAAAAACTCAAAATGCACTGTTCCAAATTATTATGCACAGCAGATTTTCTAAACATTTTATGGATTATAAAGAACTGCAAACAGTCATTCTTTGAATGTGCAGCATTAAGTGGTCACATGTACTAAAATCAAAAGCTACTTCAATCAAAAACATCTTAACAGAGCGAGTTACATGTTAACATAGGACTCCTTCTTTGATATCACAGCACAATTCTTGCATCCATTGAACTTGTGAGTTTGTGGAAAGTTTCTGCTTGAATTTCTTTGCAGGATGTCAGAATATCTTCCCAGAGCTGCTGTTTGGATATGAACTGCATTCCACCCTCAGATCTTCTGCTTGAGGAAACTCCAAAGGTTCTCAATAGGGTTGAGGTCAGAGGAGGATGGTGACCACACCATGAGTTTCTCCCCTTTTATGCCCATAGCAGCCAATGACACAGTGGTATTCCTTGCAGCATGAGATGGTGCATTGTGATGCATGAAAATGATTTTGCTACAGAAGGTACAGCTCTTCTGTTTGAACCATGAAAGAAAGTGATCAGTCAGAAAGTCTATATACTTTGCTGAGGTCATTTTCACACCTTTGGGGACTCTGAAGGGGCCGACCAGCTCTCTCTCTCTCTCCCCATGATTTCAGCCCAAATAATGACTCCACCACCTCCTTGCTGACGTCACAGCCGTGTTGGGACGTGGTGGCCATCCACCACCAATCCACTACTGCGTCCATCTGGACCATCCAGGGTTGCACAGCAGTCATCAGTGAACAAGTCTGTTTGAAAATTAATCTTCATGTAGGACCGGGCCCACTGCGACCGTTTCTGCTTGTGAGCTCTGGTTAGGAGCAGCCGAATTGTAGGTTTATGCACTGCAAGCCTCTGGAGGATCCTCCACCTTGAGGTTCCAGATGCACCAGCAGCTTCAAATAACTGTTTGCTGCTTTGTAAGGGCATTTTAACAGCTGCTCTCTTCATCTGATGAATTTGTCTAACAGAAACTTTCCTCATTATGCCTTTATCTGTACAAACCCATCTTTGTTCTCCACAAATTTCTTCACAGTACGATAATGTTTCAGTTTTTGTTAAATATCTAATGTTTTCATACCTTGTCATACGGCACTACACTATCTGATAATTTTCGTCAGCAGGGATCCTTTTTCTTTCCCATATTGCTTGAAACCTGTGGCCTGCTTAATAATGTGGAACATCCTTCTTAAGTAGATTTCCTTTAATTGAGCTCACCAGACAAACTAATCAACCCAGCTCTCTGAAATTAATTATAGTGATTCAAAGAGCCCTGACACACAATACCATCTATAAATTTAATAGCACAACAAAAATTTCTATCTTTATGACACTTAAATCCAATTTGCATAATAATTTGGAACACGGTGTTTATAGACTGCTGAGACTAAGGATGTGGTGGGAGGACACAGTGAACATTACAATTGAAGAGTTGTTCAAAACTACTTTTGGTAACTTTTGAGCTTTATTGGTGTTAATACTGGAAACAATGTACTGTAAGGCTTCTATATTTAGCTACAAAATCCATTTGTAACAAATGTTTCTCTAACAAAATTTTCTGCTCCTAGCAGTCACTATGTTATTACTTATTCACCTGTAAAGCTTTAACTGTGTGCATGAGAGATCGAGATGAATAATGAATAGTCCTTTATTATTTTAGAGTCTAGAACATTGGACATTTAAAAAAAAACAACTTTTATTAGTGACAATCACAATTAAGTTCACTTAGGATCACTAGATGCAATAGCTGCCTCTCAGTGTAATTTCAAAATTGTTAATATTTCCTGTTTCCTTCTAACAGGCTGCTAACATTTTTACATCCTTTATGCTTCCTGGTAGTCACTTTGATGCTATGAAGCTTGCCTGAAATTGCCTTCACTGTAAACAACCGTCCTCCACTTCAAAGTTAATGCTAATTCAGGAATTGGAAGTGTGGCCAACATGGCCTGAATGGCTTTGTTCACTTCCTCCACCGCCATTGCTGAAATTACAGGCAGACTACAATTCTAAAAAAATGCAGAAAATTGATGTTATAGTTCACAATTTCTCCTTCTGTTCGCTGATTGGCTCTGTTGAAAAATCTACCAGAGGAACGAACTCCAAGTGAATGGGAGAAAGCAGAGACTGTAATGTAAGTAAGATTTTTTCCGAGGGGAATAGCAGAGGAAGACAACGGCCAATCTAGCTTTCTGGCAGATAAAAGCTAAAAGTAAAAGAATAAAAAAAATATTTTCCTCAAAATCTCTTTGTTGCTCCTTGTCCCAGTTAAAGCTATAGGTAATAGTATTTTTGTTTTGGTACCATTTTCAATGACCAATAAACTATAATTTTGTAAAGAGCACTGAACACGGGAACTGGAAGATATTTCAAATATCCAAAATAAAACCCGACAACCAAAGCCATAAACAAAGTGGAGATATGAAGATAAATTATGATAAACAAAATTTTACTTCAAAAAATATTAATCATCAGAATTTATATTATCGAGCTCATTTTAATTTATCATACAATTAATTGATTTAATGACTTATTGCGACAGGCTTATTTAGATGTAAAGTCCGATATCACTATTGAATCTCAGCTGCCCCGGTGGAGCTTTAGACGCCTCTGCCAGATCTTTTTAAGTTTATAATAACCAGCTTTATATTTTTGATGCCTGGTTCAAACTCTTATTAACATACTTGTAATGCTAACCTGATTTAACCTGAAAAAGGAGAACGGTATTGCAGAGATTTATCTGAAGTCCCCAGCAGTAGTGAAAGAGAGAGAGCCAGCATGTCTGCTTCTTTCTCAGAGACTCCCATAAAATGGGAATAGGTTTAAAACTGTGAGGAAGTCCTTCATTTGTTGTCCTTAAAAAACCCTTCTTGACGGTACATTGATTTAAACCCACTGTACTGTGACACCTCTTGTTCCTCTTCTTTAATTTAGATTCACACAGTGAATTGACTGCCTAACACAGCTTATCATTGCTTCACCTCCAAACACGTTGTCTCTCTTGTTGAAGAGCAGGCCAGAAGCTGCTTTGCATTGGCCTGCTCTCTAAACCAATTTGCATTACATATCTCTGTTGGAATTCAGCCACTAAACTCTGAGAATTTGTTTGTTTAATTAAATTCTTCTGAACCATGCAACGCTTTAGATGTCTTAAACAAAAATGCTTTCAGTTGGGGATTCCCACAGAGTGTTTTTGGTAGAGTTGACGGTTTCGTGGCCAATACGATTTCCATTTGTGCTTAAGGTCCGACATTATCGGATTTACTTTTAAGGACCAGAATACACCAGAGAAGAAAAATGTGCTGAAGGTCCTTTTGATAGAGGATAGATACTGAATGAAACAAATACTGGAGAACTCAAAAGATAATCTCTGTTTATATGTTGAAGTGCATTTGAGTTTGATCACACTTTACTGCTCGTCAAAGTTCATGCTGTTAATTCGTTAAACCAACAATTCTTTCTTTATGCCTCCATTCTATTTCTGTGTGAAAACTGTGGAAATATTTAACATACATCTCGTGAAGTATCACTGCTCTTTAAAAAAAAAAAAAAAAAAAAGACATTTTGATGTAAAATATTAAGTCTGGAAAAGTATAAAATTTACATGCTAAAAATGTGTAAAACTGCTGAGGGAATTTGATTGGCTGTGTCCAGTCTCTGGTTGATTGACCCAGAGCTCCTTTGCATTGGGAAGGCTGTTGATTTTTTTATATATATATATATATATATATATATGTATATATACTATATATATACTGTATATATACCACCAGTAGAAACAAAAACATTTATATACAGTAATCAAATTATATATATATAAAAAAAACGGAAACCATTGGAGGGAAAACCCTTGGAGTTATCCTCTTTGAGCCCAACTTAACCGTAAACACTTTTCTGTATTTACTCATGTTGTTCTCTCAGTTCCGACTTCGCGCAAACGCTCTGCTTTTCCCCGGTAGCAGTCTTCGACCTCAGTGCTCGGTTCTTACTCCCCACTTGTTTAGCAGCTAGATTTGACAGCAGTTCAAGAATGTTCCTGTGCGAGGGTGCAGGGGGAAGACACTCGATACCCCGCTGCTCCTCTGACAGCTCCGGCGCAGCATCCAAAGCCACCAGTTGGTGGAGGTTGTAGTCATCTCACAACCTCGACCCCTGACCTCAGCTGTAGCTGGCCTGTAGACTCTTACATCATCCCTCACACACCTCCTCTCTAAATCTCATTCTTACCACGATGGCAAACATTTTTCATCCGATTTCAATATTAGTTAAGTTGATAGTAAAGAAAAATATATATATATATATAATTGTCTGCCTGTGTGTGTTGATATAGCTGCAGGTGATTCTCTTTGTCTGGGGTTCAGGTTGGCTGTTTCTGTGAACCGTCCTCTGCTGGAGACGTAGAGAGGCAGAGAGAGCACAGGGGACGGTGGGAGTATGGGAATGAGAGAGGGAGAGCTCCTCTCCGTTGTCATGGCAGCAGGGAAATGCACCCTGGGATGGTGTGTTTCCAAGGTGAAGCGGGATGCTCGTGGTCTATTGGCCGCCTTCAGGCACACCGACTCGTCGACTTGTTCCTAATTGGCCGCATTAGAGAAACCGAGAGCAACATTAAATCCCGTCTGCTTTGATGTTTTAGTTTGATTCGGACAAAGAGGACGGGCTGCATCCCGGTCCGGCTGGGCTCCGTGCGTTCGTACCGGATCCGTGGCGTATTCCTCAGATTGCTGCTGCGCACTATTTAAATATGTTTAGTCTGTCGTTGTTTTTGTCTAACTGTGAGCATCATTAACAAGTTCAAGCTGTTACAGAACAAGGGCTACTCTGCAAAAAAGGCTCCCCACAGGGGGCCAATTTATGTATAAATGCGAGCTATATGTACGCATCCATAAACATACGGGATGCTTTGATTGCCGTGGAATGTCGCGAGGTGAACACGCCGGTTCACGGACACACAGCGCAGCGCTCGGATAAGTAGGACAGAGCAGGATAAAGGGCCCCTGCCTCCAGTCTGGGGCTAAAGCGCTAAATTTATCCCCTGGCTGCACAACACAAACACAGGGAGACAAGTCGTCAGATGTCCGCGAGCCGCTCGCCTTTAAGTCAGCGCACCAGGCTGAGACGCAATTAATCAATTGTTGAAATAATTGTCAACCAATTTAGTAATTGATTAATCGTTAACTTGAGTAAACAGACTCAAAAATGGCAACTTTCTCAAAGAATAACACGTTGAGAGCAATAAGTAACAAAAAGTGTATAAACATATACACATTTTGCATTTAAGATAAAAAAACAACTTTGTAAATAAGTTCTACACAAGACTCACCAAATGGCAGTTTTGGCTTCACCACATTCAAATAAAAAACAAGCAAAAATCTTGCAATAAGCATTTTTTACAATACAATTATTTATCGGTTAATCCAAAAAATAATCAGCAAATCAGCTCTACACTGTACTGATGCTAAGTAGAGTAGAAATGGTTGAGCTTTTCATGTGTTAAAGTTTTTTTTTTGTTGCAGATGCACACATTGCTGCAAATGATTAAGTGTACGCCAAAGGAATGCCATATTACTGCATTGTAGGCAATAAAAAATGTTTATTTTTTATTTTATAAAAGGGATTTGAATCATTTTTTCATTCACGTTTTCTTAAGTGATCCTAATTACTTAAGAAAAGTAATTAGTTTGTACTAAGCTTAAGCGCACGACTCCCAGTGTGCAACTGTGCAAACATAGTAGTCGCATGGGGGTCTTCAGTTGACACACACAGAACCTCTAGAACCTCTTTGGAGCAGAAACTCCAGGAATGCATGTGCCCTGGAGCTCAACCCTGTTGCTAGGGAGACAATTTCCCAAACATAAATATGACTTGTAAATGTCATCAAAATAGTTTTTATCCATTAAAAAAAATGGATTTAACTGCTGCACAATTATACATCACTGCTGCTTTATTTATACCTTTTTTTCTTGATTTACAGTTTGGAGTTAAAGTGAACTCCTTAAAAGATTTATTCAAGGCTGCAGCAGAGCAGAGGGCCAAGCGAAGGTCTGAAAAACTCGTCATAGTTAATCCATCAGCTGTCACTCCCTTCGGCCCCGCCCCTCCCTTTTCGTCGATCCTTTTCTAAGAAACCGCCATTCCGACCGTAGTGTCTTAATCCAGAGGTTCAGACAGATGGTCGTATTTAGAGCTAATCCTTTTTGTGTCCTTTTAGGCACCCCATCTCCGGCGGCGCGTGCAGCGCACCACAAATCTCGGAGTTCAGGCTGCGCGAAGTGATCTGTTGCAAACCGAATGCAGGTTTCTGTTTCAATTCAGAAAAATGCAAAACCAACTGGAAGGCTGCGGCAAAATACCGGCACGTCATCATTTCTTCTCCACTTCCTAAGTACGAGCGGTCCGACTCGTAGTTCATGCAGTATTTATGACGGTGAAGTGATATTGATTGTGTCATCAGTAACCATTTGAAAAGTGCAATAGAGGCAGATGTCTCTCTGAAGAAGCTTGAAGACTGTTTGGTGTCTGTGGTGCCGTAACAAATAGTTATCTTTGAATTTAATCTGTGAAGCACAAGCTGAACAGATTAATTGTGGCTAATTAAGAATCATTTTACAACTTGTGAGGATTCTGTCACTTAATGGCTTTTAAATAAATACAAGTTTTTAGAATTTCTCATAAATCTGATTGTGACATCATTATTGTATTATTGTTATTATTATTATTGTGTGTTTATTTTATTTATTGTATATATTTGACTTTTTGCACGGGAGTTGCAATAGAAATTTCGTTGAATCCTGTTCAATGACAATAAATGCTATGTATCTATCTATCTATCTATCTATCTATCTATCTATCTATCTATCTATCTATCTATCTATCTATCTATCTATCTATCTATCTATCTATCTATCTATCTATCTATCTATCTATCTATCTATCTATCTATCCATCTATCCTCTATCCATCTATCCATCTATCCATCTATCTATCTATCTATCTATATTACTAAATAACAATATTCTAGGGTTAAATTGGAATTATTCTGATTAATCGCGTATTCTGAAAACAAAATTGCCAAACTGCAGATTCTCGATCTACCACTTAGATTGCATATTTCATACGATATAAGAAATGCATAGGAAAAGGCAAATGAACCAATAATTAAATTCCTTTTTTAAAAATGTTTTAAATTTTTAAAAAGTGATCATTTGTAGCAAAGGATGCATGTATAGCTAATTAATTAATAATTGGATGGCAAAAAATGCTTAGAGTTGGAGTTTTTTTTTTTTTTTTTTACATAACTTGAACCAGGTGAAGCTAAAAATGCCGCTTGAGGAGTTTTTTATCATCTTAAATGCGAAATGTTTGTTTATTTATTTTTTAGAGGTTTGGTTTACTTAATGCCCTCAGTGTGTACATTTTTCGCAAATGTATCTTTTTTTTCAGTCTGTGTAGTTTAGCGATTACTTGATTTCTAAATGATTTGAAATCAAATAATTAATCAGATTAGTCGTGATTAATCGATTACTCCAATAATCGTTTGATCATTAATCATTTCAGCCCTAGTTCAAATGCATTCATTACCAGGGTGATATTCCCATTCTTTCAGATGCTACTCCATCAGAATTGTGATTTGATTGCAGAACGGATTCGTCTTTATTGAAGGAAGATGTTTCTCTGACTGAGTCAGGAACGTCGTGACTGACAGCAGGGGCTTCAGAGACGCCCCCGGCGTGTCACTTTGTGTGGCTGGAACCTGACCTGCCGTCAGGGTTATGTCAGAATCATTTTTATTCAGCTCCAGCTGTAGCTCTGTGTGGTTATGATCCGCTAGCTCTGGATCGGATTCCTCATCCGTTTTTCTTTCTTTTTTTTTCATGAACATGTCGTTCTATCTGTTCCTATTTCTCTCTCCCTTCCAAGTCTAATCTGACATTTATAAAGTTGCTCGGCCTGCTTTCCATCTGTGGGAGAAGGAGATCAATTCAAAGTAATAGAGTTCTACATGTGGGAAAGTGCCGGGCTTCAGAGTCTCAGCCGAGTGTTTTCTCCACGTTGAAGCGTAGGCGTGAATGGCAGCTGCTGTGTGTTTTGGTGTCTCTGTGGCAGCAGACTGAGCTGTTGTTTCCAGCGGTCAGGTGGCTAGACTGGAGGAAAGGTGATATCATCCGATTCTCTGCTGCTTACCTGCGCTCACCTTGTTTTCTCCCTTCTAATTGCACTTTGGTTCTTCCGCTGCAGTGCCGAGCATTCAGGGGTATTCCAGCGAATACCCCTGAATTCACGGGGTATTCTGACCCCATGAACTTTTTTGTCTGTGTTTTATTGGGAGCAAATAAAACAGCCCAATTTTTTTTCTGTTTTTTTGTTTAGATTTTTGTAAGAAGGATGTTGTTCATCGCAGATCCTGAACATAAAAAGGATTTTCCATGTTTGTTGTGTGAAAAGGTGTTTCTCTGTGAAAAGAAAGCCATCTACTTTTCAAACCCTTTTGGACTCATTTGAACAAGTTTATTCTCATCCTGTAGAAACAGGATTTGGATCACTTCCTTTCAAAACGCTTCAATAAATTCAATAAAAGCTGATTTGAGTCGACAAATCAAAGTCGACTTTTCAGTAAAAGTCTCTGGATCATTGTGATTTTGCATATTATAAAAACTTGGTTATAAGAACATGAATACTTTGTGTTGTACTGAACACTTTCCACTGTAAGAAAATTATGTTAATAGTAGGGGTCCGCACAAACTCAGTTTGAGGGCCACAGATGCCCATCTCTGTCATAAGGCAAATCCTGGAGAAGTCTCTAGCCTATCACAAGGCAGTTTGGTGGACTGATCCAACAGTAGGGGTGCGCTGATTGCAGTTTTTTGAACAATCACAGATTTTTTAGTAAACCTGACATGGTGGTACCTATTTTTTTTGTTTGTTTGTTTGAAAAGTTGCTAACCTGGCATCAGTGCTGTAACTATTGTCACCAGCGCACGTGCAGACATAACCTGGTGGGTGGGCCAGTCAATCAGCGCTCTCTCACAGCAGAGCAAAAGGGTACAGTGGCTGATTTTCAGATCTTTGCGGTGGTAGATACAAGTTGTCTACGTTCAGTTGTAGTCTTACATTCACATGTCTAAAAAAAGGCCTTAAATTTGTATATTTACGTTGCCCTTAAATTAATTAATCACAGGTCTTAGCAGGACTATTTGATGTTGTTTTTTTCTCGTGGGTCTTATCTGTCAGGCAAAGTCTGAGTCGCACGTAAACATCTTCATTGTCTTCTGTCACTTGAGGCTGTGGAGGCTACTGGTTGCTAATATACCCCTGTTATCTAGCTAGCTTTTTTCCTAGAAAAATTTTCCAAATACATAAGTGAAAATTTATTAGCAGTTGGCTGGCTGACTTCTGCTGCAGAGAGCATGCAGTGTGATTAGAACAAAGCCAGCATCACAGTTGCTGCTATGTTTAATTGTAATGCAGCAAATTCTCCCAACCATCCGCTATATTTATAGATTTTTTTTTTTATCTTAAAGTTCATTCAAGGTGGCATTAAAAAGTCTTAAATTAGATTTGCTGATGCCCTGAAGATAAGATTGGTGGATAAGATTTGTTTCTCATTTAAATGTCAACCGCTCTCCCAAAATTAATAACATCGTGGACGATGTTATTGGTGCAGCCTTACCCAACAGTCATGTTTTTCAGGACGTCCGTGGATCCTTAAATTCACATCTGAAACAAATGGCTTAAGATGTCTTAAACGTAAAGCCTTAAAGATGTTGATTATAGGTCTTAAATTCTGTCTCGGCAGGGATATTTACTTGTATGTTTTATGTATTTATTTATTTTTTTTCTCACCGGATTTTTCTGTCAGGCAAAAGGCTGAGCCACAAGCAGACATCTTTATTGCTGCTGTGGCTCACTGCTAACATTTTCTAGCTACCTTGCCAGTTTTTGATTCACAATGGTCTCAAAAAGGTCTCAAAAAGTTTTACGTTTGAGTTGGCGACCAGAACCCAAACCCAGCACCACAAATCAGAATCCTCATAACTGATAAAAACTCTAACCTTGCATTCCATGTGGAGCCACTACTAATTCCTCTGGTTTGGTGTGTCGCCTGGATAAAGCCTCTTCAGCATCTCCGTCCTGGCTAATGGCAGTCTGTCGCCGGTCTTGCCGTGTCTTATTACAGCAAGCTTCCAATCCAGAAACACCGTTTATTAAAGTCTCGCCAGGATCCGTGGCCGTGCCAGCACGTCCTCTCACCGCAGCAGCACATGATCAGTCAAAACACGTTTCCACACCCCTGATCACTATGACACGCCGACACCAGTGGCAGATATTTACAAACAAGGCAGAAAAGAAAAAAGAAATGGAGGAGTCTCTTTATTTTTTACTTTCTTTCTCAGAGGAAGAGGACTGAGGAAGTGTACATGAGCAAAGCGGAAGGTCGGTTCTTAGAACTTACCCGGCCAAGCCCAACAAACATTTGTGGAATGCTGCAGCTCCGCCGTCCATTCCTCCTCAAACACCGTTTCATTCACCTCAGATTGACTTGTGTTTTACCCTTTGAAAGTGTGAATGACACAGGAAGCCAGTGGTTCATGAGAACTGTTGCTACTTTTACTGTCTTTACAGATTTCTGTTTTCAGAACACTGCGGCAGTCCTATTGAAGTGTTTCCTTTTTTCCCCTTCTTTTTTCATTAAACCACTTTCTTTCAAGCAGACACAGCAAAAGGTAACGAAGGCGGCATGTTGAATTCAGTGCATCCTTTTCAGCTGCTGATCATTTCCAATGTATTTTATTGGGACATTTCTGTACGCGATGAGTCATTTAGTGCATAGATCTGAAGTTAAGTGGAAAAAAAAACATACATGGTAATTGAATTTGATTTAAGTAAAACATTTTCATCTACATGCATGGTGGAAAGCCAACACTGCACATCACCAGTAAAACATAGTGGTGGCTGTATCATGCTGTGGGAATGCATAAATACAATTGAATTGTGAACAAAACCTATTGGAGGCTGCAGAAGCCTTGAGACTGGGTTGGAATTTTCACTCTCTGTTCAATGAGAGGATCAATAAAGCTTAATAGACTGGAAAATATGATTTATATGATTGCAGTTTATTTGTACAGTAAAAATACTCCAGATACAAGGTTTTCCTCAGAAGACTTGCTAAGCCCAGTGGTAGAGTGCTAGGGCAGTCATTCATCCAGGGGCCCGTCGTGTTTGTGAGTTAAAAAATGTTAAAAAGAAGTTGACAGAAAATTTGAAAATACCACTTAATAAATATGTCTTATTGAAAGACTGGAAGATTAATACATGAACACCAACTATAAAGTCTTAAAAAATGCAAACATTTTAAAAAGACTTAAATAAATAAGTAATGCTTAGCCTGGTGGGGGCACAAGTATAGCCTGGTGGCCTGCCAGGCTTATAATACACTGATATATGCATTGTACAAAAAAACTGGTTTACTCAAATAGTCTTAGTTTAAAATAGGTGTTGGTGTTTGTGGGGCTCTGACTTTATACTGAGCTAAAATGCATTGCTGAAAAGGCTGTGACTTATCTGTATCGGGTTAAAAGAAAACTTATTGATAAATCGGCACAAAGTTTCTTAATTTTGGGAGATTGGTAATTGCCCAATACTCGTCAAACCGATGTTATTAAATATCTGAAAATCAACCATGAGGTATGGCTGACTGACCGACCCGCCCACCAGGTCATGTCTGCAACTGTGCTGTTAATAGTCGCCCCACTATCGCCAACTCAGCGACTTTGTTGCCATATTTAGAGGCTTTTCAGACAAAACAATTGGCATCAGAATCGTCAACTTTTCAAAGATCAATGATCGGTCAGAAAACTGCAATTGGTACAACCCCACATATTGCCCATTTCTACTGTAGATGTTCAAAGCTGTTCATGTTTTTTTAAATACTTTAAAAAATATTCTTTGTCAGTAAGAATGCTTTTTGTATGTTGCTTTTTATTCAATACTGTTTAAAAACGGAATTGAATTATTTATTTGTATATTTGTGTTTCTAATACTGTATAAAATGAGCTCATGTGGGTTAAATGAAAAATCTGCAGAACGTGTCCAAATTTTTATGCAATCATTTGTCAACACAATCAATAAAACAATCGACTCCTAAAATAATTGTTAGTTGCAACTCTAGAGTCAAATGCATCACTCTTGTCTGAGTTTGAACTGTGAAGATGTTTTTAAAAAACATTTACAGTGAAACATGACTTTTTATTGGTCTACAACATCATAATCCAGTAATACATATTAAAGTTAGTATTTGCAACGTGACAATGCGTAAAACTGTAGGGGTCTGAAAACTTTTTCAAGACACCAGAGATTGCAGAGGAAACCTTTGCAGCAAAAAATGGAATGACAACCCTAATCCGGAGGTTGGAAAACACACACCTCCTATTTCTTCCAAATGAGAAGTTAATAAAAGTGATATCCTACGGTAAAGTAGATATGCTTTGCTAATATTTGCTGCTCCAACACATCAGATTGGTCTGATGGCAAACATGGAAACGGACAACAGAACACAATGAGCCATTCTTCACATGATTTTGGTTTTATGCAAACAGAAAGGTGCACCACTGCAGAAACCTGTTGTCAATTTGTCAGAAAGCAAAATATTTTAGCTACAGAAAAAAGAAGGGGGATCTAATTAGATCCAGTTGTTCAGTTATTGAGCTTATCAACCCTGGTTGTGTCCCTCACTATGGTCCTCCCTTTTGCCGCCGCACAGGGCGCCTCTGCTCTCTTGAATCTTGCTAGCAGAACGTGCCATCTGAAGGCAAACGTGCCCACCAAGCTTTTCTTTGTCTTCATGTTGTCATCGGATCATCCCATTGTCTTCTCACCAAGCTACGAAACCGCCGTTTGCATTTAAGGGGCGACGGCGGGGAGGAGAACAAGGGGAAGCGCCTCGGCGGATGATCAGAGCGAGCGAATGCCGCGTGCGACGGGAAGGAGAGGAAGAGACGAGAGCAGATCAGAGAGCAGCCCCAGCCATTTGCCAGTTAACAGATGAAGAGCGGAGCAGAGAGAAGCGGGAGGAAAGGCAGTGACAGAGAGAGAAAAAAAGAAAGAAAATGATTAAACGATTTTGTGGCTGTTTTTTTATTCTCCTTTATCCTCCCTGTGAACATGACAGACGCAGAGAGATGCACATGAGAGTATGAAGAGACTTCCTCACAAATCTGGTTAACGAACAAAATGTTCCGACAAGTTACTCAGGTTCTCCCGTTCACGTTCTCCCGTCTCACTTCTGACGCCAAAACGAGAGGTGTCCCGGCCTCGCTCGTGTCCGTCAGCTCACGCTGCTGACAGCTTGGGTTTTAATTGCAGCCGTTCGTACTCAATACACACCTTCAGGGTTTGGCCCTTTTTGTTTTTTTTGTTTTTTTTTTTCTTTTTTGAAGAGCAAGCAGTACCTCGCTGCAGGGAAGATGACATTCTGAAATCCCTGAGAACCTGAGCGCCGAAGCTGGAGCAGCAAAGACTGTGTGCCTGGATAAGCACCCTCAAGAAATTCCCAAAGGAGAGTAGACCCTGAGGCGAAAAGCGTGAAGTTTTCACATCAAACTAGTAAAGTTCGGATTATAATTTGGTCTTGGTGCAGAGGAGAAATCGTGCTTCTTTGCTAGAAATAATAATGATAAAAAAAAACATCAGGTTGTGAAACACTGAAAATAGAACAAAATTAGGGGAAAATTACCTGAAAATCTGAGATGCACCGACAAACCAGCCAGAGGTCAGAATCAGCAGATAGAGTAACCACAAATGTATTCAAGCAAGAGTAACACTTTCAACATATTTTTATTCAAGTAAAAGTAAAAAGAGTGAAAAAGTTTTTGAGGAGACCGCTACTCCAGTACTGAGTAAATTATCATAAAATCTTATTAAATTTTTTTATTTTAAAATTATGACATGAAACAGATCGACTATGAAGCTACGTCTGAATTGTCATTTTAAAGGAGGCAGTATTATGTAAAATTAACTTTTTTAGCTTTACACCGTGTTATGCTATTCCCTCATCAAAATCATAAATGGAGTGTTGATTTGATTATTTCATGTATGTTTGAGAAATCACTCTGCTCCTTCAGACTAGCCAGATGCAATTAGCAAACACGTTTTGGAACTGCACATCTGTTGAGTTTATTATACCATCTACCTCTCAGCACAAAGCCGGGTAAAAATGTTGCTAAAGGGTTCATATAGAAGACGTGTTGTGTCCGGAGGGCAGAGTTTCAGAAAGAACAGAAGTTTTTAAAGAGACAGACACAATTTAACTAGGACGCGTTAAATTGCAAAGTCAAAATTTTTTTTTGTCATTTAATATAAACAGCGTTTTTATAACAAGTGAAGTTGACATATTTATTTAATTGTGGTATGAAATGACACAATGTGCCTGGAAAATACATAAAACTGCCCTTTATAATAATAAAAAAATACTACAATCAAATACAAAATGATGCAGTAGCAGAGGAAACATTCGTTTAAAATTTTTTTTTCAATATTAAACTTTATTTAACTTCATTTTTTAATTTCATTAATGCATCTACCAGACATATCACAAGTTAAAGAAACTTGCTTTCATAGGTAATGCTAATATTGGCACAACGTGTGCAAAGCTTTCCCTAACTTTTTCAGTTGAGGCAGATTTTGTTCCGAATATTAAAAAAAGCTTTATAGCCATCAGGCGTTCCAGACCAGTGGCCTAAACTTGAGGAACCTGTTGTGATCAAGTTCCTGTTGATTTCCTTGCATCAGCTGATTAAAATGTAGATGACATGCATGCGCTAGGAATAGGTAGTGTGAGATTCTCACTGTATGATGAGCATGAGTATAAATACCGCAGTCTCACCATAACGCCGTATTAGCACTGAAATTCAAAACGAAGATGTGTTACAGGGTCCAACTGCCTTCATCAATAACAGAAAATCAGGAGCGTTTGGTGGTGCAGAGGTACAGCAGGCTCCTTGTGCTGTACCTTTTAGCTGCCCGTAGTTAGGTTGCAGACCTTTTGACCTTTGGTGCGTGTCTTCCTCCCTTCTCTTTCTGCCCACTTCCTGTCTGAATATTGCAAAATGAAGGTCACTAGTTCCACAAAAGCCTTAAAAAAAAAAAATCAATAATTCAGCCTGTAGCTCTGAAGACCTTCCACCATGGCTCTTGGTAACTTTAGCTGAAGAAAAATTGATAAAGAACCAACTAATGTTTTTAAGTGTAGAATATAACAAATGAAAGTTTTACCAGTTTTCAGTTAGTTGTTGGGATAATTGCACTGAATTTCCAGAAAGGGGCTGCACAGTGATGCAGTTGGTAGCACTGTTGCCTTGCAGCAAGAAGGTCCTGTGTTCGATTCCCGGCTCGGGGTCTTTCTGCACGGAGTTTGCATGTTCTCCCTGTGCATGCGAGGGTTCTCTCCGGGTTCTCCGGCTTCCTCCCACAGTCCAAAAACATGACAGTTAGGTTAATTGGTCTCTCTAAATTCTCCCTAGGTGTGTGTGTGTGTGTGTGTGCATGGTTGTTTGTTCTGTCTGTCTCTGTGTTGCCCTGCAACAGACTGGTGACCTGTCCAGGGTGAACCCCGGAACGTTAGCTGGAGATGGGCACCAGCACCCCTGCTGCAACACCCTTGTCCCTCTAAGGGACAAGGGTGTTTGAAAATGGATGGGTGGATGGATGGATTTCCACATAGATTGTGCCTTTTTATTAACTTTATTTTCTTAATATTCCACAGATATGAACATCTCATTGAAGATTAAAAATCTTTTTTTTTTTGCTAAAGTTTTTATCTCTCAAAAACTAAAAATAGAAAAAGCTAAAAATGCAACAAATGTCATATAGTAGATCTTTATATATATAAAAAAATACATATATATATATATATATATTTTTTTTTTTTTTTCCCATTAAGACATACAGTACAGGCCAAAAGTTTGGACACACTTTCTCATTGAATTCAATGAGAAGGTGTGTCCAAACTTTTGGTCTGTACTGTAAGTCCAAGTTTTATTTAGCTAAGCTGAGGTCAACTATGTCTCTTTGGATTGTAAAGGTTGCAGATCCCTGACATGGACAAATTTATGTAGTTGTTTTACAGAAAACATTCCTTTTTATACTCTACAGAGCAACACCAGTAGCATAACAATTAATTAACTAGATAAGTAGCTGGTTAGTCAGACAGCTTGCTTACAGCATAACTGCTTTGTTAAAACAGCGTTATATTAAATGTGATGAGTGAAAGCAGCTTGATTTCTCTTTCTTTTTTACCTAAAACATGTTTGCCTTTTATTTAGGAGGTAAATTAATAGATTGATTTGGTGTATTCATTGAAAGATCATTACAATATATAAGGATTACAGTATCTTAAATATATGTTATTATGGAAAACCGATGGCTCAGATTTAATACACACACATAGATAAGTATATTTGTTGTCTTTTAATGGCATTTTGCAACATAAGGGAACCACGGCCTGCATCGAAACATTGTGTGATGAAGCTCTGCTGCCCCTTGTGGTGTAAGGGTGTCATTAGAAGATTTTCAAATGTAGGGGGTGATGTGAGGTAAACATTTTTCAACTTGTTAAACCTTTTACTTACATCTCCATTTAGGGTCCCATAGGCAGAGGCTGACATTTTTCAGAATGCATCACATTATTAGAGTTTTAAGGTGTTAAAGTGAAAATCTGTGTAATTAGGGACTAGTCAAAGGCTTCAGCCTAAGAAAGATCACAAATGATCAAATCAAATCAAATTTTATTTGAATAGCACATTTCAGCAGCAAGGCATTTCAAAATGCTTTACATCATATCAAACACAGAAACACAATGCAACATAGAATCAACAATCAAAACATGACATTAAGTAAAGTTCCATCAATAAATTTGTAATTGATTACGTTTCAAATACAATCCTAAACAGGTGGGTTTTTAGTCGAGATTTAAAGGAAGTCAGTGATTCAGCTGTTTTACAGTTTTCTTTAAGTTTGTTCCAAATTTGTGGTGCATAGATGCTGAAAGCTGCTTCTCCTCGTTTGGTTCTGGTTCTGGGGATGCAGAGCAGACCAGAACCAGAAGACCTGAGAGGTCTGGAAGGTTGATACAACAACAGCAGATCTTTAATATATAGTGGTGCTAAGCCGTTCAGTGATTTGTAAACTAACAACAGTATCAATGTACCTATGTTGACACTTTTAATACAATAACCGACAAATATAGCATTTCAAACTGTCTTTTGCAATATTAATATCAAGGATGAAATATTTGTGATATATTGTGCAGTCCCGGTTGATTTGCTCAATAGTTCATACATTTTACACTCCCAGCTGTTTAGTCACTCATCAATCCGTGTTGTGGTTTCCCAAAAATCCACGCCGAACCCGGTTGCTGTGTGTGTGTGATCAGTGTTTCTCAGCAGTCGCACACACTTACTTGGCAGCTGCTTGTTGTGCCAGTGTGTGGGTTCCTCACATGCTGTGGTGTGTGAGCTCTTTTTTTTTTTTTTTTTTTTTTCTGTGCGAGCCCGGCAGCAAAGCAGCAGCACACTCCGGGTGTTTGTTGAATGCGTGTTTGTGAAGAGGAGAGCAGAGACAGTGAGGAGCTGCGTCAGGTGCTGCTGTTGATGCCGTGTTAAGTTGGTCGGCACAGACCGGGGCACCTGTTGACATTTGAACCCCCGCCCCCAAAAAACACACACACATACACACCCCCTCTCTCTTATAAACCCCGCTACGAACATAGTAAAACACAAGTATCATGCCGCTCAGGAAGGCTGGCTTTTTAGGATTATCTGAAGAAAAAAACAACAACAAAAAAACAGAAAACACTTGAACAGTTTAAGTCAATAAACAGTTGCATAACATTCAGATATTTTAAGTCGTTTTCTCAGAGACAAGCATATTTAAAACACCCCAGTCAGTGTGTGTGTTTGTGTGTGTAATCTTCTAAGGTTAAAATCTGCACTATTCCGTTTGTAAAGAAGCTGATTCCAATCTGGTATGATGGCGTGTGTGTCGGCTGTACTTCTGCCTGCTGAGCCACAGATGGCAGCCCTCTCTCCCTGCTCACAGTGCAGATGTACGTGTGTGTGCGTGTGTTTGTGAATGTGTGGTGTCAGGTTTTCTTTGCACGTGAGCAGAGGATGCTGTCTGTTTTTGTTGATGTGTGCAAAATACACGGAGACATTTTAACTCCCTCTCCACACTTTCTCACCAATCTCAAGGCCATCTATTCCCCTATCCGCTTTTCGGATAAGCGTCATTTCTTGTTTGATTTAGTTCATCTTTATTTACACTTGTGAAAGTTGATTGAGGAGAAATTCTCATTTTTAATAACAACCTGTTCAGAAAACACTAAGACATCAGACAACAGAAATACATCAAACAGAAGAATGTCTGTATATTTCTATCCCGTCCACCTTCCCCCAACACCTCCACCCTTCACCCCACCAGGACACACACTGGAGTCAAAGTAGTGTAATTTACCACTTAGACATCATGACACACCTAGCAAACAAAAAGAATTTTTGCTCTTTGTGCCAGCATGTGCCCAGATTCCCCAGGTGTCTTTTCACAGCCTCACCTGGCAGCGTACCAGTGTTTCTTTCCTCTGTTTGTGTAGCTCGTTGTTCTCCTGCAGGCGGCTGCTCGGAGAAGCTGTTTGTTCCTGCTTCTCTCACCTGTGCCCTGCTTTAGTCTGCTTCACATATACTGGACAGTTAAACTCAATAAAATACAGTCAAATTAACTTTAAAAAAAAACTTTTTTATTCCTAACCTAGACAGGAGTTTAGACAAAATGTTGACTTGTCCTCACTTTCTCTGGCATCCAGTTTTCTCAGGGACAAAAACCTAATAACACTAAATGTGTAAAGTTTTTTTGTTTTGTTTAACCTTGTTTTTTGTTCTTTAATTTAACAAGTGGCTCTTGAAAATGAGAACCTGTTGCTAATTAAAAATGAACTTTTGATGAATAAATGCAATATAAATATCTCAAAAAGATCTTTCATTTACCACACCACAAAACTACTTATCTGTGAGATTTTATTTATCATTCCAAGTTTAGCTTACACAAAGTGTCCTTCACCGTTTAATTTTACCCGTTTCAAATCGCAGCATTCTGCTAAAGAGGCAGCAAACACTTCCAAATTATACCGATTAGTAATGTTAACCCATTGTGTACAGAGTCTTGCATAAGTATTCATAGCCCCTGCATGTTTTTACATTTTCACAAACTAATAGGTTTGAGTATTTTCTGAAATAAACTTAACAACTTGGTGCATAACTGTGCAACGGATGGAAAACGATTGCTGCAGGATATCAGGAAATGTACCTATACTGTACAGTATGTTGCTACATTAACTAAGATTCACCCACATTTTTCATTGTAATCCCTTTCTCTGGTATTATGCAATGTCCTCACAACAAACAGTATAAATACTTCTGGAACGCAAAGCCAGACAAAGTAGGTAAAAAAAACAAACTTTCCCATGTTAAAGTTTAATGCTCTTCTCGTCCCTCATCTCGCCACTGAGCTGCAGATAATTATCACCGTTAAGCCATCTAAATGTACTGTTTAATCAAAATCCCTTTTTCGTCTTAGAAAAGGCACCGCACTGTGTTTGTGAGCTGAACCTTGCAAGTATCTTCACCGCTGCACTCGCGTATGACAAGCCAGCCTCCACAGCACAGAACTTGTCAGCATATGCGTGTAATAATTACAGTGCGAAAGCGAAGAAGAATGGCTGCACTGATGTCGAGCACTGTTCTGACACCCTGGCTGGCAAATTACACCAATCCCCTGCACTCTCATTAGCAAAGAGCACAGCGAGGCACCGAGCATTTAGATAGCTTCTCGTCTGTACCTGTCAGTGACTGTTGCTTTCTGCGTTCTAACCGGCAAACACAACTGCTGGAAAGTTACGACACTTACTCCCATGCTCTTTCTGATGGCTATTTGTTGCCTGAATACTTCTGCAGCAATGCGGAAACTTTGCATGGAGATGGTTGCATTTAGAACGTAGGGTATTTAAGTTAAGAATCAACACTGATTTAAGGGCTGAAGAAAAGGCCTTAAATCAGTTCCTTTAACTTCTTCACAGCCAGATTTCTACATTATTTGTTGGGCTTTTCTGTAATTCATTAATACAAAGTGGTTTGTCATTATCAGATGGAAGGAAAGTGCATGTCTTCCTTTCAACAGAGTCCCTGCATATTTATTTCAAAATGTTATACTTTTCCAGACTAAATTTTATAGATTCTTTTTCTAGACATTTTTCTATGATTTGATGGTAATTAAGGACCACAAATCCAGCTTTACTTGATTTAAAATTTGTCTAAAGAGAAAACTGATAAATGGCCATTTTTTGGTCACTAGAGCCTCGTTTAGTCCGCTTTAATCAAACTCCAGTTCGTGTTCGTAGGCATCATAATTTGGGAATAATACTGTGTGGGGGAGCAAGTCTGTCCTGTTGGCCCGCTAGGCTTATATACACCTGGGGAAATCCTTCATCCCCAAGTTAAGCGAGTCTACCAGACTATCGGGTGGGAACATACCTTAAACGTAAGGTGGATGGAGCACAGATGTTCAACCCTGTAGACTGTTGTGGAACTAACGCTAACAGAGACATGTGGACTGTTTCCCCCCACCCAACCTGATAGGTGCCATTATGTCATAGAAGCTCTCCGTCCTTCCTCCCTTACGCCTCCCACCCTCTCTTCCCGCTCCTCGTCTTTAATCCTCTGCAGAGTAGGTGTGCCAGATCACCAGCTTTAGGGGGGGCAAAAGACTCATATTTGCTTAACCAAATCCACAGGGAGGCAACCCTCCTTTATCTACTTCCAAATTCACTGCATCCACTCTTATTCAGTCATTTGTCACTTGCACTGTCTCCCCACTCTCTTTCTGCTCCTTTCTCTCTCTCTCTCCTCATTTTGTGTGTGTTTGCTCGGGTGTGTGTAGGCAGAGAGAGGAAAGCCCACAGACAATGCTCAGCATTTTACCCTGCTGCTCTCCTTCCTTGCTGCTCGTCCTGGCTTTCCCTCAGTGGTTTATCTTTTCTTCTTTCGCCTTGCTGCTGAGGTCAGACTGGCACAGGCAGGCGTTGTTGGAAGCAGAGAAGATCTTGTGTGTGTGTGTGTGTGTGTGTGTATAAGGTAGTGTTTTGTTGCTGAGCTTATTGGCTAGAATGCCAGGGTTAGTCAGGGCTTGCCCCTTTGTTTTACACACAGGGCCACACAGTAAGCAGGCAGAGACACACTAGCTCCCAGCAGTGCTCATAAATACCTGTGAAGCATTGCTGTATTGACTCCCGCAATAGGCCACTGCACAACTCAGGAAATGTCAAAGTCACAACCATGCACACCATTTACTGAAAGGATTACCGCTAAACACATCGGATTCTTGGAGTACCAAAGCAGTTTGGGAAGGCATGGAACACTGCAGAAACACAAAATCTTACAAGTTATTTTTTTAGTTTCTAGTGCACATATCTTGGTACACTACAAATAGGTCAAGACTAACTTACAAGTTGCTTTAAGCAAGATAAGCTTGTTTTAAGACATTAATTCCTTAATATTGATGAAAAAGTACTAGTTCCAGTGGCAGATTATTTCACCTCTAACATGGGAAAAATGTCTTGATATAAGTGAAATAATCTGTCAATGGAACTGGTACTTTTTCACCAATATTAAGGAATTATTTACCAAAAAGTGAGGGAGGTAGTTCAGGGGTTCCCAAACGTTTCCACTTCACAGACCCCCAAAGAGCCTTGACTGGCCGGGGACCCCCAGCCCACAGACGATGTTAATATGTAAAGAAACATCAACTTTTAGAATATCTCACTTTTATTCAATATTTAAGAATTATTACATTTGTTTGGCATATGCATAAATGCATAAAAACTTTTGCATTTTGTTCTTGCTAAGCTCGGTACTTTGAGGAGGAAAGCAGATTAGATTTTATGCAATATACATATATATATAAAATTTTTAGATTTTTAAAAATATTTTGCACATTTCTTTCCTCCTAACTTGCCCTGGTGGCCCCCATTCTGGATAACACAGAGATACTGTATATATGTATAGTATATATAGTTGATTTATCTTCCAGCCCAAAGTTACAGTGTTTTTTCTGCTTTTGCCTCCGTTCCCTCACAGTGAGCACTTGTCCTGCGCATTCACCTTCTTTCTGCACGGCGAGAGCAACGTGTGTACCAGCGTGGAGATCAACCAGCACCAGCCCATCTACCACCTCACAGAGGAGCACCTAGCTCTGGCCCAGCAGGCGTCCAGTCCATTTCAAGGTTGGTCTTTATTTTTTTTTATTAGTTGTGGGTTTACTTTTAAAACACGGGTACTGCATTTCCTCTTCACGTGTTTGCAAAAAAATCTGAAATAAGCAACTGAGTGAACACTGTGGTTTTCTTGCTCATGTTACTTTAATTTGACTCTTAAAGTGGAGCAGTGTAGCGTTAAGGCTAAACGCGCCGGTTTGCTGCAGATGAGACAAACTTTTACTGGTTGAGTCTGGAATATTGCACATAGCAGGACTCATTTCTGCGAGGATAGCATGTGCTGTTTTTAATTTAATGCATCAACACTGCTTTGGAATTTCCCTGTTTCAATATAAAGGCCAGCCGAGACGTTGGTCGGATGAGACTAACCACAGAAACATTTGACGTTTGCACTGACACACCAAGTCATCTGAGGAGAAGCTTTTCATTGAACGATGCTCATTTAAATAAAATGAAAACATTAGGCTTAAGTTTAGTGTGAATCTCATTATGTGTTTACTTGATACATAATGATTTCATCACTTAACCTCTGAAATAAGGTTGCATTTATTCAGCACTCGGTAATCTATTCTCTTCCAAAAACTAGAAATGTGTAAAATGTTGCATTCTATTTTTGGAGATGCACCAATCAGGCTTTACTTTGATTGCTGATTTCTATTTATTTCCATAAGACTGATGTGTTGATTGCAATTCTCACTAGCTGCATTTCCATTGAATGTATAATTCTGCAAATTGGAATTGCAAAAATAAATTAGCTTAATGGAAACACTTTTCATTTTGAGAAAAAAATATGTTTTGTGATAAAAAGTTTTTGCGCTAGGATCCCGTATTGAAATTAGTTAATGTCGCAATACTGCAATTTTTTCGCTTCACATGACTTGTGGTCAAAAACAAGATGTGATCTTAATTGCATTTTCTTACTTATTAAAAACACAGCAATTGCGAAATTGTTATGTTTGACTTTGGCGGAATATCAACAAAGTTTTGCGCACATTTCTAATGAAAACGCAGCTACAGATTCAGATTGTTTCCTCTAAGGCCAACACAATGCAAAAGATTAGACCTAAAATTAATCTGAAAGCTTTCTTTTATTAAAGAAAATATCTGAGACAGTTTTCAGGATGTATAATAAACTATAATTAATTGTTTTCTTCTACTTTAATGAAAATAATATGTATTTTAATCACAAAAATTAAAGACTTACCATGAAATTATTTTGTATTTTTAATTGCAAAATTAAAATTGCATTTTTTTTTCTTCTTAATGGAGTAATTGTATCTAATTTTCACAACAGAATGACACTAAATTTCCCAATCAATTTTATTTGGATTCATTTTTCTTATTAGGCTGTAAACTGTGTGCAAATATCCCATATAAGAAAATGTAGCCATCATCTTTTAGAAAAAAAAGATTTGTTATCTTTTAGATTAAAACCCAAAACTGGCGATAAAACTATTACTCTTTAAAAATTACAACAGATGTTCTGTAGTAGATGTCTCTCAAAACTTATAAAATGTCTTTTTCCAAAATAAACTGTTGTGAAATATTAATTTTAATTAAGATTTATTGCTCTAAACCTGTTTTATTCAGCTGTACTGAGGGTAAAAATGTCCCTATGGAATGTTAAGGTCACAGACTCCTGTCTTAGTATGATGTGTTGAATCAAACAGAAAACAGTGGTGTCTCTCGTTAGGGCAGCTCCTTTACAAGCCCAGAAAGACTAAAAATATCAAGAAGGAAAGGCTCACACTAAATGCACTTTATTGGAACGAAAAATATTACTATGGCTGCTTTAGATGTCTTGGCTGCTGTTGCTGAAGATAATGCACATATAATCTTCTGTCAGGCTGATTTTCATTACTGAATGGCTCTCAGCCAGTGTGAAAGAAAAGCCTGCACAGTCACTTTAGATTAGGTTGTGGTATGGTTATAAAAAAAAACCTGCAGCTTTAATGATCTCCCATCACTCATCTGGAGCCCTGCTCTGGAAGTCAAAACTATTGCCAGCTTGCATCCTCTCATTTAGACGTCACGGTGTAATGACTGTAATTTACATTCTGCCCTGCCCTTACGAGAAGTGACTGACAAATGGTGTACTTTCTGGATTATATTTTTTGATATAACATTATTTTTATAACTGTAGCTCAGTTTTGCATTTGACTTTTGTGTCAGAAGACATTTTTAAACATCCTTTCTGCTTAGTTACAAGAAAAAAATGCTTTGATTTTGACTTTAGTGAATATCTCAGTGTTTTTTTAAAGGTTTTATGGTGTAAGCGTTGTTTCTCTTGCTAAGAAACAAATTTATATTAAGATTTACAGTCAGTATATAGATTCTACAGGAACTGACCAGGACTTAAAAAGGCAGGTATACATTACACACAATTAAGACTGCGATTAACAATTATTTTAGTAATCAATTATTCTGTCTGTTCGTTAGATTTAAGAAATTGGTACATTCTGCAGATTTTTCATTGAACTACTTAAGCCCTTTTCATACAGTGTTAGAGATACTCTGAAATACGCTAATGAACAAATAATTTAATTCATTCTTTAAATAAGAAAATAAACATTGCATTGCCTAAAATGCAATAACTTGGCTTTATTTTAGTGTAAAGCTGAAACTGCCACTTGAGGAATTTTTGGTAAAACATAATTACAGAAAAGTGCTTTTGTCTCAAATGCAAAAGGTATATTTTTTTGTACAGTTTTGGCTTAATTACGTCTCTGAGTATGATTTTTTTTTTCCCTTGCAAAATGATCTTTTGTCGAGTCTTTATGCTGCAGTTAATGATTAATCGATAACTAAATTAGTTGACAATAATTTAAATAATTGATTCGTCACCATTGACCGATTAATCGTTTCAGCCCTAAAAAATTAATTCACCAATAATGAATTGTACTTCTATTCTCTTTTATATTTACAATGAGATTTCTCATTTTGAAGCGGCACAATGATGAGCCAGAGTATGAAAATCAGATACCAAACAGGAAACGGCGATGACTCAGTGAACTACTCAACCAAAAACTTACCCACAGTAAGTGGGGGTTTGGGGGTAAGATTCTCTTTTGCTTCAAAAATCAGATGTCATATGACCTATGTGGCCAGTTTATGCACTACTGACACTGGCATTTTAAAAAAAGATGTTTTTAATTATTATTTACGAAAAATATTGCATTGTTTATCTGCCTCGGCTGTTCACATTGCAATTCTATGTACGTTATACTGATGTGATATGATGGCTTGAAGCTTCACACCAACACTGTATAAATGTGACTTTGGTTTGCCCGTAATAGTAACCTAGTTGCTGCAAAAGTCACAAAGAGCGTGTTAAAGATATTACTCAAGGTGGTCATAAAGGTTAAAGTGTGAATAAAGGAGTTTGGTGCGTTTGACTCTGCTTTCCATCACCAGCTGCTCTGCTCAAAGGAAATGATTGTTCTGGGCAGAGGGCGGCCGGTGCTTTGACCCTAGATGCTTTCATGTACGTTAGTGCAAAGACTCATGGGACTGATAAGCTCAAGTCCACGGAGTTAGATTGTGAGGCTTGTGTGGTTTAGGTGTGTTCTGTTTAAACTGTAATTGATTTGGGATTTAGGTCCTAAACAGCGTTATGTACAATGTGCATAGAGCAATAAGGGTTAGGGGTCTATACGTCCATTCACTGCTTCTATTTTTGCACCAAGGATTTTGTATATAAAAAAAAAAATCCCACGTCAGCATCATTAAATGTCAGTGAATTTGGAATTAAATGCAGTTACGGAGGGCAGTTTAGTGATTGACATCACACTTCTTTAAATGTCCTGAAGAAATCTACATTATATGGGAAAAATTTTCAAGAACAGTATTTCTTTATTCACATCATACATTATTATATTGCCACAAAATAAAATTCAAAGTCCATATCGCCCAACCCTACTTTGTCCACTCCTTTTCTAATTGTAAATTGTTAATATTTTTTTACACATCACCTCTTCCTAATTGATCATAATTATGTAGCAATCAAAATTTTGTGATCAATTTCTAGGGATGCACCAATAAATCAGCCCCAATTTCCTTACTTTTTATAATTAGCAACTTTTTAGGCAAAAATGAAATCGCTATCGGCCAAAATCGGAAATGGCAGGTTTTTAGAGACCACTGATAGAACAGAAAACCGTAATAGGTTTACCGCTACCCAATTTCAGTCTGGTTTTCAACCAGTGTTTACCTGGCAGTATTTACTTCCCACTATATGCTGTTTTAAAACAGACAAGGTATTTGAAGTTGACCTTTAGTGTCTTGTATTGGTGGTTAGGGCTACAAAAATAGCACTCTCTTTGTATATATATTGTCATTCCCTTAACATGCAACACGCTTCGTGATAGACAGGTTGAAATTCCTGTAGGATAAAACATAGATGTTCAACCTTCCTATTACTTGCTGGAAACCTTCCTCTCTCACAGACTGAGATCAAACATGTCCTGACCTGCCATAGGAAACAGATTTCTCTCCATCTCTGCGCTTCCTCTAAGAAGCCACTCCAAAAAAGATAATGTCTGGAAGTTTAGATACTGAGGTTCTGTAAATCTTTTTTTGTTTTTTATGTTCCCACTTGTACGTGATGAATAAATAACCTGGATAAGACAAATCACAGTGGAAATTTTCAGATTCAGCTATTCAGCTGTCTTTCTGTAAGGGTAATAATACGGATTACTTCTTCAGCTCACTGTGTTAGCTCCTCTACAGCCAAACCCCTCCACTGTGTTTCTCGCCCTCCTGAGGCGAGGTGATAAAACCCCTCAGTTAAAGACTACTGCCTCAGATTAAAACAAAATGACTATTGTAACTTGACATTTGAGTTCCTACTGGGAAAATAATGGGTTTAGTTACTCAGTTAAGATGATTGTATTTCTCCTGAGTCACAGTGACTCCTGGAATTTATCAAATGAAGACACCCAGTCCTGCATGTTTGAAAGGAGCAGCGTTATGTAAAGTTGACTTTTTTTTAGCTCTAAATCATGCGATAATGTTATTCCCTCATCACAAAACATAAAACCCTGGTTCTTTCATGCATGTTTGTATATCTTTACATCTCCCGTGGCAACCATTTAGCTGTTCAAAACGTTTGGTTGGACCTAGCACCACCTTCAAGGTGCAGCTCCAAGCTTCTGAGCTTCTACCTAACAGAGCAGCTCTCCCTGCAACTCTCCCACTCAGCTCCTTCAGACTAGCCAGCAGTAATTAGCAAACCCCAAGTGGGACTGCGCATCTGCTGATCTTACTATACAAGCTACTTCTCAGTGCAATGCTGGAAAAAATGTTGTTGAAGGGTTAGTAGAGGAGCGATGTTGTGATGACTTCCTGGAGGTGGAGTTTCAGAAAGAACAGGAGTTCTTAAAGAGACAGAGCCCCGATTTCAAGTCGTTAAATTACAAAGTCAAAATTCTTTTAAGTCATATTTGATGTATATGGAATTTTTTATAACAACTGAAGTTAACATAGTTACTTGATTATGCAATAAAATGGCACTGTGTGAATAGAAAACACATAATACTGCCCCTTTAAATAAAATCTAACATTTCTTTTGTTCTAAATATCATTTCTGTCTGCGTCTGGTTATATATTTATTAGAACATAATTGTAATGCTCGAACACTGATGCGCCCACATTAAGCAGGTCTGTTGTGGGTATTGAGTGTGTGTGTGTGTGTGTGCAGGTGAGACTTTTTCCTGCCGCAGTGTGTCTCCTTCTGGCTAACCAAGCGTAGCGTTGAGGAAGGGCGGACACGCAACTCCTTTTCATCCATCAACACCTCGTACCTCCCCCTTTCACTACTCATCCTCACCTCCGCCAAGCTTGGTTTACTGTGCGGCAGAGCGCCCCGGCATACGGACCTCTCCAGGATGTGACCTCATAAAAGGGCGCAGAGTGAATGTAATGAACTCTCAGCCCATTACACTGATCTGAGCGCATTTGACATGTCTTCAGGGAGCCCCAGGATAGACTCCCAGGCAGTGAAAGAGGGAAAGAAGCAGATGGGGAGACGAGCGGGAGAGAAAAAAAAACCTATCATTTCCCAAACTGTGCTTTGGTTTTTCAAAAACAAGCAGTAATTATAAAGGATTTGCACTAGATGCACTGAGAAGGCATTGGTTGACCAGATTTTCACCCAGAGCAGCCTTAACCGATAATCAAACTGATGGAAACGCAAAAATGTGATCCTTTTTCATCTCTTCCAGATAGCTCTGACGAGTGACGACAAAACTCTTGATTTGAAAGCTGCTATAGCAGAAAAACGACTCAGCTCTATCCAGGATCAGCAGTGTGTTAAAAGTTAGAGAAAAAAAAAGTCAAAGGAAGAGACGTGTGAGTTAAACTTTTAGCTCTGAAAAGGAAGTCTGTTTGGAGTACGGCGAAGTTGTTCTGATTTACATTTTGGAAGTTTTAGTCTCGTGACACATGAGAGATGTTAGCAACCTTTTAGAATTCCCAAATTTAAGATAAGGACATTTATGGCTAAATCAATGGCAAATTAAGAATAAATAAAAATATAATAATAAAAATTGACACAGATAACAATAATCAAAACCAAGACATGATCAAATATATTTGCTTCTGTATGTGCCGCTGCTGAGTTTAAGGCAAATTGTAATCCGTAGCTTCAAGTAACTTGCTGTGTTAGTTGCTCATAGATCAATCAATGTTTGAGTCTCAGGCGGTTGCACTGATTGTTGTTTGAGAAGCGAACAATGTACATTATATCCCAAATGTCCCCATGCGCATTTCTTGCATCAATGTTTAATTGCATCCCTCCTAATTGGTGAGGAAGCTCAGAAGAAGGTTGAAAAATGTGAAAAAAAAAGTTAAAAGATGAATAGTTTCCTGAGAAACCAGTTTAGTCACCAAGGTAAGTGCCTCCTGCCTTCATCTTCCTGCCTATTTCTGCTCCATGCTCCCTCCTGCCTTGTTTTTTTTTTTTTTTCCCTTCAGTCCTGCCCTTGGATCGATACCTGGGAACAGATCCCATCCAGTCTAGTAATGACATACCAGAAAGGCAGAGAAGAGGGGGACATTAACAAATGCTCACCCTCACACCCACCTAGACAGTCTGTCCGCTGAGCCATTATGCCCCCTTCTCCACATTTCAATGCATTTTCTACGCAGTGAAAGATGAAACCCCACGTGTGTGTGTGTGTGTGTGTGTGTGTGTGTGTGTGTGTGTGTGTGTGTGTGTGTGTGTGTGTGTCGCCAGCTGAAGCGCTGATGGTTTCTGTGCTCACATGTATGCATTATGCATTGTGTTTAATGGAACAATTTGCATTGGCTGATGGATGTTAGTGTGCTCTGTATGCAGAGTGATTGTTTTTTGTTTTTTTTGTTTCCCCCACTCGTATATTGCATCTACTGTATGTTTTCTGCAGTGAGTCACCTTTTTGTAGCAGCTAAAAACAGACAAAACTTTACTTAGAAGACAGCCAAGTACAATCAGAGAAATCAAATTGGTGGGACAGCAGAGATCAAAATATTCCAAAACCTAAAAAGGAGGAAATTTATTTTGAAATTAATAGCTGTGTTAAAATAAACATTAAAATCACCTGTGGCCGGTGAAGAGAGACAAGAAAGCTGCTGAGGATATTCATTTCTTTTTTCTTTCTCTCTCTCTGTCTCTTTTTTCTCCCCACTAGTCATCCTGAGTCCGTTCGGCCTGAAGGCAACACTGACTGGGCAGTCATTTAAGACATCAGACCCCCCCACACAGAAGCTGATCGAGGAGTGGAACCAGTTTTATCCCATCAGTCGCAGTAACAAGGAGGGCTCTTCGGAGGACAAGCCTGAGGACATGGACTGGGAGGATGATTCTCTGGCCTCTGTAGAGGTCCTCGTTGGTCAGTTTTTAAGTTTTAATAACCCACTCTATGGTCATTTTTGCGTTTTGTTTTGTTGTTAAGCACCAGATATGTTTTTTGTTGGTGTAGGTGGGGTGCGTATGGTCTACCCAGCCTGCCTGGTGCTTGTACCCCAGTCAGATATCCCCGTCGTGGCCCCTGTGGGGTCTTCTCACTGCACTGCCGTCTATTCGGGTGGTCACCAAGTGCCTGCTTCCCAGCGAGAGCCTGCCATGTCATTGGTGACCCTCACCCCTCCCACGTCACCCGAGGAGACGCACACAGGTGAGCGGGCAGTGAAAATTTAGGGAAAAAAAGCTAGTCGTGTCTTTCTTCACTGTCGATTTTTTCATTTTGTATTTTTGGGGGGTGGATTTTCGGTCTGTCAACCCCAATCTTCCTCTCTCCAGTGGACTCTCAGTCGGCCCAGAAGTGGGTCAAGATGCCATCATCATCTGACGCATTCAGTGTGGACAGAACAAGTCACCACGGAGGGAAGATTCCACGCAGGCTGGCCCGTCAGGTGGTGGAGCGTGTCTGGCAAGAGTGCAATATCAACAGAGTGCAGAACAAGTGAGTAACACACCACTTTACCAGGCTGAAATAAAAAAAACCCATAGAGATGGGACTCTCTCATCTGCAAAAAAATTCTTGGGCTACAGCTAACTATTATTTTTTGTTTAACCACTTAATGTTACTGTATACAATATCAGAAACATGCTAACAAATAAGAAAACAAACCTTTTATAGTCTGCAGCTAGAAAAATCCTTCTAACATCAACATATGAAAAGCTCAGCCCTTTCTGCTTGACTTAGCATCAATACATTGTAGGGCAGATTTGGTGATTAATTTTTTAGATCAGTACCAACCCCCGGTACCGGGCCGCAGAAGAAATAATTAAATACTTCTGTCTCGGCGTTCAACCCCCCGCCTCCCCGGTCCGAAGTCTTGTTGTGGCGCCCGCCCCCCCTACCCCGGTCCCCAGCGAAGTCTAGACCAGTCCGCGGTACTAAAAAGGTTGGGGACCACTGTTTTAGATGAATAATTGGACAGCAAAGAGGCCTTTTAATACGAGATTTGCTTTACACAATTTTAACCACATGTAGATAAACTATGCCATTTGAGATCTTGGTAAAACATGTACAGATACAGATTTATTTTTCTTAAATGTAAATTTTTTTGTACAATTTTGGCTCAACTACTTCTCTGAGTATGTTGTTCTTTGAGCAAATGGCATTTCTTAAGTCTATGTACTCCAGTTAACAATTTTTTTTTTACCCCTCCAGGGGGACTTTTGTGGGCTCTAGTGTCCCTTATATGATAGTAAGCTGACAGGAAACAGGGAAGGAGAGGGGGGAAGACATGCGGCAAATGTCGTTGGGTCCGGGAGTCGAACCCGCGACGGCCGCGTTGAGGACTGAAGGCCTCCAAATATGGGTCGCGCTAACCACTACGCCACCATCGCACACCCCTCCAGTTAACAATTAATTGATTACTAAATTAGCTGATGATTATTTTAGTTCATTTATTAATCGCAATTAATCAGTTATTTCAATTAATCATGATTAACCAGTTAATTATTTCAGCCAAAAAAATAGTAATTCTACTAAAAGGTTTTGGGTTTATGGAAATGGAGGAGGCAAGCATGCAAACAAGGCAGCCAGCAGCCAGAGCTGCCTTTTGCTCATTTGCGTTTAGCTTAATTATAGGCATTCTGAAACGATTCCTGGCTCTCTCTCTGCTTGATGAAGAGAATCTGCTATGAAAGGTTCACAATGTTTCTGCTTTTAAGGCGTTTTGGGTAGCAGGGGAGATTATGGATAATCTCCTAGCGCTGCCCAGGTTCTCCACAAACCCCAACGTCTCATTAACTTTCTTTTCCCAGAGCCGACTCGAATGTTTTTCTGTTAAATTCCGGAGTGGTGGCAACGAGATCCACGTAAATCCACTGCTTTGTTTGTTTCGCGATGCCTTGGGAACATATGTGGAGTTTTGGTTTTATATCTTTGATGATAGATAATTTAAAAAAAAAAAAAACTCTGGGTTCAGTTTAGTCCATTTTTGTATAATTCAACTTCAGTGACTGTGACACATTGGGTGCATCCTGGGTTCTGTTACCCCTTGACCAGGCACAGACTGCCAGCTAAATTTAGCTTTTGGCCTGTCAGCCAAAATACTGTGGCTCCGGGGGGACGGTGATTCAGCCACACAACAAAGCTTTTACCAAACGGGACTGCATACCACAGAAAACCAACCAAAGACGCACATTTTTTATCCCTATTATTTCAAGCATTGTGCGTAACGGACAGTGTAAAAGCAGATTCTTCCTCACAGTGCAATAAAAAATGAGTTTGGAATTTGGCTTAGATGTGTTTGTTTCTCACATCTTTACTTTTAGGCGGAAGTTTCCAACTGCATCCAACGGTACCTGTGAGGAGGAGGAGGTGGAGAAGGTTGGAGCCTGGGAATTTGTGGTGCCTTCACAGAGGTCCTACTGCAGCTGCTCCAGGTAAAGTCACTTGTACTTCCTGACAATCGATCGCCTAAAGATGCTACAGATTTTTCGTTTAATCACTCAAGCCTTTTTATACAATATTAGAGATATATTAAAACATGAATATAAACAAACCAGTTCCTTTTTTTAATAAGAAAATAAACACTTTCTTGCCTAAAAGACAATAACAGCATTCTTTTAATGAATCAGAACTGGGTGAAGCTAAATCTATGCCACTTGAGTTTTGGCAAAAACATAGGGTCTTTTTATCTTAAATGTCTTTCTTTTGAGACTGTCTAATTGATTACTAAATTAGTTGATGACTAATCTGATTAATCATGATTAATCTGATTAATTATTTCAGAACAAAACATTATGGAGATGGCAAGAAAAAAAAGTATTCTAAGCTAATGAGAAACTGTTTTCGTGTACTTGTGCTTGTCATCACTTGTTTTTGTTTTCATTTTCTTTCGCAGACACAAATCAGGAAAGCAGCGAACAGGCAGCACTCCGGGCCAAACCCAGTTGACGGGTCAGCCCTCCCAGCCTCCAACCAAGCACAAAACTGGAGGCGAGAAGCCAGAGAAGCAGCAGAAAAGACCCCAAACGCCGTTCCATCACCGCAGCTTGACCAGCGACGAAACATCCACAGAGACCGAAGCGGCGGTAGCCCAGAGGCTGGCCATGAGGGCTCAGGACAGCGGACGATTTCGATCTGCGGACGTCACCACCCTCCCTAAACCCCCCCAGCTCCAAGGTGGAGCGATTGGCACCGGGCCTTCGGAACAGTCCAACTCACCGCCGCCGCCGCCACTTAGCCCCCGCCCCAGCGAGCGCAGCGAAGAGTCAGGGGAGGGCATAAAGAACCCTTCCACCCCCAACAGCCAACACTTCTACCAGCTACCCCCAGAGCCCTGCTTGGCTGGGGCGAAGGGCGACGGCGAGGAGCCCGGCGGGCCCCACAGTTTGAGCTATCACTTCCACAACCCCCACTCTCATCCGGGAACCTCTGCCTTCTCGGAGCCTCCCGAGCCCACAGTGTTCGTGGGCTCAGCGGTCAACCTGGAGGATGACAGCTGCCACACGCCGTGGAGGTTATTCAACCTGCCCCGCAGGAAGGAGGCTGAGCTGCCCACGCCACCGCTGCCCGGAGACAAACTGAGGGATGAGGCAGCTGCGTCACAGGACCTGGTGTCGGTTACAGAGTGAGTGTCGACGCTTCGAACTTGACGCCCAAACAGCGATTTTTAAGGGCTTAATTAGGGCTGGGCAATAAATCAGTACCAACATATTTGGGCTGAACGATATGACTGAAAAACTTACCACAACATAAGTGTTTCATATATTGATATCAGTAAGTGTGGATAGATAATTATAGAGCTTTTTGCTAGAAATATCTGAAATACTGCCAAACTGGTAGCATTACATTTCCTGTTTTCACTCCACGCCATTGTTTTTTCTAATTTTTATTAGTAGTTTTGAAGCACGGTAGCAAAACCTGAAACTACTGCTGCGCAAGTTACTAAACAGGTTGTTGCTAGGTAACCATGTTGTTGCCAACTTTGCTTATCGGGCAGTGAGAGGTTGAGCAGCTTTTCCTCTCAATGCTCATGTTTCCTCTCATGTTTTTGTAAAGAACACTTTCCTCTTGAACTGGAAGACACTTTAAATATCAAAACGAAAACAACACATTATAAACAATAACCAAAAAAATAATAATTGGTCCAGTTGTGAAAAAATATGATTTCTGATACTGTCTGAATGGAAAATCCCATTCTTTTAAAAATGGGAAAACGTTCTGGATTATCTCAGAGCTAAAAAGTCAGTAAGGTGAATCGGTATGATATACCTTTAAGTATATATATAAATAGGTTACTTCTTTCAGGTAATTGCAAGCAAGTTGGGTAAAAAGTATTGCCCGCATTGACAGAGGCGGACAGAGCGGGAATCGAACCGGCAACCCACTGTTTGCGGGACAGCCATCCAGGCCTAGTTTCAGTCAACATTCCCCTCGTTTCTCCCCGTCGTCCTTAGCACGTTAATGACTTCCTATTTGCCCCGTTGTGACATCACACGTTACGAATGTGCCGGCCCAGCACTACTCATTGATTCCTACACACAAAACACACTCCGAAGCTCTGAGAGAGGAAGAATAGCGATCGGTATAGATAAAGATAAAGCCCGGCTATTGGAACGAAGTTGAAGCTGATAGAGTGCCTGTCTGTTGGCTATCAAGCGGCAGAGATGGCGTTCCTCACCAGCAGGTGTGTTGGAGGTGGTGGGGACGGAGGGGCAAAGGGATTACTGGGTTGGTGGAGTTGTGCAGTCCTAAGGGACCAGCTGTTCGGACAGCCTTTTTCTAGTGAGCTGTGATCCCTCCAGCCACAGCTCTGAATGGCCACTAATCTCCTGCTCGGGCCACTGCACACACCACCTTACATCTGGGCCAGACAGGCACGTTGTTGAGCGAGACGAGGTCCAGGGAAACGGAGGGACGACACGTCAGCCGGCTCAGCCCCCCGCTCTCCTGCCAAGCGGTGTGTTTTCGTTCCCCCAGCCTCTGATGCCTCATATCCAAGTAGGCCGCAGTTACGGCAAGCCACAAGCTCCTAAATGTTCGAACAGGTTTTCAGAAATTCTGCAGAGATGTAATTGACGGCAAACACGCCGCATCGGTTGTACCTCGCGGCAGCTGTCGGAGCTGTTTGCATCCGCTGACATTTATGTTGCTGCGTGCAAACATGACAGCAATGCTGACATATGTTGTAAGGTGCCATCTGTTCGCACAGAGCCACTCCGCCTATAAAAGTCGCCCTTCGTAAACTAAGACGATTTAGGAGTTACGTTTTAGAGGAAAATTGGCTGTCAACCGGTGACCACACAGTACCAGACTTAAAAGTTAGGTTTTTCATTCATTTAAAAACATCCAGTCACACTCTTCATCATGAAAGCGAGATCAGAAGAAGCACAACTTTGGTAAGAAGTACTTACTAGTTTTGATGAAATGAGCAAGACTGCAACCAGATAACAGGAAGGATCTAATGACCTTTGCCTGCATAGTGGGTCTTTTTAAGCTTTTAAACTTTCAGTCTTGGTTTGTTTCAACACCTGATAGTCTCATACTGTTCAATTTGTTCCATTTTTCAGCTGGTGCGGTTCACTGTCGCTTTAGTGAACCTAACTGTTAATCCCATATATTGAGTGCTCCGTTTGTCTGAAGTTATAAAACATGAAACACCAAGTACCAATGATTAATGACCACTCACAGCTGAAAGGATGGACGAAATACACATGAGCTTTATGAAAACCATAAATTGGAAAGTGGCCACAAATTTCTGATCAATTTTTCTTGGTGCAATTGTAATTTACATTAGGAATTAATCCATCTTTGTGTTGCGTTTCCCCATCTCCCCTTTCAGAGTGATGTCTACATCTAAAATGCCTCTGAAGGTGTCTGAGGACCGACTTCAGATGTATAGAGCCAGGAGGAACCAGTACCTATCTGCTGCTGTCACTGACGGAGATCACGAGCCAGAGGAAGACCCCTACGCCTTCGAGGAAGGAGACGTCAAGTTCACGTTCTCCACGAAGAAGGATAAAGGAGGAGAACGGGAGCCTGGAAAGAAACACAAGGTAGGAAGCTGGAGTCAAATCTAATCAATCAAAATAAACTATATTGATTAGTACCTAGCAAAATAGAATAGTCTCTCTTCAGGATCTTTTTAATGCGAAGAATAATTAGATATAAAAATCCCTACAACAATCTCTTTTTTTATTTCTTTCATTCTTTCCTCTTGCTTAAAGACTAGTGGTCACCATCCCAACATGTTGCCATTATTCTTGTGATGTTCCTAAACCCACCCATCATGTAATGTGCAGACCTGCTCATATTAAGCATCTGATCTGGACACTCTGAACTCCCTTTGTGATTGAAAGCAGCTTTTTAATGGTTTGCGCTCAGTGACGTGGGCTCTCGAAAGGCGTCAGGGGCTCATCGCAAAAAATAGACTCGACGACCTTTTTTATGAGAAAGTACAGAAAATAAGTCCAAAGAAACAGACACGGCCCTAGGAACACGTCGGACTCCCAGCACTTGTTCTGGCTGTGAGGTGATATTAGCAGATGAAGTAACAGGAAGAGACTTCAGTGCTTGTTAGTGCTGCTGCTGCTGTGGATCTCAGGAGAAAAAAAAGCTGTTAATAGTCAGTATTTTTCTGGTGTTCATGTTGAAGGTGCACCTGTGTTGCCTGACGATGCTTTGTGTGATATTATCAGCTCAGATGTTGCCGGGATACGAACACCACAACCTAAGCCGGCGTTGATGTGTCAAGAATATACACATAGCTTTTTTTTTTCCTCTTTCTTTCAGCTTTTTGCTTTAGTTCCCGGCGTTTTGTGAGGATACCTCGTTGTGTTTAAAGAGCGGCGAGTTGTTAATGTAACCGAACAAGAGGGGCTGATTTGTTTGAGATCCGGGAGCAGACGAGCTAGAAAATAGGCCATCGGCATCCTTAGCAGCACAGCACTAAAGATAATGCTGCAGTCACTTTCTTCGTGCTTCCTCTTTGACAGGCCACATTTTAACCAAACAGGAAGTCATTCCTCATGCCCTGTTGTCGCTTGTTCCCCAACGGAGCAGCTCAATATCAATGTTTTCTTTCCCAAGTCAAATTTTACCCAAGCTAGTCTTTGTCTGCTTTTCTTTTGAAATGCTGTGTCTTAGGAGTTTACACTGGGTTTCCAATGCAGCCTGGATGAATCTGGGAAAGTTTGAAATTTGATTAAATTCATTTCCATATCCGCTACTGTGGAAAGGTAAAAATAGAGAATGAGAATGTTGGCCATTTTCTCATCTATTCATCAGTTTCTCTGTCATTCATTCATCTAACTTGCTCTCATGTTTATCCATCCATCCATCCATCCATCCATCCATCCATCCATCCATCCATCCATCAATCAATCATTTTATATGGTCATCTATCTGTCTCTCTCTGTTTATCCATCATTCTATCCTTCTGTTTATTCCCCTGTTTCTCCTTCTGTTCTATTTGTTAATTCTTTATCCTTTTGTTCATTCATTTATGTTTCTACTTCTGTTTTTCATCTATCCATCTGTTTCTCCTCCTTTCACTCTTTCATCCTTCTGATTGTCCATTTATCTGTCCGTTGTCCATCCACCAATCTTCTTTTATTCTGATGGGTTTGCAAGTTCCATATATTCATAATCCTGCCCACTGTAAAATATTTGCCATGAATTAAATTTCAAATCATCCTTTGGAAGTGTGCTGGAAGGGACATGTCAGTACTGCCATTTTATTCCGTTATGACGGAGGAGGCTTGGAGCACCGCAGTTGTCCCACCTTCACTTCCTGCCAGAATACTAAACCGACTTTATGTGAATCATGCATGAACGTCAAGCAGCGATCAAGCAGTCTTTTTGACTGGAGCGCTACCGACTGCACGGCTGGCCATGCGACACACACACTCCGCAATGGGCGCATCATCAGAAGTGCTGCTCCTGTTGAATTAGGCCGAGGACGCGGGCACGGAAACAACTTTAGACGAGTCGAAAAAGGGAAATTAGAGAGATTGCAATAGTCCAAACCAGACTTTAACATGTTTTCACCCAAGGCAAACGTATTGATATTACGATAAGGCATCATTGCGGGCGATAGATTGCGACCTTGGTGTGTGCGTGTGTGTGTCGGGCCTCTAAGAGAGACAAATTAGAGCCTTCGCTGGTCAGAGAAAAGCCCCGGAGCAAAATGAAATCAATGAAGAGGACATAACAGTCCCGTTCTCCAGCTAGTTCTGCTCAGCACACACACACTATCGCAGGAACACACGCTCCCACAGAAGGCCTGCCCTCCCAGATATTGATGTCTGGGCAGGAGATGGAGAAGCCATTCCTTGGATCATGATTTCACTGTGGCCCATGCTGGAAATCCCATTTGCCACAGTGGAAAGAAGCAGAGCCTCTTTGCTGTTCTGTTTTAGTTCAATTCTCTCTCACCACTCCATCATTTGATGCCCCCCCCTCCCTCCCTCCAGATTTTCACATTGATTGTTGGAGGTGGGGGTGTGTCTTTAGTTAGCTACTTTTAAGCGTTGCCTACCTGGTTTACTTGTCTTTTTTTTTCTTTTCACTTTCAGTTTCATCTGCATGTGTTTTCTTAAAACATTTCATCTTTGTTTTCTTTTCTCCCCTCAGGGTGAAGATGAAGGAACCGGTCAAACAGATGGTAAACAGTTGTTTTGTAACACTTTATTTGACACGTTTCACACCGTTTGCCGTACAATTACAATTACATACTTGTAACTTTAGCAGGATTCAATGTGACAGAGCAACACAAACACATCCACTTCATAGCACAGCTGACCGTCAGGTCAGGATGACCTGACTGTGAGTGGAAGCCCAGCTATGAAGTGGATGGACAGGTTTTTCAAAAGGTTTGGAACGTTTGACACAGTGCAGTGAGAAAGCAAACAGCGCCAGCTACACATTTAACAACTGTTGCAATTAGGCCTGTCACAATAACCAATAAATCAATTAATCGCATGATAAATTATAACAAACTTTTCTCTTTTCTTCTCTTTCTACCAAAAACTGGAAGTTTTTTTGTTTACTGTTCTTTTATATTTAAAATGTCTCCCAGTTCCAGTGGTAAATGTTCATTACAATTTAAAGTTTATTGCTTTTTGAGAATGTGTTCTTGCATTCTTTTGCCATTACAATTACATTAGTTACAAATGATCTCAAAACATCAATATTATTATTTATCACAATAACTTCTGGGACAATTTATCGTCTAGCTAATGGTGTTATCATGACAGGCCTAGTTGCATTCAAACTGAGTCTAACTAATATTATTATCTGTAGATTTTCTTATCTAGGTATGAGTCAGCTTGTAACCCTTTAGACTATGTAATTTAATTTAGTTGTTGGCTCTTTAGCACATTATATTGAACAGGCATATCAATATTATAACAACGGTTTTAATTACAAATATTTCAGTCAGTACTCAAAAAAAATCAGTCAGTAGATATATAGATCAATAAATCGAGATAAGGGGTTGGATGAAATAAGTGTTCACTTCTTTCTACTCCTTTTCAAAGAGAAAAGTAGTGGCAAACAAATTATTTCATTTTTCTTGTTTTAAAAACCTGCTTGAAATAAATAAAGCAAAGCAAATCAACAGATGTGAAAACAGCCTATATCAAATGGGAAATCTGTGGCAAGATTTAATATATGTATATCTGACTGAATTTGACTTAATTTCCAAACAAGATTCGTCAAATTCTTTACCATTTGCTTTTGCTGTTGCAATTGCAATGAAAGGCGGTTATACAAAGTACTAACAGTGACTTTGTGTCAGTCTGTCACATAAATGCTTCAGGTGAAAACCTTTAGGTGTTTTGTTGCATGTGAAAATGGTTGAAAAGTTTAAGAAGTATGAATACTTAAAGATCTACAGTTCAGTGTTCACCAAACAAGCATCCTAAAATATTTCTCTGTTTCATCGCAAGTTTGTCGCACTGTAAGTGTTTAAAAAGTTGAATTAGGAAGATATTCAACTAGCTGTTTAGGCTTTAGGCCTTTCTGACAGAAAGGGAAAATTTTTGCTTCACTTGCTTCTCGGACAGCGTTGGCATCCTCACGGGGAACTTGAGGGTCAGGCCGAAAAAATCTTTATTAATAGCGTCACGCCTGCCTGTGTGTCCCTCCTCGTGTCCAGATGCACAACATGCGGCTGCTCACAATCGCATGGCCTCGTCCAGCCTTATGCACGTGACGGACCTGGTGGTTTCCTTCACCGACCTCGACAACCTCTTCAATTCGGACGAGGATGACCTGACGGTGAGTGGAGGCCTCACGCTTCACGCTGAGGCGCGTATCTCGTTACGCAGCACGGTCTGGCAGCACTGTGTGTGTGTTTTCATCATTCTGTGCTCTTCTCTTCATCACTTTCTCTCTGTTAATCTAAACTGTTGTCATGTGTTACACTTGTTCGATTCTACAGGTGTGAGAAATTAAACAGGGCTAAATTTAGAGTTAATATTCTGACTTTTCTGTCGCAGCCTGGTACCAGACGACCCGTGAATGGAACTGATGAGAGATTTGGCAACAAGGAGCCGAAGACATCCTCATTGGACCCTGTATCTTGCATCAGTATGTATTTCCATCCTCTCGTTTGTCTAGACATTTCTCCACCCATCAACACTTTTGTCCATCTGCCCATCCATTTAACATTCTATCAGTTTCCTCGTCAGCACTTATGTCCGATCCATTCATCCATGCTGTTGTCTCTCCATCTGTCTGTCCATTGATATGTTTATTCATCTGTCCATTCTTCAATCCATGCTTTTGGCTGTACTCCTCCATCCATCCAGCAATTCATCCACCGGTCCTTCCACTTTTTTCTTAGTCCATTCATCCATTCTTAGTCTATTTTTTGGCAGTATTCTGTGTGTGCCATTTTATACCATTACTTCAGCTGTTTTAAAAAAGTTGTATATATTAAAAATTACTTGAAAGAAATTTGACTTTAAAATTTAACACTTTGAAGTTGAGCCTTTGTCTCTTTAAGAAGCTCCTGTTCTTTCGACAGGAGAGAACAGGCTGCTCCATGAATTCAAGAATTCATCACAACAGTGACTTTCCATTAAGCCTTTAACAACGTTTTACCAGAGTTGCACTGAGCAGTAGTTGGTATGTTGAGCTCAGCAGATGCGCAGCGCCACCAGGTGTTTGCTAATTGCTGCTGGCTAGTCTGAAGGAGCAAAGTGGGGGAAACTCGGGGGAAGCTTGGCTGGGGGCTGCACCTTGAAGGCAGAGCTTTGGGATATAGGGAATGCTTTGTGAGAACAAGCGTTCAGGCTCCCCCAAATGGTTGCCGTGGAAGATTCAAGGTCTTCTCAGTCATGCTTAAAACAATCAAACAACATTCCAGGTATGTTTTGGATGAGAGAATAACATCATAAAATGATGCGAAGATCATAAAAGTAGATTTTCCATAATACTGCCCCTTTATCAGTGTTTAGATTCAACTGAAATCCATCTTGGACTGATATAGTTTACCTGTGTCACATCCTGCATTGCAGGGTTTTTATTATCATTGTCATATTTACATATATTCAACAGCAGTGCGATGGCCGCATTTCCCCGCTGAAGAAGACAGCTGACATCAGCAAGTATCTTTGAGAGAATCTTTGATGGCTCGTGTTGGACGAGCCATAAGACACATCCAGACGCTCAAAGTTATTATGCTAAATGGGATCTTTGCAGATGTTTGCTTTGCAGTTTGAAAGCAGGAAATCTACTGTCTGCACATTCCGTGGCATGATCGACATGAAAACTTCAACAACGAGATTCCTTCAAATCGATGGATCCCTGTTCTCTTCCCTCCGCCAGGCTCAGCAGACCTGCACCAGATGTTTCCTACGCCTCCCTCCCTGGAGCAGCACATCATGGGTTTCTCGCCCATGAACATGTGCAACAAGGAGTACAACATCATGGAGCCCAACCCCGGCATGACCTCGCTGGACGGCACGTCCACGCTGGGGGGCCACTTCAAGATCGAGGTGGAGGAGAGCTTCTGCAGCCCTAAGCCATCTGAGATCAAGGTGAGCGCAGGCTGGCAGTTCATGTCTTTGATACAGGCTGAAAGTAAATGTTGAGATATTTTGATTTAAGAAACCAAGCGATTCTTCTCCATTTTTGTTTCTTTATAGGATTATTCATTTGTGTACAAGCCTGAGTTGTGTCAGGCATTTGTAGGCTGCTCCATGTTTGCCCCCCTGAAGACGTTGCCCAGCCAGTGTCTCCCTCCCATTAAACTACCAGAGGACTGCGTCTACAGAACAAGCTGGACCATGGGCAGGGAGATGCTCAGTACTGTTCCTGTGATGGGCTTCCTAAACAAAGACAGGTAAAACCATCACCACCTGTTTTTTTTTCCCTCTACTTGTGCCCGGAGGTGTATATTTATCCTCTGCTCTCTTTCTGTCCGTGCTCACCAACTGTTTTCCCACTGGAGACCACCTTGGCAGCCAGCTCCATTATCCATGCATGACCACTTTTTGGTAGTAGTAGTAGTTAAGAGTCTGGAGAATCACTGGGAGATGGCAACACTCCAATTGAGACGTAACTGAAACCAAAACCATACAGCAAGGTCAAATTGATTTAATTTAAAACAGATTATTCCAGTTATTATCACGAGATTTTAGGGCAGCAACTAATGATTACTTTAGTTATCAATTATTCTGATTAATCAGGTTTAAAAAAAAATAGGCTCGTCCTGCAGATATTTTATTTATCCACTTAAAGTGTCATTGACCACAAAACTACTTACATGATTTAAAAAGATGAACTACTGTGCTTTCATTCTGTGCACACAAAAGCTTTTAATTAATAGTAATAGTGATTAAATACTTATTATACAAAGTTTTGTGTACACAGAATGAAAGTGTACACAATTAAGTTAATTTTTTTAAATCATGTGAGTGGTTTTATCTTGCCAGTGACACATTAAGCTTATTTCATACAAAACTGAATAAAATTAATTCAGTTTTTAAGTAAGAATATAAACATTTTATTGGCTAAAATGCAATACCAGCATTCCTTTAGTGTTCGCTTGATCATGTCTAGCAAAGGATGCACGTGCAGCGAAAAGCTCAATTCTCATCTCCCTTTCGTGCTCCATTTGGAATCTCTCCCATTGACCTGGATTTCTCCATTAAAATTTCAACCGCGCCACTCAGCGAACCAAAGAACTTGTGAATGACGACATTGATTTTCTGCACCGTTTAAGTCTCCCTGTAGTTTCAACAATGGCAGCAGAGTGAGCGAAGCCGTTCAGGCCGTGTTGGCCACGCCTCCAAATATTGAACTAACACTTTCGTTCAGCTCGGCACTTCTCTCTTCCGTCTTGAATAAGTCTGGACACAACTCAGCATGTGAGATAAATATCTTAATATGTAGCACATGTGCTGCAGTCCATGCCACTCTGAATGTACTGTAGCTGGGACTTCTTATTTATGGGCCTGTTCCAAGAAGTGTTCCCTTCCTGCAGCGAGGAACATGGTGTACTCCCCTTCTCTCTATCCTCCTCCCTTTGTGACTCTCCAAGGCTTTGCAGTTAGTTCCCCTTCCAAAATAAACTCTTACCTCAGAGGGACACTTAGCGAGTTGTTCATTGAAGGTTTTTTTTCCTCCTTATGTTTTCCTGCTACCCATTTTTCATTTTCTCTTGTCTGTTTTTGGTGTTTTTGTGCAGTTAAGATAAAAATCCTGAGTGCAGATCACTCAGCATCGCTTCTGTATTACCCGTTCTCTCTTATGTGCAAGATATTTAAATGTTAAGTGAGAAAAATACAATGGTTGCCTTATAAAGAAAAAAGTCATCTCGTACACGTCCTGTATAATATATTCCTGGCACTTGTATATGACAAAATATTTTGAAGTAGGACTGAGAAAATAGACTATTGAGTATAATCTGAGATTTTTTCAGGCTGATCTGTGTCAGAGCAGTCAGAAATCTGATATTTTTGTTAGCAGTGAACACACCAGGTGCTGCCAGGTCCAGCAGTAACACTTTATTGTCAAAGAACACTAATCCTGTTCACTGTTAGTTAAGCATTGAGAATAACATCAGAAAGGTCTGACAGGTGTGCTTTTGAAATGAAATGAAAACTGTATTTTAACAGATATTTCTGCACTTTCTTCAGGCTGCGAGAGATCAAGGCCTTCAAATGTTCAGTAAATTAGCTCCATTGTATCTTTTTTTTTTTTTTTTTTTTTACAAAATTCTCAATGTGCCAATTTTGGCCTTGGTTTTTTTAGAATTAAAGTAAAGATATTTTTAGTTTTGGAGAAATATCTTTACCCTTCTTTGTGCTAACTCCTGTCTTTCATTGTGTCTTCTCTCAGTAATATTCCCAGTGTTGGCAGCGCCATGGACCAGGACTACACCCAGACCTACACCCCTCAGACACACACCCCCTTTATGTCCAACAGCGCTCCCCCCAGCAACAGCGGCACCGGCATCCTGCCTTCCCCCGCCACCCCACGGTTCTCAGCCCCCACGCCGCGTACGCCCCGGACGCCGCGCACCCCTCGGGGCCCCTCCAGCGTCCAGGGCTCCCTCAAGTATGAGAACTCGGACCTGTACTCCCCGGCGTCCACCCCTTCCACGTGCCGGCCGCTGAACTCGGTGGAGCCGGCCACGGTCCCCTCTATCCCCGAAGCTCATAGCCTCTACGTCACGCTGATCCTCTCGGAGTCGGTCATGAACCTCTTCAAGGACTGCAACTTCGACAGCTGCTGCATCTGCGTGTGCAACATGAACATCAAAGGCGCCGACGTGGGCGTATACCTGAGCGGCGCCGACGGCGAGGACCAAGACCCCTGCAGCTGCGGCTTCAGCGCCGTGGTGAACAGGCGATACGGGAACGGCTCGGGCCTCTTCCTGGAGGACGAGCTGGACATCATTGGCCGCGGCTCGGACGTCAGCAAGGAGGCGGAGAAGAGCTTCGAGGAGCTACGGCTCTCGTCGCTGGAGAGGACTGGGGTCGAGAGAGGGGAGCGCGTTCCCGACGAGCTCATCGTGCTCCTGCAGGACCAGTGCACGAACCCGTTTTCGCCCATTTCTGTCATGGAGCATGAGGCGGCGTCGAGGGGGTTGAGCGGCGCGCCGGCAGCCCCCTGCCAACGGGTGGAGGAGAGAGACTACCGGAACGACTGCTATATGGCTCTGGAACACGGCAGGCAGTTCATGGACAACATGTCAGGCGGCAAAGTGGACGAGGCGCTGGTCAAGAGCACCTGCCTTCATCACTGGGCCAAACAAAACGGTGAGTGGGATCATACAGCACAATGTCAGTATATATTCGGAAAGAAATTCTGAGAGATTTTTTTGAGTACTGAGACATTAATTGACATGAGACCACCTGTCAATCAATCCACTGGATTTGTCAGCAACTAATCAATAAGCAGTCGCTATTTGCTAAAAAGTTAACACCCCTTACCCGGAGGACCAAACAACCAAGCGGTTTTGCCTTGGTGTGGTGTTAATAAAGCATTTTTTCTGTTGTTCATTAGGATAATGTTCTGTTCAGGGTGTTGGGTACTCTTGGTTTCATCAGTCTTTCTTTTGTTCCCATGATCCTCAGCGGTGGACGTGAGTTCTCTGTGCTCTCAGGATGTACTGCGGGTGCTGATGTCGCTCCAGCCTGTTCTCCAGGATGTCATTCAGAAGAAGAGGATGGTGCGGTCGTGGGGGGTTCAAGGTCCCCTCACCTGGCAGCAGTTCCACAAGATGGCTGGACGTGGCTCTTATGGTAAAGTCGGACGTCCGCTTCATTATAGGCATAAAATAAAATGTTGTTTAATATCTTTTAGTTTCAGTCAGAACTGGGCAATAAATCATCTTTTTGGTTTTTGAAGATCAAATTTTGGAAAATTTGCTCTGTTTTTCCCACCAGTTCACTGCTTTGGGATCCATAGTTCACCATCAAGGCCCGTCACCTTGTTTGAAATTGAGATTTATTTTTCACTATCAAGTCATAACGTTATTAGAATACAAATAATATAAGAATAATGTTGAAATAATAAGAAAAAGTTGTAATATTCGGAGATTGAAGCAGTAGTTTTATGAGAACTTTTACATGAAAAACAAAAAATCAATTACCCAGAATTTTTTCTCATTAAAATGATTTTTTTTCTCTCTTAATTTTGAGACGTTCTTCTGGTAAAATGCATCCTTATTCTGCTAATATTATGACTACATTCTCGTAATGAAAGAAAACTTCTTGCAGCCTGGCCCTTAATACTCCGACGTCCAACTTACAGAAGGAATAATTGAGATAAAAGCCACAACTTGAGAATATTTAACATCAGTATTAATGTCTTTTTTTTTTTTTTTTTTGGAGGAATTTTAAAAGAAGATTAAAAATTGGACACGGGGGGCGCTGTTGAGCGGTCAATGGAGTAGAACGTGGGTGGTGGTAGCTCCTGCCAATTTCGTTTAAAATTATTATTCAGCTGTGCTTTTCATCGTAAACTAAGTCTGTGTTATCTACTTTATTGCTCTGTTGTCCTGTATATATACTTTTGTACCACGTAGCAATGTCAGGAAAAGGAAAATCTCGTACCATTCAGACGCAGCTAAAGTCATGCTCACAGGCCTCGGCTTCTCTGCCGCTAGAGCCATGTGTTGTAACCGCTCCGACTCAGCTGAACCCGGACGCCGATACCCTAAAGCTCGAACTACTGTCCTCTTTGAAAGAAGACATCGCCGGCATTATTAAGAAGGAACTTCAAGAAGTTCTTGGAGATGCGTTGTCATCCATTAAAGCTGAGGTACAAGCCGTGAAGACGCAGCTAGCAAATGACTATGCTGCTACTGATGCTAAGCTGGTTAAGCTAACGGCCACGGTGGGGGACGTGGAGGAGGCGCTCACGGGTTGCACTGATGACATTACCGGTATGAAAACTACTCTGGAGCAGCTTACGGCTAAGGTCACCGTGTTGGAAGACAAGTGTGAGAACTTGGAGTCAAGATCACGCCGCAACAATATCAGGATCATCGGCGTGGAGGAGGGCGCTGGCTCCTGCTCACCTACCGCCGTGGCTGCGCTACTGAAGGAAGCGCTCGGGCTGGAAAAGGAACCGCTGGTGGACCGGTCTCATCGCTCTCTCCAACCCAAACCCAAACCAGGCGAACGACCTCGAGTAATTGTGTGCAGGCTTCATTACTACAGTGACTGTCTGGACATTTTACGTCGTGCGAGGGAGCTCCAGCGGATTAAAGTCGGAGCTGGAACTATATCGATTTTTCCGGATCACACTGCAAAGGTTGCCCGGGCTCGAGCAGCCTTCAATGAGGTAAAGCGGCTACTTCGTGGCATCGAAGGGATCAGGTACGGACTTTTCTACCCAGCGCAGCTGCGCATTACTTACAATGGAGTAGTAAAGGAGTTTACTGCATCCGAGGACGCAAAGCAATACGTTCAGACTTTGATTTCTGAGTGATTCCTTTTCGCTCTTAATGAGCCCTGGTCATAGACTGTTTGGTGAATATATAGTTCTTAACTTTTAGTCAGAATTCAGGTTTATTTACATCACTTGGATATTAAAGATATGGTTACATCCCGTTCAGTTTAGAAATTAATAACGCTTGTGAGCATCTACACTGATGTTTATTGTTATGTAGTATTTTTCTCCATTATATAGGGATTTTAAGGTTCTCAATCTTGTTGCACGATAATAGAAATAATCTTAAAGTAGCATAATAATGCACATACTAGTATTCTAATTTGGAGGTTGGTGGGGGTTATTAGCCAGTTCTTGTTAAACACACTTCTGTATTTGTTCGCTCTGCTTTATCTCCGAGTTCACATTTTATTGTGAACTACTGCCGTGTATAACACTGCTGTCTCCATTGTTCTGTTTTTTTTTTTTATGGAGACTTTGGGTGTTGCTTTGTTATGGGTTTATTTTTGGGTATGGGTTGTGGGGAGGACCATCTCAGCTCTTTATGGTTGTTTTTATTTTTTATTTTCTTAAATGGTTAATACCACTGTAGACCCGGGTATGGCAGGACCAGGCACATCTCTTCGTTTCATTAGCTGGAATATCAAGGGCATGGGTCACCCTGTTAAAAGATCAAAAGTTTTTTCCCACCTCAAGCGGTTAAAACCTTCTGTAGTGTTTTTACAAGAGACTCATCTTCGCATTAAGGATCACAGTAGGTTACGTTGCTCTTGGATGAATCAAGTTTTTCATTCAGATTTTAATTCCAAATCAAGAGGAGTAGCCATTTTGATTAGTAAAACAGTACAATTCTCGCCCACTGATGTTATAGCTGATAAATATGGCAGATATGTGATAGTTGCTGGAGTATTGATGCAGAAAAAGGTTCTTCTGGTGAACATATATGCTCCAAACATTGATGATGCTGAGTTTGCAAATAGATTATTGAGTAGCCTCCCGTTTTTGGATTCTCATTTGCTAATTTTAGGGGGTGACTTAAATTGCGTCATTGATCCAGAGCTAGACCGATCTAATCCCCGTAAATTAACTAAATCTTTAATGGCTCAAGCATTCTCTGATTTCATGAGGCAGAGTGGTCTTATTGACCCATGGAGATCCCAAAACCCAACCAGTAAAAAATTTTCTTTCTTTTCCAAGGTGCACCACTCTTATTCCAGAATTGATTATTTTTTTATTGACCAAGCTCTCAATTCATGTGTAGTTTTCTCTGATTATTTGAGTATAATGATATCAGACCATGCTCCTTTATTATTAGATATTCAGTTGACTTCTTATAAACGTAGTCGACCGCTGTGGCGGTTTAATTCTCTTTTACTGGCAGATGAAGAATTTTGTGACTTTATTTCTAATGCAATTGATGAGTTTCTGGTGTTTAATAAGAATGATTCCACTTCTCATTCACTGTTATGGGAAACACTTAAGTCCTATCTTAGAGGACAAATAATTTACTACACATCTCTGTCTAATAAAAGACATAACTCGAGGCTTACTGAATTGGCAATAGCCATTGCTAAACTTGATCAAAGATATGCCATAAGTCCCTCACCAGAATTATTTAAAGAGCGTATGGGTGTTCAATCAGAGATTGATCTAATTTCTACCAATGAAGCTGAACGCTTACTTTTACACAGTAAAAGTTCATATTATGAATACGGCGACAAAGCTGGTCGTTTATTGGCACATCAGTTACGGCGTCAGGTCAACTCTCGTATAATACCTAGTATTCAAAATACTCGACAGGTAATTACAACCGACCCCACCGAAATTAATGATACTTTTAAATCATTTTACGCTTCTTTATATTCATCAGAATTTCCCACAGATAATAATAAAATGGAAGAATTTTTTCAAAGTCTTTCCATTCCTGCTATTGATATGGATACTGCCAGGAGCATGGATTCTTCACTCAGCCTTGTGGAAGTAATTAATTCAATAAAAGCGCTGCAGTCAAACAAAGCCCCTGGCCCTGATGGGTTTCCCATCGAATTTTATAAAAAGTTCATAGAAAAATTGGCACCACTATTATTGGCTATGTTTAACGAATCTTTAGAACGCAAGACTTTACCTCCAACATTAACACAGGCTACTATAGTTTTACTTCACAAAAAGGACAAGGACCCAACTTTATGTGGTTCTTACAGACCATTGTCCTTGTTAAATGCAGATGTAAAAGTGCTAGCCAAGTTGGTTGCTTCTCGTTTGGAGAGGGCCCTCCCTTTGGTTATATCTGAAGAGCAAAATGGCTTTGTCAAGGGGCGTCAATTATTTTTTAATGTGCGCACCCTTTTTAATGTCATCTATTCAAAGCATTCTTCTGATATGCCCGAAATGGTCATTTCCCTGGACGCTGAAAAAGCATTTGACAGGGTGGAGTGGGAATACTTGTTTGTGGTTTTGAAGAAGTTCGGATTCGGTGATACATTTGTTTCTTGGATTCGTCTCCTTTATGCATCTCCCAAAGCCAGTGTCCATACTAATGATATATACTCAGATTATTTCTCTCTTGGGCGTGGTACACGTCAAGGCTGTCCGTTGTCGCCTTTGCTCTTTATTATTGCAATTGAGCCTTTGTCTATCGCATTGCGCGCCTCTCCCTCATTTAGAGGGATTTTTCGGAATGGGACAGAATATAAATTGTCCTTATATGCAGATGATCTGTTGCTTTATGTATCTAATCCCGCTATCTCTGTCCCCACTGTCTTGCATATCTTAAATTATTTCAGTTCCTTTTCAGGCTACAAATTGAATTTGGAAAAGAGTGAATGCTTTCCCATAAACACTACTGCCTGTGATATTCAACACTCTGACTTTCCATTCAAACTCAGTCTCACAGGATTTAAATATCTTGGTATAAATGTGACACGTTCTTTATCTGGCCTTGCTTCTGCTAACTTTTCGCCTCTTATTACAAAGACTGCGTCTGATTTCCAGAGTTGGCGTAATCTTCCTCTCTCTCTTTTGGGAAGGATTAATGTTGTCAAGATGAATGTCTTACCTAAATTTCTTTTTCTATTTCAGTCTATTCCTCTTTTTATCCCAAAAATCTTTTTTGATTCTTTGGATAGGTTGATTGGTGGGTTTATTTGGAATGGGAAACCTCCTCGAGTTCGTAAAACATTATTGCAAAAATGTAAACTCAGTGGTGGACTTTCATTGCCTGATTTTCAATCATATTATTGGTCTGCGCACATACAAAAAATTAGTTATTGGTTAAAATCCTCCAGTTCTCCTTGGTGCAAATTGGAACTATCTTCGTGTGCTGGGTCTTCATTGTCTGGTCTAATTTTTTCTTCATTACCTATAAAACCCTCTTTATTCACTAATAATCAAGTTGTTCTTAATACACTGAAAATCTGGTTTCAATTTAGAAAGCGTTTTAAGTTTGTTGGTGCCTCATCTTTATGCCCCTTGACTAACAACCATTTGTTTCCTCCATCTCTTTCTGACCCATCATTTTCAGTTTGGTATGATAGGGGTTTAAAACAAATAAGAGACCTATATACATCAGGAGTATTTGATAGCTTTACAAATTTATCTTCCAGATACAATTTACCTGGTACGCATTTATTTCGTTATTTACAAATTCGGAATTTTGCCTCTAAATGTTTCCCAAATTTTCCTTCTATACCCCCTGAACAGCCCTGGGAACAGATTATTGCATATAATCCACTTCAGAAAGGTATGATTTCAAAGATTTATCGTTTTATTTTAAATCTAAGGGTTGATTCTTTTGTCAAAATTAGAAATGCATGGGATAAAGAGTTGGGAATCCAGCTGACCCAAGATATTTGGGATGACGCCATTGACAGAATTCGATCTTCCTCATCTTGTGCTCGTCTTAGTTTGATTCAATTTAAAGTTGTACACAGGATTCATTTCTCTAAATCTAGGCTTTCTCAGATTTACCCGGATGTAGTGGATATATGTGATAAATGCAAAGGCTCTCCATGCAATCTTGGCCACATGTTCTTTCTTTGTCCCAAATTATATAATTTTTGGTCTAATTACTTCACAATTATGTCTTCTGTTCTGAAAGTAAATTTGCAACCTTGTCCATTTGTTGCCATATTTGGTATCCTCAACCCTACCTTAGTGCTAAGTTCTGCTCAAATGGAGATTGTTGCTTTCACATCTTTATTGGCTAGACGTACTTTACTGTTACACTGGAAGTCTGATAAATGTCCCTCAATATCCCTCTGGGTTAAAGATATGATGTTCTTTTTGAAGTTTGAGAAAATCAAACATACCCTTCGAGGGTCTACACAGAAGTTTTACCAAAAATGGCAATGCTTTCTTTCCTATTTTTCAAACTTGGAAGTTTTGCCCAATTGAAGGTGCCTGCTGCTGAATTTTGTGTTGGTTATAAGTATGGGTAGTCATATCTGATGAGTATATTTTTTATTTTATTTTCCATCAGGTTGACTTTGAGCTGAGATGGGAAGGGGGGGGGGGGGGGGGGGGGGGTGGGGTTTTTTTTTTTTTTTTTTTTTTTTTTTTTTTTTTTTTTGTTTAATTTTCTTTTCTGTTGGAAAAAAAAAAAGGCTGAAACTGCTGGATTGTAATTTTGGAATTTCTATTTTTGTGTAAATGTACTGAGTGTATTGATCAATATGTATCCATAGAGAGATGTTTATGTATGTTTTGGCTCTAATAAAAAAAAAAAAAAAAAAAAAAAAAAAAAAAAAAAAAATTGGACACAAATTTTCTGAGTTTATTTTTAATCCGCATCGCCCGGCCCCCGCTTAAGTGATTTATTCTTTCTCCCATCCACAGGCACAGATGAGTCTCCAGAGCCTCTGCCCATCCCCACCTTCCTGGTGGGCTACGAGTACGACTTCGTGGTGCTCTCTCCGTTCGGTTTGCCGTACTGGGAAAAGCTTCTGCTGGACCCGTACGGCTCCCAGCGGGACATTGGATACCTGGTGGTTTGCCCCGACAGCGAAGCCATGCTCAGCGGCGCCAAAAGCTTCTTCCGAGACCTCACAGCCGTTTACGAGGTAAAAAAAAGGGCAGTGTAAAGCATCTGCTGTTAACGGTTAATAGGAGCTTCAAAGTGTTTTTATGGGGATTTTATATGATAGACCAACACAAGGCGGTTGAGAATTAGAAGGGGAATGATGCATGGTTTGTAAAGCTCAGCAAGCTTTCAACCTAAATTCTGGGTAGTAACACTGCTGAAAATAATATTTCATTTCACTTCTGTCTTTCTTTTTTTTATTTCTTCATCAGTCCTGTCGTCTGGGCCAGCACCGGCCGATTTCCAGGAGTTACCCCGACGGGATAGTGGTCGTCGGCGGCAGCGGAACCAAAAGCGTGATGGATCAGCCCGTCAGCGACTGGTTCCATAAGGCTGCCGGCAGCAACAGCGACGCCTTCACCAAGCTCATGCTTTATGCACAAGTGTGCCGACACAACCTTGGTACGCGTCGGACATGCTTCCGGGTTTTTGCTCTCGAAACGCGGCCTTTATGATTCCTGTGCATTTAATGCAACATTTATTTTTTTGTTTTTTGTCGATTTCCACCCTCAACACCTCTTGATTTAGTTGTCCAACTCTTATTTTAGAGAGGCCAGGCAGGGAGCTTTAAAAGTGAGATCAGTGTAGGAGGATGTTTCAGTGGAGTGAATTAATTTTGTCAGACAGCATGAGATGGAAGCGTTATGCTACCTAGTTGTATATTTACTATGTAAAACCTACTGTACACTTTGCAGTATGTAACTTTTATAAAAAATGTTTCGTTGCATATTTGTTATAATTGGATTTCCTCACTTGGTGCTCTGTTTCATTCCTGAAATTCTAACTGTGTCTTCTTGTCTCTCCCTGTAGCTCCTTACCTCGCTTCACAGACATTAGACAGTTCACTCCTCACACAGCCTAGTGCCTCTTCTTCATCCAATCAGACGTCATCCACTCAACAGTCGAACTCCAGCACAGCCAGCCAGCAAAGTTCCTCCGTTCCCAACAGCAACAGCAGCAGCATTAACGTTGGCTCTGGAAGCGCCTCAGCATCATCCAACGGCCTCACCGCATCCTCAGGCCAGCCTGGCAGCACCATGCCGTCCGGCAAACCCAACTCTTTCCCACCTTTCGGAAACATGAACAGCCAGGGTTCCCAGAGCGGACAGCTGGGACAGCAGGCTGGCACCCAGAACGCTGCCACCTCAGGGGACAACTCCAGCAGCCAGGCCCAGGGACCCACAGAACCTCCTGAAAGGTTCGGCACACAGGGAGTCCGCGCATCCTTAAGAAGCCTGAAAGGGGCAGTATTAGGTGTTTTCCAGCCACATAGTAACCTTTCTTATTACACAATCAAACAATTATGATACCCTCAGTTAAAAAAAATGCTCAAAACATGACTTAAACGAAATTAGACATTGTAATTTAATGGCTTGAAATTGGGGCTCTGTCTCTTTAAGAAACCCCTGCTCTTTCTGGCACTCCGCCTTCAGTAGGTCATCACATCAGCATTCCATTACTTTATCTACAATTAAGGCCTTAAATGTATTACATACGTAAAACAAAATGTAAATACATTAAGCACCGGTCTTAAATTTTGTAATCACATCACTATTTAATCTCACGGATTATTTGTATTTTAATACTGAAAGTGAGCTTTATTTATTTTTTCCTCTTAGCACTTTGGAGCGGGAGAAAATCGGCGTGCCCACAGATGGGGAGTCCCATGCTGTGACTTATCCTCCTGCCATCATCGTTTACATCGTAGACCCCTTCAGCTACGAGGAGGCCGACGGCGGCTCGGGGCCCGTGCCTACCCACTCCAGCGTGTGGACCCTTGGTTTGCTTCGCTGTTACCTGGAGATGCTTCAGTGTCTGCCTCCACACATTCGCAACTCAATTTCTGTACAGGTGAGGCGACTTGATGAGCAGCTTGCTATCCTGGGCTGAGCATTACATTGGTTTTTAATGGGGCATGCGAGTCATTTTGTTTAGAGTAGAATGATAACGCAATCTCCAACATAAATTCATTAAAAAACACAACACACTTAAATTGAATCGACAATTGTTGAGATGTTTTTACACTTCAGTAAACTTGATTCAGTTTTGGACCAAAATTGCAACATTTGTAATATTTCCAGCTGGTGCAGTTCACTTTCATACTACAATGTCAAACAAACCAAACCCTTTTGAATGACCTGTTCACCTCCTCGCCTGTGGCGGCGCTGCACAGGCGAGGAATTTGATCCTCATCATATTCCAAATTCGCACCTCCACAAACTAACCAAACTTTCTCGGCAAGCAAATTAGAATTTGATTAAGGCGTACTAAGCAGGGCTCATGTGAACACATCTTTAGATTCAAATATAAACATGTAGTCCGAGTAATATTTGGTTTTATGTCCCTGAGGAAACCATTTATCTTTTGTAATCAGTAACAAGATCCTGACCTAATTCTTGCTACATATTTGAGCCCTCGTCTTCCAAAAATTTATACAAACTGGTCATTTTATTAAAGCTGAAACCTTTTTCAGAAGATCGATATCAAGGCTTTCACTGAGCCACACTGACTCTTCTAAAGAATACAAGTTATCTCTAGATTCTACAGATTCTGGCCTGTGATGGTAATAAAGTTAACAGTTATTTTTTGTCTTCAGATCGTCCCATGTCAGTATCTACTTCAGCAAGTCAGAGGAGAAGATCGACATATCTACGCACAGCACCTTAAATCTCTAGCCTTCTCCGTCTTCGCTCAGTGCAGACGGCCGCTGCCCACCTCCACCAACGTCAAGTCGCTGACCGGCTTCGGCCCCGGCTTAGCCATCGACAACTCGCTGAAGAGCACAGAGGTAATGGCGAGATGTAGCCAAGTTGTTGCACTTTAACCCCACAAAGTTACTTACGTTGCTATGTACGCATAATTTTTCTTCAGCATTATCCCAGAGGCTAAGGCTTTGTTAGACGGATGTTAATCTATCTGTATTCAGCTCATCTCTGAAAATATAGAATTAGTTTTTTATATCCTTACTAAGATGTTAGTTTATACTGGAGTAAAACCAGAAGAACTTGTAACCTTTGTTCCTCCAGAGTTTATTCTTTATTATCTGCTTGGCTAGCTCCCTGAAACAGTCATAATGGGATTTCTGTTGCCGGTTTAGACAAAGGGAGGACCTTAGATCGGGATCTGATTAAGTCAGCTTCCTTCCTTGCAGCAAATTTGACCTTTTCCTCTTACTGCCAAACTTTTAAGCTCCTTTTTTGTACAGCATAGAATAAAGACAGACCAATCGGTCTACTTCAAGTGACCAAAAGCTTATTACACTTAGCGGTGTTACACGACTTCATATTTAGAGTGTTTTACTCCCTTATGTTTGCAGAGGCCGGAGTGTTTGCGTCTTTACACGCCACCGTTCATCTTGGCACCAGTTAAGGACAAACAGACGGAACTCGGCGAGACGTTTGGTGAAGCATCGCAAAAATACAACGTGATGTTTGTGGGATACTGCCTGTCCCACGACCAGCGGTGGCTTTTGGCCACATGCACAGACCTGTACGGCGAACTGTTGGAGACCAGCATCATCAACATAGACGTGCCCAACAGGTAGAACAGAAACCTGTTTCTGGAGGGTTTATTTTTTCCAGTGTTGCCTGTTGAATTAATGTGAATTAGAAATTAGGGCTGAAATGATTAATCATGATGAATTGATTGATTGAAATAGTCTCCAATTGATTAATCATTAACTGTAGTATGCAGACTCAAAAAAAAATACCACTTGCTGAAAGAGCAAAACACTCATATCAGCAATTAAATCAAAACTGTACAGGAAATAAATACATTTTGGACTTGAGATGAAAAACCTTGGCCTGTCGCAATAATGAATTAATTGTATAATAAATTAGAAGGAACTCGATAATTTCCATTCTTACAACTAATATTTTTCGAAGGGTAATTTTGTTTGCAAAAACATTTTGATCTATTTCATGTTTTTTGTTTTTTTTATATATTTAAAATACCGTCCAATTCCAGTGTTAATTGTTCTTTGCGAAATTAAAGTTTATTGGCCTTTGAGAGGGGAATTTTGCATTATTATGCCAATATCAACGTAATTCTTAAAAATCCTCACAAGATAACAATGTCGCAATAATGGCTGGGACAATTTATCATCCAGCAAACCTTGTTATTGGGACAGGCCTAGCCAAAACTCCACAAATAGCATAATAAGCACCTATTGTTAAGCTGTTATTAATTGGTTTATCCAAAAATGAATCAACAGATCAGCGCTGCTTTGTGTTAAGAACTTTTCACATGGTGATGTTGTTAGCCGTAGTTGCTTCCTTTGCTACAAATAATGAAGTGTTCACTATAGGAAAGCCATGCTATTGCATTTTAGGCATTAAAATGTTTTTCTTATTTAAAAAATGAATTAAATTATTTGTTCATTTTGAAATTTTATTGTATTTCTAATATTGCATAAACAAGACTGGTGGATATATGGAAAATCTTCAGAATCTGCCAATGTTCTTATCCGATTAATCAATTAATCATCAGAATATTCAATAGAATAAAGAATAGAATAATTGATAACTGCAATAATTATTTGCAGTGGTAAATCTAACCCAAAGTGTTTGTGTTGCACAGAGCTCGGAGGAAAAAAGGCTCTGTACGTCGACTGGGCCTGCAGAAGCTGTGGGATTGGTGCTTGGGGCTAGTGCAGATGACATCTGTTCCCTGGAGAGTGGTGATTGGCCGGTTGGGCAGGATGGGGCATGGAGAGTTAAAAGGTAATAAAAAAAACTTTTTAAGTTAATTTACGTCAACGGAAATTGATCGGTATGCATCTTTTACAGTGTACAGTTCCAACAAAAAGCAGCACTTCATCACTTGCTCATTAAATCCCCGCATCTCTCCTGTCTCCACATCTCAGACTGGAGCATTTTGTTGAGCAGGAGAAACCTGCAGTCACTCAGCCGACGTCTGAAGGAAATGTGTCGAATGTGTGGAATCTCCTCCTCCGACACTCCCAGCATCCTCAGTGTGTGCTTGGTCGCCATGGAGCCGCAGGGATCCTTCATCATCATGCCAGGTAGAACATGTGCACATCATTGTCTAAGTGTTGATTATGAATATGACTTTTTCAGTTTGAGTTGCAATGTGCACCTCTTAAACTGGCCGCTTTGAAGGAGCGCACTCTCGGTGCGCGCTTGTGTGCGTGTGGCATGATGGATGGCTTCCACAAATCACAAATATATCCGCCTCCTTGTCCAAAGCAGATTGATAGTGGAGACATTGGTGTACCTTTCTCTCATGAAGCACTGCCTCTCAGATCCCCATCGATCTCGTTTCAGTGATGGAGAGCCAGATCGATGGGTTTATTTTGGGGACTCAAGCTGGGGGAAGTGTCAGTCATCATGCCAGGATTATGTAGAGTTATGCTCAGCGGAGAACATCGCCTGCTTGGAAAGCTCTCAAAGCGAAAGCTTAACCTCTGACAAAAAACAGAACAGGTGCTACGGCAATGTTGCTACATCATTTGTATGTTGTAAAGAAACATTTTAGTGCTTATTTACTTCTATAGATTTCTTCAGTTTTTGCTGCTTTTACGTTGAAATATTTCAAACCGTAAAAGAGGTTAACCTGTTTAGAGAAATTCTGCAGAATTGAGTGATACATTTATGGTCATGCGACAGTCAGATTTAAGTCTAAACTCTCTGAATAACTTGTGTGCTCTTGAGCTTAAAGTCTCAAGCTGATGGCCAGAAGTTTCCCTTTCATCAAAATCACATCCTGAAGAGGCACAGCAACCCCAAACCATCAAATTACCCACCACCATGTTTTATTGTATCATGTTTCAGTATGGCAATGTCCACACAGCAGATGAATGTGACCCAAATTCTCCTTTTTTGCCTATATGCAACAACCCAATTTACCCCTACCCAAAACCCCACATGAAATACGTCCCGCTGTGTGAAAGCAGCCTTAGATCCAACAGGAGCCACAATTTCCAAAATGTTTAACTTTTTGTTCCGCTCGATTTTTTTTCCCCAAAAAGTCTTGCATATTGTTGTTGGGGTTTTTTTGTATTTGTGTCCTTTTTGGTCAGTAATGTTGTTTTTATTAGAGCTCTTCCATTGATGTTTTCACATTTTTCTCCAGTCCAGTCTCTCTCCCACTTTTTTTTTCTTTTCTTTTGTTCTTACTGTTGAGTCATGAGCACTGATGCTAGCTCAAGCAAGTGATGCCTGCAGTGCTTTAGATCTTTTATGACCTTCTGGTTCATTCTTGGATCTTTTAATCTTGGAAAGCCCGCTGCTACGTCCATGTTTTCTCCGTTTGTGGATAATGGATCTCACTGTGGTTCTCTGGAGTCTGGAAACCTCAGAAATAACTTTGGTACCATTTTCTATTTGTGTATTATTTTTCTTCAACTTCTTCAAGCGTTACTTTTTTAAGTCTCTTAGCCTACTACTTCTGTGCTAGTGATTTATTGATTCTACGACTCAAGAGATCTTTCTTGCCAACAGGAACAACATTTAATTTTCCTTCGTGATCAATAAAGTATTTTTGAATTTTAATTATCTTTGTTTAATATTAGCCTTAGCTTATGGCCAGAAGCTTAAGGGACGTTTGAGGCATTCAGAAACAGGTTAAGCTGTATGAAGGAATTCCTCCTCCTGTGTCCCGTTCCCCATCTCCTCACTGTTTTTGATTGACTCTCTGTCTCTGTTCCTCCCAGACTCCGTCTCCACAGGCTCCGTGTTTCGCCGGAGCACCACCTTGAACATGCAGACGTCGCAGCTCAACACCCCGCAGGACACCTCCTGCACCCACATCCTGGTGTTTCCCACCTCCGCCTCTCTCCAGGTCGCCAGCTCCAATTACACCAACATCGACACCAACATCGACATCCTCAACCCCACCACCGGTCAGTGGCGCTCCCTCATCCGTCTCACTGTCACTGTTTTTTTATTTACTTATTTATTTAGTTTCAGTTTAGTTCATTACATTTTGCTACTTCTTATGTTTTTTTATTTTCCTTTCTGCTTGATTCAAATAATTTTATTTAGTTGTCAGGACAAACCTTTTAGGGTCTTTCACTTTTTTTCTCTCTTTGGTTTATTTTTACTTGCATTTCAGTTCCTTTTTCATAATAAAAAATTGGTCATTAAAAAGAGATGCACTGATTCGATATTAATATCTGCATCGGTCCCGATATTGAAAACAAATTCTAGATTAGGTATTAATATATTTTGTTTGCTTCTATGCTTTTATTCTTACACGTTTGACTAATGTATTCAACCTATTGTTTTTGTCAGTTTCAGTTTCTTTATTGGCTGTTATACTCTTAATTGCACTGAATGAATAAATTAAACTTCTGGTTTTTTGGGGAGAAGGTTAAACATGTTTGACCAAGCTTGTGAAGCTATTGGTGTGTTTATTAAATAAATTTGTAATTCAGTACATTTATGTCTGTTTTTAATAAAGGAAACATTTTAGGTCAAGTCTGCACTCTTTTTTTCTGTACTGGATCAATACCGGCAGATACTAAACCTCAGATATCTGTATCGATATCAGAAGTGAAAAAAGTGGATCGGTGCGTCCCTAAACGTAACTTGTTTTTCTGCTTGAACGTAGATGGGTCTGATATTGGGATCTTTGACCTGCTGGACCAGGAGAATGAGTTGGACCCAGACATCATTAACATCTCCCCCACCACTTCCCCAGTACACTCCCCCAGCCCTCACTACCACCATGGAGTAGACGGCAGTAAGGTGGGTCGGCGCACACGCATCCGTCGCATTTTTTCATGCGACGGATTCTAGCAGAGCTAACGTCCAGCTTTCCCCCATTTTGCAGGGTCAGAGCACAGACCGGATGGAGTCTCATGAAGAGGTTCCCAACCTGCTGCAGCAACCCCTGGCGCTTGGCTACCTTGTCTCCACAGCGAAGGCCGGCCCACTGCCCGACTGGTTCTGGTCAGCTTGTTCACAGGCTCAGAACCAGTGTCCGCTCTTCCTCAAGGTAGCCCCCACATAGTTTGAGTAGCACCTTACACTGCGGTTACTTTAAAAATATAATTACAATCCAGGTAAAAAGAGCTTATTAAGGTTTTATGTAAATCTGATCGACCTGTATCAGGTGTTCTTGAAATCAGATACGCCCCAGATTAACATCAGAACATAATGTGCTGCTGACATTATTTGTTGGACAGAACCTACTCATTTGTCCCATCGAGCTGCTTCTTCTCAGGCTTTACAGACATGTGAATTTTAGAAAATTAGAAGACCAGTGCAAACTTGATCTGTTCCAGTATTTCAACTCGAAAAGTTAAAATGTATTTATTATATGAGGTTGCAGTAATCTCTTGTTTGTTTAATGCCGTTTTTTGCCACACTTTTTTTCCCCTTCCACTCAACGTTCCACTAATATTCTAAGATACAGAAGTCTGAGAACGGCAAGTGACCTTCTGCCGGGCAAACTGTTACATTCACTATCCACATTTCATATGAAAAAAAATATGTTTTTATTGATATTGTGTATTCTGATTTTCTGAGAAACGCAGTTTGTTGTTTTTCTTGTTTGTTTTTTGTTTGTTTTTTGCTGTAGCCAAATTCTGATGTGATAACGCCGTTTGTACTCTGTATGACTTTAGAGTACAAACTTTTGAACATGCAGTAATTATTGAAACAAACTACCTTTTCAAATATACCCCAATATATTACGATGTACATGAATGGAGTAGATATTGTGACAAGAGATTTACATATCCCACATTAACTTGAAGTACTTTCAGGCAGATTGATTTTTAATAAAGTAACCCTATTACAAATAATCTGAAATTAAAATAATGACTTGCAGTGGTGTGTGAGATTTTCTTTCCAGTATGCAACACTCCATAAAACTGCAAAAGCCTTTGAAAACACTATAAAAGATTTGAGCAGATTGTGAAAAGTAAATTACTAGAGGCGCATTCAGAGCTTTGTGAGCCTTTATTCCAGTTAAGTCCAAGCTTGAATATTTGCACAGTGATTTGCCAGGGATATTTATTGCCTCTGGAATTGGCTACACATTCACCATGGCTATCCCGCTGCAGTGAAAATATCAATAATTATTATGATGAGATGAAATAAAAGGTTAAATCGTTTGATGGCGTGCATGTGACACCGGCTCTCTCCTTGTTCTCCCTCTCTCAGGCCTCTTTGCACCTACATGTGTCTACTGTGCAATCAGACGAACTGCTGCATAGCAAGCACTCCCACCCCCTCGACTCCAATCAGACCTCAGACGTACTCAGGTAAACAACTCCACTCCACTCTCCACCTGGATTCAAGAGCACAGATTACTATTGCTGCCCTCCTGGCTTTTGGCAAGCCCAGTTTCCATTTATAGAGTGAATTTCCTGTGAAACCTCACACATTTCCTGCAAAGTTTGAATAACTGCTTGTTGGTTTCTAACAGGGATGGGCTGTCAGTCGAATTTTTGGTTTTTGATTATTTAATTTTTGGAAAATCTGTATTTTTTTGTTTGTTTTGTTTTTGTTTTGTTTAACCAATGCACTCCTCGAGTGTCCATAGTTCAGAGTGATGACAGAATGTCCAGGATCGGCATCAAAAATTTTATCTTGAAAAGCCAAAATTTTGATTAGTCGATAAAATCGATTTATCACTTAGCCCGAGGAAAAACTATCAATTAAAATCGGATCTGGTATGGAGCAAAAAAAAATCTGAGATTTTATTTTTAAGCCACCCAGACCTACAGTAGTTGCTACATAGATTTTCAGAGCTACCTTTTAAATTGAATGAAAACACAACTGAGAGTTTGTGTGTGTGTGTTGGAGCAGATTTGTGCTGGAGCAGTACAACGCTCTCTCCTGGCTGACGTGCGACCCAGCAACGCAGGACCGAAGATCATGTCTGCCTATTCACTTTGTGGTGCTCAACCAGATGTACAACTTCATCATGACCATGTTGTAACCAGCAGCCTGTTACTGACGGAGACGCATTTCAGAGAGGGAGCAAAGCAACCGGTCGCATCGTGCGAGGACGACACCGGGAGTACAGAGCTGGATCCTGTACCCAGATGGAGTCCCTGCTTCCGACCCCCTGTGGCTGCTACAGGCCCACAGAGTCGACACGTTGGCAACAAGGGAGTAAAGGAGAGCGGAGGGATGGGAGGAGCTCGAAGCTGAGTCCCGATAAATGAACGTGAGAGAAATGACAGATTTCTTGTCATGGTAATGTAGCATGGCAGCAGAGTCACTGGCCAGTCCGTATTAGAGAGTTTATTTGTAAAGTTATTGGAAGAAAAGGGACATATTTGATCTAGGAAAAACTGAACAAAATGGATCTCTGGTTTTAATACGAGAAATTCCTTTTTAAGGCTTTAGATGAAATAGTATCCAAATGAAAAATGCCTGCATCTATCTTATTTATTGTAAGTTTTTAAATGTATAAATTGTCATATTTCTTACCTTTTATATATTAAAAATGAAGGTTTATATCAGCCTTCCTGCTTTAAAGCAATTGGTCTCAGACATGTAATCGTCTTAATAAAAGAAACCGGAAAAAAAGGAAAAAAACCCATAAAAATAAAATAAAAGTCCCAGTAGGTTGCTTTTAGAGTATTATTTTTTTATAAAGGAGGCAGAATATTTGTATTGTCACAATGTACAGAAGAATTAGAGTGGAGAATTATGTTTCATGCCTTTGAGCATGAAGGACTTGCAGCAAAGCTGTAGCTACAGAGGACTTGTACAGCAATGAACTTCACTGTGTTCAAATAAAGAGGTACATTGTTGTATATAATATTTTATACCACACATTTAGACACAAAAACCAAACTGCAATATATAAATATATATATATATAAATAATTATATATGAATCACACGCCAGCTGTTGGTGGTGTGGCTTCTGTTTTAGGAATAAAGTGTGTCAACTTATTTTCCTGTGCTTGTGTTCATTGCTTTGGGCGGGAGGGTGAACTGTGATGTAGAAGAAATTAAATGTAATTCAAATCATGCAAGTGTCTTCAGAGTGTCGTCGTGGATGATGACACTGTGGGCTGGAAGGACATCCGCTAGCAGTCAGTCTTGCAACAAATCTGAAGAGGCCTCTGACTAAAGACTGTTGCTATGTGGCAGTCTCAGACTGTAAATGGAGTAGGTCAAGCTCTTTTGATGCTAAAAAGCTATATTGCCAGGTTTTACATTTGTATTTAATCTTATCATCGCAGAAAAGTGAAAAGTTTGCTGTTTTAATGTCAGTGTCCTGCCTATAGAGGTGCTTAAGTGCCAAAATTCAATTTAATAAAATCATAGAAAGAGAATTTAAATGTCATTTAATCAAAATATTTTGTTAAATATTAAGCTAAATGTAAAAAAATATTTAATTCAAAAAGCCTATGCAAGTGTTTCAGTTAATATGTAATTATTTCATTGTCTTGTATTTTAGCACTAAGTGAATATATCATGTCAGCCTCACAGTCAGTGGGCTTTCTGTTATGCAATCAGAGTACATTTAATGAACCACATTGAAAGCGTGAAAGCTTGAACTATTTTATAATTTACCGTAGAAATTGGGCAAGAATGACTTTCAATTTCAAATCATTGCTGCATCTTTGTAATTGGGCAATTGACAAAACTCACCAAAGTGACACTGCATGCGTATTGAACACACTTAAAACAAAATGTATTAAATATTCGATGGAAAAGCCTGTTTTGATAATCACGACTTCTAGACCTGTCCTGTTTGAGGATGCAGACGAAGTCAGATGGAGGTGGATGACTCGCTATGGCGGTAAAGGTAACAGCCAGAAGGAGAGAACGTCCTGTTTTTAGAGCGCAGGTGTGATTTTTGATCTATTTTTTCACACAAATTGTCCCCAAATCTTAAAAGGTTTTCTATTGTGTTGTCTTTGAGTTGTGCTGGGAGTTTTTCTTTGCACGTCTGAGCATATTTCAACTAAAAGAAATGTGAAACTGACAAAGGTAATTTAAAGGGGGAAAAGCACAACATTGTACATGTGTTTCTATGTGCATAAAAACAGCGCTGTTTAAAATTAGGAAAACTGCCGCAAACAGCAGGGATGCAATAATTTCAGTTTGTTGGAAGCAGTGACTGTTACAAAGTCTTACAGCTGCTGGGGGGAAGGATCTCCTACAACGATGCACCACCAATCTGTCACTGAAGGAGATCTCTAGCTCTGCAACAGCTTCATGCATGGGGTGGGAGATATTGCCTAACAGTGATGTTATTTCAGCCAGAGTTGCTCTATCTCCCATCACCTGCAGTGTCAGGTCAGGGCAGGGAGCATCCTAGGACAGAGCTGGCCTTCCTGATGAGCTTATCTAACTGCTTCCTTCCAGCTATAGATAAACTTCTACTTAAGCCCTTTGGATTGTTGTGTCCTGAATGACTGAGAATCTACAACAGCATGTGGTCACACATTGCTGCAGGAAGACATCTTTGGGGTTGTGTTGGTCATGCAAGAACTAACTGCACGCCTAAGGAACCCCACAACTCTTGATGTTCAACCTAAAAAATATATTTTCCTTACAAATGTGACACAATTTAAAGGAGAAATAAGCAGCCTTTTTAATAACACGAGATTTCGTCCCGCAAATATATACATATATTCTTGCGCGTTGTGTTGAGACTAAAATGTCAAAAAAAAAAAAAAAGGATCAAACCCACCTCATGAATTATTAGTATCCATGTAATAAGACAAATATTTTTTAACACAAACCTTTGCTAATAAAAAAAAAAATTAAAAGTATAAAATAAAATTAACTAGGTCATTTTAATGTGCTTTATGTTGGGAGTTTAAAGCGCTACAGTAAGTTTGATGCTAGCAGACAAGCAGTGTGTCAATGTCAGATCTCAGTAGCTGTATCACAACACTGCCTGCCTGGAGCCCAGTCTCTGTAGTTACTGTCAGTCACTGCTTCACTGCGCTACTGACAACATCAGTTCACTCACTGGATATAACCACTGTGTTTGCAGTGGGTTAAAAATACGAGAGGAAGTCACAGACGTGTCAATATGAAAGATAGAAACGGTCAGGGTACTTAAAAATAGCCGGCATCAGCTCGGACGAACTTATCTCCCCCAGCCATCCAGGAGAAAGGCAGCCGGCGTGTGACGTTAGGCTGGGTGGCCGACTGCACGCAGCCAAGTCCGAGGTCTGAAGGCCTCCGTGGTTTAATTTGCCTCAGAAGTTACAGCATCGGTTCAATTAGTGGGGTAAGTTACTCTTTGTCTAAATATACGTGTTTTTAATAATTGTTTCATTCAGCGAAGGCAACACGTAAAGCACACAGGAGTGTTGCTCTCTGTCTAGCTTAGCATTAGCATGCTAAGAGCCGCACTAAAATCATGGGGAAATAGCGACTTTTTTTTAGCCGCCAACAGCTAACAGTTAGCTTCACCGAATCATAGAATTAGAACGTCTGGCCAATATTATGTCTTATTTAACATTTCCTTAAAACTTTCGGAGTATTTATCTGTAAACTTAAGTAACATATTGTCCTCACTAAGTTAAAATAGCGAGTATTAGTAAAGAACTCCATTAACCTCACATTGTTGTTAAGAACTAGATGGATAAATGTTGTTTTGTTGCAACTGGACGATCAAACATGCAACTAGATTTATTGAAAACATTGCCATAAATCAAATACTACCTAAGTATAGTGTTATCTATGATAGACTAAGAATGTACGTGTTTCTCCATAATACATAAATAACAGCTGTTAGTTTACACATCCCCTTTCAGATCAATTATCTCTGGACCTGAGCAGTTTTTAAACATGGTAAATGTTACTTATGCATAAGCGTTAAGTCAGTTTATAATAGACCACAAGAACTCAATAGTATGCTTACTTGCATTGAAGTTTTCTCAAAATACACATTAAAAAATACTATTTAAAAAATATATTTTCCTGGCAATCCAAAATGGTTTTGATGATCAAATGAGTGTTATTGAATACCATCTGACTTGTCGAATCAAAAATTCCAAAAAGCAGAACCCGTGTGACAGCATGAAGTGGGCTAAGAAAAGCAACACTTAATATCTGAATCTATAAGCTTTAAGTATCTGATGAGAATACAAAATCATAATCAAAAACACAAGTGGCCTTCTCACATCTTGAGAATCCCAAAACGTACGGGTAGTTGTGTGTGCCAATACATCTGCTTTAAAACTAATAGCACTTCAGAAAAACAACATCAAACCAACAAACAGATATGGTGTGATCATCTGAAGCTACTTTGCTACTCTAATCTAGATAGGTTTTAAAAACTACACATTTTTTTGAATGCTCAGGTTATCTTTGTTTCAATATTGAAATTTTTCACAGCACTGTAATCTGTTGCCGACAGGAAATCAGCGAGCAGAGATGGCAGACAGCGCAGGGCTCCAGTTTGTCAGCTCCTACGCCTTCGAAGCCATGCAGAAAGTTGACGTGGTACGTCTCGCAGCCCTAAGTGACCCGGAGCTGAGGCTGCTGCTCCCCTGTCTGGTGAGGATGGCTCTATGTGCTCCCGCAGATCAGAGTCAATCATGGGCGCAGGACAAGAAGCTCATCCTGCGCCTCCTGTCTGGAGTGGAAGCCGTCAACTCCATCGTAGCGCTTCTGTCTGTGGACTTCCACGCATTGGAGCAGGATGCACGGAAGGAACAGCAGCTCAGGTATTATTGACTTTTTTTTTGTGACAGCGGCTGATGAAGGATACGTCTGTACTCTTAATGCATAATTCCAAGTGTTCACTTTAGCGATTTTCACAATATTTTGTATTTTCCACCAGGCACAAGGCAGGCGGCTCCAATGGTGAAAGCATCCTGGTGTCGCAGCTGCAGCACGGACTCACACTGGAGTTCGAACACAGTGATCCCCTCAGAAGGCTCCGTCTGACTCTCAGCGAGTTGCTGGCCATCATGAATAAGGTTCTTGCATGCCATTGGCCATGCTGCATTCTGAACTTATTGCTGGTGCTGTCTTAGTGAGGCTTCTTTATGTATAAAAACAAGAATAAGATATTATTGTTACACATTTTAGGTGGAAATTATTCACTCAAAGCACAAAAATACTTACTATTTATTTCCATCAGTTCCTCACTGGCAAAAGCTGAATATTTCTCTCTTGTCTTTTTATTTTTCAGGTGACAGACTCCAATGGGGAGTTTTTCTTAAAGTCTTCTGAGCTCTTCGAGAGCCCCGTCTATCTGGAAGAAGTGGCAGATGTCCTCTGTATTTTACAAGCAGGTAACAAATCCACTTTTTTCTCTTTTCTGGAGATGACAGAAAACCTGTGCAATAAATTAGAGCAGAGATTGCGCAACAAGCTTTCTTGTCCAACATCAATGTCTGACCTCACAGATGCTCTTCTGTTTGAAAAGTCAAATAGTTAAGTTAGAAGTTAAAAAGAGAGAAACTAGTCTCACACAACTTTATATATTCATTTTATATTCATGCTCAAATATAGACATACACCCTACTACTATTTGGATGAATGTCCTTGTAGAGATAAGCAATGCCCTGGCAATAGTCCTGGCTTGATTTCGATCACTCTGCCTATATGATTTTATTTAAATAAGCTTGTTTCCTTACAAAAAACATATTTTAAACATAGTTCAAAAATCTGTAGCAGTTTTGATATCTCAGAAGTTTAATAGTTTTGTTGTCTGTTGTTGTTTGTTGTCTTGTTGAAACACCCAGCTGGCTACAGTAGGATTTAGTATGATGTTGGCTAGGCCTGCACGGTTTATTGCAGATTTATTGTCATTGCACTAACAGTGTTCGCCATTTGCATTTTGCAAAGAACTGCTTTGACTGCAATAAATAGTAGCATGCATTTGGACTCTCTGTGCCCGTAAAACCTTGTCATTGGGATGAAATTTATTATTTTTTTCAGTACCTGGATAGACAGCTCCTTATGTGGGTGTTTACTGTGAAACCAAAGCAAAGCTTATCACAATTAATATTCTAATTGCAACATTCACCAGTATTATCACATATTTCCTTCATATTATGCAGCATTATTGGGATGTATGTATATATAAGCCTCTGTGTTCTTTCTGTCCTGCTTTCAGAGCTACCGTCTTTGCTGCCCGTCGTGGACGTGGCAGAGGCTTTGCTTCACGTCCGCAACGGTGACTGGTTCATGTGCCTGCTGGTTGCTAATGTCCCAGACAGCTTCAGCGAAGGTAAGCCATCTGTCTCGGAGGGCCGCATGTCTTTATTAAACAGTGGCAGTTCAGGAAAAAACACTGATTGGTTTGTTATTTTTAAAGGCAACTGTAATTTTAAACTTCTAGTCTTTTGCATCACTTCAGCCGGTTCCCCTCTTAATTCTGACCGCGCCAGAGTCCCCGAGGGTGTGTGCATTTGTCTTTGATGATAAACATTGAGTTCTCCAGCTCACGGAGAGAGCTGTGTGTGCTTTAAGAAGCAAATTAGAGGAGATCTTCTGTTGTCTCCAGTGCCTCCTTATCACAAACAGGGTCGGCGCAGAGTCAATAGAGTATTCCTGCGTTAGCATCAAGAAATCCTTTCTGCTTGACTTGAAAGACGTTTTGAGAATAAAGCCTAAGTGTAATAAATGGGACGTCTAGAAGCATCAAGGCCAGTCCTTTTTAACTACAACTGATAGTCAGTTTAAACTTCGCGAGTATTTTTTTTTTCCACAATGCATAAAAAAGATGTTAGATTCAGCAGAGAGAGAAACTGATATGATTTGAGGACATGCCACAGTCTTATTCAGTCATAACATTTTACTTTATAAGCCGTCTGCTGTGGGGGGAACTAGAGGAAAAATGAGATAATGCCTCCCTGATGAGATTAGAATTGCGTTTCCCCCCCACCCCGATGGCGATGAGTCATGATTCAGTGGTGTACGGTGCTAATGGAGGGCGAGACCTGGCCATAGCAACAGAGAAATCACGGTCTCCAAGGCTGTTGTTTTGGTAAACCATCTGATTGGAATTCCTCCGCATGTGAAAACCGACCAAATGCCTTAAGAGGCGCTAAGACGCTGCTGTGTTTGGGTTCAGTTTGCAGAGGGCTGATCAAGAACGGGGAGCGTCAGGATGAGGAGAGTGTGGGGGGTCGGCGCAGGACCGAAGCCCTCAGGCAGCTCTGTCAGATGAACCCCTCACAAGCCCTGAACATCAGAGCCATGGTGGTGAGTTGCCCTGTTAATGTAATCACAAGACTCCAGACAGAGCCCACAGGCAACCTTTTCCCTGAACCTAGCTAGATCTTATGGAGGTCGTTGTTTATCCTTCTCGGTTTCCACTTCATCTACCTGAGTGAAAACTAATTATCAGGGTAGAAAGGTATCCCAGCAGCCCCCAAAACTGGGAGAGTACTTTTTGATTTAGCCGGAGGATGCTCAAAGTGATGCTTGTGAGGCATTTGTGGCCTCTGGCATGGTTTTTCTGTGACCAATACATCATGATTGACATGTGATCAAAATCAATAGATAATACATCGGATAGAGTATTCAATACATAAAACTTTAATTGAACTCTGATCCGGAACCGCACAGCATTCTGGGAGATGTAGGCAGAAGGAAAACCTTTTACTGCTCAACCTCTCATGGCCACCTAAGCAAGCCTGGTGGCATCATCAAACTCACTCATTCTCTGGTTACCTAGCAACAACCTGTTCAGTTACTCGTGCAAAAGCAGTTTCATGTTTCTCCACCGTGCCTCAAAAGTTCTTAAGAAAAGAAAGACGGCTTGGAGTGAAAACTGAGGATAAAACAGGAAAAGTCACCCGACCAGTTTGGTAGCATTTCAGATATCTAAAACAAAAAATGAATCAAGAATTATCGATATTAACGAATATTCATATCGACTGACGTGAAACGCCTATATTGTGACATGTTTTCAGCCATGTTGTCCAGCCGTACTTTTAAATCAAAACTACTTACAAAAATGTCAGATGCAACACAAAGTGATCATCTTTTCCAAGCATTCTGATTTCCTTCTGTTTTCATAATAAATAGAAGCAGATCTACTTATTGACCTATAAACTACAGTACACCTTGGTGCATCCAAATCTCCTTTCAACTGCTGTATTAAAACTTGGTTAAATACATCAAATGAAGAGTGAGCTAGATCCTGTTTTTATTTCTGAAAACAGACAAAATATTGTTTTCAATTTTCTTCAATCGAGCCCAAAATAATAAGCATACTGGATGCCTTTCATTTAAACAGGAACATGTGGAAAAACCATCTGACGATTTGGATCTACAATCTGATTTCTATTTAAATAATTAAATATTTTTAATTATTTCTTAAATTAAAAATAGTACATACTGTACTTTATTAAGTAAATCTCTTTTTTTTTTGTATCACAACACTTTTGGTGATTTAACTTTTTTTCATTTGCTTTTTTCAACACACTTGCATATTTCAGCCAACAAATCAAATCAGTCCAATTCAAATTCAAAAATTGATTCCAAATTAAATGTTGTGGGTCATATCATCATATTATCAACGGTTCTTCTAAGAAATGTTGTAGTTATCGGCTGTGGGCAAGAAGGATCTCCTGTAGCGGTCTGTATCACAGCAAATTTGGAGAAGCCTCTGACTGAAGACACACTGTTCTTGTATAACAATCACACAAATAGGATGCTTGGGTTTGTTAATGTTTTTCTTAATTTTACGAAGAATCCTTTTTTGCACCATATTCTCCACGGTTTCACAGTCGATCCCCTGAACAGAACCTTCTAGATACAGACAGAGTTCTCTCAGGTTCTTGGGAATAAAAGGTCAAGAAAGCATAATGAAAGCAAGTCAGTATATCTCTCCCTGAAATGTTTGGATGAGGGATGGATTCATCATTCTTGGCACAGTATCTCTCTGTTGGAGACTTTTGCAGCAACCTCGCTCTGCTATCCTTAATGTTTTTTTCCCTGCATTACTATTCATGGCTAATCTAAAATAAATACGTATCACACATCTCTCTTCATCATCTTCTTTCTTGGAAGATGTTTGGGGGAGGACATGTTTATGTCGCTGGATTGTTGTGTTTGTAGAAACATGGTGGAATTAAATATTGAGTGTGATTCCAACATAATCACACATCCTTAGTGGTTTAGCAGACTTCCTTAGTAACATATTAATTTACAGCAGTCTGCGTTTCTGCTCTGCAAAGTGATGAGATCTTAAAAACAAAAATAAAATCAACGCCTGATCTTGGAAGTAACGTTTGTCTGCTGTATGTTGAGTCTGAACACTTGTTGTGTAATTGGCCCTTTTTGCTGTCAACTTTTTTTTCTTTTCCTCTCTCTCTACCAAGATGGACTCGCGTGGTAGAGGTTAGTAAAAGAGATTTGTCTCTTCGCTGATTTATGTTGTGATCCTCTGTGCGGTGCTAACCCTGGGGGGAGAAATTTGTCTTCTCGCTTTCCCTCCTCCTGTGGAGGAGGTTGCAGCGTTAGGTCAGTTATTGAACAAGGCCCCGGGAGGTTGTGAAAATTCATCGCTCCGCAGAATGATGCCTCAGCACGACTTGCCTCCTGCACGGCTCCACTAAGACAGAAGGGCTGTGGAGTTAACGTGAAGCTGTACTTAAAAGTATTTTTAGTTTCCCGACTGTTTCGCCATCTCAGGGTTCCTACGCAGTTTGAAAAAGTATGGAAAGATACGGACTTGGATTCAAGTGTCTTGGGGGTTGGATCAGGGTTTAAAAAGTGAATAGCTGCATATGGAAGACAAATAATTGAATTTATACATTTCTTTTTCCTCTATTTTATTCCGTCTGTTTGCAGATCCATCTATTCAACTGGGCCTGTCACGATAGCAAGTTTTACTGTGCAATAAAGTATCCCACAAATTATTAAGATAAACGATAATATTGTCATTTTGCGACCATTTTCAACTAATGTAACAATAATGATATTAATGCAAGTACACTCTTTCAAAGATAAAAACACCTTAATCTATAAGGAACATTTTACAGTGGAACTGGAAAACATTTTAATTATCCAATATAAATAAACCCAACAATCAAAGAACAATAAGTAAAATGGATTATGAAGTCTCTGTAATCAAAATTTTGTTTCAAAAAATATTGATCATTCAGCTTAGGCAGCTTAGAAAAATGGCAAAAGTGCCAATTAGCATTTTTGTAAAAGAAAAAAGAAAAGGCGCAAACTAATTACTTCATACTGGGTGTCAAATGCTTGCAGCATTTTTCAAAATGCTGGCTTTTTGACAACCTTAGGAATCTTTTTAACTGCTGTTGTCCAAATGGAAATGATCTCATTTTAATTAAACACATAATTTAATTAATTTATTGCTTATCATAGCAGGCTTATATCCAACCGGTGTGGCATTTATCCATCCTCATAAATTGAGGATGGGCGATAAATTGATTTTACCGATTAACCGAGTTTTCTATTTTTGAAGATTTTATTTTTTGGAAATTTTTTATACATTTTTTTTATTATTTAGATTTTTTTTTTCTCACCAATGTCCTTCAAGATATTTTCTGTCAGTTGTGAACTCAAAAACTTAAGGAAAAAGAAAAGAGAGGTTTCATCTTTAAGCTGCATTGCCCAGCCCTGTGATTAACCCTCTACTGTGTGTGTCCAGGTGGAAGAGTGCCACCTGCCTGGTCTTGGCGTAGCTCTTACTTTGGACTACAAACCTGACACGGCGGACGAGGCCGTCAGCCCGCTTGTGTCTTATGTCAGCGGTTTGCTCCTGGGAACCAATAGCAAAGTCCGGACCTGGTTCAGCATGTTCATTCGCAACGGACAACAGGTAAGCAAGAAGTTCTTCACTGTATTGTTTCATTGTTCATAACACCTTTTCCTGAAAATATTTTTTTGTTGCTATTAACTTTTATTTTACAATGAAAATCCCATTGAGATTAAAAATCTCTTTCATAAGAGAGTCCTGCTCAAGACTTGGCAGCAGTATACAGAGTTTACTTCCACAGCAAAACAGAAAACAAATAAATTAGTGAAAAGATTCTGCAGGTAAAACATTTACAGACAGATGATTCCTTCTCCAAATCAGTAAGAACAGTCTTGAAAACATTTAGCGTCAACAGCACCTTTAGCTTCATGTTTTTCTGTAACCAAGAATACGGAGCAGAAAACTGAAAAGAATTCAGTTATTTCAGCTATTTTTATTCTCGGAGCTCACCAGAAAGTCTTACCTGCGTGAGTGACGTCATGCATCTTCATAATGGTTTTTATACGGTACTTAAGTTTAGTAGTTCGTTAAAAAAGGCTAAAAGAGGATTATGTTGTGATGGCAACTGTGGTGCGGGAGCTCAGCATTTGGCTCAGAGGTCTTCCTCTCTTCACTCCGCCAGCGGAAGAGAGAGAGCAGCTCCGTGCTGTGGCAGATGCGCAGACAGCTGCTGCTGGAGCTGGTGGCCATCCTGCCACGCTCGCGCAGCACGCACGTGCCCAACGACGCCAGCGTGGAGGACGGGGGCGGCTCGGGTTACTCCGGTCTCAGGGAGGAGCACGTGGTGAAGGCCAGCGCTTTGCTCCGGCTCTACTGCGCCCTCATGGGCATCGCCGGGCTCAGGTGAGATGCCACATTTGTCATTCTGTCCTCATGTTGGGGTCGTTATTTTTCACCTTTTGTTTGTATTCAAGTGCGATACTTGGCTTGAATTGGACATGTATTTAGACCTACAGATGAAGAAGCGGAGCAGCTGCTGCAGCTGATGACCAGCCGACCTCCAGCCACTCCTGCTGGGGTTCGCTTTGTCTCTCTGTCCTTCTGCAAGCTGCTGGCCTTCCCCACCCTGGTCAGGTACATAAAGTTTTCTTTTTTGTTTGTTTTGTTTTTTAATGCCCTGCAACACCTACTGTATGTGAACTGGAGATGCAGCGATGCAATATTAATATCTGTATCGGTTCTCGTATGGAAAAGAAATTCTAGATTGAGTATCGGTGACAATTTGTCTGATACATCAGAGCAGATCTATTCAGTCTGATTCTATGCTTTGTGCTCTCAGTGACGTCATGCATTATTATTTATTTTATCTTATATTTAGAATTCCTAATTGCACTTTAACCGCTTGCTTGTGGCAGTTTATTTTTACATGTTGTATTGTTTTTGTCAGTTTCTTTATTGGCTGTTGTTCTCCTAATTACTCTGACTGAACAAATTAAAGTTGTTTTGTTTTTAAAAGCTTGTGAAACTATTGGTATATTTAAAATAGGTTTGCTGAACTCGTGCATAGTTATCAAATAAATGTGTAATTCACTATATTTACATCTGTATTAAGAAAACAAACATTTTAAGTCAATTCAACACTGTTTTTTGTATCGGATCGGTTATCGAAAGTGAAAAAAAGTGGATTGGTGCATCCCTAATGCTAATAATGTAACTTTCAGATTTCCTGTCTGTAATAATTTAACTTTATTACCTTCATCTGAATATTCTTGCTAAAATGTTGTTTCAAAAGTCTATTTAAGTGTTGTTTTTATTTATTTCTCAAGTTTTATTACAACTATTCGCACCTCTGTGTTTGTGCAGCACACCAGAGCAAGAACAACTTATGGTCATGTGGTTAAGTTGGATGATCAAAGAGGAGGAATATTTTGAAAGGTAAGACATCGGCAAGAAAAGAAAAAAAACTAATGTGCAAATTACATATTTTTGTTTAATTAATGTTTAGCTGAATCTCTTCAACTGGTTAAATATCAATAAAGGTAGTCATTATGTCTGGCTAAATGAAAACCGTTGCGTAAAATGTTGAGTTTCATCTCAATATAGCTGTTAGGTTCTACAGGTGTGTGTTCTACTTATGGTTTGTTTAATTAATTTACCAGACATTATTTTTGCCCTTTTTAATGAAAAACCAACTAACATGTTCATGAATCTTTTTTTGTTTGTTTTGTTTTTCTTCAAATAAATGATGAAGAGATTTGTATTTATTTCTGGGTGATTCCAGTGTGGAATCGCCTAGAACACTGGAATCATTTCTAGTGTGTCACCATTCCAGTGTGAACACTGGAATGGTTATGTAATTCAGAATTACATTAATTCTGAATGTAATGAGAATTACATTCTGATTTCAACAAGGATGAAATCAGAATGTAATTCTTAGAGTAGATAAATAATTTAAAAAGGATCCAGGAAATCTCCATCCCAGATATACATGTTAAATATTTTGAGACCTTTTTTATATTAAGTACAAAACAATATTGTAAACATTCAGATTAGCAAAAAAAAAAAAAAATCATAATAGAGGTGGTTCTACTTGTAGTTAGCATTGAAGGAGTGTTAGCTGGTATGTGAAAGCATTTTAGGAAATTAACTTTAAAGGTATTATTTATAGCTCATCTCCAAGGTTCATCAGTTGTTTCTCCAGTTTTAAATATTTGAAATCACAATCTCTTAAACCGCTTCTGATTTAGTTCTCTTCCAATGAGTTCACATAATCACAGCACAGCTGAGTTGTTGTTAGCATAGCTCTGGACGTTTGTTGCTCTCGTGCCTCAGGAGAAAACTTCAGCTTTAGTTTATTAAAACGTTAAAAAATGTGTCTCTTGTGGATGTTGAAATTCTTGCATATATGTTTTTTTTTTCCAGTGCCTAAAAGTTAGATTTAGCTGTTAGATTTTCTTTTTCTTTTTTTTTGTAGAATTATGAGCCAACTCTGCACACAGCTTTATCTGTCAGAGAGACTCATCCTTGTTGCGACTCAGGTGCATAATATCATGTATGCTCTGAGCTGGAGTTTGATCTACACTGATGCAGTGTGTGGACTGGAAGATTATGGAAACGAATCAGTTTTATTTAAAATTCGTCCCAATAGGATCCTGGATTATGCACAAGCCTCGATGCCTATCCTCAGTCGCCTCTCATGCATATATATGTGTGTGTGTGTGTGTGTGTGTGCGTGTGTGTGTGTGTGTGTGTGCATGTTTCTTTCTTACAGTGCTGCAGGCGTATCTGCTTCTTTTGGAGAGATGCTATTACTGGTTGCCATGTATTTCCATAGCAACCAGCTCAGCTCCATTATTGAGTTGGTGTGCTCTACTTTGGGGATGAAGGTAAGGTGGGAGGGAGACTTAAATCAATAAATCTGTCTGACTGACCAGGTACTGGCCTTCTCTCCTCCCTCTCATCTGCAGCAGCAGTGCATACACACTATAACACTAATGACACACTTGCAGCATACACACATCAAGCAAGATGCATCATACCCTGTGGCCAATTTGCCATTTTATTACTTATTAAGTGCACTATTGTTTCCTCCCTGCGATCTAAGTAGTTTTCCTGTCTCAGTGTGTTTTTCCACTAAGATGTGTAATGTAATTGGATTTAGAGACTGTTTGTTTCCACCCCCAGGGCATTCCTTTCAATTCAGCGCTCTGCCTGCCATGTAGAATTTTCTTATGAAATATGAAAGGAGGGAATTACAAAATACCAGCGCTGCTTGCCTGGAGGTTGTTTTCAGTCGCAGCGAACCTTGCGGTGTCGATGTTTCTCATTGTTTTCTTTTCTTTTTTTCTTGTTGTTGTTGTTTTTGTCCGGTTTATCTTTTCGCAGATTGCCATCAAACCGAGCTCTCTGAGCAAAATGAAAACCATCTTTACTCAGGAGATTTTCACGGAGCAGGTATTTATGCTGTCCGTCCACGCCGGCGTGTATTTTCAGTTCAGGTATTAAACACGGCGATGAGGAAAAATAAAAAAAAGACCCCATGTCAGCCTCTTCTAAAATATTTGGACATGAATGTTTTAAATCCATTTTAGGTTAACTAGCTTAACTTCCACGACAGATGTGTGAGGAAGAACTCTGTGCTCTCTAAAATAAAGCTTGCTAGAAAGAACATGAACATAATTATTTGAACACCATAGCAGAGATTATCTATCAGGGGACAGGGTGTCCGGACTTCTCCTCAGCTGCAAAATGCTTTTTTATTTGTTGAGGTGAAACAGATTACCATAATTTCCGGACTATAATTTGCATTAGATAAAGAAACATAAAGAAAAAAATGTGTAAAATGCATTTGGGCGGATTTAAGTGGAATTAGTCAAAAAATGCAACATGAAGAGGAAAAACAAAACATAAATCAGGCAGTTGCATTTATTTAGAAATAATTAATCATATGATATAATCTGGTGACACGTTGCTTTTCAAGAATGCTAGTTAGTCAGTGATTAAACGACTAAAGAGTTGTGTTTAAGTGTCCCGTTGTTTCGCTGTGTAGGTGGTTACGGCTCATGCTGTGAGGGTGGCAGTGACGAACAGCCTGAGTGCCAACATCACCGGATTTCTTCCCATCCACTGTATCTACCAGCTGCTTCGGAGCAGAGCCTTCACCAAGCACAAAGTGTCCATTAAGGTTCGTCTCATGCTAACATTCAGCTGAGATTAGACGCTGCGTCAAAGCTCCATCGTCTTGCCAGTTCTTGTAAATGTCGACCAATTTGATGGAACTCTTGATTAGAATCTGTAAAAAGGTTCATATTTTATTGTAATATCATGTTTTCCTTGACAAAAGAAATATACATTTTAATTTGGGAATTCTTTTTTAACAAAATCCCAGATGGCATATTTATTGTTGCTCTTAATTTTAGGTTTTTATTATACTTTTTTAAGTAGACTAGACTTTCAAGCAACTTCTAATTAGTAATCAGTGACTTTATTTATCAATGAATATGATGACACAAGAATGGCTATTTTTCATCTGCTGTCCCTTGTCTATGAGAAATTTGTCTTGCTAAATTTCTAAATGAGAAATTGAGCAAATTTTGTCAATACATTTAGTGACTACAAAAAAAGGAAACTGCAAACGCAGTTATTATAAAAAAGTATAAGAAATCATTCAAACTAATTTCATCCTTCATCTAGATGATGAGGGACGACAGCTTTGATGAATTATGAACCAATTTTTTGTTCTTTAAATCGGTTTTCTGTCCTATAATTTACAAACTTACATATATGTTAAACATTTGTTATACTCTACTGGGAATTTGGTCATATGAGGCAGATATGAACCTTTTTGCCAGTAAAAACTGTAGGATTTGGATGAATAAGTGGAACAAGACCTGATTATTGGTATGGTGGAGGATTTGAGATGCCTTGGGTCTACTACTTTAGAATTTCATTTATTTGGTTTTTTATGTTTGTAAAATAAAAGCACTTTGGTCATTCCTTGATGTGCTAATTTGTACTTTATAACTAAGGTTGGTTTGGCTCTTCCAGTGGATCTGGGAATCTCTTTTAGAGTGCTTGGCATCATGAACTCCTTGGAATAACAAGACATTTAATAAAATAAAATCTTATGTTTTCTGCTAGTTAATAGAAAATAAGATGTTTTAACTGGATAAGAATCCAAAACATTTGGCCAAATGAGAACATATGGTTCACCCTTCTACCATGGCAACCTGAAGACCCAGAGCTAAATCCTTTAGGAAACCTGAGTGTGTACTGAAATATGTGTGAACCTTCCAGGACTGGATCTATCGTCAGCTGTGTGAAACAACCACGCCAATCCACACCCAGCTGATTCCTCTAATCGATGCCTACATCAACTCCATCCTCACTCCAGCGTCCAAGGCCAACCCCGAGGCAACCAATCAGCCAATTACTGAGCAGGAGATCCTCAATGTCTTCCAGAGCTCAGCAGGGGTGAGTCATTCCTGACCGGTACTGCAAGAATCTCATTCTGCAACTTAGAAAATTAACAACAGCAGACACTGCATCACATTTTCTTCAATGTTTCTTCAATTTTATGTGAATTGGATTTATTTTAATCTGCAAGCCCTTTATGGTTCGTCTCTACCAGCGTTGCACTTCTAGAGACATACATTTGTCAAATATCTGAAATGCCGAGCATCTGTGAACATCTGTTTTCTTGCTACAGAGAATCCACTTGAGACCAGGACTTTAACTAGGCCTCTGACCTACAGTCAGTAATTTTTCTTCTTTTATTAATATTTTGTTTAGCAGGGTGATGGCAGTCGAGGAGGACGGCAGCGCTATTCCATCACCACGCAGCTGCTCATCCTTTACTACATCCTGTCTTTTGAAGAGAACCTGCTAGCTAGCACTAAACAGCTGGGTAAGACAAAAAGCATCATGCAGGCCCTCCCAGTGTGACGCCAGCTCACTTCCTGTCTGTTGCAGAGATACAGTGATCCGATATTAATAACCTTATTGATACCAATATTTAAACATTTCTAATCATCAAACGTCTCTGACATTGTGTCTATTCCATAAGGGCAGATCTATTCAGTCTAATTCTATGCTTCTGTGCTCTGAGCGACCTCACGATTTATTATTTTTACATTACATGTAGAATTCCTAATTACACTTTCTGAACCATTAAAAAAAAAAAAAAAGATTTGTTGCAGTTTATTTTTTACACTTTTGATGATTGGTGCAAATAAATTTACAGTTTACATTTATTTCTGTGTTTCAAAAAATTCAGTGCTTTAAATCAATTCAGCGCTGTCTTTGTGTATTGGATCAGTACGAAACCTCAGCTATCTGTCTCAGTATATGAAGTGAAAAAAGTGCATCGGTGCATCCCTACTCTGTTGGAAAAGGCTGTAGCTCATCCACTGTCACTTCCTTCACTGAACAATGTCGCTGGTGTTCATTTGAGGGGAATTTGTCAGGCATCAAGCGGAGGTAGGAAGCTGTTTGACTTCTTTAATCTCGTAGAAGACGCTTCCACCGTGGATGAGCGGTCATTCATCTTTCTCTCTCTTGGCACCAAGCGTTGGCGACTTCGTTGAGAATAAACGGCGAGCCAACAAACAGCCAAGTCCGGTGGCTGTGGGATCACAGTTAACTGGGACACACACAAGCCAGATTAAGCCACATAGTCTGTTTGTTCTCCCACATGACGGGCGCTCCTCTCGCCCTTCGTTAGGCCAGATTTATGAGAGTTTATGCTCATCTCTTTAATTGCTGTGCTTACCCAAGTGCTCCCATAGCCTTCAAGGAGGGAGTAATGAAGCCCATCAGCGTGGTAATGAACCCACGTCAAAGAAAGATCACCTCTGAATTTCTTGAACTCATCAGCACTGCAGCTTTAGTGCCCTTATACAAACCAAATCAAATCTTCGTCCTTCTTCTGTATTCACCATTTGATGCTCTGTGTGTGTGTGTTTTTTTTTCTTTTTTTTTTAAGCACTGATGCAGAGGAAGCCAAAGTCTTACTCCGCAGCCTTAATGGACCAGATCCCTATTAAGTACTTGGTTACTCAGGCCCAGGGGCTGCAGCAGGAGCTGGGGGGTGAGTTTCCAATGTGATATCTACATTCATTAGACTTAACGGGTTGTTAAAAGCTAAAGACGCAGTGATTAGAATTTCTGATCTTCAGATGTTTTTTAAGGCTTTTGACCCTCCGATACCGATTTTTAGCCAAATTCCGTTTCTCTTGACTCCGCTGTAAAACAGGACTTTACTAACATTTGAAGACAAATTGACTAAATGCGTCAGTTATACTCAGAGGTGGGTAGTATTTATTGTTTAACTGATAGGGACAGACACATTATTATATAGATAAACTGAATAAAACAGCAGTTCCATGTCTGTATCATGGTGCTTATAGGCTAATTTTCAGCAGTTGTCCCTACATTGGGTTTTTTAAACAATATATTTAAAGACTATTAGGAAGTGAAATAGTAATGTAAAATAAAACATATTGACAACATATGCAAAATCATAAATCTTATTTATTTTGATCAATTTTCATTGTTTTAGTCTTTAAACAATTTTTTTTAGACAGAGAATGTGAAGTTATGTCAAATTCTTATATTTTATTTATTATTCATTACTGTTTTCATTATTATTATTTTTTTAAATAAATAAATTTTATAAAATACCTGTAATCGAACCTAACTTTACATTTTTGTCTGCCGGATGACATCAGTTTTAAATATTAAATCAAATGTTCTGATCAGTTCCTTAGTAATTTTTGAACTAGATACGTTTTTTATTCTTACTTCAGTAACTTCTTGAACAATTACTTTTTAATTTTACTCGAGTAAAAATACATTGAAGTAGTGCTACTCTTACTTGAGTACAATTTTTGAGTACTCTACCCGCCTCTGCTTATGCTAAAAAAAGTGTCATGAGTCATTTTCACTCATTAGCAACATCCACACAAGAGATGGTCCAAACTGGTGTATTGAATTTTTTTAGTTTCCAACCTAACCTAAAATTAACTAACCACAGTTAGTTAATTTTATTTTTCTGAAAACATAATTCATTTGCTTTGTGGAAAGTTAAAAAAACAACAACAAACTTGTTGCTGATTTCAGGTCTGCACTCTGCACTGTTGAGACTTTTGGCCACCAACTACCCTCACTTGTGTTTAGTGGAGGACTGGGTGTGTGAGGAGGAGGTGACAGGCACACTGCCCCTTCTCAGAAGAATGATGCTTCCCAGTAATACCTGCAGATACACCCAGAACCAACTGCACCAAGGTAAGATCGATGAGGACAGAGAACCAGGTTTAGTCGAGTCATTTTTAGGCCCATCCATCCTTGGCAGAGTCCAACTCTCACCAGAAATGGGTGAGAGTTTAAAAGTCCTTTACCAGAAAGGAAACTGACTTACTGCTCCCTAACCTGGTGAAATTGTTCAGCAACAGTTTGATCTGTTTGTTGTCACAGCTGAGCCAGAAATTACTGCAGAAAGACACCAACAAGCTATTTAGCTTGAAGATAAATGCGACCTTTTGTTTCTCCAGCCTTCCAGAAGTTGCCCTCCAGCAGTCCCAGGCTCATGCGGATCCTGGAGCATTTAACTCTGCTCTCACCTGGAGACCTGATCCCTTACGCAGAGGCCCTCACAGCCAGCACGGCCCTGCTGCTGGAGCCCGGCGTACCCCGACGCTTGCTGCAGACCCTCAACAAGCTCTGGATGGGCCTCAACACTGTGATGCCCCGCAGGTGCTACTTGGTGCTCCATGTGATAAAGCTTTAAAAAAAACACACAAGAATACATTTACTGTATTATATTAATAATATAAATTCTATCAAATTCTGCCCAGTTTGAAATCCTTTAACTCCAAATAAGCATCCTTTTCCAGATTAAAAGTTTATTGCTAAATTTGGTCTTGAATATTGATGATGACTAGATGTTCTGCCTCTAAAGAATGTGACTCAGTCAAAGGGTTAAAGCGAAACCTGCAGGGCAGAAGTTGTTGCTCTTAACTTCAGGCCTCACGCTCACTGTTTGTGTGAATAGATCGCTATCGAGCAAAGCAACTCTCGGTGTGGGTGGACTTGCTTGCTTACATGAGGGTCGCCCTCAATGCGCCCCAGGGCTCTAAGGAGCACGGTTACCTAAGCAGACCTATCGATCCAGAGGAGGCCTGCAACTAGAAGAGCTCAGGGCAGGAAAACTCTCCATGAAGGAGATGTGAGGGATTGCTGCCTCCCCGATGACTTTAGTATCTTTCCATGCTCCCTCTTATGTTGAGTGTTGCAGAGATAGAAGAGAGGGGTCCTGGTGAAGCTGGGAGGAGGGCAGCGGTGTCAGGTTTCACACAGATACATTGATTAATAGGAGTGTGCAAGACGCTTGAAGGGCTTGGAGCTGCAGCACTACCTGCTGTTTAGAGATCAATATCTGGTTCACCCTAACGGGGGCGAACTTTCCATAAGCTAGTTTTAGTAAATTAAGCTATTAATGTCATACAAAGATGTGGTTTACTGGGTTTATTTCAGTAGTTAAAAAGAAAAATAAAGGAAGTTGTCTTTGTAGCGTTTTTTAACAAAACTTAGTCAATGTGTCTACATATTAAACTTATGGCCCTAAATGTCTTAGTCCTTATTCACAAACATTATATAAACAAATACCTGTCATAAAAAAAATATATACTGTACACGGGATGTGTTTTAAAACGTTTTCATCAAAACAAAAACGTCCGATAGGGGGCAATGTAGCACAAACTCACTCCATCCAATCAGATTTAGCTTAAGCTACTTTACAAAGTGGAATAGGGCAAAAAATGTCAGTCAGGTGTTTGAAGCTGGTAAAGACAAACCCAGAATACTTTAGCAGCTGTTGGACTATTTATTGCAGTTTTGTTGCCTGTGACGTTTATGAGGCTCTTTTATTTCTCTTCCTGTTTCAGGTTGTGGGTGATGACAGTAAACGCTCTTCAACCTTCAGCCAAGCTGCTCCGGCAGCAGAGGTACACGCAGAACGACCTGATGGTTGATCCTCTGATTGTTCTGCGCTGTGATCAGAGGGTCTACAGGTAAACACTTCATCATCATCATCATCAAAACATGCCACATTCACACTAGGGATGCAAACAATTAATCTATTAGTTCATTTTAATCTAATAAACCATTAATCGATTAACTAACATCCACTTAGACCTTCTTTTAGTGTTGTAGTTTGGGCATCATCCAGATGAGGGCACCACTGGTAACTTTTAAGCAGAGCCAGTTGATACAGAAACAAAGATGGCGGGGCCATACTAGAACAGTTCTGTTTTAAGATATCAACACAACAACAAGCTACTTACGTTTCACCTCATTCAGTCGTGCTGCAACGTAAACTTCTCAACCAAACATTACTGATGCGTTACATGTGATAACAGGAAAGCAGAGGAAAACACACATAAACATTGCAACATGATGGGGGGGTTTGGGGGTAACCATGATACTAATAAGCACGTTTGATTTTGCGGGCTGTTGTGAGTTAATGAACTTCCTTCAATTGCAACCACAGACATCTCTGTACTCATGAGAAATCAAGCGTTTCACATATTTTCTTCTTTTCATCTTTTCTTTTTCTATTCAGCAACCTAAGAGGTTCTGTTTTTGTTATATTTTATTTTATAAATATGTCTAAGTTTAACAGTGTGAGAAAGCCACAATTTTCTTATTCAGTATTTAATACAGCCGACACAAAGTAATATTAAAATGTAATGTTTTTTGTAATTCAGCATATTATGAAAAACGTAGTCCTGTATGGAATGGTGGTCATCTCTTTTGATATAAGAGCAAACTCAGCCTTTCAAGAAAATGGCTGCTTATCAAATAATTGTTAGATTATATCAACCAACCTCAGATTAACTCATTAACCGATAACTTACATCCCTGATTCAGACATCGAGACCCAAGCAGATGCCAAAGTGAATAAAATGGATGTCATAAACATTTTTTCATTAGATGTCCCCCTCTGATGGACATCGTCCTTCACATGCTGAACGGATACCTGCTGGCCTCCAAGGCCTACCTTCAGTGTCACCTCAAGGAGACGGCTGACTTCGATCGGCAGAATCAGATCATTTCCAACGTGGCGGCTCCCGGTCAGCCAGACACGCCCGAGGTCACCAGAGAGGAGCTGAAGAATGCCCTTCTGGCTGCGCAGGTGAGTGAAACACTCATCAAAACATTGGGGTTGCATCTTCGGACCCGCAGGGGGTCTGATAACCTGATAACCACTTGTCTCTGTGGGGCCTGCAGGACAGCGCGGCTGTCCAGATTCTCCTGGAGATTTGTCTGTCCACCTCCGAAGAGCAGCTGCTGGGGGCCGCCACAGACAGCCTTCTGAGGACCAATCAGGGCCCAAAACAAGGAAGCCTGCTGTCGACGAGCAGAGGGAGCGTGGATGACACCGAGCCGGACGGGGGACTGCTCAGTGACCTGAGGGAAGTCCAGTGCCTCATCTGTTGTCTGCTGCATCAGATGTTCATTGCTGACCCAAACATTGCTAAGCTGGTTCACTTTCAGGTAAATACAGTTTTGTCCTACTTCCCCTCCCAAGTCTTAGCAGCAATAGTCTCTGGTGCTCAGAGCAGCTGTGGGCTTTTAAAGGGGCAGTATTATGTACAATCGACTTTCTGAGCTTCACATCATGTTATATAATGTTATCCCCTCAGCAAAAACATATCTGCAGTGTTGCTTTGATTCTTTCTTGCACATTTGAGGAATCCTTTAGTCTCCCATGGCAACCATTCAGCCGTGCAAAACGCCTTGATGGACCTAGCGCTGCCTTCAAATACAGATCTCCTCCTCACACCTGCAGCTTCCGAGAGCCGCCTCACAGGGCAGCCCTCCCCTGTTCCTTCCCCCCTCGGCTCCTTCAGACTAGCCAGTAGCAATTAGCAAACACCTGGTGGAACTGCACATCTGCTGAGCTCGTTACACGAGCTGCTTCTCAGTGAAACACTGGTAAAACGTTGTTAAAGAGTTAATAGAGGAGTTGTGATGACTTCCTGAAGGCAGTTTCAGAAAGAGCAGGAGTTTAAAAACCATTATATAGTCAACAGATGTGTAAGCCAACAAGACTACACTTTGTCAAGTGCCGTCGATAAAATGTTAATTACACATCAAATATGTTGGTCAATGTTCCATTTATTATGGTGCTTTGATATATTTAGCATATTTGATATGCCTTTTTGTAACAACTGAAGGTAACATAGCAACTTCATTTTGCTATAAAGTGGCGCTATGTGGCTGGCAGACACCTGATACCGCCCCTTTAACGAAGGATCAGATCACGTCTACTGCACCAGTCGCCACGTTGTGCTTCAGTAATAAACTGCAGCTCTCCCACTAGTGTCTGACAGCCATATGGTGGGCTTCTTCTAAAGTAAATCCACCTCTGTCCACACGCTGCTGAACATAAACCACTAATCCACACACACACACACACACACACACACACACACACACACACACACACACACACACACACACACACACACACACACACACACACACACACACACACACACACACACACAAAAAGACTGTTTGGATGAGTCAACTGTCCCCTCCCTTGTCTTTATGGTTTAATTATAGGATGAATATTTTCTTCCCCCCCTCCCTTTGTGTCAGGGTTACCCTCAGGCTCTACTGCCTCTGACTGTGGCAGGCATCCCCTCCATCCATATCTGTCTGGACTTCATCCCAGAGCTGCTGGCCCAGCCCCAGCTGGAGAAGCAGGTGAGTCCTCCCTGCTGCTTCCAGGCTATAAAATCCTGAACTTTGCTTGGTTTTGTGCCAGAGCCTCCCTGATAGACCTGCACTCTTCACCGGCAGCTCCTCTAGGTTGAAATGTACAGTATTTATTGTGTTACATCCATGAGTGACATCTCGTGTACTTTCTTTTGCCCACAGATCTTTGCAATTCAGCTGCTGTCATACCTGTGCACGCAGTACGCCTTACCCAAATCCCTGAGTGTGGCCAGGCTGGCCATCAGTGTGATGGGCACGTTGTTAACAGGTCAGCTGCGTCTTGTTCCTTTACAGAACAGGTGTCAAACTCGAGGCCCAAATCCAGCCCACCATAACTTTTCAGAACCTTCAAGATGCCAATTGTGTGCTTAAGTATTATTTTATCAATCAAATCAACTGTACCAGCGATGAGTCTTTATCATATCGTTTATCATTTATCTTGATGAATTTGATTTATCGTCACAATAAATTTCAATCAACAATGTTTAATCCCAAAAAACTGCCCATAATTTTGGGATTATTACTTTTTCTGTTTTTCGTTGAACAGTTGGTTCAATGAAGGCGTCGGTATACATCAATCAGCTTCAAAATATTGATTAAATGCAGTTTAGTGATACAAAATCATCCTTCTTTATGACTGGTGGCACAAAGATGTGCATTATAAATGGGTATGTTTGTTTTATTTTTTTAATTGATCAGTGTTTGTGTTTGTGGGGCTGTGATTGCTGTGTCATGCAGTAACAACCATACAGTTACCTAAAAAATAGGTAATAAATAGTTTTTATTGTCACATTTATTATTACCACAATAGCAGCTCAAAATATTATCCTAAAACTTTTAAATCCATATTACTCCCCCCAAGAAGTTCTCATTGAATGCAGAGGCATATTATATTTAATATTTTAGCAGTTTGTTAATGGAGTGGTTTTATTATTCCATCCATCCGGCCATCTGAGGACATTTATGATCCTGACAGGCCCAAAATGAAAATGAGTTCTACCACCCCTGCTTTATGGGATGTTTTCATTCTAACTCCTGTTAGTATTCAGCAAACATGGTGTTTTAGTATCGCTATTCCTGTAGAATGCTGCCACCGTCTGGCTACTAGCTGCTACTGCAGCCATCCCTCTTAATTACAGGGCATTTAGCAGCCTACTTAAGAGTGTGCTCTGTGTTTGCACAGCTGCTGTTTGGACTCATAAGTGTGTGTTGTGCTTTGTAGTGCTGAATCGTGCCAAGCGGTTCTCCTTCTTCATGCCCACGCTGCCGTGCCTGGTGGCTTTCTGTCAGGCCTTCCCTCCTCTTTATGATGACGTGGCAGCTTTATTGGTACAAGTGGGCCAGGTCTGTGCTTCTGATGTGGCCACCAAAGTCAGAGACATCGACCCTTTCATTGCCCGTAAGTATAACAGTTACTTTGACTGTTCGGCTTATGGTTAGCTAAGAAAAATAAATGTTGCTCGGGTGTTCAATGTTAGAGGTGTGCGATCAATCGATCTGAAACCAAGTAACTGCAAAATAAATGCAAGTAAATATCGCAAATACTTTTTATCTATGTTTGATACATTAATCAAACTTCTGACCTTTAGGTGTTTTTGTGGTTTTTCCTTTTAATTTTTTATTTATACTTTCTGTTAAAACCAGGACGGATTCGGGACAAAGTACTGTATTTGTGTCCACAAAAGACTTCAATAACATTTACATGATAAACAGCAACAACAGAAAAACAAAACATATTGGTGTGTGTTGTTTCATGCAGAATACAGAGTGCAAAAAAATATCATTTGAGAACAAATCAAAACAAAATCTTTTTTTGAGGTACATCACCAAAAATAAAATAAAATAAAAACCTGAAACTAAAGGGTTGATTTTACTACACTAGTATCGATCCGATACTGATACAGACTAGGTATTGATATTATTGATATTTTTGGGTTAATCAATGGCTTAATTGCTGCTCTGCATGTATTTCAGCAAAATTGTTTTTGTGTGTCTATATACTCCAGTTAATGATTAATGGATTGTTAAATTAATTGATAATTATTTCAATAATTGATTAATCACAATTAATCCAATTATTTGGTTCAGACCTTTAAAACATACTAATGCATTGCTTTTGTTGGCGCACTACTATGACGCCACAAGAGGCTCTCGCCTGCCCAGTGAGATTTATATATTTATTTAGTAGTAAGAAGTTCCCTGAGATGTTGTCAAGTTTGACACTGATAGTCTTCCATCTCGGTATTACAGCACACTTTACCAGAAGACCTCCAAAACACAACAAATGTTGAGATTACATGTATTAAAGTGGATACCGGTTACATTTAAAACATTTTATTATGGCTGAAGTAGAAATAAAAGCTTCCTCCTCCTCCCAGGCCTCCAGAGTCTGAGAGAGAAACCTCAGGAAGCCGCAGCTCCGGGCGGAGGCTCTTCCAAGCTGACTCTGCCTCAGAAGACGGCCGAGGAGCTGGGCGGCGCCGACCCCGATGTGCAGCTCTGCTACTGCGTTGAAGCCACCTTCATGGACATTATCAGCTCCACGCTTCACGGACTATAGACTGAGCACACATTAAGACTTTCATACATTCTGTGGAAGCAGAGAGACCTGACCTGAAGAGACAGCTAGCCTGCTGCCTGTCCAACACTCCTAACAGGGGTGCTGTCACTCTCTGCACATTACAGCACGAAACTAATGCAGCTAAATGTTGCTGTGAACTGTGGGGAGCGTTTATTACCGTTTTTGTTTGTAATAAAATAATAAAAAATAATCTGGTGGCCGTCTGAGAATAAACACATTTCATACTTTTTATCTTTAGAAATAACATCCAGGGGTTCATTTATGAGTGAGAGCACTGTTATGTAAAGCATTGTACATACATTAACTTCTAGCTTCTTTTTAACTCACTTTTTGAAAGTGTCCTCAGTGTAGGTCTGGATAAGTACTCAGGGCTTATTTAATGTTAACGACACTCAGAGCTAAGCAAGAAAAAGGTTTTGATCTATAGGAGCCTTTGATGTAACATTACGACTAAATAGCTTTAATCTATGGCTTCATTGGGACAGTGATACACTGGTTAACAGTTAGCGGTTGAAATCGCTTGCTGAAAATACAGCATATACAACTTCACATAGTTGCTAACTAGAGAATAATACACATATTGGAAAGGAAGCAGTCGGCTGAGGTGCTGGTCCAAAAAACATCCAGGAAAATGAGGGAGATATATTCAGATCAAACTCAAAACCAGCTGGATTTACTCCAGACTTAAATCTTCAGTCATGTGGAAAAATTAGGACAACCTATTAGATATAAAATTCTTTACAAAGGAACTATGTTCACATATTGATGGCGAACCTGATTCTTTGAATTGGCTGTAACCATCAATATCCTTGATCCTTGTTTTTCTGATTAAAACAAAGAAATGCTTTTCCAGCTGAGAGGGGAAAAAAGTAAAACATCACAATAGCTTGAAAATGACCTCTACCCCTGATTTTCAGCTGTGTGACGTTTACGTTTCTTTCTCCATTTCCTGGTTTCAAGTCTCCTCAGACAGGACTTCCTGTTTCTCAACTGCCACCCACACCTTGATGGATCTCCTGGTATGTTTTGGTTCATTGTCCTGTTGTAGAGTCCAGCTCTGCTTTCCTTTTCCCCAAAGATGGTTTCACATTTTGCTCAAGCACCCTCTAATACTCTGTAGAATAGACGGTGGACTCTATGATGGTGAGCTGGTCAGGTCCTGCTGCGCCCAGAAACTGAGACTTCCATCTCCACGCTTCACAGATGACGTAAGGTATTGTATTTAGACTATACCTCTACTGAACTCGTACGGTGCACCTATCTTCCTTCCAGAGGCCTCTTTCAAACTCACCACAGTGTTCACCCTTACCTCAGCAGTCAGACTGGTTCTGGACGATATGGCTGAAAAATGTATCACGATACGAGCGTTTCGTATCGCTCGATATCGGTAATTATTGAATAATTTTTGTTTGTTTGTTAAATAATACTATCAAACAGGTGATGTGGCCTTTTCTGATTTATCCACAAGTTTCACTCTGTCACTTTTTCATTTTTATTTTGCCACCGTGTCTTTATGAAACTACTGCTGCGCAAGTTACTAAACAGGTAGTTGCTAGGCAACCAAAGTGAAAGAGTTAGCTGGCCGTGGTTGAGGTTGAGCAGCTAAAGTATCGAAATCGGAGTACAGTGAAATTATTGAAAATTCTGACGTGTTATCTATTGATGTTGATCGAGTGTCTATCGCGATATTATTGATTTATTGGCCAGCTCTAAGTCAGTCAACACTAAACTACATCTAAATAAGGATTAATAAAGTAAAATAAATCCCCTCAGAAGTTTTATTAACGATGTTTTATTTTTGTTTTATGGCTTTTATTTCTCGGTAGTGTCCAGAGTTATATTGTCTAAATTTGTACAGTCTTTGTTTTATTTTATTTTTTTAAACTCTGGTGAACACGTTTTTATGTGCTACAGATTTGATGTATTTTTTTTTTAACATAAACATAAAAACATCCGGATCACGTGACGGTATAAAATCCTCTAAAGTGATTGAACTGAATTGTTGAACTGTTTTCTCTCCATGGATGTACTCTAAAAATTCGCCAGAGGGCAGTGTTGTCACATCAAAAACAACCCCATCCGGTTAGACTTAAATTATTACTAAGAAAAATAGAGGTTAGGTGCCAGAATGTTCTCTTCTTTCCCCCCATTATTTCTAACTTTTAAAAATGTTGTAAGGGTTTTGTGCATTGACGGTACAATCATACACAAGGACTATGTCTCTTCATTGTTACAGCGATTGAAACCAATCACAAACTTAAAATATCAATAGGTATTTTAATCAATATTGAGTAACCAGAAGGGGAGAATTGAAATGGTGTTGTTTTGTAAAGAGATTGGGCTTTCTTATATCCAGAGCTGTACTTCTCTGTAAAGCCAGCCTTGTGCGAAATGCACTGGAACAATTTGTCGTGCTGCTGCAGTTTTCTCGGTGCTGTGAGAGACGCCTCGAGCTAGTAAAGTTGAAATCACAGAACAGTTTTGTTTTCACTGACGTTGCCTCCGACATCCAGCATCTTTAAAGACAACTTCTTGTGAAGAGAAATATAAAAAAAAACAACATTTTTTTAAAAAGCTGGCGGGGAGAGAAAGCATCTATAGTGCTCGTTTTTTTTAGAGGAAACAACAAAGTCTGATGTTTTTCTTTACGGGGGTTCACCAGCAAAACTCAAACATGTTGAGATTTTTGACTAGAGTAGTAAATATTTATGGAAATGGGTTCTGACTTCATCCTGCCTTCTGCATACATCTCAATGATTCCCTGTTATCGTTTAACAGTTCCTTCAGGTCGCTGGTGATCCAGGGGTTCTTTGTTATGGAAGCATCTCATGTTGTCCAAACAAAGTTATGTAGTTGGTCACAAACTCAGCCATGGCATTGATTTCCACCATGTGGCTGGCAAAGAGCAATCCAGTCCGTAGCCTCAAAACATCCCTGTAAGACTCCTTTAACTTCCCGCGACCGCCCTCTTCCAGGGGTTTATATTCCAAGCAGAGAAATACGAGATTGTGATCCAATTTTCTCAGAGAAGGTTTTGCACCGGAAATGTTTGAATCCTTGACGTTTGCGTAAAACAAATCCATCTGGTGGAGCAGCTGAGAAACTGTTGAAACCTTGGAAGTGTAATGGGAGAGTGAGGCATGATTTAAAGCTTTATTTCAGCTGTTTCAATGTTAATCAGCCGGTTGTGGTTGGAAACCAACTTGTTGCCATGGCTACGCGTGATAACAAATGACCAAAAGTTAAATTAAGTATCAGCAAAAAATTCTTACAGCTGCAACAGCATCCAAAAACGGAGAGCATAATCGCCCCCCAAAAATGTAATATTTTATATATAAGATTTTAAAAATAAATAAATAAGAATTTTAAGTGTCACAGGTACGCCAACATGCTACCACCTGGAGTGGTAAAACTGTAGATTCAGTGTAGCAACAGAGTAGAAGGCATTGTGGGGGTTAGGCCATGCTGTGTGCAGTTTTAGGGGGGAAATGCAGCACCAGATACCATCTCCAAATGAATAAAGCTCCCAGTAGTGCTTTTAATACGTGACAAGATTTCCCCTGAGCTCCTAAAGAACTGATTAGTGCTTTGGAAGCACTAATCAGCGGAGTGGTAGCCTTGTGCAGCCTGCTCCTCCACTCCAGCTCATTTCAGTTCCTATTACAACTCTAATCATTTGTAACAGAATCAAACCTTCAAATGGCAGCAAAGAAAAATCTAAGAATAAACAGCTTTTTTTTTCTTCTCATCAGTCCAACTTAACTCTTTTAAAGAGCCTTTCAGTTAGTGGAGCATCCCTTTCATTTGCTCCTGATGACTCTTATTAAGAGTGATACTACAGGTACGTCATAGCGACACTCTAATAAAGTGATGAGCTGACTAAGCACTCCATGCCAAACACAGCAGTTGTTCATTCAAAACCAGTGCTGGGGAGTTCGTAGCGCGGAAACTGCAGGTTGAATGACGGGGCCACAACTCTGACTTTACAAAAGCACCAAGTAACCTGAGATGTTTTAACCCCTAAATTTATTTGCAGTTTTATGGAAAAAAAAAATATATATATATTTTTGCTCTCAAACATTCTCGGAATTAAGTTAAAAGAAGAAAAAAAAAAATCTCTTCTCCGATCCGTCTTAGACATTTTTCCGGGCTTTCTGATACGAGATGTCCTATTTCAAGCTCTTGACTGGATCAGGTCGAGAGATGACCCATCAAAAGTTCTACTGGATCATTTTAAGACCACAATCGTCACTGAAAATGCGTTTTAGTGTTTGATTTGACTGAACTCTTTGGAATATTAGTTGTATTTAGCGATTTAACTGCTCTTGTGTGAATTTATTTAATGCAAACATGAACAATTTTACATTTTTGAGTTGAGAGTTGAATCATTTTTGATGCAGCCTCGTGTTTACTCAAAAAAAAACATACATGTGGACTAATAATGTACTCAAATAATAATAATTTTGCCCTCAAACAGTTAATTAGGCCATCATTGATAAGGAATTAATAGTAGTGCTGATTTAGTAGCAGAGTGTAAAATCCTTTACCTCCAGAGAGGATTGGTTCTTTCATTTTATAGCTGCTGATTGTTTGTAACAGACCTTACAGTGATCAATAACTGGATTACTAACAATTTGACTACCCAGCTTCACCAGGAAACATTTCCGCTTTGGACAAAGTGTTATGTTTTAATATCAACGCTTCTTAATTAAAGGATCTGTTCAGAATGAACCTCAAAGACAGGAAGGAGACAGACGACGCTGCTGTCTCTTGGATCAGCTCCCCGCCATGTTTTCTGCTGGGGGGGGGGGGAACTGATTACAAGGAACCGAAACGGCCCGAATGCACGTTTCACCATGTGTTGTCAGGAACAAAGAGGCCCTGTTGAAGCTTTCATTACCAGTCTGTACAAAGTTTTGATTTTTTTTATATATATATATATATATTTATTTTATTTCATGTGCTCCCCTCGGTGGGACAGGAGAGCTTCAGGAAGACTGCGATTGAAAATTAATTGGCAGCGTGTCAGCGGCGCATTTGGGTTTCCTGCTTTTAAACACGCGATTAATTAGAAGAGATGAAGAAATCTGCGGAGACTTGAGACGGGTTGTGGCGGTTGTTCTCCTCCCCGCAGACCGACTCCTGCCTTTAGGGAGTGTAGGCAAGTTTGCCAATTAACCGCAGACTTAAAAAGAGGCGAAGCTTCAATGTTTTAGCAGGTAAAAAAAAAAAAGGCCCGGATTTAAACAGCCCGCCGAGCAACATAATAGACAAGAGATGAACAGGCTGTTTGCATGCCGCGCTGCTTGAAGCTAAGCTAGGAAGATGTGAGAAATTGCTCCCTTTTAAGAGTTTTGCTAACTCCAAGAAACTACCGCAAAATAAGGTTCAGGGGAAGAGGCTGTAAAAGCTGTTTGCAGTGAACGGAAACGTCTCATCCTTTCCTGTCTTCATTCCTAAATGAGGTTTGCTTTGAAGTGTAACCGCCGAGGCTTTAGAGCAAAGCGCGTCGTCGTTTTCAAACGTAGTGCCATGCTTACTGTGTTAAAAGTAACAAACTTCAATATATTTTATCTGATATAGACCAACATGAAGCACAGAGTAATTGTGAAGTGGAAGGAAAGTGAAGCAAAACTTCTCCCGTTTTAAGAAACTGAAAAGTTTTAGTTGCACTGCGGGAAAAAAAGAAAGAAGGAGTCCTAAGATGGCAGCATTCTTTAGATTTATATGTAAATGTAAAGATCTACGTTGTTTTCTGATACATTTTAGTTGTTGTTGTCGCTAAGGTCTTGTTTGTTCTAGTTAGTTTTAGGCATTTTTCCATTTGATATCCTTTTTAATGCAACTCAATTCAGAGATTTATCCCGATATTAAATGTTGTCATAACTCATAATGTGAGTATCTTCAGTGAGGATGGTGATGTGGGCAGGAAGGATCTCCAGTAGCTGTCAGTCTTGCAACCAGTCTGGAAAAACCTCTGACTGAAGACAGTGTTGCTGTATGACTGTCATGACATGCCCAATATCTGGGCGACAGAGACTGTCTTCCACAGTAACGGGTTCTGGATGACACCACCATTTGTTGCAATCACTGCTAATCCACATCATGTGCTTTTGCCGCTCCTCTGTACATTTCTGTCTTGGCGTATGGTCAGAAAACCGGGCAGAGGGAGAAACGTTGTAGTTGCCCGTTATGATTGATGCAAGAGATGGTTTGAACTTCCTCCTCCTCTCTCTTTAGTCTTGCTCTCCATCCATGGAGCCTCTGAGATGTAAGGTCATAGTTCAAGTATTATTTGAGCTTTTAAAAAGCTAATCAGCTGCTCTCGGTTGGTAAAAACACCACCATGTTGCCAGGGTATGCATCTATCCAAAGGTAAAAACAAAAGGTAAGAATGAAAATCCCTAAGCTGTTCTACATCCCTCTGACTAGCCTCACCTGGTTTAGTCTTCATTCTTCCTCACTATTGATGCTCTCCATTTCATTGTTCCTGGTTTCTTTGGTCGCACTCACAATGGCTCCATGTTCTGTTCTTCCATTATTAAAACATCTGACCACATCTTCCACTGGCTGGATCCATCATGACCGCAAAACCTGACAGTTTCTTTCCCCCCACTTCACTACAAATCACTTTTTATATTAGTCCATCACAATACATTTAGTTTGGACTTTTGTCATCACCATCGGTCTTCAGACGCCACGCCCACTTGACATATTTCTGGGTTTAAACCAATAATAAAATATGGATTTTGTCATTTGGATGATTCTTGCTTCTTATTGACCAATGACATTGAAGTTCTAACTCCTAACTTGATATGAGTTAGCGTCAGGCAATCAGACGAGGCGAGCATTGTTCTGAAACTGGTGAAGGAGAGGAGTCTGTGTCATTAAATGGTAGGATTTTTTTCAAAGTTGAACGTCCATCGCAATGGACATCAAGAGTTGGAATATTTTAGCCGATGCTTAATTATTCAGTGTTACCATGCAGAGAGGATATCTGTAAGCTTTTAAAGTTTATTTGTGATTTCATAATTTATTTTTAAATGTGTTTTTATGAGTATGAACTCAGACTTTCTTCAACTACTTGTAAAAATGTTTATTTCCCCCCCTTTATTTCAATTCTGAATTGGAGGAAAAATGAGTTGGATGAAATCCGAAAGGGTTAAGAAAATTGTATACTTGAAGTTATTTAGTTTTATTTTGAGAACCTTTTATTAATTTTTTTTTTTTTTTTTTACGACTTCAAGTTCAAATATCCCCTTAAAAGCCTGTTTTCCGATGAAACGGCCTCTTGGAGACGTTGGGAACACTCAGGAATTGCAGCTCCAACAGGAGACTGAATTCACAGCAAGGTCAGGTTTATGTTTTCTCATCGTGGAACGCCGAAATGCAAAGTAAAGCTGTCAGAAATACCCATTAAAACCCATTTTCTCTTAATGTCCCTGTCCCCCACAGCCACGACAAAAATAGGGACACCACCCAGGAGCTGGTGCAGAGTTCCTCTAACAACATTCGCTTTTTGTAAGGGAGACACATTAGTCATGAGGGGAAAGTTAAGGGAGAGGGAAGGCGGCGATTGAAGTTGGCGAGAACATCTCCAATGCCCCACATTTCCACTCTGGCAGAAACTACTAAAGAAAAAAAAAAAAGTTTTAAAGGGGAAAGTTTGATGTACCAACATAAAAAGGAGTAATGCTCACATACCTCGGGAGCTTGTTTGCTTCACATTTTCCTGTGAAGCCCAGAAAGTGCCTTTTTAAGAAGCCTGTATAATTGATTCCACCCAGAGGTAACCCAAGGCGATCACCTACCGCGGCAAAAAGTCTTTTTCTCTCTCTTTTTTTTCCTCTTTATCAAATTCTTTATTCCCTGCCGTCATTTATTATTTTATTTTATTCCATCCTTCATCCGCGACTGTGAATAACTGAACAGAGGCATAGCTGAATAAACATTTGTCTGAATAGGCTGACTGATGGATCAATTTCGGTCGTCGGGTTTTCCCGGCGCCGGCGCTCGCTCGGATTATTCTGCCGGTGGATGCGGGCCAAAATGAAGTCCTTGAAATTGAGCGTCCCGTTTTTGGAAAACGGCCAGTGCCGTGGAAGCTAAACAGATGGCTCAATTCTACTGTCATATGCATATTGATGGCATGGCCACAATGCATTACAATTGAGAAATCCTGTTAATGTTTTGATCTGAAAAGCAATTAGAGGTGGGGGGGGGGCTGATTATCTTGTGTCACAGCAATAAGGTGCTGCTTTACCAGTGAGATGGGAGATTGATTCTTGAGCAGAAGATTGGATTTGGCCTCTGTGACTGATGGTGTCTGGGACATGATGGAAGTGAATAAGGTTAGAGGGGGAAAGTGGGGAAAATGAAGATGGTCGTTTGTGTGTTAGAATGGATTCTACTGGCCTGGAGGTCAGGCATTTCTGAAAATACACACGGTCAGACTAAAGGTTTGCTTCAAAGAGTTTAGTTAGTTGCTTTATTGGTTATATAAATTCTTAAAATTAAATAAACTCAATGACCTCGCATTGTATTAAAAAAGTATGCAATAAACAAAGGTTCTTGATTCATTCTTTGGTTCAGTTCTTTAATCTGTTAAAGGGGCAGTGTCATGCATTTTACAGCCACATACTGTCATTTTATAGCACAATCAAATAACTATGTTAACTTCAGTTGTTATGAAAATGCAGTAGGTATCAAATGTGACTTAAAAGAAATTTTGCTTCACAGTTTAACACCTTGAACTTGGGCCCGTGTCTCTTTAAGAAACTCCTGTTCTTTCTCAAGCCCCGCCTCCAGGAAGTTATCACAACATTGCTCCTCTATTATCCCTTTAACAACAGTTTTACTGAGAAGTAGTTCATATAATGAGCTCAGCAGATGCGCAGTTCCACCTGGTGTTTGCTAATTCCTTCTGCTAGTCTGCAGGAGTTGAGATTGGCAGTTGCTGAGCAGCTCAGAGGAGGAGCTTCACTCTTAAAGGCGGAGCTAGATCCATCCAGGCATTATGCACAGCTGAATGGTTGCCACGGGAGATAAAAAGATTTCTCAAACATGCATGAAAGAATCAAGATAACACTCCAGGTATGTTTTTGATGAGGGACTAACGTCATCACATGATGTAAAGCTAAAAATGTACTGTCTCTTTAAGAGTATTTTCAAAAGGAATCTGAAAAGTTCCTTTTTTCTACATAAGCCAGATGCATCAGGATCCTGGTCTGTGGGGCCCTGATTTCTATCCACTGGAGTTGCTCTGGTCTTTATGAAAGTTACTTTGCTTCCAAGCTGACGTGATTCCGGCTCACTCCTCGTGCTCTCTGTATCTGTACCTCCCAGACTGAAGCATTGCTGGTTTCATCTCTAAACTCCAGATCTGTTCACCAGAAACCTCTGAGAAAGTCATCCTGTGATGTTCACTCAGTCCTCGGTCGCCCGCTGCTGCCCCCATTACCTCCAGTTGTCACCTGCACTGCCTCTCCACCGATCTCTGTTCAGGGTCATCTGGGTCTCACACTCTGCTGACTTCACTGCTACCTGGAGCATAAATCTTTGTCTAACGCCACCACCTATCACCTGTGGATCACCATCCCTCCTCCATGGCCGGCTTCAACCCATAAGTCCTCCTGTGTCTCTCACTGAGATTCATCTTCGTTTCTTCTTCGCCGTACTAACTTCTCTTCTCCTCTGCAGACGTTACAGAAACCTAGACCTTCAGCACATTTGTCAATGATTATAAGTTCCTCGAATTGTTAATTCTGAGTTCTGTATGCAATTCTGCTTGTGGGTCAGGAAACCACCCGGAAACTTGACAATGGCTTCCAGGGTGAAGACGCAAGATACAGTCCTTGGTGAGTATTGACACGCTTCCCAGGCCTCCTCCGTTTCTGTATTCTCTCATATCGTTTCATGGATGTTTCTGGTTTCTTTTTGGGGAATTACTTTTTGAAAACTGTACATTTAGCTGAGCAGTGACAGTAATCAAAATGAGAGGAAATCAGACAAATCCTTCCTCTTCTGTTTTGACCTTTAGGAGAGAAGGTTCAAATCAAACATTTGGTTCTGATCCATCTGTCGTAGAGTTTTTGGAATGCTCTCTTCTGCAGAGAGATAATATCTGTATCAGTCCTGAAAATAAAATTCTAGATTGGGTTGATCAGTGCCGATGTGTCCAATCCATAAGGTCAGATCTATTCAGTCTAATTATATGCTTTTGCTCTGAGCGATGTCAAGCTTTATTTTTTATTATTTTTAGAATTCCTAATTGCACGTTCTTGAACTATTTAAAAGGTTTGTTGCAGTATATGTTTTACATGTTTGACCAAGGTAGTCGAACCTGTTGTTCTTGTCAGTTTCGGTTTATTATTTATTTTACATTGGTTGTTATACTCCAAATTGCACTAACTGAACAAGTTAAAGTTGTGTTGTTTTCACGTGTTTGACCAATCTTGTGACGATATTGGTGTATCTAAGTGTGCTGCACTGGTGCAGAGTTATCAGATAAATTTGTAATTCAGTGCATTTATGTCTGTTTAAATAAAGAAACGTTTCAGGGCAGTTCTTCTGTATCGGATCGGTATTGGCTGATCCTAAACCTCAGATATCTGTTTCGGTATCAAAAGTGGATTGGTGCATCGCTAATCAAAACCTCGCCACTGCAACCGATTTAGATAATCAGTTAGTACCAGGTTATGATTCTGTTGAACCATATTTTATATCAGACAGTATTAACAAAATATATTTTCCTTCTTTTCATTCACTTTCTTTTTGTCTTTTATGTTTATATCTAAAAGCCTGTACGATTGGATGCTTTACCCCAAACGTATTGATACCCCATTAACCACAAGAAACCCATGTATAATGACTGAAGTGGAACATAATCTGAATGGTTTTTTTCTTTAGAAGAAAAAGTAAATGCATACTGAAAATAACATACTGTAAACATCTATGAACATATAAATAAGAAGAAAGAAACTATCATTCTTTGTTTTGTACTAGTTCACCTTTGCAGTCTCCATTTCAAGCAGACGTAAAGGAAGTAAGACAGACTGTTTCCTTTTTGAAGCATGTATTAGTTTAAGTGCTTCTAGCAGAAAACACTATTTATCCTTATGAAGAGAAATAGAGGGTAGCGGTGTTAAAAAACCTGATCCTATCTTCTACGCTTGCTCTGTTATTACCTCAGGTGTGAAATCTCTTCCTGCTCACGCTGGAAAACCAAGCGGGCGTGTTCAGCTGTGAAATTGTGTATTTTCTGCTCCCCCTTGCTCTCCTCCCTGTCGCTCCTTTTCTCTGCGCAGCAGCGCAAATAAAAAAATTGCAAAAAAACAAAGAAGAATTTTCTCTGGTTCCAAAAACAAAGTGCTACGTTCGTCAAAGTGAAGGCGTTCTGGCCCTGCATCCACATGATCAGGTGCCTTTTTTTTCCTCCCCCCTCAACTGGAGCTGACACTGAAGGGCTCCGACACCCTGACACAGAAGTAGCTCGGTGGCCGCGAGAGTCGAGACAGCTGACTTCTCACTTGGCTGGTTGAACGTGGTGCTGTCACCTGGTGAGAGCTCTGAGAGGGAATGAATCCAACGCAGCGCTGAGAAGCTCCGTAAAAGTCCATTTAAAGCAGGATGTAATAAAGTCATGGCAAACCAGCCTGAGTTGTATTCGTTAGTTAGCTTAACAACTACGGTACTTACCGACATCTCAATGTCCAGTTTTACTTTTGTTTTTTTGTCATATTGGTGTATCAACAGTCACTTTTAATAGGCAGAAGAAGTGAAGCACATTTTATGAAACTGCATCACTATTCGGACTCTCTGCAACATGCCTGCCTAGTTTCTCTGTCGTCTTTTCGTCAATCCTTTAACATTTTGATGGGCAAGGCACCTAACCCCAAATTGCCTATCAATCTGCATATGGGTGCATAAATGTGTGTGAATGGGTGAATGTGACTCTAGTGTATAAGCGCTTTGAGTGGTCAAAATGATTGGAAAAGCACTATATAAGTTCAGCCCATTTATTGTTCTTTTTTTTTAGTTGGGCAGGTTTTATGTTGTTTTTTTGGGCTGGAAACTGTGAGTCAGATCTGGCAACCCTGCCGTTAGCTCAAGCACGCAAATGTCATGAAACTTCCTCTAGGACGCTAAACTTTATGTCTGGATAATCAGATTCGACCTCAGGTAGGTGTTTATCTACAAAAACTGAAACTGGATCATAAAGTTGTTCAGGAAAGACTGTTCAATCTGGGTCATTGCAGATTTTAATTTTTGAAAATCTCCCACTTCCTCCCCTGACAGGTTCATTGTGCAGATGAATAATACAGGATTCAGTTTTAACAAGTAGAGCTTTTCTGTCCACTGTATATGTACTATTATGTGAGCATATCCTGCCACTGAAGCTTATATTAACATCTTAAAGAAAACTGATATCTACATTGAAATATGAAACAGTAGAAATAAAAATTCAAAAGCCAATGGAGTAAATAATAAATGGAGAGGTGAAACTTCACTTTATCACCAAGCCAAGCCACGTAAAGGGATATAGAAAGCAGCTCTGTTGAAGCCCATTACATGACTGAGGCCATTGCAGAAATTCAGTTGTTTTATAAAGCACATCCTTGCCAATAACAATACATTTGGAGCCCATTCAACGGGCAATATGAGCTCCATACCTTTTTATGACGGTATACATTTTCCCTTTGCGCAGCCTTAAGTTAAGTGAGGCTGACAGCGGGAACGCCTGCAGAATAATTCAACAGCACTGCTGGGAGAGCCAGAGAAGAGACAAAGACCCGCAGCAATCCGCTGTTCTCCTCCCGCCACCGCCATTACTGACACTATTGATTATGGCCCTGGGAGTGATGATGGCATTCGGCTCTCCTCCTCCAGCGGAAGCCACAATCATGCCGCCGTGTTGCCCAAATGATAGACTGTCTGGGAAATGAAAGAGGAGGTGAGAGCTGGGGGGGAGAGAGATAAGGGTGATTGAGAGAGATAGGAGAGGCAGACGGCGGGGGACGGGAGCTCGGGAGGGGAGGGTGAGGTTTTTTTTCCCGCCGAAGCGGAGGAATGTAATGCCGCTGTTAAAACACCGGGCCCTTGTGTCGGAATGATGTCGGAGGCAGCGGGGCCTTGGTGGAAACATGAAAATAGCATAATTGCCTCTTTGCCTGTTGGAATCACTAACAAGGGAGCCTGACATTTTCACGGGGTCTCTTGTTGCCATGCAGACACCAAAGCAGGTTTCTACGCTGGCAACAATGGCTTTTAAAGTGAGGAGGGGAGCAACCTGTACACACAGAGAAGATGTCGAAAAATCTGGTAGAGCATAATGTGGGATATCTGCATAAAACAGCGGCTTTAAGTGTTCCTCCGCGAGGACGCACACGCTCACACGCCAGGTGGCTCCTTGATTTAATTAGCACTGCCGAAGCTCCAATTAGCTACAAGAGGAAATCAGATGGTGCTTTTCATCCCAGCAACGAGCTGATGGGGCCCAGTAGGACTGTAAGCCTGCCGTTCCCCCCTCTGGGGAAAACTGTGAATCAGTCAGCTAGAAGTGGAGGAACGCAGAAGTTAGACAGCTTCAGAAATGTAGTCCTAATCCCAGAACTTTTTCATGGTTTCTCATGTTACTTCAATGTATTGTAGTGGGATTTTATGTGGTTTGTTAAGAGAACATTGGAGAATAAACTGCATGAAGAGAAGGGAACACGGCGGACTGGTCAGGGAGAAAGTTTAAATGTGAGTGAGGTTATAAAACAACAAAACCTTCAAACATCTCACAGACCTATTGATGTCATGCTTCACAAATGTGGCCTTTCTAGCGGAGCGGCAAAAGGAACGCTATTGTCGAAATTGTTTACCAGCAGGTCTCACGTTGGAGACCGAAAACATAGAGCGCATTCGAATGCTGAGCCCACATGCAAAATGTGATGAATGTGAGAACGTTGCATATCACCATAAGGACACTATTTGGTGATAAATGGTAGCGCTGTGCGTCTTCCACAACAGGCCGACCGCTCAGAGTGGAAGATGCTGAACCTTGAACAAAACTTACTAGAAAACACTTGAAAGTGGGGCAGGAGAAACAATCTAAGCATAGTTATTTTAATAAACTAACAGATGATTGGAAAATATATACATATATATATATATATATATATATATATATTAAAAAAGGACATTTTAATCTCACAAACAACCCTCATCAGAACATATATTCTTATATCTTGAACTGACTGTACATAAGCTAGATAAGGTGGTTACCTTTTTGTTTATCCAGCCTGTTTTGACAAAACAATAACAGCTTCATTTGTTCTTTTCTGCAATAAAACTAGCATTCTATATATGTTTCTATATACATTTTTATCAAGTCCTGGTTGATTTTCCTTCAGATTGCTTTTACTATCCCCCTCCCCTCGATATAACTAACATAGCATCAGAAAAATTATATGAATGCTCTGTAGAACATGGGTCTGCAAAAATAGCTCTTAACAATCCAAAGAGCTATTTTTGTTTCCTTCTCAGTAAAGCTAAATAAAACTCATCTGAAGCCGCAAATATTACATGACCTGTTGAGGAAAAAAAAGACGTATACCTGCAATAAGAAATTGTGGTATTAAAAAAATACAAAAAAACAAACATTTTATTTATGTTTAAGAAAATAGACTTAAACAAACATTAGCGGTTCTTTTAGCATCATTCTGTTAAATTAAAAACAAGAAATAAATAAATGAATTCATCCAGGAATAAAAACAGAGTAACTGCTTTGATAGTCAATTTTAGCCAAAATTATTAAGAGCCACAGCAGAAGGTCCACATTAGACCGCTCCCTGGTCTAAGTACATAAAATCCTATTTAGTGAACGTAATATTAAAAATAATGCCAACATATACAGTAGGTTTGCCTTTAAAGGAGGAGCATGGGCTCCATTTTCTGAGTTATAGCTCTAGTTCCAGCTACGATTCTTTTTGCATTTCATTTTGCGGCTCTGGAATTAAACTCCACGAACAGGAAAGACCGAGTCGTACTGGAGACGCGAGTCCGCGCTCACCTCTGGAGAGCTTTGAGTGACGGCTCAGTGGGCGGTCGAGGAAACTTGGGAGTCACGCTGGCATGAACACGCCGAGGGGGAGAGACTCAATATGACTTCCGCTTAAATTGGAAATTTCAAGGTTTCTGCACCAGATTTAGCTGCAAACACACCCAAACCGCGCGTGCACGTGCGTGTGTTTGAGAGCGCGAGAGTGGCTGTCTGTCACTAATTGAATTCAGGGACCTTGTCGCAGCGAGGCGCCGTTCATGGTTTGGTGTCGCTGGTCTGTTTATCGTTAGAAATCAGGCAAGCGTGTAATTGCTGTTTTGACACAGATGTCATGACTCTGACTTCCTGGGATTTTTTTTATTTTATTTATTTTTCCCTTCATCCACACTCGGTTTGTTTATATGTTCATGGATCGAAGCTCGCAGTGTTTTTTTTTTTTTTTTTTTTTTTTTTTACTAATACGCTCTGAAGCAGATTTGGACTGGACAGATGTAGCAACTAGCTGCTGTCCTCTGCAAAGGCTGAGAGCAGGAGCTTGAATAAACAGCATCGATGCAGAGATGCGGCGGGTTCCTGCAGAATAGATGGGAGTTAAAACGCCTGTTATTCCCTCAGTGTTAGTTATACATGGAGTCCAGTACGGCACGTTGTAAATGTATTCACACCCATCGAGCTTTTCCTTGTTCTGTCATGTTACAGTGACAAAGTTCAGTTTATTCTAGACAGAGCAACGTGCAGCTGTGAAGTGGAAGGAAAATGGTGATTAGTTTCCTAAATCTGAAAAGTGTGGTGTGCATTTGAATGGGTCTCCTTTTCTCTGAAATCCCAAGTTTTGCACCCGTTTGCATTCAGACGCTAACTGACTAGTAAAGGAGCTGCAGAGATCCACAGTTCAGCGCAAAAACAATTAGTCATGCTCTTTGAAAATCCATAGCTTTGAAAGGCTATGGACTTTTCAAAAATCCTTAATTTTTGAAAAAAATTATGGGTTTGTTTCCATGGAAACTGCAAACATGTGAAACAAGGTGCGCTTGTCAAACGAGTCCAAAGTTGAACTTTCTGGGCTGAGTACATGAATATGGCAGCGTCATGCTCCAGCCGGGCGAGGACATTACAGACACCGTTGATTGGAAGAGTTAGAATCTGACGATTCTACGATAAATCAATTGAATGTTTGACCAGCAGCGCAGTATTTACACACAAACAAAACTTCTTTATTTGGCAAAGCTCAAGTTCTATTCAACTGCAGTCGTGATTCATTTCAAAAACACTTTGCCGATCCCAAAACGAAATGAAATGTTGTAACTCACATGATCCAAGGCTCTTCAAAGAGTGGTTGTAGATGCTGATGGTTGTTCACGGGGAAGGATCTCCTGTAGGGGCCTGTATCGCAGCGGATTTTAAAAAGCCTCTGACTTAAGATTTAAAGCGCTTTAAATTCAGTTAGATTTTAAAAACCTCTGTCCATGTTTTTAAATTCACAGTCAGAATTTAAAATCAACGGCCTTTTGTAACATGTCCTCAAATGGGCAACAAAACAAAAGGACTCGTTAAAAAAAAGTCTGAGATCCTCTGCTTTAGATGCATGAAGCTGTTAGACACATCCTCTCCCCCCCCCCCAAAAAAACCCTGCAGCTGCAGAAAAGGGTGATTCTCTGTAATGTTATCTGAGGGAGTCACACGTTTCAGGTTTCTATTAGTAAAAACTGAAACCAGGTATTATTTCCCTCCAATTTGAAGTTGGAAGTTTAAGTTTGCAACGGGACAAAAAGGTAAAACATGAATACTTCTGCACTGCACCACAAGACTCCACACATGAAAAGACCGATGAACACAAGAGGACGCTGACTGATGCCTTTATTATGCTCTGTGCATATTTGGACATATTTCTGCTTCCCCCCCCACAGCTGCAGTACCAAAGATGCTCATCAAAGAGGCAGATGAAAGGCGGACCTCTCCGATCCAAACACTAACATATGGCTGCAGAGCTTCCTGGCTGGAGCAGCGGCGAGGGCGCAGCAGATGGAGGGCGGCCCGCGAAGGCAGCATCGACAGAGATGGGGCGGCTCAGGCCTCGCCTGTTTTATATGTGCATTTTCATACACACCTGGCTGCCACACCGACTTCAGTCAGACTGCTGGGCTTTTCCAGATGCTGCCCTTCCAAGTACCGAAAAAATAAATAAAAAAATCATTGATAAAGAATTTAATTCAACATGAAATGAGGTAATAATAGCAACACAAGGAGTTGGATAACTTTTTACCGGTTTGATATGTTATCAAGCTTTTATTTTTTAGGTGTTTTTTTTCCCTTTGAATAATTTTGTTAAAGCCTTGGAAAGGATATAGAAAAACAAAAGAAGTTTGTGTAAATTTTTTCCCCTAAATAAGCCAAGTTCAAAATATTACAATTTGAGAGCAAATCCAAATAACATTTCTTTCTTTCTTTCTTTCTTTCTTTCTTTCTTTCTTTCTTTCTTTCTTTCTTTCTTTCTTTCTTTCTTTCTTTCTTTCTTTCCTTCTTTCTTTCTTTCTTTCTTTCTTTCTTTCTTTCTTTCTTTCTTTCTTGAGGTAGAGTTGAGAAACTACAGCGTAAAAACCAAAATAAAATTTCAAGACGAAGTCTGAAACCAGTTACCACACCAGTCCAAAGCTGACACTGACTTGGTGTCGATATTGTTGATATTTTGCATCAATCTGCCCACCGCTAAGTAAAGTTATCTGGTCATGACTACATGGCAGAATTGTTCAAAAATTGATTGGTAGCCTGGATTTAAGTGGTTAACTAATGGTGTTAACTGCATATTTCACATCATCGTCCTCCTTTGCCCCCCTTCACAAAGCTACAACTTCTTGTTAAACCTGGATGAACTTCTAACTTCTAATCTTTCCGGCCAAATGAGACTCAGCGAAGTCGTAAAAGCAGCTTTCGATTCCTTGGCTAATACTCGTTAATTTGAGTGATGGTCAGTCACTGCTATTAAATGTCCATCTGACAGGAAAGGATGGGAGGAAATGGAAGATGTGATGAGATTAGATGGAGTGACAAATGGGCCATTATAAGAAATACTGCCACCATGTAAAGTAGCCGATTGACAGAGATGGATTTCCCTTAGATCTCCGGTGTCCGATGCATCAGCAGCGGCCGACTTTGTCCTTCGCTGATAAGTCCTATCAGCGACACGGAGTTGCTAGGGAACACTTCAAGGATGTAATTTGTCGTCTTTACCGTTAGAAGTTTCAAAAACATCAAATTTAAGCTGCTAAGTCACCCAAGGATGTATTTTTAAATGTTTTTCAGCTTTGGATAAAAAAAACAACCTTTTAGTTGACATGATTTTAGTTAGAGTTTGTCATGTGTGTCATTGGTTTGGATCTGACAAACCAGCACAAATCAACACATAGTTGTAAAATGGAAGGAAAACAAATATGTGTATTTAAAAAAAAAACCTATTTACAAAAACAAGCCGTGCATCTGGAAGATCCTGGGTTCTCTCTGTGGATGTGTGAGTTCTCTCGAGGTACTCTGGCGTCTTCCAACTACACAAGAACATGAGTGTTGTTGTGTAGGCGTGTGTGTGTCTGTGATTGACTGGTGTCCAGAGTGTAAGCAAAGGCTCCATTTTTGGGAGGCAAAATGGTCATTAAAAGTTTTATTCTCTGGATGTGCAAACTATGAAAGCCAAAAACCCAAAAGACGTCGAGCAATAATTACAAACTGTAGTTCTTTAAAATAATTGACTCAAAGCAAACGACACTTTTCAGGTTTTTCTGGTTAAACAGAGTTAAGGAGACAAGAAGATGTTAGCAAGAACATTAGAGTTATTCTGAACACAGGCTTTCATTTTCCTCCTTTTAGAGAATTTTCTTGAAATCTAACCCTATAAAGTGAGAGTTGCACACTCCCCGAGAACGCCGGCCTGCTGCGGTGGAAACCTTCCTCCCAAAAAAAGGCCAGGCTGGATTCTGAATGAACACGTCTGTGGCGACTCCCATTTCCATAGCGATCCATCTCTTGACAGGCGGACAGCAGCTCTGCTCTGACCAGAAGGAGTGGAGGAGCTTCTCTATCAAAACACAACAGTCGCTTTTTCTAAACACAGCCAATTAGGATGACGAATGGCTCGCGCCTCGCCGAGCGTCCCACGAGAGACGCGAACATACAGCCTGAATAACAAGGCAAACAAAGAACAACAAAAGGAGGACATCCGAGAGAAGAACGGGATTCTTTTTTTTTATCCAGGGAATGTGTTTTCTTTCTTTATTTTGTTTACTCCCTCCCCTCTGTCGATTGTTCTTCATCACACCTGACACCGTTCTGTTTAAGGAGATTTGTTTTGCAGGTTTTGATGCATCATAATGGATGGCCCTTTGAGTTGAAGCAGTGCCTTATGGGAAGATAGATTTGAACCAGAGAGAGGGCCTGATTGCTTCTTGTAGCTGGAGCCCCTCCCGTTTCCCCACCAGGGAGTGTTGTTATGAGGCGCTCAGCGTGCCGCAGTCTGGCCTCCAGCTACGACCTACATGATTACAAACAACAGTGCATCAGGGCTCCGAATAAAAAAAAACAAAAAAACTTCCGATTTACAGTCATTAATGCATTTTTCCTGACATCAGTTCCACGTTGCTCCGACGGTGGGGCAAAAATCTCCGAGTGCAGGAAGCTAAAGCTTCGCTCTCGTCGTCTGCAAATCTGTTAAGAAAACTCATTACTGAGAACCGCTGAGAATTACTGGCAAGAATCATCTCTAATGAGAGCTCAGCACCCAGAGGACAGCATGGCAGAGTGACGGGGAAATCTTTAGTTAGTGTGTCTATATTTATAGATGAATATTCCAGAGGTCAGCTGTTGCCTCGGGTTATGCAGGTAATGCAATCCTCCCACATCGCTCCGCACTCTTTATTGATTCTGTTATTATCAATGTCATATCCGTCCAGCAGTATTTATACCTCTTGAATGCATGTTAACTTTGTCCTTAATGTGTCTTGGGGAGTTTTTTTCCAGTTGGATTTGGACCGAACTTTGACTAGACCATTCAAACGCGTCGAAATGCATTAATTTAAAGCCTTGGTTGGATCGCAGATCTGGCTACGTTCAGGAACCCATCAACTCTCACCAGCTTTCTTATCCCTGCTGAGGAGACTCATCCCCACAGCATGATGCTACCACCACCATGTTTCAGTGAGTGGATGCTGCTGTCGGGGTGATTCATTTTTATTTTTTTTACCCTACATGGTTCATCGCCTAGGGTTTGAAGCCTAGATGACAGAACTTCTCACGTGACGCTGTTTGCTCACTAAAGTTCTCCTTCAAAGACCTACCTACCTACATTTATAAAACATTCAGAAGGGGGTAAATGCTTTTAATATTAGATTTTATTTAGGGGTTTCTGACTAAAGGGGGCTGAATGCTGCGGAGGCGTTAAACTGCCAGAGCTTAGAAATGAATTCAAGAGCAGCATCTTGTTTAAACCAGAAAACTTTGTGATGCAAAACTAGCCAAAACGAGAAAACGTTTTCATTTCAACAAAACTAAAAAAAGAAAATAATAATAACTCATTCTGAGATTTCTAGCTCATTAAAAACAAAAATACATTCTCCTTTAAGGTAGTAACAGTAAAATGGCAACACCTATTGGGATTTTTAAATGTCGCCCAGAAGAAACAAGGCGATAAAGAGTCTTAGTGAGACAATTTATGTTTTTAACAAGTCATAACCAGTCAGAGGAACTGGTTTTATATCTAGTTAAAACGGGAAACTTTTTGTTGTAATGACTCACCTCATTTTAACCAGAAACTCTGTCATTAAGTCGTCTCGTTATAACGAGGAAGTTTCTTGAAGAAACGAGTCTGTAGAACGCTAACACACGTCACTTTTTTTATTATTATTTGATTGTTTCTTCATTAGAGTATGTCACTTTCCTTCTACTTTACAATTATAAGGTATCCCAATAAAGTACAATTAGATTTGAAGCTTAATGTGACAAAACGGAACATTTCAATGAGTAACGGCGCCATTGCAAGGCAGTTCGTGACATTTTGGTTTCACACGCTCTTCCTCTCGTCTAGCTAAAGTCCACTTCCACGTTTCCAGCACAACGGCAATCTTCATTGGAGCTTCGCACAAATATATGCGAGCCGTGGCTCTGCTACGAGGGGAGTTATGTTCAGTGATGACAAGAATTGATTTCCAATTTCCTCCACAATAACTGCATCATTTCCAGCAGCTCTGGGCAATTTGGCCCGCATTACTGAGGCTGCTGGGGGCTGTAGATCAGGGTGACAGCTGTCTTCACCGGAAAGCCCCGCTCTCTCGCGTCGCAGAGATCCGCTGTGGCTGCTTCAATTTCGATGCGTCTCTTAGCGAATGTAGGGTTGGCACCTCTTTGATGAACAGAAACAAAAGTACTTTTCTACTTATTTAGGGTTTGGTTTGAGAGGACGCGGCTCAGAGTGGCTGGATGATGACGACATATTGGAACATACCGATATGTCGGTATGTTCCGACATATCGGTATGTTCCGGTATCTCATATTTCTATACGTTCGTTAGAGCGTAGACGATTTCAAAAAGCCTTTTCTTGTAATTTTGAGGATGAGGTGTTACAGGTGAAGAAAACGCAAAATTCAATGTCTCAGAAAATCAGCCTGCTATACATAATTCTGATCTTTTCCAGATGGAACCTTACAAAGGTTCCGTCGTCTCGCGTTTGTGGTACGGCAGAAAATCTGACACACAAGCAACAGCAATACTGGAGGACAAGACTGTTCCTCTTGGCTCGTAGAGGGCTAATTTTAGCTTCAAAAAATTAATCTGATTGGACAGCAGAAAAGACTATTGTTGTGTTTAAAATGTGCTAAGAGTAGTTAGCCTATCACCAAACCTGTACAGGCCTAAAATAGCATCTCAATGCTAAACATTTAGCATGATTAGCCCCCAATGCTAATCTCATCGGCCACAGTCCACATTTCTGAAGACAGTCCATGAATAATCGACAGTTCCTGGACGCTGAAAGGCTATAATAGCACTAATCATAATACCAGGCTAAAAACAAAACAAAATCTTTGTTGTTGAGCTTATATGTCCATTTGCTCAATAATTTAGCAACAAAAAAAGGGTTTTTGAATTAAAAATGTTGCTCAGTTTGCTGATGTACAGTTTTCAAGTAATCAAGTACAGACCCTGTAATTAACTGAACATTTTAGCCACTGATTAAGAATAAATATGTGGAGTTGAAACCGTCTTGTAAACAACTGAATGTATTTTCGCCTGTAGATCACAAAACCTGTCAGACTTCACTTCCACCTCTTTCAATTCATTCGTGAGCTTACAACTTCAGTATTTTTTATTGGAATTTAATAAAAACATATTTCAAAGCGGCACATAATTATGAGGTGGAGAATTTGAACTTTCAGACGCTCCTTAAAAAACCCCCCAAAAAAACAAACTATTGGCACTGTTACAGCGTTGGGGCAGAGCCATCTTTACTGAATTAAAATATCTAATTACAGAACGTCAGATTTGCCTGATCAGTAAGTCTGGGTTTTGTACTAAAAGATGTGTGAAGTTATTTCACATAGCTTCCCATTTCTTTACTTTTAAATTTTTTTTTATACACATTACTGATTCTATTTTCTTTCACAAACTTTAAATCCAAGTACCCAGAGCGGTGTTTTGATTCAGCCTCTTCCTGACAACTTCAGGTCACAGTAACCTGCACTGGTGGGCGGCTTTTACACTTCTCCAGCTTAGACTGGTATGCAGTTGCCTTGGTCTCTGCATCATTATATTAAAAAAAAAAATGCAGGTGGGAACAGAATAAAACTCCTCTGCGCTGTGGGCTTTCCTCGGTCAAACTGTCCAGGCAAAAGAACTTGGTGGAACAAAAAGTGTTGGATGAATCTCCCCAACTAAGACTGAAATATTCTAGGAAGCATTTTGTCTCAGTAGCTCAGTTTCCATTAACCATAAATAGCAAATAAATTCATGTTTTTCGGCAAAAAGATTTTGTTACTTCCTCCGTCACTGCCATAATTTTTAGTGACATCGCGTGAACAGGCTTATTCACACTCATTTCATTCCTTATTTAATGAAAATGCCACAATTGTGGAATTGTTTTTTTTTTGACATTAGTGGAATACCAACACAGTTTTGCAAACATTTGCTATGGAAATGCAGCTGGTGTCTCAGTTTACCATATGAAATATGTCCAAGTACTTTTAATGGAATCACAGCAGGATAGATAGATTTGATTCACATCATCTATCAATCCACTGTCTCTACTTTGCAGCCGTAAAGGTAATTAAATTCTGTAGGAAAACTTTTCATTCATGGCAAAGCCTCCAAATACGTCTTTAATCTAGTCACAAAACCTGCACATAATAACCCTAATAATAATAGGACTTGATATAAAGAAGAGAATAAAATTCCGTTTCAAACTTCAACACTCGATTTAAGCCCCTGGTGATCCGTGTAATGTAGCAAAGGCCTGGGAATTTTTGTGGCTGTTGACTAATGAGTTGGTTAATTCACAGCATGTGGTGTTGGGATAAATTAAAGTGCATTTTACACTACGAGCAGCCGTCCTCTGCTCCGGTTTAAAGCTTAAAGACAGATAAAGGTGAGAGAGAGGAAGGGAGGGGAGGGAGAAAGAAATCAATGTTTGAATTCATCTCTCCTATCCCAGGAAAGTGCGTGTTGTTAAACCAGTTCCGCTCAAGGCTGCGGATGAGCGCTCCTCTGACCCAAAATGACTCATCGATGAAACCATCTCTAACGCTTTCAGGCCGCCGTTAAGCTGCGTCTCGTTTCTTGTCGAATGGATGTCGGCAGATCAGAGTTACAGTCGGAGACGTAACTGCGGGGGGAGAGAGGTGTGAGGGGGCTCTCTGCTGATGCCGAAGCACCGCAGGGTCTTGTGGTTTTAAAGCCATATTGACCTCACCTTCAACACACTGGCGTGATAAAACTGTGGTTTACAGTGTGTCAGAATTGAATTGAGACAAGCGGCTGATTTGAACAGACATTCCTCCCTGTCACTTATGATCAGTGTATAGATAAAACAAGGATATAAAAACCACTCTGTCCAGGATCTACTTCTTGTTTTTGTTTTTGAATCAGTTTATTGAGCTCCTGGCCACAGGGTGGTGATGTTTGCCTTTTAATAACTTCTGTTCTCCCGTATTTTAATTGCCTGCCTAACACAGTGTGATCATGACTATTAACTTGTCAGAAGAGCAAAGAGCCCAGGGCTCCCCCTCAGGACTTCAGAGACACTTACTGTCCTTAGTGCAAATAGCGCTCATTATTAAACACTAATTGCTGAAAGTCCAGCAATGAAGTCAGTTCTCACATCCTGGGCTTCAGTGTTGCTTTGAGGTAATTGAATTAAATTGGAAATATGCGGCGTTATCCTCAAGACAGACGTGTTTGACCTTCTTGAATGTCATTTTAACAATAAATAAACAATTAACATTTCAAGCATGAAAAGCAAAAACTGACGGTCACAGCAATGTAGAGGTGCAAGTTCAATTTAGTTGCAAGCTTTCATTGCTATTCATTTTGAGAATTATGATTTCCAGTGAGTAACAAAATGGTTTTTAAAAAAACTTGGCATAACACAAGAATACAATTAAAAATCTATAAATATTACAATATGACCATGTTATGGCCTTGACACCTAAGAGAATAAAGGGCAAATTGACACTTGCAAGCTGTACGATTAAAGGAGAGGTACAAAAGGACATGGCTTTGGAAAGCTGAGTGGAAGGAAAAACTGCAGTACACAAAACGTGAAATTGAGGATGATTAGGAACACGTGTTAAGTTTCTCCTATACACGAAAAAAATACAAATAACTAAAAATAAGTTAAAAGAATTTGTTTTTTCTTTTCCTGGGGCCCAGAGGCTTCATTTGTAATAAATTCACAGATCACATCTAAATTTCACCATTTTTTTTGTAAACCTTGGAAATCTTTATAACAGGGGTGTCCAAACTTTTTGCAAAGAGGGCCAGATTTGATCAAGTGAAGATGCCCGGGGGCCAATAGTTTGTTCGGACATTTTATGACTTTTTTTTTTTTACCCCTCCAGGGGGTCTTTTGTGGGCTCTAGTGTCCCTTATGTGACAGCAGGCTGACAGGAAACAGGGAAGGAGAGGGGGGAAGACATGCGGCAAATGTCATCGGGTCCGGGAATCGAACCCGCGACGGCCGCGTCGAGGACTCAAGGCCTCCAAATACGGGTCGCCCTACGCCACCACGGCATGCCCTGGACATTTTTTAACTACAAAAGTTTCATGCAAATACACAATTTTCATTGTCACAATTATCTTTATTTTTCAAATGACAAAAAAACAAATATAAGCCACTCAGGCAAATGAGAACAACTCTAAAAACACAAATTCTGCCTTTCTTTCGTATCTGGAGAGTCAGATAACATTGAACAAACTGTATGAAATACCTTAAATTTACATGAGTTTAAAAATATCTTTGCCTCAAGAACATTTTAAACAGGAGTTATAAGTAATGCAAAGTTGTCTGTTATTATTAAATCTTAAAACAAGTGAATTCTGCTCGTCATTTACAATATCTACAGGTTCATAACCAAATCTTACTCAAGAGTTTAATAAAAATAAGTGCCATAAATCCAGGTGCATAAATGTTCGATTGGCTCTTCACTGCTGATAGTGACAGACGTTGCCGTTCAAAATACTCAGTTTTATGTCCTCAACTCTCAGTGCCACACTGTTACTGCCAGGCAAACATTTTTCTCAAATTCTTGCTTCTTCTCAGGGCAAAATGTTCTCCACCATTTTCATAACACAGTTTTGATAAATGTACCTGCAGTAGAAGGTTTGCCATGTTTAGCTATTAACATTAACTTCGTAGCTTTCTTTGGTGGTATTTTCTTTTGACTCACAGGCCCGCGTGAAGAATCGCTGTTGTGATGCCAGTGCAGCTTGGAGCTGCTTCAGTTTTTCAGCATGGTCACTTCCTGTTAGCTTGTTGTATGTGTTAGCATGTTTAGTCTGGTAGTGTCTCTTTACGTTGAAATCCTTAAACAAGGCAACCGTCTCACAAATTAGACAAGCACAATTGCCCTGATTTTCAGAAAAGAAGTGTTATAATTCCCATCTCTCTTGAAAGCGGCGGCCCTCACTGTAAACTTGTTTTCTTTGCAGTGGCCATGGCAGAAATGAGTGGAGAGCGGTTCGCTGCACGGAGGCAGACTGATAGTATTAAAGTGGTGCTGCCACCATTTGGTGAAAGGAGGAATTACAGTTTCAAGTTTTATGATTTATTTATTCTGTTTCACAGTGCAGGCGGGCCATAAATAATACATTATAAAACCGAAGCTGCGGGCCGTATGAAATCTGACCGCGGGCCGTGATTGGCCCCCGGGCCAGACTTTGGACATGCCTGCTTTATAAACATCAGCCAGAATTGCACGTATAACAGGAAGGCACTAAATCTTGAAATCTTTTTGTTTGTTTGTTTTAAATTTATTTTCATGTTTTGTTTCTCACAAGAGATTTTGAGCTTTCCACTGGCTGGTCTTGAAATGACCAACAACATAAACACATCTATATTTATGTATTTCAATGATATTTTTGTTCTGACACATTGTAAAACGTGTTGCGAAGGCATGTGAAGAGCTTTCGCGTTTACAGTCGCTCCTTCGTCCCCCCAACCTCTCTCACATGATTGCTGAATGATTTATTGATGCTCCTGTTACACACAGGGACGCAGCGTGGCAGGCAGAGAAGCACGGGGGTAAGATGTTTGCTACTAAGGCTTACCCATTCCCATCAAACTCCGCCGTCGTCTCTCTGCTCATTAACGCAGCCTTCCTCTCTCCTCAGGGCTCTTTAATCTCAGCCTCTCTCTGTCTCCCCTGTGCTGCGTTAGAAAGAAGGCGTTGCAGAGGGAGACGTATCTGGAAGGGCAAGGATGTTGACACAGCCAGCTATTGAATAAAGTCATGTTGATTTGGTAGGAACCATGTCTCACTTTGTGAGGCTTTACATTATTTATCTGTGGAGCGCTCCTCCACCTTAAGAGGCTCCAGTGCCTCTCTGTAGTTTCTGTGCTCGTTGCGTCGTTAAAAGAGTGCAGACAGGCAGTTTGCTTCGAGCTTTGTTCTGAGAAGGAGCTTCTTGGTTTTACTCTGGAGCTTCAGAAAACACATTTTGCTTTCGAAAATTCTTAAATGTTGGAGATTAAAGCCTCAAAACGGATATTAAAATTTAACACCAGGAGATAATTAGCTTATTTTTTACGAAGGTATTCATACCCATTATAACTTGAAACTTCATTCTCCTTTTTGAGGATTATTTCTTAACATATGATTTTATGTGCATTCAGCACATTTCTGCACACACACTCCAAACCCCTCTCACCCCCAAAACTCTTGATACATCAAACTTCAAATGCAGTTGACTGTAAAAAGTGTCAAAGATAATTTTGTAAGTTCATCAAGTGTTAAACTTTCTTGTATCAACTGACAGTTCCCCAACATTTATTTGCTGTTCAGCCAGCCGATAAAAAGGCCCAATTTTCTTAATTTTGGGGGATAGGTGATCGGCCAACATTTACCTGCGAAGGTGATGTTATCCACCAAACATGTCTCGGCAAAGCTTGTGTGCTTTGTATGTTTTTAACATCGTCTATATATTTTATGTTGTTTTTGCATGTTTGAAATGCATGTTTGAAAAACAAATCACCCCTTTAGGGGACAATACAGAAACTGAACTGACCTTAAATATTCCTACTTGTTTAAATATTCATGTTCCCCCCTCAATGGCAGTACCCCCCGCCATAGGGGGGCGCCCCACACTTTGGGAACCACTGTTTTATACAATATCACATAAAAAAAAAAAATAATAATAATTAAATTTCATTTATAAAGAAAACAGTACACATTTTAACGAATACGTATGAAAAATGCATGTAAATAAAAGAAATATAGATTATTGTTTCAAAATTAGGCAAAATACATTTATTCAATAATTTAACATGCGTTTGTACAATTCTTCAACACATTTGACATCTCTATGTACACTTGAGTAAAAACTTACATAAAAAGTATAAACATTGTATAGTTCATACATAACCAAGTCAAGAACATCCTTAAACTGTGTTTTAACATTAAAACAGATGCTGAAACAATACAAAGAAAATATGGCGGTTTCTCTGGAGTTTACGTGTCGTCCTCCTGTAGGAGGTGCTCAGGTAGCGAAGGTTCGTTGAGAAGTACACTCATTTTCATCTGTGTTTCCCCATCTCCTTCCTTTTCCAGAAAGAAACATCAAGTAGGTAAGCATTTCCATGTTTAAATTTCAAAGTTGGAAATTTGAAATTTAAACATGGATATATATATATATATATATATATATATATATATATATATATATATATATATATATATATATATATATATATATATATATATATATATATATATATATAATTTGTTCTCTTTAATTACAACAAAATGATTGCCGGCAACAGCAGTTCAGACACAAACAGTGGACTGACTGTTTTTAGGGTTGTGTTCATACTGCAGCCTGGAGTGACCCAATTCTGACTTTTTGTCACCTTTTTGTATCTTTTTTTTGCGGTTGTCATTCACACTTCCAAAAATATGCGACATATGTGTGCTCCAGTGTGAACTGCAAATGACCTGAAAGGGTGCCGCATGTGCAGTAGAGGGTGCAGTAACGTCACACGTAGAGAGCGATCTCAGTGTTTTACCAACCGCCATAAAAAAGAAGTTCTCAGTGTTTGTGGAAGTAAACATCGATTCTAACGGTGGAGCATAGCTTACGATTTTGAAGTTGTTGTCCGACTGGTGCAGACAAACTAACAAATTAATCCTCATTATAGTCCGCCATGGTTGCTGGTTTTCTTTCCGCTTGCGCGTAACAGGATGCAGAATAGGAACATTTGTTGAGTGTTACTGACGTTCAGGTCAGATGAATGCGACCTGGACGATACCTCACATTTGAATCGGATACATATCAGATACCTAAATGGCCTGGGTCGCATTTGAAAAGACTCTGACCTGTGTTATTGTTCAGTCTGTCATGAAAAGATCAGATACAGATCGCATTACGTCCAAAAAAAAAAAGTAAATAAAATGGAACTGGGTCATTTCAGGCAGCAGTGTAAACACAGTCTAAGAGTCAGACTCAGTCACTTGGTTCTAGTGAAACAAACTCTTAATGTTTTAGAATATCAAGACACTTAGGACAATTTATGCTCTCAAATCTGTAGGAACAGTTTGGTTTGCCCCATTCTTGTTCTGACATGGAGATGCACAGACAGATCCATGAAGACATGCATGACTGGGTTTGCTGTGGAGGAAACCCAGTCATGATTGGCCTGCACAAAGTCCTGATCTCAACCGACAGAATATCTTTAGGATAATTTAGATTGAAGATTACAAGGACTTCTTTTCCAACATCAGTGTCTGACCTTATGGAACAATAGTTAAAAATTCCCATAAATACATTCTTAAACCTTCCAGAAAGAATCCTCAGTATTGTTGAACCTGTGGGCCGACATCTTATTAACCCTTAATAATCCAGCATGCATGAGAGTATTAGGCACACGTGGGTCTATTAAATGGACAAAGGGCCTAAGCATACCGTCAGATTAGTTACAATTTATGTTTGTTCATAATTGGCAACTTTACCTTCTTGCTGTCGTTCAGCGCCTGCATGATTACTGCCACCACCAAGTTCACGAGAACAAACTGGACCGTGATGACAAAGGAGGTGAAGAAAATGGGAGAAGCCCAGGCCAGGTAGGGATGACACCACCTCTCGTCATCGATATCGCAGTTTGGAATTGTGTCCTGCAAGGCAGAGATGGAGATTTTATTTTGTATTTTCTAGAGTAATAAATGGCTAAATTCAATAAATATAGAAACATTACACAAATGAATAATTCAATAGTGGGAATCTTCTATTCCCACCGTGTGTCCATTTAGCAGTTGTGCAGATAGATAAACTCTTAGATGATTTATGGGCATGTGCCACTTTTTATTGACATTACTTTGTTTCAGTGCCAAAAGAGTGAAAATACAAATAAACATGGAAAACACAATTTAGAATGCAAACTGTTATTCTACTGCAAAGCCATCACTATCTACAATCACTAATACGAGGTACAACTACATTTAATTTTCCTTTGGGATCAATAAAGTATTTTTGAATACTTAATTTTTGGCCAAAATAACTTGATTGTGCAAAAAAAGAGAAGAAATTAAAATCCACTTTATAAACTCTTTTGTTTTCAATATAAATGTCCATAAATATAGGTTAACAATGTCTCAAATATGCAACAAAGGGGAATGGAGAAAGACTAACTAAATACTGACGGACAGCCTGTGTCAAACATTACGCATGTGCTACTGATCTCATTCTACTGGTCAATAACAAACTTAACATTGCCACAGGTGTTTTTTAGAAGGAGAACAACTCCAGTAACAAGCCTCAAAAAGGTCTTGCATGTACCTCAAGAACTGACCTTTATTTGAAGCTTCCTAACATTCCCATCTCAGCAGCAAAAGGTGTTAACCACAACCCACATGGGCCACTGGTTCCTCTTGGTTTGACAGTCTTTTACTAGCACAAGATCTCCAACTTGAAGATTAGACTTCACTGATTGCCAATTCCTCCATGGCTGTAAGGTGGGCAAGTATTGACTCCTCCAGCGATTCCAGAAAATAATGGAGCGATGTTGCAACAGCCTCCAGCCTCCAAAATATAAAGGAATCTCCAGTTTTCTAGGGAATGAGGGTAGCAGGTGTGAGAATAAAGGGGCAGGCAGGATCACAAGAGACCAGAGTTATAGCAACTGTGGCTATGTGGGTAGAGTAGTCATCTTGCGATCAGAAGGTTGTAGGTCTGATTCCAGGTTCCTCCTGCCACATATCGATGTGCCTCTGGGCTTAACCACTTAGCCCCACTTAACCGATCTGCATATCGGTGTATAAATGTGTGCGCGTTTGTGAGTGCGAATGGGTGAATGTGACTCTAGTGTAAAGCGCTTTGAGTGGTCAAAATGACTGGAAAAGCGCCATATAAGTTCAGTCCAATTTCAAAGCTTGAGAACTCACAATGATGGTTCCCTCAGCTGGTAAATAGCACCTTCATGGATGCAAGTTGGTGCTCAAGAAAGTTAGTTCCACAGTCGGATCTCAATTGCTTCACCGGTCCATGAATTGAAATGAATCTTCAAAGGGGTTAAGGGTTGGTAGGTCTTCCATGTTTTTGTTTTTCCATATTCCATCTCAATTCACGGCGGATGACACAGTGGTACATAACCGAGCAGATGCATCATTTTCCACCGACAATCCTAAGGCCAGCTGATCTCACATCATCCTCTGGAAATAGCTTGTACAGCATCAGGAATGTCTAATGATAGTGGGATACCGGAAGGATCATCAGATGGTCATGATTAGGAAAAATTTATGGGTTTGCTTCATCGTTTTAGAGATTGACTTGTGAGAGACAGTCTCCTGCTCTGAGGCAATGTGACGGTTTTCTGAGATGGCTATGTTTACGATCTCTTTCCGATCCCTAATACATGCAAATATTTCAGGGTTCACTTGAGGTTTGAAGGTTAACTTGTCTGTGTTGATGCCCCACCTTCCTCCAAGGTGGCTTTGAATTGGTGGAGGGGCTGCTGCAAGGTTGAGATCTTTAAAGCCCTTTGCCAGGTCCTCCTTGTGGAATGCTTCCATTATAATAATGCCATTTCATAGAATCTTGTGCAACCTTAAATTGGATATAGTCAATATTTGCTGAGTGTTTTTGTCAATGGAGCTTGCTTCGTTGCTAGATGAAAAGGAGGCAAGGCCATCATCAATGTAGAAGTGACATTCCACAAGATGTTGTGTGGAATGTCACAAAACATCTTTTGTGACATTTGGTGCCACAATCACTATATCAGCTTGGTGTTGTATTGTCATGGTTTTCCTGGTCTTCTGATGCATGACAAAGCCTATAGCTACTGCAGACAATGGGTTGCTGCCATGAACATGTACTGTCATGCAATACTCCACAATTGGTTGTACCATTTCATTGTTTTTATGCCATAGAAATTGTAAGAAGTTCAGGTACAATGAAATTATGCTGAAATGTCGTGGAGGTTGAGACAATTCAACGGGAGACTTGTACAATACATTTTGATCAACATGACAAAAGCAACTGAAAATGTAGGAAAAAACTGAGAAATGTACATAATTGCTTAGGTGATGTGCAAAAGCATTTGCAACTTGTTGCAAGAAATAAGAAACTGCTTTCCTGATATGTGCCAGCCAAAACGATTTGAAGATTGAACAAGTAGTGTGGAGAATTTCAAATCTGTTTTGAGAAATCACTGAGAAACTCTAAATAAGCAACTAGATAATGACACAAGATTTTATATAATGAGTTTTAGTAGTTTTAGCATATTATTAATAAACTATGCTCACGTTATTATTTAATAATTCATTGTGTTCATACATACTTTCAGGATGCCGCTCCAATTATCTCCTGTGCTGACTTTGTACAGCGTTAGTAAGGACAGCATGAAGTTGTTGAAGTCACTGAGGCGGTGCAGGCCGAGGCAAGGGAAGTCTAAGGAGCATGCTGATCAACAGAGACAAACAAAATTCCTCAAAATATCTGTTTAATCTATTGTGAGCATTTACACTGTAATGATCTGTGTGAAGAGTTTCAGTCAGGTCTAGAGGAGCATCAAATAGTCATCAGGCTCCTCCTAGTTTTAGTCCATGAGACAGATACCCTGTCTACTTTAAGACGAGGCTTAAAACTTTCCTTTTTAATAAAATTTTAACTCAGAGTGGCTTAGCCTAGCCTAGATATCCCTATAGTTTAGCTACTAAATGTTTTTTGTCAACTACAGCGATAAAACTAAACTTGACTTATAACTAGAATGGAGTTGGACTGCATGTAATTAAATCTGCCTGTGCGAGTGGCTTGTGAAATGGACTCTATATTTCTGTACAGAAACTGGATGTGTTTGTCTTGTAAAGTGCAAAGAGGTAATATTTGTTGTGAATTGGTGCAATATAGATGAACTGAAGTGATATAAACTGAACAAAGGACATGAATTTTACAATTCCAACAATCTGTATATGATTCATTCTTTGGTTTTTCCGTTTCAAAACAAAAAATTGTGTGTTCATCTTGTTTCTTTTGTCTTAAAACTAAAATTGAAAACAATTCCAAAACTAAAAAAGCAAATTTGAGATTACAATTTTGTAAGTGCGCCATCTGCAGGAGGATTCAATTTTTACTTGGCACTAGAAACAACTTTGGTCATTTCTAGAGCCACCTCTCTTCGCTCGACGCAACACCCACACATAGCTTTGTGACATCTGCTGCAGATATCAGCGGTTTTATTTTTACTGCCGCTTTTCTGGACCTGGCACTTCCTGTGGACAAACAAATCACAAACAGAATGGCGACATCTGAAGAGGGCGCAACACTGTAAGATGATGCTATCCCGGGAACTTTGCTTCAATATTCTTCAATACAAAGGCAGAGTGTGGAGGAACTTAAATGAAGGTTAAAATGAAGAGGACTCAAAGTAAGTGGAAAGAAGGCAGCATTGGTTGAAAGGTAGGCTTTTGTTTTTTTCTGACTTCGAACAGTGTGGTAGCTAGCACTAAGTGATCCTTGCTTACCTTGCAGAGTTCCTCCTCGGCAATCGGTGTAGTTGAAAATATTGATTCATCAATGCTTTTCAGTTCGTTTTTCCAATTAAATATCAATTTGTAACATCAATGGTCAATCACACCATGGTGAGCAAAACTGTCGTGAGCAGCTCACACGATCACTACATCAGCTCGGTGTCATATAAAAGTTCTTCCTCTTGAGCTTAGCAAGTAACTGTTGGTGGACATTAAATTGTACATATCAATAGCCTAAATCAGATGATTACAAAGTCTGTTATTCTGTCGCACAGACGTTCTTGCCCAAAAGACACCTTACTGCTCTTGTTTGTCCAAAAATAAAATCCCATTTGCAATCAGTGCCATTGATCCTTTGCAGGCGACACCACGCTCTTCAGAAAGTGGATCACTCCGCCATGACAGATGTCAAAACAACCTATGTGCTCGTTAACTCCTGTAAAGCTTGTCAAAGTCAGACAGCTGTTTCCAACTTTTGCAAATACCGATGTGTTAGCCGCAACTAGGTGTGCTGCTTCCATTGACAAATTAGTTTGAGTAGCACAAGTAACAACAACTTGGGAAAACGATCACAGTTGCTCCGTTTAATACTCCCTGCCCCTCACTTCCGATGTCCATCATGGTGCCTCAACCTGGTTAGGTGATGTAGCTGCACAGGGTCAATAACAAGTGATATAAAGTTGTCCACAACGTGTTCACGAAAAGTCTTCTGCAATTATTATCAAAACAGGAAAGTATCATGATTTATTTGAATTTTTTTCTGGACATCATTTCTATGAAAAATTGGTAGTCCAATTTTTCCAGAGACTCTCCAAGTCTGTATTTTTTACTCCCCGTTTTCTTCAAATAAAAAAGGCCAATGAAGGCTTTCAGATTGGCCACCATCATGCACTATGAACTGCCTTCAATGGGCCTCAGCCACTGATCTGCTTCAGCATTTCTGGGTCACTAACACAAAAAAAGTTGTTAGCAAACTATTGCTTTTGCTCCTTGCCTGGGGTGTGATTTGGGGAGGGTAAGGAGTTGATTCTGGTCTGCCTTGGTCACAGTTGGAGTGTTTCTTTAGAGGGAGTCGACACACTTCATCAACATCTCATGATACTACCTTAAGCAAAATTGATTTAATATTACAAGAAAGCAATTAAGATTAGAAAGCAGAATAATCTGTACACTCATCTTCTTTGGCGACTTCCGTCATTTCTGGTATCGCTATATATTAAAAAACAACTGTATATTTTATTTTGTTTTTGGATTTTCGCCTCACCAATCACCTCATGTTGTGCTCCGTCCCCTCTTCTCATGCCTCCCCAGGCATCACTCCATTCATAAGGCCCTGGATCCTGCGTACGCCTACTCCTCGGTTGAGCTCCTCCAACACCTCCAACCCTTCTCCACCTTCAGCTCTCTCCCTACAGTCCACTGGCATCGTCTCCCCCACCAGTGTCTGAGCCCTGGGGGAAATCGTCTCTAATCCTTATCCTCAGCAGTTCATCCTCAGGATAAACTGCGCCACATCTTCTGCCGAGGTCCAAGCGCCAAAGAATTTTACTTGTCAAATAAACTTTCTAATAGCTACTTTCTCTCTGTGTGACTCTTTCCCGGTTGTATTTTAATTTCACATTTTTTTCATTTAGGTTTTAAAGACAAAAACAAACTTTTTCGTTATCCAACAATAATTTTTCGTTTTGCGATTTTGCTTAGAAACAAAAAAACCAAAGAAAGAACCATACACTGATTACCAACCTCCTGGGCAGCCCATTTTTGTGTGTTTAGTGGGTTAATAGTGGGACTAACCGAGATTGCCAAAGAGCTCTACTCCCAGGGCAGCATAGATGAAGAAGAAAAACATGAACAAGAGACTGATGTTTCCAACCTGAAATCAAAAAGCAGGTTAAATGTGCTGGTCATGAAATTTGCACCGTGCAGAAGCAGAAAATTTAAAACAGTGTTTGGTGCCTTTAATAGTAAAGACAGTATTTCAGTGGAATTGTATTCATTTGCTCTAAGGAGTGGGGACCTAACAAGATTTAATGTTCTTCACACACACACCCACACACACACCCAATATCACACACACACAATATCACACATGATATTTACCACACATGGTAAATATAAAATAGATCATGTGTGATACATATCACTATCACATGGTGATATGATGTGTTTTTCTATTTTGATAAATTTGCAAAACTTTCTACATTTCTGGGGTTTTTTCTGTCAAGATGGGACGCCGAGTGTACATTAAAAAGAATTAGTATGAACTTTTTTGGTTTTAGCAAATGGCTGCAATGAAACAGAATAAAAAATGTAAAGGGGTCTGAATACTTTCCGTACCCAGTGTAGATTTAGCCAAATCCGTCTCTGCTTTACTCATAATTATACAGTCTTCTTGAGACTCCCCAGGCCATAGAGAAAACTGGACAAAGTCTGTGACTTTTACTATAACTGGTTGGAATTTGACTTGCACATACGGGCTTGCAATGTTATGTGACACAAGAAAATTGAAAAATGTTCAACTTTTGTCCCATGAGTGGCGAAGACTTTTCCCTTTCACTGTCGTTCATCGCTCCCCGTGTGCCGAGTCTTTCACCCATAATACATGAAAAGGAGCTAGCTTGCTAGCTAGCAAGAGTACATTAGCAGCTAGATACCAGCAGCTCAACTGCCTTGAGTCAGTTCATCGCAATGAAGATGTCTGCATGAGACTTAAACTTCTTTCTGACAGATAACTCCTAAAATCAGGGGCGGGCATTTACCATTCATCTTAATTAATTTTTTTTCATAAAATTTTGATTTATTGTTGTCAAAATTAATTCAAATGAATGTTTAAAACCCTTAGAGTTGTTCATATTGTTGGGATTGTTATATTTACAGTTTTCACTGTTTGTTCAATAAAGGTGTATCAATAAATATCAATAAATGTGAAAATATACCTATATGCAGTTACTATGTGGATTTTAGGGATACAAATCACACTGGTGTCCTAAATATGTGTTTTTAAAAATGGGCATATTCCTTAAGAGATTGTGATTGCTGCCATTCAATTATCTAAAAAACAGTAACAAATAGTTCTTATTGTCACCTTTATCATTATCACAATAGTGATAACACTTTTAATTCCATCCCTTCTTAAAACTACACATATGAGAATATATGAGATTAAATAATTTTGTCATGACAAAATTTAAGACAAAGTAAACTTTAGCCTTAAATTTAAGACAAAACATTAAATACACGTGATTAATGTATTTAAGGTCAATTAACATTTTTGGTTTATGAATTTAAGACATTTTAAGGCCTTCATTTTATGTACGTGAATTTAAGACTTTTTAAGAATGCGTGGACGCCGTGATTCTAATGCCACAACTGCATCCAGTTTTTGTCATGCAAAGAAAAATCTTCATCCTTTGATTGTTATGTTAAGAGTTATAACTGAAGGTGAGAAAATTATGAAACGTCCCTGAAAACCTCTTTTTTTATTTCCCTGTCTTAAATTTTGTTTTGGATCAAATTATGAAGGTTTGAAACTACTTTGTGTAGGTAATAAAAAAATATTTATTTTGGAACATTTCAAGTTAGAAGCATTTTTTTTCCTGAAATCCAAGTTACCACAGTGTGTGTTTTACCTGCGACAGAGTCCTGATGATGGTTTTGAGCAAAACTTTGATCTTTGTGGTCTTGAGAACTAAACAGAAACATCAGAAACTGTCAGGAGGAGCAGTCCGAGGCTAACCACAACACATTTCACCTCAGTGTTTGGTTTTGTACCTTGTGCAAGTCTGAGGACTCTGACCACACGGAAGATGCTCATATTGATTGGGATCTTTTCAGCGTGTTTCACCTGAGCCACAATGATGCTGACGATAGAAATCAGGACGATAAAAATGTCCAGTATGTTCCAGCTACACACGTATAATAAGACACATTAAGGGCTTGGGAAGCTAGAGTAGAAAAGAGAAGCGGTGAGAGAAGGTCTCTTACCCATCTTTCAGGAACCTCACGATGCCAAATGCGATGAACTTCAGTATGATTTCAATGACCAGCAAGAGGGTTAAGATGTAGAAGACGCTCTCTAAAATAACTGTTACATACTGAACAAAGACACAACTTGCTCAATCTCTTACCAAGAACTGAAACAAGCTAATCTTTCAGTCTGTCTCAACCTGTGTGAGGGTGTTACCATAGGCTGTTGGAAGTGTTCTGCTCCCATCACAAACATACTGATGAAGATGCAGGTCGTAATGGAATATTCCAGAGCAGGACTGGTACAGATGGAATGTATTTTTCGACGTGAAGCGGAATACTGAAGGAAAAACGCCTCATCTTCAAGCTCTGGAATACATACGTTTAAAACATACGTGCATAACGATACCTGCAGTGCCTTACAAAAGTATTCACATTTGCTCATGTTACAGCTGCAAATTCCAGTGTATTTCTGTATCAACATAAAGAAGAGTAGAATTGCAATGCGGAAGGAAAATTATACATGGTTTTCGCTTACATTCTTACAAGTAATGGCATTTGTCTCTTTAGCACAAGTTTACTCAATACTTTTTGGAGCCCTACACTGCTGCTTTCAGCTTGTAGAGGTGATTGTATTCACTATAGATAAGTCAGATCATAACCAGTCTTACCAGAGGACGACCTGGACTTCATTTTCTGAGCTATTCGCTGCTCCCGTTGGCATTTGTGGAATGTCTCCACCATCACCCCAATGAACATGTCGAGCAATATAAAGCTCATCAGGATGAACGAGATAAAGTAGAGAAGCATCCACAGGTTGTGGTTGGGAATAGGCTGAGAACAAACACATACACAGAAAACATCTATGTTCCTTCACTGGAGTCTGTACCTGCATGCTTGATGTTGGTGCAATAAATTTTCTCTCTTAAAAACACCACAAATGGTAGAAATGCTGCTTTGCTCTAAAACAGTGTTTCTCAAACTTTTTCAGGCTGAGGATGACTTAACCTATTTAACAAACACTCATGGACCACAGAACCTGAAATTGCCTCGCGATAACACAACGTCTTAATATATACAACCTGAAATTGATATGCTAGTCTCTTAATGCACTTATTGTAATTTTCTTTGTTCATCCATGCTGTTTGGTAATTGTAATTCAGGGCATTTTGAGTTATTTACAGGTACTGAAAGTGAGGGATTCTATGCTTTCCCTTTATGTCAAACACATGGAACTCAAAAAAGAAGCTGTTCTTTACTACCAAGTATTGTGTGTATTAATAACGTTTATTAATACACACCACTTATCCCTTATTATTCAGCTTCTTTTACTTAGAAGAATAAAAGAAAAATAGACTTGAGTTGCTTTGCCAGAAACAAAAATCCTCTTCTGCACCATTAAATATAAAATTAAGCACCTATTTCTATCAACTGTATTTACCTATTGTGTTTAATAAATTTAATTTAACTACATTTTAATTTATTTAATTAATAATTTTTAATTAAGTAAAAATTAATAAAAAAAATAATTTTTCATTTTTAAACGACTATTGTTTTAACAACAATAATCGTTAAAACAAAGAACAGTTCTCACCAACTGAGACTCGTTCTTGCCATAGAGCCGTTCAAAAGAACTGAATTGCTCGTGAACGGCATCAATGCCCTCAGCAGGTATGACTTCCTCTGATCATGTAAGTAGACCTTGTTTTCTTTCCACCGGTATGTTCAGTTTCTCTTTAGAGTGACCCGGTTTTAAGCCACTTATCATTTATTATTCTGTGGTAAGCTAGCTACATACGTCGCACTTTGAACTCACGTCACGGCAAATAAACGGCTGTTTACAGGCAGTGTCTTGCGGACCAGTAGGGGGCGCCCATGGAACGCCAGTGCTCCGAGAAGCGCAGTATGTGAAAGACTGCTCTACTAGTAGTACACAAGTCATTGGTCTCTGCTGTTATTTTTTAACCACATGGAAACAACCAATTGGTATCAGTATGTGTGCCCATCTAGAAAATTTTTAACCACTTCTATAGTTGCTGCGGTTACCAGTATTTTCTGTGCAGACACAGCAAACTTAGGGAGAAAGGGCAAGCAAGATCTAAAAAGTCCCTATTCGCAACTAAACTAATTTTCTTTGCAAAGTTATCAGCAGGCGCTTTTACAAAAGAACTTGGGAAATCTTCAGGAACTGTGTTTCTTCCATAATTAAATCTTTCTCTTTTCCATTCTGTCAAGCTCTAGCTGCATGTAGGAGTGAAACCAAATACCTGCTGGTCCACTCCAACAGCATCAAGCCCGTCATACATCAGTTCGACCCAGCCGTCCTTGGAGTACATGACAAACACTGATATCAGAGCCTGAAAGAGATGCACAATGCTAAGCAATAATATTTCGTCAAAGCCATAATCAAAAATCATCACGCAAATATAATTCAAATATATTGGTCAATGTTCACTTGCTACTAATCAAGGGCAATTCTAAACAGGTGGATTTTTAGCCTTGATTTAAAGGAACTCGGTGTTTCAGACATTTTGAAGTTTTCTGGAAGTTTGTTCCAGATTATAGGAGCATAAAAACTGAATGCTGCTTCTCCATGTTTGGTTCTGATTCTGGGGATGCAGAGCATATTTGAACCAGAAGACTGCAATAACAAGTGTTTAATGTATTTTGGTGCCAGGTCATTCAGTGGTTTATAAACAAACAGAAGTATTTTAAAGTCTATTCTCTGAGCTGGAAGAAGGACTTCAGAACCGGGGTGATGTGCTCTACACCTTTGGAAGAATGCCACCAGAAGTCAAAGGTGAAGTTTGCCATGAGTCCTGCAGGAGACTCAGCAAACATGTGGGAGCTCAGATGAGATCAAAACTACACTTTTTCAAACCGTTATGCGTACACTATTTTGTCATGAGGGAGGAAATGTAGCGGCAGCATCATTCTAAAAGGATGTTTTACTTCAGCAAGAAAAGGAAGATTATCAGAGTTATTAGAAGGATAAATTGTGCTAAAAAGGGGTAATCCAAGAAGAAAATTCCCTGGAACAATCATTGGATAATAATTCCTGTACATAAATGAAAATGTATTTTCACAGAAGCTACTCTCTTTTGCTCCCAGTTAATAATTATTCACTGCTTTGTGTTGATCTATCACATAAAGTCATAACAAAAAAGGTGGAAGTATGTGATTGCTATGGGAGAAATGTTTGCGAACCAGACCTTGCTTTAATTTGAAAATGTTAAGACAAGACAAAAGGTACATGATTACTGGAGGTCACTCTTATGTTGTAGAGCAGAGATGTCAAACTCATTTATATTTCAGGTCACATGAAGATCATGAATTTCCTCAAAGGGCCTCTTGTGGGAGAATGCATTGATAAAACTACCCATTATCAAACCGTTTCCCCGCATTTGATGAAGCCTGAAGATTAAATTATATTTATCATCTTTTAACACTTGCATAATTTGGCACTAAACAAATAAAATCTGATATGATTTGACTGGTAAAATAATATATAATCACACAGCTGCTGTCATAATGTTCTATTTCTGCACTCTTCCAGAGTTTAGACCTGATAGGATCACAGAAATAGCCTGATTCGGACCACGGACATTAAGTTTGACACGGATTGTAGAACTCCCAGTTCTGATTTGGCCAACTGGATTTTCTTTGTTTTAGATTGCATAACAAGTAGCTTAACAGAAACTTTGCCATAAGCCCACCAAAGGTTTAATGAGCTCAAAATATCATTAACATGAGTTAATGAAATAAAAAGAAACAGTACTTTTCCATAAGTATGTCTCAGCTTTGTTAAACTATTGGTCTAAAAATGAAACCTTTATTGAACAAATCATATGATCAGCTGCTAAATAAAGCTGAAGGAAAGAAAACAACATAGTAAACAATTCCTACCGAAATCAGGTTGTCGAAGTTGTACTCCTTAAGCAACCATTCGTAATTGGATGAGAGACAGTCCGACTTGTTGACGATCATCGATACATTGGAACCTTGGCAGTAAAAGAACTTTCCCTTGAACAGCTGTAGTTGGAGTGAAAGACAAAAGTACAGTGTTTAGTTTACTACCTGTCATGCAGGCTTCAACACAAAAAGAAAGTACTCAGAGGCCTATTACTGATTCTTTTGATGTTTTGTCACTTTACTACAAAAAATATAAAGTATTCACTGAGCATTAATAGTGATAGATCAACAAAAAGTAGGGAATTGTTATAAATGTGAAAGGAAAATCATACATGGTAGTCACAGTGGCACCCCCTGAAAACGGTCCAAACTGGCCAGTGAACATTTTAAACTTTTGCTTGACACAAAAGTCCCATGAGAGTATATAGTTGGGCTACATCAAAATATAAGAGCTATGATTAAAATATTTAAGGCTAATTACATTTTTTATGAAATTAAAATATTTTAAGGCCTTAATAAGACTTTTAAAAGATGAGCAACCTGTTCTAGATCCTGGACACTTGCAATGGAGACGTTTTCCTTTTAGTCTCCTAGTCATGAGTTTTAGATGATTAGAAGGATATCAGACATCTTGTTCTATGTTCTCTGTATGGTTACTGTGGGGGAGGCCTTTATAGACCATTTTAAATTGTTTCTGTTACATCTATGATTTGTTATCTTTCATTGAAAGTGTTAATAAAAGTTAAAAGTGATGGACAAAAGAAAAAAAAAACAGTTGAGTGTGCTCTCCAACCAACCTGCACTCCAAGGATGCCGTAAAAGAAAAAGAAAATGCCGCAAACGATAATGATGTTTCCCATGGGCTTAACAGAAGCTAACAGCGCCACCACGGCCAGTCTCAGTTGGGGGGTTCGATCAATCATCCTAGGTCACACAAACACAATATATCAGCGTCTGTCAGTCGGTCGGTGCGTTCTTCTAGAGACACATTAAAACGTCAGTCTTCATAAACAAAACCATGATGAAGGAAGCACCTGAGGGGACGGAGCGTACGCAGCAGACGCAGTATTTTAAGGATGGCCAGAGGTCTGGAACTTCCCTCCTCCGTTCCCAGTAGGATGGCGACGTCTAATATAGACATGAATACCAGAAAGGCGTCCAAGTTGTTCCAGGGACTGTGGCAATAGGTGGTCTCCCCAATGATCAGTCCATGTGCGATCATCTAATTTAAAAACATAAAAGAAACATCTGATATGTTTGAAATACAAATTACTTGTTTAAAATCTCATAGAATTGCTAAAAAGCTAAATTGACCTTCAGTAGCATTTCCACGAGAAAGACAGCGGAGAAGAAGTCATTGAATATATCCAAGTAATATCGTTCCTGAAAAACACATGAACTTCACATGATATAACTTGTACAGCACAGCTAATTTCTTTCAGTGTCTTGTCGGTGGGTTGGGTATGTTGGTGCATCTCTCACACATCACTGTGTGACTGCAGAACGTGTAGCTCGCCTTTCATTTTCGGGATGTGTTTGTCTGTGAATGTGTGTGTGAAAAAGCGGGCTGGGGAGAACCTCTGTGTGTGAAGTGTCTCTCACATTGCTATCGGGCAGGATGGAAGGCCTCTCAAAAGCAATAGTAATGCAGTTCAGCATGATGATAAACTGAATCCCCGAGTTGAAATACCTGTGGGACACCAGTTTGTCGCAAAATAGACGCCATCTGAGAACGCACAGATGCAGTTATTAAACATTTGGAGATGACGAAACAGATGATTATATTAAAGAAGATAATAATTTTTTCTGAACACACAAATCATATTACTTTCTTCCTTTCTTCAGGTTGTGAGAAATATAAATACCAATTTAGTTGTTAAGAATCTGATAGTCTAAGCAATAATTCAAATTGTGACATTAAATCAAACTAAATCTAATTTATTGACCTCAATCAGCTTTACACATCATGTTTACACGCATCGACAGTGCATTTCTGTTTCTTAGCGTGTGTGTGTGTGTGTGTGTGTGTTTGTGACTCGCCTGTTCTGTGGAGAAAACACATAGAAGGACCAATCTTCACGCTCTTTGAACCAGCGCTTCCAGCCTACAGCTCGCTATGGGGTAAATCAGTCACAAGTCAGTTCTCCCTCCTTTCTAACAAGATGAATAAAAGAATTTGAAAGTTTTCAAGCAGTTTTACTGCTTGAACTCAACTGAGGCTGTGCTTAATTTTATTTCCTCTACTCGTCTTGGGGAGTAACCACCGTTTCTCCTTTAAATGGGATTTTACAGGGGTCTAAAATCCTATTTGTAGTTTTCCAGACAATAGTGGAACACACAAAAATTACTAAAGGTTTTTGTACTGTTGTAACCATTAAACAATCTCCCTTTCAGTTCAAACATATAAGTAGAGACTCATTGTTGATGTAATCATTATAAAATAACTTGCAATTAAGTATTGGCAAAGATCAATGTAATTTTCACAGGTGGCCAAGCGCTGTTAGCAGCTGCTGAAAGTAATTTTAAAAAGTTACTTTTAATGTAACTTAGTTACTTTCCAAATGAAGTAATCAGTAATCTAAGTTACTTTTTCAAGGAGTAATCAGCAATCCGATTAAAGTTACTTTTTCAAAGTAACTATGCCATCACTGCCCTCAACCCACCTCCACATGGACATCCAGATGCGCGAAACGCATTTGGTGTGAACGCACCATCAAGCATCTAGATTCAAATTGCACACGCGTCGAACTTGAAGCGTCTGATGCATTTTTAACGCAGGTAATGCGGTTGGTGCGGATGTATCATTAGATGCTTCCAGCGTTTAGGCAGTTCATCACAAAAAAGTTGATTTGGGGGTTAGTTACACTTTAAACTCTGCATCCTTGTTTTAATAGATTGTCATTTCAGTTTATTACATTTTATATCAGCTATTTAAATTAAGCAACTGGCTTAATTAGCAACAGGCAATTGCATAATTGGCTTTTAAGCAATTGGTTATGCACTGGGTCAGTGGTCTTTTCCCATGTCTACAATACACAGGCTGTAAACATGATTTCAAACCATGTGCCAGTGTCAAATAATTTAGAATTATTTTATGGTATTTCACTCAAAAACTCAATAAAATATTTTGACGTTTGGGGCTGACAAATTGGCTTAAAGTAGAGATGTCCAAAGTCAGTCTTCAGTCCTGCATGTTTTTAGATGTCCTCCTGTTTCAACACAGCTGATTCAAATGGCTTTGTTCGCTACTCAGCATGTTATGAAGACCTTCAGAAAGATGCCAAATGTACATTCCTTTAGCTTGGGAAATGTTTAAATTATGCAGGACATCGGGACGTTGGACACCACTAGATTGAGGAGTGTGAATACTTTTACAAACCTTTGTATTGGCTTATAAATACAAGGTAAATAAAAAATCCCTACAAATGTAAAAAAATATATAAAAAAATTAATGGTATTCAAAATGCTTTCTTAAAAATTAAGTTGCTTTTCCAGCGTTCACATGAAAAGTAATTTAAAAATAAAATTAATTTCAAGATTAGCCTCTTGCTAAAGCGAGTCTTTCACACAGACTCACCAGGTCCTGGTCAATCGGGACAGCTCTCGCGTCTTCCACCTGAAGTGGCTGCACCTGAACAGTGGTGGACTGTTGGTCTTGTTCGGTATCTCCAGCGCTCTGAAATTTTTTTTTTGGAAATATTTATGAATGAGAAATAAGGTTGATCAGCTTGATCTGCTTGATCAGAACTCATGACATGTACAGAGCATTGCCAGAAGTTTCAATTATCTAATATTTTCTTTCTACTGTACTTTACAGTTATGTATTATTTTGTGTTAATCTATGTCCATAAAATCTTAGTAAAATTCGAGTTCTTTTAAATCAATGCCAAAAAACCCTTCTGCTTGGAGTTGCTTTTGAACCATAATAAATGTAACACTGACTAATATATTCGACGTATATTGATGATTTTGATTATTGTCAAAATGTAATGTTTATCAATGGTTTCTCAATTGTTGACTGTATGTTGGATTTATGGCTTTTTCTTTTTGTGTTTTTATGATGTAAAGTGCTTTGAGCTGCCTTGTTGCTGAAATATGCTATCCAAATAAACTTGGCTGGTTGATTGATTAATTGGCTGGTAATGAGCTGTTGATGTGATTCATGTTTATAGGAGATGGGCTAGTAGCCCTCGGGGGCAGGACTTGAGTAGATCAAACATAGCCATAGCACTGGGTGATAAATCGATTTCATTGGTTAATCAAAATTTTGGTTTACGATTAATTTTTGGAAAATCTGCATTTTTTGTCAATTCCTGTCTCTGTTTCCGGGCTTCCTCCTCCCTCCTCCCTCCCCTGGTTTGGATTTTTTATTTTTATTTTATTTTTTTGCGTCTGGTATCTGCCGTTAAGGGAGGGGGGTGTTGTCATGATGGGCTTTTTTGGTCGTTAGTATTTATCGTCATCCTCGTCACCTGGGCGTAATTGACGCAGCTGTTTTTATTTTCTTAATTTTCTCTGAGCATATTTAAATTCACCCGTGTCTCTGTTTTGTTGCGGGATCATCTGTGTTGCTCAGTGTAGCTCATGTCTGCATTGTTATATGAGAAATAACTCAGTTTACAGAAATAAAGTATTCTGATTACTGCTGATCTGGGCTTTTCTGGACTTACCTCTAATTAATGACAAGACCTGTCACATCATATTTTGATAACTTTATCAAAGTTTATTTCTCAAAGACTTTGGTTTGTGGCAAAGCTGAATCTATATTTAGCTAATATTATAACTATATTCTCGTAAATGAACAGAAATTCTCGTAGCCTGGCCCTAATACTCCATCAGATTACTTACAGCAGGGATGACTGAAATAAATAAAGGAAGGTAAGGACTTACATGAGAGATAACGGTTGAAGGAATTCCTGAAAGTGTTGCGTGATCTTCAGGCTTTCAGATAAAAGAACAACAAAAAAAAGACAATGTATTTTTGTTACTGTAGTCACTCTCTGAAAGTGGATTGGGGGCGGTGGTGGGGTAGCAAATTCTGATTCTGACCTGGTTCTGGAAGTTCTCAACAACAATCCCCACCAAGATGTTGAGAATCACGTTCTTTCCCACAATAATCATCAACACGAAAAACAGAGCAGACCATGGTGAGATGGAGGCCATGCAGTTGTAAAGGACAAAGTTCCAATCTTCTAACGTCAGAACCTGCATGAGCATCAAAATAAATAAATAAATAAATAAACTAAACAACAGTGCAAAAAAATTGTTTTATTCTGACCTGGAACACTGTGACCATGGCCCACAGGAGGTTGTCAAAGTTTTTCCGCGAGTCAATCTTGTCGAAGCTTCTGCTGCCGTAATCGCCTATGTCTCCCTTAATTTCGCAGCCGAAGATGTGCATTCCCACAACGCTGCAGAGACAAACCAGATGGAAGTGAAAGTTGCTCATCTGTCCTCTGCTAGACTTAAGATTCGGTGTGAGAATGTACCTGAAGAGGAAGACAATGAAGAACAGCAGCCAGCACAGCATAGCTGCCTCCTCAATGGTCCTCTTCAGCACCATCAGTTGTCTGTACAGGTAGGGGAGGAAATGCACAAGCCTCCCAAACCGCAGGGCTCGAAATGCACGCAGAACCGACAGTCTGCTGTCAGTATCAGCTTGCAGTTCCCACAAACTGAAAGGCACAAACATTTTAGTTTGCTTTACTGTTAATGTCTAATTTAGGGCAGAGCAATAAATTAATAATACATATTGCGATAGACACATGATCAATATCAATAGATGTTACGTTTGATAAAATTTTCAATAGCTTTACCCAGAACAGCTTAGAGTTATGGGGGCAGTAGGCAGAGGAAAGGATTTAGCTGCTCAACTTCTCATGGCCATCTAAGTAAGATGGGTGGCGTCAACCAACTCATTTTCTCTTTGGTTGCCAAGCAACAACCAGTAGAGCAACTTGCATAGCAGCAGTTTAAGGTTTTGCTACCATACCGCTTAACTAGGCCAGTCGCAATAAATCAATTAATCGCATGATAAATTAAAACAAACTCAATAATTTTGATTTGCATGATTTATCGTCTTCTTCTTTTTTCTCTCTCTTTCTACCAAAAACTGGATAACGAAAGTCTTCAGTCTGGTGCACTGGCCTCAGTTAGCTCTTTCTTTGAAGGACAATTCTGTTTACAGAGACTTCATAATTCATTTTATTTGTTGTTTCTATTGTTTTGTTTATTTTTTGGGATATTTAACATGTTTTCCAGTTCCAGTGTTAAATGTTTGATAGAAATAAAGTTTATTGATCTTTGAGAATATGTTATTATATAACTTGAAAAGGGTCTTAAAACAACATTGTCATTTATTGGAATAACTTCTGAGACAATTTATCGTCCAGGAAAATGTGTTATTGTGACAGGCCTAGTCATAACTGCTTCAAAATAATAAAAGAAAACTGCATGGAGTGAAAACTGTGGCTCAAACATGAAAGGTAACGCCCCTAGTTTGACAGTATTTCAGATATTTAAAACAAAAAATCTGACCAATAACTATCAATATCGACCAATATGAAATGCTTATGTCGTGATACGTTTTTCAGCCCTATCGTCCATCTCTACATCTAATGTATAACTCTGAAACAGAGAACCATTTGAAATATAAATCCAATACATAGTTCCCACAAGTCTGAACCGAAAGTGATCCGCGCTATCTTAGCAGGCAGGCGCATGCAACCGATCTCATATTGCGATATACTGTAGTTAACTACTTAGTGAACACAAAGAACATATCAGTCTTAGCTTGGAGATAAAAGCTACATTAACTAAGCTAATTTTACAACTTCGCCAGTAAGAACAGCAGATATCACTGATATTTATTTTAGTATTACAGGGAGGTTGGTAGAGTACTCAAAAATTGTAATCGAGTAGCGACTGTTACTTATGTTGTTGCTCCAGTTAGATAGGAATGAGGCAAGAGCTAGTTCTATGCTTGTAGATTGTCATTGTTGTTATAGCAACTCCATAGCAACCGCCTGCCAAAATGGCTGTCAATTACAAAGTTCATGGAAGTGTGACGTCACGTGAGAACTACGTATTTGACCCTTTGCGCGTGTCGTCATGCTCTTCAGAACTCTGCCCGCTACGCCATGACGGACTTCAAAACAACCTATGTGCCCCTTTAGAGCCTGTCAAAAAACAGACACCTACAACCTTATATTGGTATTATTTAGTTGATTTCCCTTTAAAAATGGTCACAGGATGATGCGCAGTCAGCTGCACAAACAGACAAGGATGCAAACCAAACCAAAAACTGGTTTGGTTTGGTCCTATTCTTTTGTGCATTTCTAACGGCGCTCCAGTGTAAGGAGAAACGCTGCTTATGATATAGTAATAAAAATCATCCGGTTTGAATTCAGGTAAAGTCAGTAATTTGATCAACGCGTCAGGAGGGAGGAAGTATTGGTCAGTTTCTAAGCTAGATATTTCCAACTTTTGTAAATACCGCCGTCTGTGAACTCCAACCAAGCGTGTTACTTTCACAGGCAAATTAGCCCGACTCAAACAAGTTGAAGCCGTGGCTAACTGCCAAAAACTACTCGGAAAAACGATTTCAGTTGCTCTGTTCAAAACTCCCCTCCCTCACTTCTGTCGTCCATCATGGCATCTCAAACGATTAAGTGACATAGTTGCAAAGGGTCAATATGTTTATTTGAATTTCACTGGATACAGACTCAAACCTATGAGTCAAGGGATATATTCATTAGCGTGAGATCATACCTAATGATAACTATGAGACAGTCGAAGTTGTTGCTCCAGTCCATAAAGTAGTCAGACCCCAAGGCCATCAGTTTCAGGACCATCTCCATGACAAACACACCCGTGAAGACATAGTTAGAGATCTGTAACACATTCGTCATCATCTCTGGCTGCAGGAAGATGAGAAACACAGGGTTCATGTGCTTTTCCCACAGAAAACTTAAAGCACTTTTCAAGCATTTTCATGGTACATTTTTAAGCTTTTCCAGCAAAGCAATGCAAATGAACTAATGAAAAATGAAAAAATACATTTAAATTCGCTATATGGTATCATTTATTACTGTTATCAAGAATGTATTGTGTACATTCAACAGTGAGGAAAAGTTAAACTAGAAAATAACAACATTTTACGTTTAGAGATGTATCTCTTACACACACCCTACACACCTGACTGGTTTGACTGGTTATAATTTTGGTAATTCTAACCTTCAAACTTAACCTAAAACAAAAGAAGTTTAGTCTGATTTAACTTTCTATAAGAAAGCAATGTCTATGTATCTTTTTATTAGGTGTAAGTAAATATCTGGTTTAAACTGAAAATAATGTTTTCCAAATTTAAGCTATTAACAAAACTTTAGATTGAATTTAATTACAGAATTGCAGTTTGAATACTAAGTACTTTTAAGGACTTCATACATAAATCAAGCACTTCACAAACCTTGATAAACCCCAGCTAAAATTCAAGCATTTTCAGGGATTTCAAGCACTCATACAAACCCTGAATACAGTGTGTGTGGAGATTAGAGCTGCACCAATCTGATATTAATATCTGCATTAGCCCTGATATAGAAAAGATTATAGATTTGGTGACAATGTGTCCGATCCATAAGGCCATGGCTGGCACTGTTGCCTGTTGTGATGCAGACCAGTTTGTGCTCATCCAGTCCCCAGTCTGCTAAACCAGATTTCAGGTTTTCCCCAAAGGTGTCAGGGGTATGGAAATATCTGGTCAAGCTCATATAATGGGTCATATTTGAACAGGGCAGAGTAAAATGGAATGTCTTTGATTTCCTTACGTATGTCCTCTTTAACACTGTTGTACAGTTGTGGAATCGCCGTTCGTTATGCATTTTGTTTTTCCAGGGATTTTGTACTGGCTGCCAAACGCTTGCAACCTTTATCAAAATGCCAGCTTTTCAACAACATTAATGGGCAGCATCTCTTCAGCGATTAAGTGAACAACACCGCATGTGTCTGAGCACAAAGCACTTTGCGCCGTCCTTTTTGTACGCTGTCTATTGAAAAATGACAAATGCGTCATACCAAAGGTTGCAACCAAAGTTGTCTTTAGTAGAAAGAGAGAAAGGCACAAAGAAACAATAAGCTGATAAATAAAAAAATATTGACTTAATTTTAATTTATTGTGTGATTAATTGATTAACTGTTTAATTGCTTATTGCAAAAGGCCTAAAGAGCAGATCTTTTCAGTCTAATTCTATGCTTTGTGAACTGAGCAATGTCATGTGTTCAGAATAGATGATTGTGTTTCCTTCTATCTCTTTTAGCTGCTTGCATGTTCGCATACGCACACGCATATGTGCACGCGCACATACACATGTATGGCTAAGGAAATGACACATCAGGGAACGCCCTCTTTAGGGCATAGCTTAGACAGAGGCCTAGAAAAGAAATCAGAAACTGTTGTCAGGAGCCATTTGCTGTGTTTTCCCACAAGGAAACATGGCGATGGACCAGAGCTGTATTTTGGCCTTAATAAACAGGTATGATGATTTCAACTCGCTGATTCTTTTTGAACTTCATACATTACGAAGTAAGCTGAAGAAGGGAAACTCTCCAACACATGCTTTATTTATTTTACATTATATTTAGAATTCCTAAATGTACTTTTCGAAAAATTTGAAATCAGGTTTGTTGTAGTTTATTCTTTTCATCTTTAACCAAGATAGTCGACCTATTATTTTTGTCAGTTTATTAGTTTATTAGTGGCTGTTGTACTCCTAATTCCATTGACTGAACAAATTAAAGTTATGTTGTTTTTACATGTCTGACCAAGCTTGTGAAGCAATTGGTATATTTAAATGTGCTGTACCGGTGCAGAGTTATCAAATAAATTCAGTACATTTACATCTAAATCTATATTTATAAAACACAACTTTTTAAGTCAATTCAGCGATGTGTTTTTTTGTATCAGATCAGTGTCAGCCGGTATAAAATCTCAGATATCTATATCAGTACCGGAAGTGAAAAAAGAGAATTGGTGCATCCCTAGTGGAGAAACAAGGCAGCTTGAAACTCCTTTGAAGACATGTGAGAGACAGAGCTTAAAATACTCCTTTTCAAAATAATAGAGCAACCAAGAAAATGTGACTCAGAATCACAATTCGTATTAAAACATCTTCTCTGTATATGTTGCCAAAAACATTTCAAAACACTTACAAATGCAAACATTTTACCTGGTTATGGTGCTCGATGGCCATGGTTAGGATGTTGAGCAAAATAGCAATTGTGATAAACCTGTTGAAGACGTTCCCTGTCACAAGCGCCTCTAGCTTCCTACGGATAGGCAGCCAGCACCGGCCCTGGTGAAAAATAGTCAGGTAGGGAAGCCCTGGTTAGTAGTATATAAAAAAATTAAAAAAACTTTGTGGGTGGGAATTTGTTTGTGCTCTTACCAGTGGTGATGATTCCGCTAAGTGGTGATGATTGGAGCCCCATATGTCACTCACTCTAACAATTAAAGGGAACAATGAGGGCAACATGAATTCCCCAAGAACCAAGAAGTGCTGTTTTCAAGCTGAAGTGCTCCTGAAATTAATCTTTTACAAAAACTAGTTTAATTTAATTTGAATAGTCCAAATAGTTTGGATGTATTTTTTTCTTTCTTTCCTACTTATGTAAAGTTCCTGTTTATATCATAGCTTCGTGGTGCATTTCTATCCTAAAGAACAATATATAAAACGTCAGATCAAAACTAGATTTTAAGATGCATGGAAAAACCTCACGAAAGCCTTATGTTATGTAGCTGAGTGCACATTAATGAGAAACAAAATAAACCTTTTTGATTTTAGCAAATGGCTGCAGTAAATCACAGAGTGAAAAAAATGAAAGGGGTCTGAATACTTCTCCTACCCGCTGTAAGCATCGGCCGACCACTGATCTCCCAAAATTAAGGAAATCTGTGGCTATAAATCGGTTGGCGGATAAATCTGTGCACCCCTAGTAGTAACGTCCACATAGAATACATGCCCATCTTAGCTTGCAAATAAAGAATAGAATAGAATAGAAGTACTTTATTCATCCCAGCAGGGAAATTACTTTGCAGTTACAGCATAGAGACAAGACACAATAACATCTACCACTGAGTAGTAGATGTAAATATATGTACAGCAAGTGTGCCACAGTGCAGTTGTGCAAAATCGGACTGATTAGTGCTAATAGAGCTAAGCTAATTTTGCTACATCAGTACTATAGTAAATATCAATGATATTCATCTTATTATCTGAGATGAGTATAGTATTCAAGTAGTTGTAATGTCCTTTATATTGTTTATAAGCTGCATAGGAATGGTCTGAGAGTTAGTTCTAAGCTTGTGGCTTGTTTATTCTTATTATAGCAACTCCATAGCAACTGCCTGCCAAGATGGCTGTCAGTTACAAAGTTTATGGACTTTGTAACTGATGTCGCTACATCAGTTTTCATATGTTGTCACATATGAAGTGTGACAGAACCATTATTATGTGATTGTAACAGTCAAATACAGTGAAATTCAGTTTATAATGCTAAGCTAAAGATTGAAGCCCAGCTGATTGCATTGAATCAATAACTTTGTAGCAGTTGCCATCTTGAGCAAGATTATGCTGACAGTATGTTTTCATATGTTGTTAAATATGAAAACTATGTATAGGTTTTTGACAGGAACCAATAAACTATTAAATAAATACTGAACAAATTCTGTTTTATTTGAAAAATATTAATTCATATTATAGCAAATTTTGAGTTTAAATGACAATCATTATTTATTAGATTATTTATTTATTTACTTCCTTATTCCATAACTCATAGTTATGGATTGCAATGCATGACCTTTATTCAATTATTTACAAATTATTGTATTTCCAAGATGATAAGTCCTAAGTTTTTGTCTGAGTTTTTCAGGTGGTTGTAGACTTTTGGCCCTTAAAACACATCCTTGATGTTTGTTACAATTAAAGGAATATTTATATAACCACTCATGTAACTCTAACCTTGAGATGAGTTTTGAAACCCTCGCCTTTATAGCATTCCAAACTTCACGGAAGCTCACAGTACCAGGAAACTTCCTTCCAGGTTCATGTTTCATGGCATCTGAGTAGTGGGTGGCAATAACAACGGCACATGTGTTCATTATGATGTAGGAGGCGAGCTGGATCAAGACATAAACAACAAATAATTAGGTTGTAGCTTGTATGAGACATTAACTGTGCCGTTCAATTCAGTTTGCTCTTGTGAGGGCCAATCCACAGTAGTTGTACTGTGAAAAATGTACTACAAAAGACAAACATAACCATTATTATGTGATGTACAAATATATTGTAAAAATAAATCCACTTCAATCATGTTTGCAGATTAAATCATTGCACAGTCCAACTTGATTGTAGCAGTCAAATACAGTGAAATTCAGTTTATAATGCTAAGCTAAAGATTGAAGCCCAGCTGATTGCATTGAATCAATAACTTTGTAGCAGTTGCCATCTTGAGCAAGATTATGCTGACAGTATGTTTAGGTGTGGGGTGGAGAGAAAATCCCCTTTTTTAAACAAAAGAAATCTTCAGAAAAAAATTGGTAGCTAATAGCAACCATCGCTTTTAGTTGTGGTACACATACATTTGAACTTCTGATGGCAAAGTTTAAATGATTGATGACATTAAGGTTAAAAAAAAAACTTCACAAAAGTAATGCATCCCCTAGCAAAACAAGTCTGCATTTCCTTGTAAAAGTATTGCATTTCCACGCAATACCCCTGCGTTCCCTTGCAATGCGTTTTGCGTTCTCTTGCAATAATGTATTTACTGGTCTGTTCATGCAGCATCTTAAATAGTGAAAGTACTTCTGCTACAATACAAGGTTTTGAAAAGCTTTTAGATGTATGTATGGGGGAAAGAAAGAGAAATACATCCTAATTATTCAACTTATTTTTGAATTATTTTCATGGGGTAATAAAGCCATCTGACAGTTCTGATTGTGTCTTTTTTGTGTTTATCTGAATAGTTAATAATGCCTGTTGTCCTGTGCAGTCCTATGAACACACAGTTAACACATTCGTTTTAACCAAAGAGTTAAGAATGTATAAGCACGCTCTTTAAAGGTGTACATGTGTGCTGTTTTAAATTAACATTTGTTAGTACTGACTGTATACAAAATAGGGTGCATTTGCTTATTTATTGCAATGGAACACAAAACTTATTGCAATACTAATGTGAGGTAGTGCAAAAAAACAAACAAACCCTATCATCTACAAAAAACGACTTAAATCATTTACAGATGGGGAAATCTCAGTTGTTGAGCACTGCATACGAAATGTCCATTTTCTCTACAACCTTTTGCCCTGAAGCTTTTTTGGGACTAAAAAAAAAATCCATAGATTACCAGCTGATGCAGACAGAAACTTACAATTGTGAGGACGATGAAATACACAAAACTCCACCAGGATTTTGCGTCCATCACATAGTACATTATGTCAGACCAGCCTTCCAGCGTGACAGACTGAAGAGAAAAAGACACAGAAAAAATACAGGGAAAAATGTAGTAAAAAAACAACAATCTGAAATGTGAATTGACTCTCTGGTAAGACGGAATGAAACTAAGATCTCGTGGGTCAGAGTTATAAAAAAAATTGAATGAACACATAGAAGTCCAGTCACAAGACAGGATAGATTAGATAGTTGTAAAGTTCAGATCATCCTTTCGTAAAGTTTACAGTAATTACAATTTAAACCTTGCATATCTGCAGAGAAATGCAAATCTTGAAGTAGTCCACTCTGAGCTAGACATTAAAAAGCAAAAAGTTACAAGTACCAAAGTCCTGTTTTCTAATTTGGCTCATGGTATACACTCTACATTGCTTAAAGTATTCACTCACCCATCCAAATCATTAAATTCAGAAACCAGCACCTAGACATTGAGACTGCTTCTACAAACATTTGTAAGAGAATGTATCACTATCAGGAGCTCAGTGAACTCTGTCCTTGGACAATGATTGGATGCTGTCTGTGGAACCAGACCACAGTGTCAACCTTATGCAGAGTGCTTCAGCACACCAAGATATTTTGCTGAATTTGATGCTTCCAAATCTTCAGGAAAGGTCTGCGGATGAAGCCTCTAGTTTCAATACGACCTGAATACAACGCAAGGTCAATAAAGACATGGAGGACTAAATTTAGTGTGTAAGAGGTTGACTGGCCTGAGTAAAACGCTGTTCTCTTCCAAAATCAGTCTCTGACCTCATAAATAGACTCCTGGAACAATAGTCAAATATTACAACAAACAAACCCCTAATCCCTGGAGGTGCTGAAGCTGTTAAACCTGCAGGGGGTTGGCAGACAGCATTTTGACGTCTACAGATTGAGAAAGGGTCGTCACTCAGGTTGATATGTGTGTGAATTCAGAAAATTAAATACTTTTGACAATGTAGTGTACAGTATATGGAGAAAGTGACAGAGTGACAAATAGAGAAAAATCTGGAACTCACCTGGAAAACGGCAATCCAGGAGTAGCCGATGTTGTCAAAATTTATAGAGTTCAAGTTTGGGTTTTGTCCACTAGAACGACATATGTTGTAGTATGCATTCCAGTTAACACATTCACTACCATTACGGGTCGAAGCAAGTGGATCCAGATGGGGAGCGGGTAATGTACAGATGAGACTGCCTTCACGACTGGGAGGTATGTCTTCACAGACCCGCATGCCATCTTCAAGGCTACAGATGAAGGGAGATCTTTCGCCAGGGACGGACGCGTAGCTCGGAGTTAAGTTGCTGTACATTCTGTGTTAATAGAAGCACATGAAAGATTCAAATTATTAAAAAAAGAATCATATTTCTGAAGTATGGCTTTGTTGTCTATTGAAAAGTAATTTTTTCTCAGTGGCAGAGGCTATTAACCTTGAGAGTTCAAAATGATTGGTGTGGTAATGAAAGATTAACCAGCAAGATATTGGGGTCTAGTAAAGATGCAACTATTTTATGGGGTTGCAGCTAACATCTTTTGTATCAATCGATTATTCCATCAATTATCGGGCAATTAATCAAGTAATCAGATTTTTAAAAATTGGTACACGCTGCAGATTTTTCATTCAACCTCTTAAACAGAGGTTATATTATATTACAGTTCCATTTTTAAATAAGAAAATAAAGATTATACTGCCTAAAATGCATTAACGTATCATTCTTTTAGTGGGAATATGATCATTTGTTCCAACTACAGCTGACAAAAATATTTCTGAGATCAACATGCGTGAAGCTGAGTCCTTTCTTCTTGACCTAATATCAATACAGTTTTAGAAATTTTATTTATTTATTTTTTTTCAGAATTTGAACCTTAAAGTTAAAACTATGACACTTGACGTGTCCTTGGTTGTATATGTTCTTTTATAGATAGTCTTTGTACAGTTTTGGTTTAATAACAGCTCTGAGGGAGCTGTTGTTTCAGCAATTGGGATGTTTTACAATCTGTATACTAAAGTTAATGATTAATCGATTACTAAATTAGTTGAGAATTATTTTGGTAATTGATTTATCACAATTAATCCAACTGTTTAAACCCTAGCTTTAATGCACAGTTTTCACAATTTAAATGTAGGTTTTTGCCTTTCATTTAATAGTATTATTTGTTGTTTAATTCACATTACGACATATTATAATAATTATTCTTTCCTCTCTTTTATATACTGGATTGATACTCTATTGGTCCTAAGAAGAACCTTCATTTAGCTCTGCTGACGATATGTGAAACTTCAGGGACAAATATAAAAGTTTTAAACTTGTGAATGATCTCACTGACTGAATATTCCCAAAGAGTTTAATGAAGGCGGAAGAGAAGAAGGAAAAAACTTTTGGAAGGTGTCTTACGCAAGCATCTCATCTGGCAAAAAGCAGCGGTTAAGCAGGTCCCCTGCCCACAGCTGGACTCCCACAATGGCAAAGATGTATATGACGAGCACATAGAGTATGATTACATTTGCCAGCATGGGCAGGAGCCCTAGGAGCATGGTCACCAACTTGCGCATCTCTGCAGAGGTAAAGACAACTGGATAAGCTTCAGGGTTTTTTTTGTCTCACTCAGGGTTTTTTTTGTGTCGCCATAGATATCTATGGTTCTATGTTCAGCTTTAAAGGGGCACCAATATGTGTTTTTCATCTACGTAGTATCATCTTAGATCACATTCATATGTAGCCTTCAGTTGTTATAAAAATCCTGTATAAGTCAAATATGACCTAATTTGACATCGTAACCTGAAATTGGGCCTTTTTCTTTTTAAGAAAGCCCCACTCTTTCCAACACTCTGCGTTTACGAAGCCTCAACACTGCTCCTCTGTTAATCCCTTAACGTTTTTACTAAGGCTTCACTGAGAAGTAGCTCGTATAATGAGCTCAGCAGACTCGCAGTTTCACCAGGTGTTTGGTAATTGCTGCTGAAGGAGCTGAGTGGGGAAGTCACAGGGGAGGGCTTCTCTGTGTGGCAGAAGCTTGGAAGCTCGAAGGTGGTGCTAGGTCCACTCAGGTGTTTTGCACAGCTGAATGTTTGCCACAAGAGATTTAAGGATTTCTCAAACATGCATGAAAGAATCAGGACAAGGTTTTTGATGTAAAGCTAAAAAAAGTTGATTTTACTTAATGCTGCCCCTTTAAGATGTGAATTGACCACTGAAATCAATTTTTAATTGATAGACTGGCATTGCACAAATTCCTGGGATTTTATCTCACTTTAAAGTTGATGTATTTATTTACTACAATCTAATAAAAATAACTGGCAGACATATTTCATGCAAAATTTCCATATAAATATAGCTCTGCTATGGTGAGACTTTAAATGTGAAATCTGACAGATGGATGAATTCCAGGAAAATATTAAATAAAGTCCATCTATTCATCCATCCATACGGCATAGGAATGCTGACCAGTACTGTTTTGCATCCAGGCAGTAAAGTGAGCAGACTGTGGTAAATGTCCAAGTGACCGTCAAGATTACCTTCAATTCTGCACAACAGTCGCAATGGGGAAACTGAATAGGAGAGTGATAGGTGTATATCACAAAGTTCAAAAACTAAGTCCACAACCCTGAGAAGAAATTAGCAAATACAAAAAAATATACATTATGGAGGATTTTGATGTTCCATCAACAACACTTTATATTTCATTTACTTTGTTTCAGACATGGTTAGCATTGCGACACAAAATTGACCTGAGTCTTATAAGGTTACTAACTCTACACAAATAACAAAGAAGTCGAATATGTGCCAGTTGTATGTCAGGAATTCCTGGAGGCCCAGGGCCTTCAGTCTGATTATCAGCTCCACACAGAAGTAGCTAAGCATCGTGCGTGATGAAATCTGATTGGAAACAAGTGAAATTCATGCATTACTGGCAGACAATGACTACAGTTCTTGGTTACAAGTGACTAAATGAGTTCAGATCTAACTCTCACCTTTTGAAGGAGATGTTCATCTGTGCAAGGAAGGTAAGTTCCATGAATAATACAGCCAATCGCTATGACCAAAAAAGAAATATAGCCTGGCCAAGTGTGTGAAGTTAAGGACAAAACCTAATAAAATTATTCAATTGCAACGGAGGTTGAGACTTACAACCTACAACTTTTGTAACCTGATTAGTCTAAAAAAATGGAGAGTAGTGCTAGATAGGTTAAATTAAACAACACTTGTTATTTGATACACATATCACTTGAAGTAATTATCAAAGGATATTGGCTAAAGAGAAACTTAGTGCAGAACCGCTGGAAGGCTGAGTCATTTGACTCATCCGTGGTCGATCTGGGCTCCCCGTTTTCTGGTAATGGTGTGATGACTGTTGCATCATACTGGGTCATCAGTTGGTCATTGGTCTCAGTCATAGTGACGTACAGCAGCTGAGCTTGTCCCTGTGTTGCAGTAAAAATAGAGATACACGTACTGTTAACCTTATGTTTACATTCAAATTCAAAAATACTTTGTTGATCCCAAATTATATGTTGTTGTAACTCATTAATTAAAATTCTGCAAAGTGTTGTGATGGTCACGACAGTCATAAGTCTTGTAATGGTCTGTATTACAGTTAATTTGAAGAAGCCGCTGACTGAAGACACTTTGTTTTCTGAAGACAGTCTTGTGAAGAGGATGGTCAGGGTTGTCCATGAATTTCTTTACGTGGTGTAATATCCTTATTTGCATTATTATCTCCAAATGTTCCAGCCGTCCCCAGAACAGAACTAGCCTTCTTTATCAAGCTATTGAGCCTTTTCAGGTCCCTGATTTTGATGCTGCTGCCCCAACAGATGACAGCAGAAAAGATGGCACTTTCAACAACAGACTTGTAGAAAAACTGCAGCATCTTGCTGCAAACCTTAAAGGATCTTGGTTTCCTCAAGAGGCACAGTCTGCTCTGTTCCTTCTTATAGACAGCTTCACTGTTGCATCTCCAGTCCAGTCTGTCGCCCAGGCGAACATAGAAGTATTTATATTCTGCAACCACCTCAGCTTCTTCTCCCATGATGTAAATAGGATTTGACCTAAACCTGTTTCTCCTGAAAACTATGAATTCTTCTTTGTTTAGCTTACATTCAAGAAGAGATGATTGTTCCCACACCTTCTTCTAAAGGCCCTGTAATAATTGTTTGAATTTTGTTATTTTGGGGAATAAAACCCATGTTCTTTGAAAATCTACTACTGTGTCCTCATGGCTGACCGGCCCAGTCCCTCACAACTACATGCACAATTCAGCATATAAAACTAGCATAGTTTGCTTCATTTTGGAATTATTTGTATTCCTTAAAAATATCAACGCTTTGTCTAAAGACTTGAAGTAATTTTACTGTAAGATATTTGTGATAGGAGTAATTGATAATATGTTAGAATATGCATAAATTACCCATTTGTTTTTAACATGACAGATTATAAATTAGCATTAACTGACTGACAGGTACATTTTAAATCCCTGTTTATCTTTACACTTACCAGACAAGAAGAGAGGATTCTCTGAAAGTTTGAACACAGCTATCTCAGTTAGTTTCTGCATTTAAAAACAAACAGTAGAAATCAGGTCAGTTAAGCCTGTTGTTGTCATGGTAATTACCATATTTGCACAATGTGTGATATTTTAACAATTTTTTATAACAAAGAAAATACACACTTGTCGCCACTATTTTGTTTTTAGAACCATCTTCAAGACAAATCCAATCTAAAATACAAAAGACTTTTGCTTAGTGGACAAAACGGGGTATTTTTTTTAAAATCATATATGGATCAAGTTCAAAAGTCCTGACACATATGAACAAATTATTACAACTAAAGAAAACTCCTTTTTAAAAGGAAATTATAATAAAATACAATAAAAATGTTATTCAGGCTTATAAATCCTAAAATTATAAAAAATAAAATATCCACTTGTACTCTCACCCAATAACAAACCTTAATAGTCAATGTACTATTTAACTGATACATTTTCAAATTAAAACTCTTGTTTTGATTTTGTTTACGCTTACCAGACAAGAAGAGGGGGCTTCTTTGGTCCCACACTGAAAGTCTGGACAAAATCAACTAATTCAACTAATTTAAAAACAAACAATAGAAATCAGGCCAGTTAAGTCTGTTGTTGCCATGGCAATGTCCATGTCATATATGATATCTTAAACATTCTGTTATGTTTTCAAATATTGTTTTTACACAGTCAATAAACACGTATTGTCTACAACAACGTGTGTTTTTCAGAACCATCCCCGGGGACACAATCCGATCTACGATACATAAGGAAACGTGGACGTTCTGTGAGAGCCAGGTACATTTTAACAGTCCTGAAAATTCAAGAAGTATAAACAAGCTACTGCAACTGAAGAAAAGTTTTACATTTTCAATAAAATACAATAATAAAAAAAAAGTTATTCAAACCTATGACTCCTAAAATCACACAAATGAAACACCCACTGGTACTCAGAGCCAATAATTAGCCTTTTTAATACTTTTAGCTATTCTACTACGTCCTCCATTGTCACTGAATCATGTTCTCCCTCAGTGCATCTTCCTCACTTAGCATTCCTCATTGCAGGCAGGTGGAGGAATGCCTGCAGTTACTCTGCCACTTTGGCCCCCTTCCTTCACTTCTATCCCATACCCAACCTCCTCCTCTGAGGCAGCTCAGTAGTCTCCCTCCCTCACAGCTCTTTCCTACACTCCTCTTCCCTCCACACAACCTCCTCCATGCTTTACGACGCTCAAACTGTGGTCAGCCTGTCCACAATCCAAGACACAAGGCGGGGGAATAAACGTGCATCCCCGACAGCTTCTCGCCCAGTAGAGCCAAATGGATGGTGTTGAATGTTTTGGAGAAAGAAAAACATAATTCTCACAATGCTCACTGATTGGTGTATACATGGTTGAGCAGAAAGATGATGGCATCTTCAACTCCAAGCTTGGGCTGGTAGGCAAACTACCAGAGTTCCCAGTGTGGTTTGACCAGAGGCAGTAGCTCTGGTCCTTGGAGGCACAGGGACGTGACATCTTCCGCACTGGAAGGAGACAGCATGTTTTCCACATCATTGGGTCCCTCTGTAGGTTCAGGCTCGTACTGAAGAGGGAGTACTCCACAGAGCTGAGTGGCACAGGCTTTGAGCAACCTTGGGATCACACCCAAGGCCTGCATCTTAGCCAGAGTGCAGCCTCACCAGGTGTCTCCTAGCAAGAGGTGACCAGCTGCAGGCTTGGGGGAGGGGCACTGAGTAGAAGAGCGATGGATGAGGTGTGAAGGTGGAATTTCCACCAGAACAATTAGTTCTTCTGATCTTCACCTTCAAGCACCTCTGTATTGTTCTCACCTCATCCCTGTTGCAATCTTGGCCGTTTTCTACTCATTGAGAATGAATACCTTACTGTATTGACATTGAAAAAATAAATGTGCAGTTGTTTCAACATGGGATTCACAAAAAGAAGAGTAATCAATTACAAGCTTAAGTTATTCTAATGTATTTTTTGCTGGATGAGTGTAGAGTAAAACTTTGAAGTGAATATCCTTCACCTTGTGGTTCAGAGCATTTTTTCTCCAACTCAAGTCAAGTTTATTGGTAGCACATTTCAACAACAAGGCAGTTCAAAGTGCTTTACATCATAAAAACATCATATCAATTATAAAACAAGAAGTAAGTATTACATTTCATCTAATGCCATCATCAAACGTATTGATCAATTTTCCAGTTACTGCTTCTCAAAGGCATTTCTAAATAGGTGGGTTTTAAGACTCGGTTTAAAGGGACTCAGTATTTCAGCTTTTTTGCCGTTTTCTGGAAGTTTGTTCCAGATTTGAGGTGCTTTAATAGCTACATTCTGCTTCTCTGAGTTTGGTTTTGGTTCTGGGGCTGCAGAGCAGAACAGAACCAGAAGACCGGAGTGGTCTGGAAGGTATACTCCAATCAAGCATCCTAGTTTCCAATAAATTCCACTATATAGAGCAGATCAATAGGATCTGCCTAAGGGGGAGAGCTTTGTAAAAGTGATGGAGGTAAACCAACAACGCAAAGTTCAATGTCCGGGAAACAGATTCGCTCCTTGATGGCAGTATGAGCGGGATTACGCCAACGGTTGTTCACTAGAACGGCAAGCCGCCATCCCCTTCCCGCTTCCCGCTCTCAGTCCAGTCCCTGTAGGCCCGAACCGTCTGCTGGCCCATAATGGAAACATTATCGTCAGGAATATCCTCGGGCAGCCACGTCTCCGAAAAGCACAACAAACTATACTCTCGGCTCTGACCTCCGTTAAGTCCATCTTGTTAACGAGCGACCTTACGTTGCCCATAGTAACAGAGGGGAGAAACTGCTTTTATCTCCTCTTATCTTTAAGTCTCCATTGTGTCTCTTGTGCTGTTTCTTTCCTCCCTGGTGTGTCTTCTCCAGATCTCTCCGGGAATTTCTGTGGACCTCGACAGCATGCGGCTTTCGCGCAACCAGCTGATCTATGCTGTAAACAATGCGACCAAGTTGTCGAGTGAAAGAAATACAGCTATTTCTTTCCACCAATATGTTAGAAAGGGAGCTTCACGGTTACGTTCAAAAACAAAATTAAAGTAGGAAAACTCAAATGTAAGGAGGCGAGCCGGAGTAACCGCAACAGACTGCATACACGGTGCCGCACAAACTAGCATTAACTGATTTAAGATACATTTTCAAATTAAATCTCCGGTTTAATTAGCTTTACACTTACCAGACAGGAGGAGATGATTATTTGGTCGCACAGGCCCTTAAATTGTGGACAGAATGAACTATCTCAAAGTTCCTGCGAGTATTAAAAAATAAACACATAATAGAAATCAAGCCAGTTAAGTCTGTAGTTGTCATGGTAATTTCCATGCACAGCAGAGCAGGCGCGTGCAGGGGGGGTTTGAGCACCTATACCTTTTATCCTCGATGCCGCAATTGTCTCTTTTATAATATTTCAGTCATTTTTTAAAGTGTGTGTCTGCAGGTCTGTCCGTGCCTATCAACAATGATATTAACCAACCATAGCAATTTAGCTAAATAAATTGTTCTGGCTGCCCCAGGTATATGAACCGATTCTTATACCTAACGTGCCTCTGTCTCCACGTCCTCAGTTGTTTCGCAACTCTTCAAGCCCTCTTTCAACATGACCTAATTGTAAAAAAAAAAAAAAAAAAAAAAAACGTATGTGATGTTGAAGTTACAAAAAACAGTTTTTATTGATAAGATAATTTATCAATAAATTACCAAAAATATGTTCAAATGTTAATATCTACCTGTGGTGTCAATTTATTGTATTTTAGTATCCCTAGCTTAAATGGTGTTTATTTATTTATTAAAATGTTCTGAAAGTGCCATATGTGTAATATTATCCTGTTATTTCCACATCCATGTATCAAATCCTTTCTCAATTAAAAATTGTTAACATCAATCACGCAACATTCCCTAAATATCCTCTCTTCACTATGTCTATTTGCAGAATAATATGTGCTTTATCATCTTTCTAGAGTAAATGGATTTTTTTTTTTTACAAAGAAAAATTACTAACCTTTTTTTTAGCAAGGTTCATGATACTGACATACACTCAGAAATGTAATAAAAATCTAAAATGCCTCAAATAAATGTCAATAGGACTTCCAGGTGTTGCTATATAAGCTATCTAAATTCGATGTTGGTTACAGGTTCAGCGGGCTTGGACCTTCAATGAAAGGGAGTACCGTTTGGAGCAAACACGGTCCTCCACTATTCAGTCTGATGTCTGTCATCATCTTTGCCCTGATCATTTTCTCCTGGCAGCTGTCTCCGTTTTATCCCAGGGAGTCGTCAACTCCAAAACACACATAGAGCATATCAAAGCAGAACGTCTGCAGACGCCTGACAGCTGTGTTCAACTCAGGATCGCTCATCATGTCGAGTTTCTGGCAAAGGAGTTTGATTTCTCTTGCAAGCGAGGCAGGAGGACGCCGAGGAGGGGCAGCAGCGAAATTCATTAATTCCAGCCATTTGCCAGTCAAAGCTTCTGCTTTTTTTCTTCTTCTACCAGACTGAACATAAACAAACACAATCATGTGCAAATGAGTCCAAATGAGATGTGACAGTTCTATTGGGCTTAATTTATTAGCAGTGATTATGCAGGGCCGCTTTCCGCTGACAGCCAACAGAGACAGCTGAGCGTAAGAAGAAATCAGCAGCTTTATAAGGTGTGAATATTATTAGCGCTGATAGCTGAAGCTGTTGCCATGATGACATTCATTAAAGAACTGATGTGTTCAGTCTGTATGGAAGAAATGGCTTCATGTTTATCAAGGGGAAGGGGAGGTTCTAGCCATCAATCTAAAGTAAAAATGAACTTTTCAAGCCACACTTTAGATGCCATGTTCACAACAGGGATTAAAATGAGCACCAGGGTTTCTATATTATATTTTAGGAATCCTCTAATAGCAAACAGTGGGAAGTCAGCCTAATAACAAATGAGAAACCAGGGTCTGTGTACAACATGACTGTCCTAAAGCCGTTTAAGTTATTCTTATTTCATACAAACCCTCTGTTTTCTTCTTTTACTCTTAGAGATTGTGCTCCATGATGTAAATGTTCCTCCATTACACCTCAACTATATTTCTCTAAGTCATATTTTCCAGTTCTAGTTAAGAGTTGAAAATCCAAGTTGACCAGCAGTTTGTAAAACACTTTGATCAGGCACTCAGGGGTCAGCAGCCAAAAAGAATTAATATGATTTTGATTTTTTTTTTATTGCACAATCTTCAAAGATTTTGGACACCTGTAGATTTCACATTTGACAGCGAATGACACATTTTTTACCTTCTGTCTCCATTTTATTTAAAACTGTTTCCAATGTAACAAACATGTTTGCTAAAAGTATTTGTATGCTATGACAACAGCTCATATTTCTCAAAGAGAAGCTTTGGCTCGGTCAGAGCTTGGGAAGTGTGTCTCATTCATACGGACAGCACAATCTGGCTTTAAGTATAAGCATTTTTTTTATTATTTTTATGTAGTAATATCATCCCAAATGACTGTGATGAAACTCTCTCTAGACATCTTCAATTATACCTTCTTAGTGCCTAGTTAGCCCAATAAACATGAGCCATAACAGCTGTAACTTTACTGTTATTCTTGTTATTTAAATTTCTGTTTTTCTGAGCTTGGCAAGGATATCCAATCAGAGAGGATTTACAAAAAAAAACCTTTTATCCAGTATATTATTGTCTTTTTAGCTCTTTTATAACACCATTTTACTGGTGCGCCAAGTTCTTATCCTTTCTCCATTAGGAAGCAGGTAACTCTGGTGGCAGAGTCCAGTTCAGTGGGTGAAGTAATGAACCTGCACTGATCTACACACACAGGCTCATGCTGACAATCTAAATAATGACTGAAGCAGTGTTCCAGAAACGGGCCAAATTAACACAGAGAAACAAATAAATACACCTGATAGCAATCTATGGCTGTACTCTTACCAAAGACACACACACACACAGTGGTTACAACACCATGCTAGAGAGATCATACACAAACTGACTAAATCTCTTCATCACATCTTGGATAAATTCAACTTTGCGATTGTTTACCTAGACATCAAAATGATCTAGCATCTTTCTGTTGAGGATTTAATGGCGAAAAGGTGAATCTTCCTGCTCCACGTTTTAAAAAAAAAAATCAATATTCAAGAATTAATTTACTTAAAACAAACTCCTACAGCTTGATAAAAAGTTACATGTAAGTTAATTTCGTCTTATTTTAATTTCGCTGAGATATTTACCTAGGATGTAGGGGATATTACTGATAACATTCAGTGTTTTCGTAGCGTATAATGAATCTAGCTACTGTTAGCCTTTTTGACTCCCAATAACATCAGGTGGTTCACGACTCAGAAATGAAAATTCAACCTTTCCGAACCCTGCTGGGCTCTGATAGTTGCAGAAGAACTGCTCCTCTGACTATTAACTTAGTTTCCAATTTACTTTCTGCAAATAAACATAAAAATGTTCTATAAACAGCTGACAATCCTGTACAAACATCCTCGGCGGGGTGTGTGTGCGTGTGTGTGATGAAAGAATGTCAGAACCAGTCAGAGTCTACTTCAGCTATCTTAAAATGACCTTTTAGGAGTCATTTAGTCGCAGAGTGTTGAGGCTGGAGCTAAAGCCCTGAAACCCATTACATGTTCTGATTGTGTCAATCTAATGCACTAATTGAATGCTGTCCCTCAGCCACTTTTCATCAGTCAGGAGCCCATGCTGCTGAGCTGATTCGCTTATAATTTGCGCAGCGAGAGCCTCAATCACCGGAGACAAACATTTTCCTTCTCATTAAAGAGCACATTAAAGATGATCTTCTTTGGTTGCCACAGTGACTCAATCTAATATAATTTGGTGGAAGCGAGCAGAGAACAATTTCCTCATGTGATCCAGCGAGACTTGCATTTTCTCTCGCCTCTCCTCTCGCCGCTCTCTTTTCTGCAGTAAGTGAGTCTAAAGAGACTTCTTTGATCTTGTCTCATTGGTCTCAAGACTCCAGACTGAATTTAAATCACAAGGCCGACTATTTTAGGAACAAAGCTGCCGTTGTGCTCAACAAGGAGCTCTTTTTTTTTCCTCCTACAAAAACCTTTATGAATAAAATGTAGGAGACAGTGGGAGAAAATATATGCTCATTAGTGAACACGGCCTTATTTGAACAACTTTGTGCATACATCAATTGATAATCATACTTGCACACAGGCAGAATTTTGCAGTGTTTGTCTAAAAGGAAAATAAAGAGTACTAGACTTTATAGTATATTATTGTAAGTTCTAGATGCAAGTCAAAGTGAAATTAGATAACTGCAAGCAGTAATGGGTTCCAAGCCCAATCCAGCCAGTGGCCCCACCCCTCCACATGCAATCTCCTCCCCCTGTCCTGTTAGCTTGGCCTCACTAGATTGCATGTATTGCAAAACACAAATGACCCTAAAAGACTGCAGCATAAATTTGATCAAAAACTGGTTTACAACATATTGCTGAATAGAAATCCATGTCACTTCCAGACTTTCCAGAATTTTTATTTTTGGTGTTGGTGTATTATGAGAAATCACTACAAAAACCCCCAAAGTTTGTAAAAGTCACATGAGAAAACAAATAGGTTCAACCGGTTCTGTATGCAAATAAATATTGTAAGGCACTGTATTTGCTGTTCCCCACCCCCGAAATATGTCTCATTACTATAGACATCACTCTGTTTGGTAGCTGTTGTTGTCACCTCTGTGTTTTTCTTGCTGTGTTTGTGTTACGGAGCCGGAGGGATCAGAGCTGTAGTCGACTCTTCATGCATTACAAACGCTCCCGGCTTTAGAAAGGCTTTTTCCCCCCCTTTGCTTTCTGCTTGGCTCTTACGTTTCATGGGTGCCCTTTTCATGAAGCCTGCAAACATGCCACAAAAAGGTCAGAGATCAGAATAACATTAACCATCCTCACTGCCTTTTCACTATCTATCCCTTCCATGCAAAGAAAGGCATCAATCCAAGACTTTGTTCAACATGTAATCTCACTGGAAGCAGGTGATCTGCAGAGCGAGCTTCTACTTCTGACTCGTATTGCTGCCATTCCTCCGTGACAGTTTGTTGCATCTGTATTGTTTTTTTATCTTGCTGACTGACAAGTAAATTGCTGGTTGAGAGGAAGAAGGAGAAATGTCAAAGGTTCAAGAGATGGGTTATAAGCTCGACACGGGATCCAGGGTAAAAGCTGCTTCACGTCTTACTCAAAAGGCAGCAGGGTCCACAACACGGGGATGTGTGGGACAACTCTTTGCTGAGAGACAGACTTTCAAAAGGAGAGACAGGGTTTTCAAAAGGAACCATACACACCGAGGTTAAACACACACTCTTAACCTCTGCTCACAGGGGGGCAGTGTTGCACCACTTGCCATACAACATCCCCCACTCCCACTGTCTCTTTCCCCTCCTCCTCTTCTTCCTGCTGAGGTGTTTTTCCATCTACATTTGCTGCAGAGGTATGCAGCAGACAGGCATCTTCTGCTGCAACTCTCCACATTTCCTCCTAGACCTGTTTCCGGCAGATGACCATAGTGAAGATAGGAGGCTTTACTGCTGCTGACTTGGGAGAGGAAGAGAAAATGGCACCAGGTGTCATCCTTTGTGTACATAGTGTTACATAATATCACAGGTATACACTTCAGTATCTTTTTAGGGGTAAATTTGGGATGCACCGATCCATTTTTTTGTCCACTTTCGATGCTGATATCTGAGGTTTAGTTTTTCTGTATCAGTACAGATCCATTGCTGAAAAACATCACTGATTGTCATAAAATGCTTTTTAAAAAAAAAAACAAACAAAAAAAAACAGACATGAATGTACTGAATTACACATTTATTTGTTAACTCTGCATCAGTAGCACACAGTTAAATACGTAAAAAGCTTTCCAAGCTTGATGAAACATGTAAAAACAACACAACTTTCATTTGTTCAGTCAATTCAATTAGTATAAGAACCAACATTAAATAAATAATAAAAAATCTCCCAAAAAAATAGGTTGACTTTCTGGTCAAACATGACAGTCATCTCAGCGGGGTCTCTGTGGTTCAAAGTGCCATTTGATTTGTGAGCTGATGCTGCAATGTTCCCTGAGCCCTCAGTGGCATCCATGTTCTGTTTTTTTTTTTTTTGCTTTCTCTGCTGACTCACTGCGGTCTGGCAGCAGTCATCTGAGGACAGCTGATGGCAAGAGCTGCGTTTGTTTCATTAAACAGGAACTCGGTGTACAGTAGGAGAGGCAGGTCATGTGGTGCTGGAGGGAAGGAGAAACACATTTTTTTAAAAAAAAGCCTAAACAGCTGTTCCTCTGCATTCTTACAGCACAAAGGACAGGTGGTAAAGTGCCCTGAAATTACATATGTTGTGAATTGTTGCAACACAAATAAGCATAATTGATTTAAATAAAATTGAACAGCATGACATTTAATTTCCATTTGGGATTAACAAAGTATTTTTAACTGAATATGAAAGCAGATTAGATAATAGGAAAATAAACACAAGCTTTTAGTAAAGACAGATTGTTTTGTGACACAAACTCAAAACCACTCAAAGCAATCCTGTAATGCAAAATGAAAACATGGAAGATCATGATAATCCTTCCCAGACCTGTCGGCCTGACAGCTATATAAATTTGTAGGATTGCCATAATCTTTCTATCTCCAGATGATGGATTGAATGATCCTCTTTGAGATGTTCATAGCTTGGATTCCTTGGTCTCTGTTCCTATTTGCACTGACTGAACAAATGAAAGTTGCTGTTATTACACGTTTGACCAAGCTTGTGAAGCTATTGGTGTATTTAAATGTGCTGAACTGGTGCAGAGTTAGCAAATACATTCATAATTCAGCACATTTATGTCTTAATTACAACATAATTCATGCATAAATGTCTGTTTAAAAAAAAATGTTTTAAGTCAATTCAGCACCGTTTTTCTGTATCGGATCGGCATCTGCCGATACTGAACCTCTGATATCTGTATTGGTATCGGAAGTGAAAAAAGTGGATCGATGCGTCCCTAGTCTCTGTGATGCTGGTTGATGCACACCAATGTTCTTGAACAAACATTTATGACCTTCACCGACCAATCAGATTTACACAAGCTTCCCAATTAGGAGCTTCTAATTTAGTGGTAACTCAAACAACTATCAATAATAAAATGTTAATATTTTCCCTCCGACATTCTTGAGGGATAAGGGGATTATCTAGGTAAAAAACTCCCACCACGGATTAATGTGAAATTGGGTTGTTGCTATGATTTTGTCATCCGAGCAGATTTCTATGAGGTGTGTGTCTTTTTCCACCTCTGCTGTCAAAGCGTTCCCTGCTGTCTTTCTGACTGAGTCAAAGTCCCACTAAGCTTTGTAGACGTGGATAGATGTTAAGATGGACCTAAAGAAACCCACAATCAAGAAAACTGGCGGTAAAAGGTTAGCTGGGTTTAACGACTAAACTCCTACTGACAGCAAAGAATTGTAACCCTGAAAATGTTATGCTCTTTTTCCTCCACCTTTAAGCTCCATCTTACAGCCTTTATTGTTCTTGCTTCAAACCTTACAAATTCCTATGGTTACAAAAAAAAAAGTCCCTGCTGGATCTCATTCTCCACAATTCTCCACTGAGAGCAAACAGAAACACAGACACATGGAGTTTGTTACTGTTCTAAAGCCCCGGTAATCCAGCAGGTTTTCTCCATGACCTTTTTTTTCCTGCTGTAACTCATTTCAATCAAGATTTGAGAGCCATGGCTTTCTGGGTCCGATGTGGACCGTAAACTTAAGAGGTTTTTTTCTTTTTTTTACATTTGGAATTGCCAGGAACAAAGTAAAGTTTTTCTCAGTTGCTTCGCCAGTTTCATTAAATCAAAGTGACGACTGACAGCAATGTAAGATCTACTACTCTGTAAGTCTTGATGAAAAGAAGCTCACCGTTTTCCAAAAGCTTAATATCAACCAGAGAGCTCAGTATGTGAAGACAAATATAACAAAAGAGTAGGTTCATACTTAAGTACCTTAAGGATTTGGTAGTGTAATCAGAATGTTTTGGACTTCTTTCCAGAATCTTCTTGCAGTAGTTTGATAGATTTTTGGCCCATTCCTCCTGACAGAACTGGTGTAGCTCAGTCAGGTTTGTGGGCTCACAACTTTTCAGCTCTATTAATATTTTTTTTATGAGACTGAAATAAAAACTTATTGATGACCTCTCCAAAACATTAACCTTGTTGCCCAGTTTGTAAGACATCATTGCCCAAGCTCAAAGATCCCAAACATCATCATTTTAGGTTATTTATTGATTAACATATTGCACGTGATTGCTTGTTATTTAATTATTTATTTGTTTACATCTAGTCATTTTGAACTTATCACTCTAAGGTGATAAGTTCACCTTAGAGTGATAATACAAACTTTGTATTTTATACCTGAGATGGAGTAGCTTTCAACAAATAAGCAATTTCCTCTTGGGGATCAATAAAGTATATTCTATTCTATTAACGTCTTGAGATTTTGCATTATTATGTCCGCCTAATGTTATTTCCTCAGCGTATGTTTTAAGAAGTGCACCAGTCCCTCCTTCAGCAAAGCATCTGCACACATATCCTTCACAGTTGAGATTGTGTTCTCAGGCTTGCATGCTTTTTGTTTCTTTTCTGGATTTGAAGACGGTTGTAACGCAAAAAATGTTGGTTCCAGCTACACCCAACCAAAGGACATGTTTGGAAAATGAAGGTCTGTATGTTTTCAAAATAGCTTAAAATTTAGCTTTCTTTGTTGCTTTAAGAGAGTTGGCTTCATTGTGCCTGATTGGCTTTTCAGTTTCTGTTAGCACAGGACTCATGTCACAGTGGCTAGAGATCAGTTTCAGGCAGTATATTCTGCTTTTGCTTTTTGTCTTCTGCTTTTGTTCTGGGGACAATTCAAACATTTATCTCTATTCATCTCTAGGATTGACATCTCTTTCCTGATCTTTATGATGGCTGGACCTTACCATGCTGTTATTACTTGCATTTAATTATTTTAACAGAACACAGGTATCATCTTCAGGCATTGTAAACAAGGATGACCCAGACTTATAAATGTGCTCATTGGCTAATTTCACAAAAAAGCAGAGAATTAAAATAATCCTAAAGGAAGGTTATTATGTGTTTCCAGTCACATAGTGTGAGTTCATATCACAATCAAGTAACTATGCTGCCACAGTTGTTATCAAAATGCCGTATATATCAAATATGACTTAAAAGAAATTTGACTTTGAAATTTAATGATCTGAAATTGGGCATCTATGTCTTTAAGAAAGTTCTGTTCTTTGCAATACTGAACTTTCAGGAAGTCATCACAAAATCACTCCTCTATTAATTCTTTAGCAATGTTTTTTCCAGTGTTGCATGGAGAAGCAGCTCGTATAATGAGATCAGCAGATGCGCAGTTCCACCAAGTGTGGAACTAATTGCCTCTGGCTAGTCTGAAGGAGCTGAGTGGGGGAGTCGTTGGGGAGCGCTGCTCTGTGAGGCGGCAGCTTGGAAACTGCAGCTCCGAGGAGGAGCTGCGCTTCGAAGGCGGCGCTCGGTTCCACCCAGGCATTTTGTACATCTGAATGGTTGCCATGGAAGATCAAACAATTTTTCAAACATGCAAGAAAAAAAAAATCAAAGCAACTCTCCAGTTGCTTTGCTTTGATTATTATTTTCCCTTATCAAAATAATGATTTTGATATCAAAATAATGATTTTGATAAGGGAATGACTTTACAACATGAAGTAAAGCGCAAAGAGTCAACATTACATAATACTGCCCCTTTAACTTTTACCGACTTGTTTTCTCTCTCTGGAAACAATCAAAATACCAGAGAAAAAATGGAAAAAAATACTCCGCAGTTATAAAAAGGGGTTGATCGCTTTAATGAATTTTCCTTTGGTTACAGAGTGGTATAAATAATGGGTGTTTTTGTACATGTAGAAAACCCAAAAAACTAAAAGTTCTCCTTTCTTCTATTATTATTTAAGAACAGCCTGTCTCTTTTCCCGCCAGAAACAAACTTCTTATTCAATGCAGATGATTTTAAATCCTAAATTTAATGTCGTGACTCATCTTTTAAATAGCAATTCTTCTGACGCTCTGTGTGTCAGACAAATGCTCTGTCAGTTTTCGGTTTTTGATCACCCGCTTTAAACATTTAGTGCCAAATTAATCCTCCCTAACCAAGGTTAATAAGAGTTTAATAAAAACTAATAGTCCCGGCTCCTTTAGGATGGGAGAAGTCCATCTGTTCCATAAAACTCGTCATATTCAAAAGCACTTTCCCTGTCCTCCACAGCACAGAGCCATTGTCTGTTGTGATAGATGCCATCTGTTTGAAATTGTTACATTATGGTTGGCTACCAGCATAAGATCAGAATGGCTTCTTAATAATTATTCAGCTATGAATCATGGAGTTGCTGACTGCATGTGTTTGAATTTCAAGACAGCGGAAAGTAGCAACGGAGAAAGCAAACAGAAAAACAGATATAGAAGATCTCTGGAAAAATATTTTAAAACACCTGCTCTGATATTTCTCAGAAATCGGTTTGTTCCACATGCTTCCAACTGAGCACTTTGCTCTCAGTATGCAGGCCTACTGGTGGTTCCTAGAGTTTCTAAAAGTAAATAAAACTGGGAACCAGCTCCCAGTTTTATTACCATCTACTCTTAAGACGAGGCTTAAAACCTTCCTATTTGATAAAGCCTATACAGTACAGTGCTCATTAGTTTTTCTGTGGAATTTAGCTGCATATTATTTACATAAAAATGCTTGGGAAGCTGAAATAACCTAGACATGATTCTAGTTGACACACCTTTTGCAAGCTAGCCAAACCAGAAGTGCCAATCATTTACCTTGGAGCTGATTGGCTGTACTCCCCAAGAGAGGAGATAAGGAAGTTTCCCCTTTTACATAATATGTATTCTAACACATATTTGGTGTCTAAATAACAAGGCAGTTAAAACGTTTCTAGAGGAGGTCTCAGGTATTCAGAGACTTAACTATTTGCAAGCAGTTGTGGTTAATTAACCCACACAAATACCACGAATCCACTGAGGTTGGAGTGGTTTATATGTTACTCTAAGCTATCTCTATAGTTATGCTGCTTAGGCTACATTTCATTTTCCTCACTTTGCCACTTTCTCCTACTACTCTCCAATGAATAACTTTATGTTCTCTGTTTTTTCTCTTCAAAGAAGCTACATTTGGTCCAACGTTGTGTTCAGCTGTTACTTACAGGGAGTGGTGTGATATATTTAGTAATTGCTACAGCTAACGATTTCCCATTTCTGAGGATTCTACTTCTCTTAGATATTTCTGGAATATTGTAGATATGTAAGAAACAATTTTAAAGTGTTATTACAGACACCTTGGCAACTTCAATGCTACAAACCCACCATGTTCTATTTCGGCACTCTGCCTTTATACTCATCATTCATTGATTTTCTGCTTACTTTAACCCACAAATAGTTGTGGTTTGTGCGATGGACCTGACAGGCTATTCCCACATCATGTAAGCCAAGGCTGGATGCTTTATTTCTCTAAAAGAAACAGATTTTATTGTTCTGGCAAATGTTGACTCATATCCTATGACGATATATTTTTCAGAAACACACAAATTTGCCTCTCGGATCTTTTCTGGCAGACTCAATTACCAAGAGATGGTAAAACCTAAGTATTACTGCTTAGGTTATCAGCCAAAACCAAATCTTGCCAGCTAAAAGCCTTGAGCTGTGGAGGCAGGAGAGAAAGTCGGTGCATTTGATGAGTGGTTTTAATACAGGAATCCTCAAGACACATTAGTGGGCAGCTAAAGTGCCCCTGTATTTCAATAGTAAACAGTGAAACATTAATAGCGTCTTCCATGGCAACGGTGATAGTTGATGTTTGTGCTTAGGCAAAATGACAAGAGAGGTAGAGATATAATAGAGGTTTCTTATAATGCCATTCACATGTATACATGCTGCTTGTGGTTAAACTTAAGAGTTTCTTTAGCAGCTATTAGTAGAGGTCTCATTCTTAGGTCATGTATGCTCATTGTTGTTATTGATACTGCTGTAATGACATGGCTTCAGTCAACAGGACCTGATATTTATGGATCTGACTGTTGAGTTTGTGTCTCTAAAAGCAGCAAGGACAGTACATTGGACTGTGTCGCATTCAGGCTCCAGGAAAACTAGCCTTCGTATTTTGCCACAGACCCCACCTGCCAATTATTGCTTACTCGCCCCAGCTAATTTTATTTACAATATTGGGCCTCTCCATGAAAGCCTCCATCTGGATGCTTTGACAAAACAACACCTCTAAAGGAAGTGACGTCAACAGAATAAACTTAGTTCATTTTTTCCTTTGGCTGGGTGAATTGTCATTGTGTTACAGACCGGATTCAACGAGCCTGATTAAGAACCACTGTAGAATATTGAAAATGTAGAATGAACTGAAGGGGAAAAAAACCAATGCACATTAGTTTCCTGCTTTTCTCTTGTATATCAGAAAGAATAGAGCACCATTAAACAAAAATGAACAATTTCAGGATATCATATTTTTGTGTGGAAATTTGTAAAGATTTTTGCTGTATGTTTCCTAGAAAAATGAAAAATACCTGTCCAATTTATATAATAGACAGTGAATTCCTACAAATCTGCTTTTGGTTGCCCTTCTTCTTGGTTACAGGTTGTTCACCAGACTTTACAGCTTCACATTCAATCACTTTAAAATGGACAAAAGACACTGCTGAGATTCACTGCTATTCATTTCTACTACCTCCTTCACTTTCTCACTCAGGGGTGTCAAAGGGCAAACAACTAATATGCAAAGTCATCGAGTGTTGCCACCTGCCTGTTCATTAGCAATGACCTTTCACTAGTTAAGAGGGTTCACTGAGGAGCAGAACGCAGATCTGTGTTCCTTCGCAGAATATAAACACTTAACGCTTTGCTCTTAGTCATGTGGGCTGCCTGTGCTTGTAGCAAACAGCGTACTATTTCTCTTGTTTGCTTGTCCAGTCATTTCGTCTGAACTGATTACAAATTTTAAAGACTTAATACCTCTCAAAGTAAGATAAAAAGGGCCTGATGTCTGATTTTAAAAAAAAAGCTGGTTCTACTTAAAGAGAAAATTCCCAGATGTTTTGAGTTTTTCCACATTAGCTTTGTTTCTTGGCGTTATCCGACTATCCAGCAGCTTGGTGGCCGCAGCAATGCTATTAAAATATGTTATGTGACAGTAAGCTGCTGGCAAAACACAAATTCTCAATTGTTGTGTTTCTGTTAAACAAAATTAACAGAATGATTAAAATCACACTTGAATACGTTTGTTCATGCGACAGGACATTGAAAAACATTCCACGCCATCATCCTACTACATCCTGTAATATATTACATCTTTTCTGCCAGAAGTAACATTTTATTGTTGATCAGGTGACTCCTGTGATGAAAGAAAAATGTTTCCAGTGCAGTTCTGTGAAAAACTGCCTCATCGTAGCTAAAAAAATAGGAGTTTTTTCAAAATTGGCATCTTTCCATAAAGCAAATTTGTTTTCCTAATTCCAATTTGTGCTGTTACATGGTCAAACTACTGATTAATCCAATTTAAAAAGTAGGAAACATATGACACCTAGTCATTTTATTTAGGTGAGATGCCTCGGTACAATACAATACATTATAGTTTTGTGGTTTTAGCATAAAGTCTGAAAAATATTAATGTGTAATTTCATTTATATCTTACCTATTTATAGTAGTCAAAGATTTGGGGCCTTTTCTCTAATGTGCACAAAGTACTGCTGCCACAGGTGTACTCTCGCCGAGTTCACACCTGGGCTTAATACTCCACAAAGCATAAGTTCTCCCAGGCATGCATCCTCACCCACACAGTAAGATAAAAAACCAGCCGCAACAACAAACAGGATGGCTAAAATCCGTGCAAGGTGCAGATTGTGCTGACAACAGCTGCCGATGCAGAGCAATAAGAAGAGCCTGAGCAACTGGTTCAACAGCTTGGCCCGGCCACCTGGTTTGATTTCACAGAGTCATGCAGAGGTTACCGAGATAGAAAGAGGACAGAGAGTAAAAAATTCCTGTGGTGGCCAGACGCGAGTGACGGGAAATGAAGATAGAGCAGATAGAAGCGATGATTGTGATCTCTTACTCTGTTTCTTTGAGCCTCTGTCTGGGCTAATGGAAGCCAGGTCGGGGGCGCTTTAGTCTTTTATATGATGGTCATCTGGTTATTTAGGCTGACTTGTTCTGGAAATAAATGGGTGCAGATAACATGGCCATCTCTCTTTGGGGTTTATGCCTTTGACCTGGTGACGTAGAGATACTGAAGAGCCATAGAACAGGAATACGCTCAGGATATATGTTAGAATGTCATACAAGCTTCCATGCGAGAATCAAAATTAGTGCATTGGCCAAATCCAAATAATATATTAGATATTAGATTATGAGAGAGCGGCACACACTGTTATGGCAGAAGTCGCAACAACCGTTCCTCGTTATTAACTCCTGTAAAGTGTGTCAAGCTAGCTGTCTGTTGGCCCCAACTAGGTGCTACTTCCACTGACAAATTACCATAAGTTTAACAAGTAGAAGTCTACATTTGCAAAACCAACGTAGAAAACAGTTGCAGTCGTCTGTTCAATACATAGTTTCAAAAGGTCAATTATATCTGTTTTTTCACAAGTCTACAGCTGGATTCACATAAACTTACAGAGACGCTTTAGGTATAGCTGGCCTCTTACATAAATAATGAATCATGGCTGCAATATATCTAACACTATATATGAGGTAAAGAGGAATTGTCATGACAGGAATGCAAGGGAGTTTTAATGCCTTTGAATGTGAAATGGTTGTTGGTGCCAGACGGACTTGTCAGGCTATTTCAGAAACTGCTGATCTGCTGGGATTTTTTCAGACACCTGTCTCTCAAGTTTTCAAGGAATGGTCTGAAAAGAGAACATACCCAGAGAGCAGCAATTGTGTGGATCAAAACGTCTCATCAATGTGAGAGGTCAAGGGAGAATGATGGGAAGATAACGGCTGCTAAGCAAACCGCTCGTTTGAACCAATTTCAGCAGAATATCTCCTTCGAACGCACAAAAAAGTCAAACCCTCAAACAGCACACCACTGCCAATCCCACTTCCACGTCACTTAGTAACAGATTGCAAACATATTGAATGGTGCAATAACTTCTTATTTCAGCTGCGACAGTCAGATAGTTGGATAAATGATGCTATAAACTTGGATTAATCCTGCTTCGCTGCTGCTGGTGGTGTAATGTTATAGTGAATACATTCTTGGCACATTTTGGGTCTTTTAATACCAGCTTTAAAACAGCACAGTCCGTCTGAATATCATTGCTGGCCATGTTCACCTCTTTACGACCACAGTGTGCTCATCTTATGATGGTAAAAAAGGTCCAGTGCCAGCAAGGTTTAACTAATACACCACTAGAGGCAGTTCTGAAAATAAAACAAGATTTTCCTCGTATTTATATGTATTAAATGCAAGCGGAAATTTTAATCGGAAATTTAAATGAAACGAATGCAGAAAGGGATTTGGAAAGTTTCTCCTGGTTGTTGCATTATTTTGAAAATAACAACAAAAAAAGTCTTAAAATATTTGGTAGCTGCTTTGCTATAGTAAAGACGGCTTCCTTGTGAAAGAGAAGCTTCATTTAAATATTCCTCCACAGCCAGAAGTAGTAATTGTTAGAATTACTAACAAGCCGTGTTGTTTGCAAGTTTACTTAAATATGAAAATATTGTGCTTTACAAAGTGCACTGAGAACAAAAAAATGAAGGAAAAACAATCTACTTCCATGACTCCTGGAGTGAATGCAGAAATATCCCTGGCGGTTGGATCTTTCTGACGGGTTTATTGTTGTTTTCTGGCCGAATTTTACACACACACACAAATAAAATCTAATTTGCTCACGTTTTCGAGTCTGGGAGGCTCTAACAGATTTAAATGTGTTTAAATCAAACCATGGCACCCTGTGACCCTCATGGGAATGCATTTCAGTCAACCCACTTAGCCTGTTTAATGTAAGCCAAACAAGGTCAGCAGGATCAGGCCTGTAACTTGCGTCTCCTGGTTTGTTAACAGGTCAGTTTGTCTGCAGCTATGCAGCAATTTGCATCGCTCCCAGCGGACCGCTTCACTCATTATTAAAATTGTGCCTGTGTATTTAAAAAATTGCTCAGCTTTTAGAACCAGAACAACAACAAAGAACTCCCACAGGGGCTGTTTTTGGAACTGTGACCAGAACCTAATTTGGCCCAGAATATAAATCTGTCCAGGGAGTCTACAGCCAGCTTTGTGTACAGATCCTCAAGCTGCTAATTTTCTGCACTTTTTTGAATTTTAATTTTATTTTTTTTTACTTCATAGCTGATGATAAACCTGATGACAAGCATTGTGTCTTTTGTTCCCAATGATCAGTGAGTATTGTCAAAATATCTATCCAGCAAAATGTATTTATTGCTGTAAAAGTGACTAATTTGCAATAAATCCATGTAATAAAAATAAAACAACAACAACAAAAATTGCTGCTTAAATTGAACTCTAGAGTCAACAATAGTGGTTGAAGAATATTCTTGGCTCTCCTGATGCCTCACTCCATATTGCAGGTGTATTTATAACCGTACAAGGCTCAGAAGTATTCTGAGCTAACATGTTGTAGATATATTTCACATATTGCACTATATTGGCAAAAGTATTTGCTCAGTTCCACAGCCACTGACATATAGAGTCCTACACATGTATGTGTAGGCGGAGAGTGACATATGCATGCAGACCGCTCCTACAAACATTCGTGAAAGAACGAGTCTCTCTCAGGAGTGACTTCAAGAGTGATAGCATCCTAAATAAATTTATCCCTAGTTGTTTGCTACTAAACATTAAATCAGTCGACTGTTGGAGGTATTAAAGCAAAGTGGAGCGGATTGGGAAGGACAGCCAACCGGTTGCGAAAAAACCACGACGGTGCTCTGTCACCGTTTGCTCTGCAGAAGGCTGACCTCTACATATCTGGAATGATATTAAACTCAAACAAGTCAAAATTTTGACTTTCAATGTATTGTTAAATATCTGAAGAGTTAACAAATTAGCCAATCTACTGTATGTCAATTGTAAAAGCATGTTTTGTCAAACTTAAGACTTTTATTTCCATAGGTTTTTCAAGGTATTGATGAAAATGACACACATTTGGTGAGAATCAACAAGGCTTCTGAAGAAGAGAAAAATAATTGAGATAAGCAACTGTGATGAAATGTCAATACACTACATCAACATCTTGGCGGGAAAGCTCTAGATTTAAATATAGTGTTTATTTAAATCAGTTGAATTCCTTTTTGTACAGTAAACGCTGTTCTGTTCAGAGTAATTTCAGAATGTAGGAAAAACAAGTTAGAAAGGTATTTTGCACTTGATAAATGCAAAGTGAGAAAGTGAAATTGAGATGTGTTCCAGTTGTTTGCTTTTCTGGCAGATTTCCATTTTATTTATGACATTCAGGCACTGACAAACTTTGTCTTCATTCTTCACCTTTTCATTCCGATTTGTCCTGTAACAGCAAATGTTTTGCGTTTTACTTTGACAAAATGTTTAGCAGAGATAACTGATAGGTTTGTTCACGATGGATAAGCACTACCACATGCCTCAAACAGCTGCCAGTACTCTGCAAACATTTCTTGATTAAAAACTCCACGTCAGTCTTTGCCAGATTTTTCTGTGTTAACAGAAACATGACCCCGGTGAGCACAAAGTAAAATGTCGTTTGAGTCGGTGCCATCGCCGAGATGTAATCTTTTCGTAGGGTTCCTCGGAGGTGAAACGCAGGAGACTCTTTGATATGTACGCTCTGGGAAAACCTTTCCAACATGTGTCTTAAGTTTAGGTTTCTTCTGGACTTCAAGGGAGCCATTAATACTGTTGAGGAGCTTGAGGATTTACAGATGTGATACTGTGATTTGTAAAAGATCATAACTCACTGTATGAGCTACAGATAATTCAACGGCGAAAGGGTAATGAGTGGCAACATTGGAAATGACGTGCTCAGTCTGCAGAAATTAAATTATCTGCTACCAATATTATGTGAGGATTCAGTTATAGAGTAGATATGTAGATTTTGTGCATTGTTTAAGTAAGCTTGTGGGGCGTCTGGGTAATTGCACTGTCATGAAATAAAATGTCTTTGTAGGCCGAGGAAGTAGTTTGTTCCTGGTTGCACCAGAACCCAACCAGAAAATAAGCTCCCGTTCTCAATCTGCTAACCTCAGAGACTCCTAACGTTTTCTCCACAACAACATGTTGAACATTTCTCTCTTGTCTTCTGTCATTAAGAAAACAATTACTCTGCTTCCCATACCTCATCTGGGCCCACTGGCAGCAATCATAGGCACCATATGGCTGAATCCTGTGCATCACCAACACGCTGACGGTAGCCTCCAGGCACGCTATTGTTCACCGTCTCTCTTTTCATGTTTTGTCAGAGCAGAACTAGACTGTATGTGTTGGAGCCGACTGCAGCGGGCATGTTTTCCAGCCTGTTGTCTTTTGTTGAAGATAATCCCGTATTTGCTGATCTGTATTGAGAAAAACACCAGGGTGAATTGAGACGTAAAAGGATTCCGACAATGCAAACTTCAGGAAATGGATGCGTTTTTACACTGGCCACGTTGCAAGCAGCTAATTACCGTATTTATTGTCCACCACAAACAAATAACAATGCGAAACAGGCTTTATACTGAGCTTGATGTTTTATGCAATTATACCACGTGACTCATTGTAGTTTACTCGACTTAATTATACCAGAAGGAAAAACCACACAAAACACTTCTTTGTACATTTTTTCATGTCAATGGTGATTAATTTAGGGCCAGGATGTTTCTATTGGGTTTGAGTCGTACTGAAGCTTCAATAAAAAAGGTTTAATTGAATTAAATTCAATTAAAATAAAGCTTTTAAAGTTGAAATGGGGAATTAGATAACATGATGTTCTAACTCATGTTATCCAAGTCCACTCTGTTCTTGAAAATTTCAAGCCCAATTTCCAACCTCTGATTTTAGAAAAGTTTTGACCTGTTGACATTGATTTTAACAATCTCTGGGTTATCGCTGCAGTAAATAAGCAGAGGTATTAGATCAACAATTGTATTTGAACATTATAAAGTGGGCTCATAAAGCTGTTGTGTCTGAGTAGTAAACATCAATTGACTTAATGCTGTGTTTTGATTGTTGATTCTATCTTGCATTGTGTTTTTGTGTTTGTAATGATGTAAAGCACTTTGAAATGCCTTGCTGCTGAAATGTGCTATACAAATAAAATTTGATTGATTGATTGATTAATCAAGATCACCGTGTGTCATTAGAGTCATATAATCTGGCGGTAGATGACTAGGTTAACTGTAATCAAGGAGGACTGGTGATCAGTTGGCTGATATAAACACTAAGCTGGACGAGTGACTTTTAACAGATTCCTGAAAGAATCCTGAAGCACTTTCATCCAATCAGACGAGGAACAGAGCTCAGACAGAGGGAGCACAAAAGCTTGAAGTGCCTCAACCTTAGAACATGACTCGGATGAGCGATTAATGATAAACGGTAACATTGGGGGAAAAAATTAAAGCAAGATAATTATGGTTTTCAACACTTAAAGATGTGGTAAAAGACTGTTTCACCTTCAATTGTTATAAAAGTGCTGAAACGTAACTTAAAAGAAATTGGACTTTGCTGTTTGTCGCCTTGAAATTGGCTTCTGTCTCTTTAAGAAGCTCCTGTTCTTTCCAAAGCTCCGCCTTCAACACGGCATCGTAACAGTACCGTTCCATTAAGCCATTAACAACCATGGCTAAAAGCAATCCATTCTCATTCAGTCTACTTGCAATTGTGATAGATGCAAGCAGACTGACTGACCATAACTTTTTATGATCTGCTTAATCTGCAGATCATAAAAATATATGGAACTGGTGCTTCAAAACAAAATCTGTTCATTGCAGTTTGCATTGGTTTTCTTCCATGCACTTGTTTGTTGCCAAATTATCCAGAAAACAAGTGATGTTCTCAACATAATGGTTTGGATGTTTTTCTGATGTAGTAGAGAATAAAAACAAACCCCCGAAGCTCAAACGTAAAAACCCCCCCAAAAAAACAGTTGATAAAAACTTTCAGAAATGAAACCATACTTACAAATGCAGTGAACTAAGACTTACTATGATGTCTCCGAATCATGTAGACACAATAAAGAAATTAAGGAAGTGATTTTGATTTACAACAAAATAATAAAACAAATTGAAAAACTCACAATGCCATCTTGTTTTATGGAAGAAAAACTACATGTTGGTTGAGTTTTGTTGATTTAAATCATAGTCTGACCATAGTGTAACAGATCAGCTGCTGTAAAAAAAGGTTTTATGTAAAAAAAATAAAGAAGAAAGAAAAAACTATTTTTGCAGCAAATTGTTTAGATTGTCTTTAGTATCTTCTATAAGCAATCAACATAATTAGCAAGCTAGCATTACTAATCTACTGTAGCTGCTCCCTCTGTTTCTCTCGAAAGTTTTGCCAAAACTCTAAAGTTTTGACAAACCGTCTCATAATACCCACAGTAAATCTGTTTTGTTTTTTCGTACACATTAGCAAAAATGTTCACCAAACAGACATAACAATGACTTGTGCAAGAAAAAAGTCTTAAAGATATCATATTGAACATAATGCTTCGTTATCCTCAATTGCCAAAATTGTGTTTTAGTCAGATAAATGATTGATAAATGCTTCATTTCTTTGGGTTATTTTTCAAGAACTGATACTGCATTTCAAGCCTTTGTTACATTGAAGACAGGGTAGTTTTTCCACTAATAGCAAATAGCTAAAAGGATGTTTTCCTGTGATTAATGTAATTCACCAGAATAGTCTCACAGTCTGTAGACATCTAGAGCCTTCTCCTGATTCATTGGAACCTGCTATTCTCACACCCAGATCACCATCTGTTTGCTTACCACAGCTTGTGTGTACCAGTTGGGTACCGCCACTGAATGCCCTTATGAGGCCCATTTGTCACCACTTAGACTTTCATGCCAAGAATCTTATCCCTGTTTGCTTTTTCACCAATGAAGTGCCTATTTTCTATCTGTCGAGTTTTGGTGCTTTGCGGTGACAGAGATTTGGTGAGTTACCAGAAAAAAGAACTTTTTTACACGTTTTTTGAAATTATATCATTAACAAAGTTGTTCTTCTTCTACAAGAAAGTGGAGTTAGATGGATTACTTCAATAAACATGTGCCTTGACAATCTGTGATAATGAGGTTTTACAGAATGAATGCAGCATCTCTGCATCCCCTGAAGCTTGATGCTAGCATGTAACATGACGCTGTTTTCTGTAATTAACCTGTTTAGTGCAGACTGTGCATTTCCTGTATGTTTGAGTCCTCGTTTTAGCCAACTAATTTCATTTGCTAATGTTTGCAACGTGTCTACTTGTTAGGACACCCGTGTTGGTGTCAAAACGTCTGAAAGTTGATCAAATGGGTTAACGCAGCTTTGCGTTCAACCTTTTTTTTTCCCCCCCAAGTTAAATTAGGACAGGATATACTAAATAAATCAGCTACTAGAGTCACATTTATTTTATCTCTTATACTGAAGGACAAAAACTAGCAGACCCAAGCCATCCTACTAAAGGATTATTGTCTTCTTACCTCTCAATAAACATAGGAGAAAATAGTACATATAATTTTGGAAAATAATGTAATGAAGTTAATAATTTTTGTTTTATTAACTTCATTAATTGCAATTTCTCATGACAACAAAAAATCTAAAATTTCTTATAACATTGTTTCCCCAATAAACAATACGGTAAACACGACCTTTAATGCATTTTTGTTAACTTAAAAAAATAAATTTTGTGTCATATATGGCTCTCTTCTATGTACAACAGTAAAAATATGCTGTGTAACTTTTACCCTTCTTTCAACCAATACCTCTGCATAAAGATATATATTTAAATTCTACTTTACTTTTCTGTAACCTTTTGACATTAGCTAAAATATGCTAATGTGAGGAAATTCCTACCAAAACAGCCGAACTGTTTAAATTTATCATAGCGTTGTGCACACACACACCCTCACACAGCTAGGTAATTCCAGGTTTTTATCCTTTTGTTTGTTTTTCATTTGAGTTGTACAGGACTTATGTTGCAACAATTGTAGAAAAAGTTTGGAAGTGTTTGAAGTCTACTGCACATGTCCTAGAAAACAGAGAAATTTGTCACACTTTAAACACAATCTATGATGCCAACTTTTTTTTCAAATTGTATCTATGGCTAATAAAGGTTTTTTCAATGCGGGAAGAGTTAGCATCGTTGAGTTTACTTCTTTGACCTGATGCACCTCCCACCCCCACCCAGGGACCATTGTCTGGGATCCATCTGTTGAAAGTCAGGGAATCGAAGAACTGTGACTGGGGCCAAGCAGCCAAACAACTCCCCTGTGACAGAAAGCATAATGCTAAAGCCTGTTAGCTCCCTTCCATGACTGGAGCCTCCGGGCCTCCAAGGATTTCCTCCTTTGGGAAAAACGGGAGGAGGATTGCACACAGATGAAGGAGAATAAGCAGCAACTTTAAGGGCCACTGTTGATCAGATGTTCTTTCTGCCTGAGGTTTGGAGTGATGACACAGAACAACACTATTGTGTGTGCTCAGTGCGCTTGGGAGGCCTTTGGTTCTGTGAATTTGTGCTTACAAATGCCTGGCCCTGAGCCCTCTCTAGGGTCCTTGGGCTCTCTTTAACTTTGGTGTTTAATGAGCGGCCCTCTTGCCCCCAGTTATGCTCTGACCCAAGAACAAAGTTGGTGGTAATTGGCCTGCTCCAGAGTGCCTCCATTACACAATAGGTCTTCATTCATTAGCCTTCTGAAAGCGATTTAGCATGGAGTTTGTTTAAATTGCCACAGTTAGATCTAATGAGGGTTTCTTGTTTTCAGACTAAATATATATTTGCGTAATAGGTCAAGATGAAGGTTTAGTCGAAATCTAATATAATAGGCTAATATAAAAATAAAACCCTGTCCTCTCTTAGCTTTTGCTGAGCTCTGAAGAATTCAATTCCCATAGCACAGATGAAATATTCAGTAATGCTTTCAACTCAATTATGGATGCTGTGGCACTGCGTCCCCCCGTGGTTTTCCTAGCGTGATTCCTCGCAGGCTTACTGTAAATCCCTGTCTTCAGCTCCGTTCTAGAGAGCCAGACATTCTTCTTCTTGCCTATGCTTTCACAGTACCGCATGTCGATGTCTTGCACATGTAAAACGACGTTGATCTGATCAGAAAGCTTGGCGGTCGCATCCCTCGGTCAGGATTAATGTACGGAGAGCCTCGTATTTAACCTCATCAGATGAAAAGTGCAGAGAGTCACAAGGGTTTCTGTTTTTTGACACTTCTTTTTCTGCTTTCTCTGTTTTATTGTCTGCCAGCCAGAGACCGAGGGACATTTATGTTCTCTTATGGCACCTCTGATGAAAGAAAATCTCATTGTTTCACAACAAAACAGCTTCTGTTTCTTCATAAGACTGTGTGTATGGCAGCTAATTATCTATTTCCAGGCAGAATACAATTGCCGGTTTCTACTAACTGTTGCGTTAGTACAACCAAAGAGCCTTTTTTTTTTACAGAATCTACTGAGGAAATGTTTCTAATCATTGCAAATGAATACAGGCTGTAAAACCGCAGTGAATAATGGAAGCTCATAATATCTGTGATATTTGTGTCTATAGTAGATTAGCTAGGCCTCTTCCCCTGGTTGTGATGGTTTATCATAAACAACAAATTATAATTTTAAATTGTTTAACAAGAGGAACTCAGACTATTATCTAAAATCTGATGGCTGATTTCTTTGATAATTAAGTTCCTATTTTGATGGTTTATGCTGAAAGTACACATAGCTAAAAAATCCTTCAATAATAAGGTTTTTCTTCAATATCCTTATTATATTGAAGGAAGGAAGCAGGAAGGAGGGATATATCTAGTCACCAGTAGACAGAAGCTATTAATTTGTTTCTGAGTTGCGTACAAAAATGGTTGTGGAATAAAATAATTATTTACAGTGTGTTTACTTTTATTAGAAGTTTATTTAATATTAATCTTACAATGTTCAATTAGTTTATTATGTCTCACTCAGTCTTACAGAGTCATTGTTTCTCTTTTTAGCCTTCACAGTTTGCCTCAGTGTGTCAGAAGCTTAGCAACAGGCGATAAGTAAATAGTTGTCATACCTTGCGCAGGGACAAGACCAGACCGACGGCGGAGCGATTATTATTAGGCACAGAATATTCTGTCTGAAACCCATTTTTAACTGAAAGTTGCATTTTTCTCTGTGTGTGTATTAATCTGCTTAGCTCCTTGGGAATGTTGGTGATGACACTCTGTCTGTGGGAGAAGGACAGTATACAGTATATGTAGAGAGGTGATTCCTTTGTCTAGTTAGATCTCTTCGGAGTTCTCCATCTGCGCAGATGTGAAATAAAGCTGTGTTTTGTTCTTTCTCTTTAACAAGGTTTGGACTTTGTTAATTTTTCTCGCTCCACATGGTTTAAAATGTTTATACGCTAAAGAGAGGGAAAATAGATGACTGTCCAATCTATAGGAAACTGGAAGTGTTGGTGTTGGGGCGACCTTGGAATCTCTCCTCCACCTGTTCAGATCAGTCTCCATAAACTGAACAAGCAGCCCAGTGCTCCTCCACTTAGCAAGCCCTGTCTTTTGGAGCACCGTTGTCCTGGGGCAATGATTACGTAAACCCAACGTTGTAGAAAATGACATTACAGAATGCAAAACTACGATAATACCCTCACCACTTGATCCACTTCCTCTCATTTCTCTAGGTTTATAGAAAAAGCAAATGCTGATGAGTGCATTAAAGGGTGTAACTAATTTATTTATTTTTTGTTGTGGTCATCAATTGATCTATACTTTAATCGGAGTTTGAACTCCTTGAGAATGCTTTTCTATCCTTCAGTAAACACAGATCATTCCTGTGAATCCTTGGAGGTTGGAAAAGTGAGTACAACGCTGGTGGTCCGTAAATGTTTTTGTTTTCTTTCAACATTCAGTCAAAGCCACAAAGCAGCTGTGTCTAAAAAAAATAAAGTAAATACTCCTTTAAGGGCTTATATACTGCAACAAATCAATGTTATGTTGCGCTTTCACTCCATAGTTGGAAAAACATCCAGTAGGCATCAATGCAGAAAACCAACTTGTCTTTTTTTGTTAAAAAGAAATAGAGGATAGATGTTGGATTACAACATAACAGACCGTTTGGTGAAAGGACAGGTTAAAAAGGACGGCCATTTGTCGCGGTGAGAGTGAAAATGTTCCGTATGGAAGCCATATTGAATTCTGCTGAATGTTCATGAACACCTCTGTGGTTCTATTAGGGTGTCGTTTATTACTGCAGTAGTGAAGGAAACCTTCTGCTTCAAAAATGCTCCTGACAAACTAAAATGAAGGCAGAGCACCGAACCAGAGCAACGGCTGGCGTTCCCAGGGTTTTCTATATTCAACGTCTCAAAAAAGGTGGAAACTTGGCTTTTTAAGAAATTATATTTGACGGGTTTTAAATAATTCTGCAGTATACTGCAGTTTTTTGAGCACATACAAATCTTACACAGTTTTTCCCCATAATGGGTATATAGAGTAGATCAGTTCGTAGTTAGTTATCTGGGTTTTCTATGAAACGTAAGCAAATTCTTAGCTGAAAATTTGCCTATTTGTAGATGTTTTCACAGAGCATATTGAAAATCCAATGCGACTCAGGAAACCGAAATCCCTTGGCCCAATGGTTGATGACACGATATTGGCGGGCCTTTGCAAAGCAGCCGATCCAGGAGCAGCATTTATTTTCTTTGGTGGTGATTGGCTGTACCCTCAGGAGCTGAATGATGATTGCTGATATTAGCTTCTACAGTATGTACAGTTTTTGCTGTGCGTATTAATCGGTGTTATGATATATTTGATGTCTGACTTTGGTGTTTGGATGTGTAATTGTAGCCAAGAGTGGTGGGATTTTGATGTGATGCTCTTCAGTGGAACTTTCATAATTTATTTTATTTATTTATTTTTAGCATTTAGCTGGTTGTTAGCGTTCAGCTTTTTTTTTTTTTACATTCGGTTTGCCGTATTCTGATGGAGAATTATGACGCATACCTCACGTCACTGACGTAAACGGATTAAACGCAAAGTCACGGTTCAGATTGAGGACGCTTTGAAAGCAACTGATTTAGTACCACATAGGGAAGTGGATCAAATCTTTTTTTTGTGGTGAAAAGATCGGAATTGGAGCGTTCAAACTGTGGTGAAAAAGTCAGATATGGGTCACATGGTTGGGGGGAAAATAAAGGATTTGAGTTGCAGTCGACTGCTGTGTGTACGTAGCCCTGGAGACTGCAGATACTTTGCAGCAGAATTGTGATTGAGGTGTGTCTGAATATATATCCATAAGTGTGTGATATTTTCATACCCGACAGCCTTTAGTGTGTGTACATATCTGGTTCAGCTGCACATAGACCAATCGTAGTTCCTGTGGGAACTCTCTCCCTAATTCCACCATTAAACGTGGCGAGTTGTAAAATTCTACAACCAGATAACATGGCTTTTTATTCCCATTTGAGGCACTCAGCCTGTTAAATACGCTTGTTCAGATGTGCATGAGATATAAGGAAATATTATCATGGCTCAAAGGCAAACTGCTTTTCTTTAACTTATAATTTTTGGTTATGCTTTCTCCTCTCTGCAACGAATCTCCCCCGTGGTCACACGTGGAAGCAAGAAATGTTCACAGACTGTTGCAATCTGAAGGAGGAGCATGTGTTTGCATTTTAGTGTGTCTGAAACATATACGGAACAAAGCATTAAAGGAACACCACCTGGACACTCTGGCACAACTACAGCCACCGCTCAGGCTCTCTGACTCACTTCCTGTCATATTAGCAGAAGAGCAATATTCTAACCCGGCTTTAATTAGAACAGGCGCAGAGCTGCGTCTCCCTGCGCAGCGTTCATGAAAGCGGCTAAATTGTCAGCGCAGCAGGGTCTCCTGATGGAGAGAGGCAAGAGGCCGTGAATGGAAGTGGAGTCACTGAACCCAACAGCGTAGAAAGAAGGATCATGAATCTCGGCGCTGAAGTAATTACAAGAGCTGCTGAAAAGACTCGTCCATCCTCATAAAAGTAATGTAACCCATCTAATTGTTATTGGACTTTGTGGTAAGCTAGGTTTTATTGGTGGCCGTTTCTCATTCAGATGTGAAGTGGAGATTTCGACACATGTGAGGCGGAATCATTTTCCCTTTTTGCTAAGGTTGCCACAGGAAACATTGTTCCAGATGTGACAGGAGTGGAGCTAACATAAGCCAAATGCCTTCACACTTTGGGTAAGGCAAAGCAGCATGGCATTTAAGGAGCAGAGGCTGCGTGTAATTGGAACTGTGGCCTTTCGGTGGCTCCTCACTTTTCATTTCCATCAGCACCGAGCCAACTGGGCAGCACTCAGAGACAAACACCGGGCTCACTTAGTGAACCACTCAGGGCCAAATCAAAGCAAATTGGATACATTCGTCATTATTATTCATTTTCTGTTTACTGGGGAGAGTTAAGCTAATGTTTACTTTTGACTCAATTAGCAAATTTCTAAGTCATACTTTATTTTTTTTATATTTATTGTTGACGATCATCAAATATAAAAATTCTAAGACAAACAAGCTGAGAAAACACGACAAACATTTTGTCAAATTATTATTTCATTTTCTAAGGTAAAAAAGTTATCTGACCCAACATGACTCTGTGTAAAAACTAATGTTCTTGTGATTGCTACTGATCATAAATGAACTTTGAAAAACACAATGAACTCACCATTAATTGCCACACCCAGCCTTAAATAAAACCTGTCTGACCACATGAAGTAGGCTAACAGAACTTAAAACAATCTAAATACATAAATATATTTGAAAAACAGATTAACAACGAGGATTGCAAAATAATTTCTATTGCTTTGGGACTCCAGCGACCCACAGTGAGAACCGTGATTAGAAATCAGAACAGCCTCTAAATCACTGCAGATCTCACCGGCCTCAGTTAAGGTCAGAGTTCACACTGAACAAACAACAAAAGTAATGGGCAAAAAACAAAACTGTCTAAACCATGGCTGTAAAAAAAACCGAACACAAATATATCTCATATTTGCCAAAAAATAAAACATCTGCGATCAACAAAAGACTTTTAGGATACTATCCTCTGGACTGATGAGAAAAAACTCCGTGGATGTTTGGGTTCTTGCACTGGACGTAAAAGTAAGACAGTGTTTCAACACGGTGACACTACAATGGTCTGGGGTTGTTTTGCTGCTTTAGGTGCTGCTTATGTAATTGCAAATGACAAAAATATGATTTCTTTTTTTTTTTTTTGAGCATCACTTTGTGACCTAAACTCAAGAACACTGGACTTAAATCTAAGTGAGATGCCAGCTGGAGATTCTCTGGTATTATAAGAGTCACTGGCCACATTAGCAAACTCCTGATAGCCCTTTTGTATGGCAACTGTGGTACAATTAGGTTTGGGGACAATTACTTTCCGTTTACATTGGGGTAGGTTGTATGGAAAGTGCTTTCTGTATTTAAATTGTAATATTTGTCTGATATTAAAGGTTGTTTAATAAAAAACAACAAAAACGGTAAAAATCTGTAAGCAGGAGAAAAAAAATTCACAGTCCAGTTGGACTATTAAAAAAGAGACCTCCAAACTAAAACATCTCTTTTTGGGGCCAAGAATGTAATTTATTTAGTTTTCTGTTGCTAATTCTTGACATATTTCTCTTTATTTAACCTTATTTTCACCATTATTTCTTCCCTGAAGCCTGACATTATTATTTTAGAGAGCACAAATAACTAATACAGCTACAAAATCCAGCCTAAGCACAGCCTTTAAAGAGAGACAAAATATCAATCTTCTGTGTACAAAAAGGGTTATTTCACAAGTGCAATTTTAGTTTAGTTTAATTTTTATTAGTTATAGTAGTTGTTTTAGTTTTTTCATACGTTGGTGTTGTATTGTGATTGATAGGTAATGAATACTCAATACCATTAAAAAATATTCAATTATTGAACAACCAATGTTTTCTCCATTTCAGTTTTTGTTATTTTATTAGTTTTAGTTAGCAACAGCTTTACCATTACACTGACGGTGCCAAAGGATTTTATGTCTTCCGCACTCAAACACACTTGCTTGCCTTTTCTTGACTGAGCCTCAGATAGAGAGCTGTGTTACGGAGGTTCTTTTCAGCAGAATCTTCTTTTCTCAGCACAACATCTGTGGGGAAAACAGTGGAAGCCTTGTACCATATAAATAATTTAAAGTGTAAATCCACAGCTTAGAGCACTCTTCATCCAGAGGCTTCAGCAGCTTTTCTAACAAATGCTGTGAGAACCTCCTCTGTAAAATACACAGCTATTTCCTCTGAATGCCTGGGTTTCAGGGTTGTCAGACAGCGTGACCCTGTAATCTCCCCCCTTCTCGCTTTGAGCGGCCCACCCAATTGCTTTTTCCACAGACTGATCCAGGACTTCTGTCGCTGGGCTCTCTTCTGCCCTATCTGTCAATATAAAGAGAGATCCGGTGCAGATGGTCGCACTGGTCCAATCTGAGTGATATGTAATATTTAGCAAGTGTCATATTAAATTACCTGCTTGGAAACAGCTCATAGAGTCCAAAGCAATGAGTCTAAAGGGAAGCTGGCGAGAGGACAGATGAGCTGTGAGGACCATAATGAGATTCATGTGTAAGTTATAGCAGAGGTATGCGATACTGCATATTGTGGTATCAATCCGATACCAATACTAATACTAATAATTTAAGTGTGATATATCATCAAACGTCAGAGCTTTAGGTTTTTTCTTCTTCTTTGAATTGTGTTAAAACCTAAGACAGAATAATAAAGTTTATAGGTGTCCATAAATTAGTTTAATAACTTTAACGCGGTTCATGTTACTGCTTGTCATTAATCTAAAAAGCTTAACACATTAATTATTCTCATTCCATATTTTGACCTAAAAGCCTCTCTCCCACAGAGGGTTACTTAGTTGAAAGTACTGCGTTGCATGGTCTTGTACTGCGGTCAACAATGAAGAGTGGCCAACAGAGTCAAAAGACGAGCAAAGAGAGTCAGACTGGCGTGCTTAGTGGCTAATTTCGCTGTAAAAAACCAGCGCTGTTAGAAGCACATAAAGGTTCTGTACGCAGAACCTTTATGTGGTCATCCAGAGATGGAATCCCATTCTCCGTTACTTTGACAGGAAGGTGGCAGTGAGAAGGTGGGTAAAGGCACACTGAAGATTATTGTCAAATAAAGTGCCAAAAACTTCTTAAGAAATTCCAAAACAAAACAATTGTTTAGATAAAACCAAGTTAGCATGTAGCTTACCTACTGTAATGTTGCTCCACTGAAGCATAGTCATGCTTATAGCTGGCATTTCTAAATTACGTTTGAAACAAAATGACTTCTTTTAAACGTTCCTGAATATGAAAACTGGAAAACTGAGATGTGTGGTGTGAGACAATAAAACATTTTCTTAAACATTTTTACATTTCAAGTTTACAAAGTTAAGCATGGCGATCAATCATGATTAATCACACCTCTGAAGTGTGATTGACGAGATTAACATAGACACAATAAAAAAAACAAAGTTGTATGCATTTTTTTCTAAAGAAAATGAAAAAGATATTTGAGAGCAAATTTAAACAATATCTGCAACAAAAACCATAATACAAAAGTAATTTGTTTTAAGGAGAAAATATTGATCTTACCATGTTCGTATCGATACGATACGATACCAATACTGACTCAGTATTGATATTAACATACTAAGCCATTAGTTTATAGTGATCCAGACTCTGTGCAAGTATCATAATGCTCCACAATCAAATCTAATTGCTGGTAGCTAATAAATTAAAACAACAGGTGTGGGTTCATACTGCTACATGACCAGATCAATAGAGTCTGTCTTTGCTGAAGGCTTAATTGCCTCAACTGCCCCGACCCGACAAAATAAAAGGCCCATTGTGCTGGGCCAGCAGTTTTTCTCCTCTGTGTCCCACTTTGACCTTGCTAAAGCCAATAAACTCCCACTCAGTGGTGTCTCATTCAGGCGACCAAGACCAGATAACACATGTAATAGGTGTGTCCATCCCCTCTATTGACGGGAGTGCAGAGCCACAGCAGGTATTAATAAAGAACAGGTGCTTGACTCAAGCAGGACAATGATTTTGCTTGATACAAATATCGATAAGAAGCTCAATAGAGACTGTTTTCAGGTAAAATCTGGGCCAAAGTATTGGGCCTTTTGTCTGCCTAAGATTGTGCATGCTTTGGCTGATAGCAAGACAGAAGTGACCCTGGTGCAAAATCAATGCGGCCCACTGCATCGTGAGAGAGGGGCCGATTTGTCACTCCACTGCCTTTTTGGAAAAACACTTTCCAGGCGGGCTATATTTGCTCGGCAGTACGAGTTAAGCTAAGCGCTGCTCATTTGCTCTGTTTGTCTGTGTAGTGGAGCACAAACCTCTCTTTTAAAGCTCATTGTTCTCCATATTTCAACTGGATAAACAAGCGCAAGATCTCATTTTTAGGTAGTAGGATGCCTCTCTATTCCTGTTAAGTTATAGTCACCTTTTCATATTATGCATAGAGATAGAGACTAGAGATCAATATATAGATTATATTGATAAGTTGGTATCAGTACCAGATCAATACTAGTGCTGTAAGACCGATACTTTGTTTTCTGATTCCCTCTTGAAATTTTGGTTGTTTTTGTATCAATTTGTCCACTTTACCTCAAAAAAAGTGTTTTGATTAGTTATTGACACTTTGTTTATTTTGGGGGAAAAATGTACACAAATTGTGTTCATGTGTTATTAAAGTGTTTTATGGATACCTGTTAAGTTTGTCCAATTCAAAGAAAAAAGTACAAATATACCCAAGGGTCAAAAGTTTAATATATCAAAATGAAAAGTATTGGTATCAGTATTGTTATCGGCGATACAGGGCTGATATGGCATCATATCGAAAGCAAAATATGCAGTATTGCACACCTCTAATTATGAGCACTTTACCTCAAGAATGTGAGATACATCATGTTATCCTCAAAGATGACGTATTAGATGAATAAAATCTGACAAAGAAGAATTTCTACTCGGGGGTCTAAACCAGTGGTTCTCAAATGGGGGTACGTGTACCCCTGGGGGGACGTGGAGGTACTGTAGGGGGTACGTGAAGCTTTTCAAAATATCTTTAAAAAATCAGTAGGCTCCTCATAATAAGTCTTGGGAAAAATTATTTTGTAAAAAGTTCGATAAAATATAAATGTGTGTTCATGCACTGAATTTTATATTCAGTATTTAGTTTCAATATCCTTTAAAATAAAACGGACCCCCCCACCAAGTTAGTTTGACCCACGGACCCAGGGCACTCGTCAACGACCTGTCGTTATCATGATTACACTGTAACTATGGAGACGTGGCTAAAGCGTAGCAGCAATGCTGCTGAAAGTACAGATAAAGTGAAAAAGAAGGCAAAACCAGAGCCAACGAAGTACATAATGTACATGGAAAAGTATGTTTTAATGGGATTTGCGTCCACGATCTCTGTACCTCTTTTTTATTCCAAAAATGTTTTGCCCGTGTCAGGGGGTACTTGACTAAAAATATATTTTTAAGGGGGTACATCACTGAAAAAAGTTTGAGAACCACTGGTCTAAACTGATGTCTAGTTCAGAACATCTCCATAGCGACAGCGGGGTCACAGTGACCTGCGGTAAATCTGGGGTCACGTAGACAGAGGCAGACAAGGACTTGCATACTGGACACTTCATTGGTTGCTCATTATAATGCGCATGTATTAATCGACCTCATCATGCGTTTGTGAAGATGCAAATAAAAGCCAAAACTATGTTAAAATAAATATACAGTATGTACAAGCATCACTTGACAACCACCGTTACGTCTCAAATTACTGTCACGTTAAAAGAGGGAGAAAGCACAGAGGGAAGTGTGACGGATAACTAATAGAACTGCAATCAGCATCGCTGCATGTAAATATGAAAAACCTCCTTCTGAGAACACGAAGACCTCGTGTTTTTTCTCTAGATATCTGCTATAAAGCCCAAAAAATTAGAAGCACCACACAATACTATCAGAAACCATCCAGATATCACTTTACCATCATCATATTAGCTTACACATCTGGATATTTAACTAGATCGTTGCAGATGTTTTGATTGCCACTTGAATATACAAATGTTATTGTTTCAGATAAAAAAGTTGCAACCTTTGGAAATTCGGGATAGACATTTTATATCCAGCGCAGAAGATCTAAGTAGCCTCATTCAAGCCATGTTCTCATGGAGTCGCAAAGGTTAGCCAAAATAATGCTTTAATGTTGTTTCATCATTCATCATGAAGTAAAAGACTGCTCTCTGTACGAGAGAGGAGGAAATATGGTTCAGTCCCTTTCAGGTTAAAAATAGAACATTTGACCCTTTTTGAAGGAGCTTCTGGTTCATCGTGAGTCGTCTGACCCGCTGGAGCAATAATGAAACGCAGATGTACAGAGAGATTTCTCCTGAAATGAGGACCTGCTAGTAGCTCATTGTGCTGTTTGTTTAGCGCCCACTCCCCACGAGGGTCTTTGAAGTGTGATGAATTAACATGCCTTGTGAATACAGTTGGCACCCCTGACTTCTCAGATAAAAGCGCAGCCTGATAAAGAATTATGTTTACGTTCCTGCGTGTGAACCGCCCGCTTCACATTCTCTTGGCCTGTTCTGCTTCAGTTAACACCCTGCTAATTCTATAAATATAACAACGGCTTTAATTACTGCTGCCTGTAATCTCCACACCGTGAAACAGACTGCCACAGGTAAAGAAACACTCTCAACACAAATGACGTTAAACGCTGCCGGCGAGGTTGGGGGGGGTGGGGGGGTGATGGGGAGGAAATGAAATGGAGCGATAAAATTGAAACGCGATCCCAACGGAAATTAGCATGCTAAAATGGGCCTGAATATTTCATGATTCCATCACAGCCGTTTGTTGGTCTTTTTTTAATTTATTTGTTGCCACTGCAGAAAATACTTGTACAACAAACACATTTTACATTTTAAGTTCTAGGGGGCAGTGTTCTGTATTATTCACCACAATTTTATAGCACAATCAAGTAGGTATGTTGTTATAAAAATTATATATGTATGAAATTTGACATCCTAACACTAGGAGGAGCTGCGTCTCTAAGGCAGCACTAGGTGCATTGCTAGAAATTTTCCTTTGACGCTGGGTTTCTGCCTGTCATTGTTAACATAATAGCCTGGTTTTTCCCAACAATTCTCGATTTAGATATTCTAAATGCATCCCTTGTTGTCTCCTTGTTGCTGATTCTCATAAACTGTCTGATAAATATTTATGAAAAATTGCCTTTAGCTCTCATTAAATGTCCTGAATTGACTCAGTCTCTCTTTCCTCCTAGTCTTTTTCAGTCATTCTTCCATTGTCAAACACAAGACAGAAGATGAGTCTGGAACAATTTCCACATTAGAAATTAGCAAAGTCACAAAAACACTCCTTTATCTCTTACCTAAACCTCAACGTCCTCAAACAAGACATGTTACTGTTAGTCAAAGCACGGCTCTGATTATCATAAGCTGATCAATATTCATAAGCTAAGAAGAAACCTCTGACCAGCCATTATTTGACCACACATACAGTAGGTTTTATGCAAATCTTTCTGCAGGTTTGTAAACACAAAGTGTGGAGGTAAAGAACACATGCTTACCTGGAAAAATGATTACGGCTGTCTTCACATCATTTAGTCTTTATTTTAATAATTAACATGTATTGCACACGTTAGGAATTATGAAAACATTCACCTCTGTTGTCCACTTTGTCTACCTAGGCTTGTTGGATTCAGAGTAAGCAACAATTTTGATGAGTGATACAGAAAAGGTGATTTCATGTCCTGCCATATTATATATATATATATATATATATATATATATATATATATATATATATATATATATATATATATATATATATATATATACTGTATATATACTGTATATATACAGTATATATATGCTTATGACAAAATATGATAAAATAAAACAGTGTGGTTAGAAAATATTTACTCCCTAAGAGATTTCCTCAGTTTTTTCTTTTTAGTCTCACTTTATAGTAATCATAAATGTACAAAATCTGTGATATATTGACCAATGTTAGTCTGGATCTTAATGGTATGGAAAAGGAAGAATAATGGCTTAGAAGTAGACCTGATTACTTGTTTTGTATTATCCCTGAATGGTTTTTGTATGAAAATAAATTCAAACTAATTCAATTCTGAATTAAGTCAAACTTACAGTAAGTTAAGTCACATTTTCTATTTTATCTTCTGCCTTTTTTTCTGACAAGTTAGTCGACAATACATATCTCATAAAAACTAAAAGGTAAAACAATTCACACCCTTACAGGTTTCTTTTGTTTTTACTTGTTGTGAGTGACTTAAAGCCATCACAAAGTAAAGGAAGGAAGGTCACAGAGCAAAAAGAAACTGTATTTTTATTTTCAAATGCAAGTAAACCCAAATTACATGAAGAGCACCAGCAGTGGTGTCTCTATTAAAACATAGAATTGCACAAATTGAATTGGCGAAAATAAATTTTCATATATGGAAACTAATTTCTTATTGAATGGAAACGCAGAAATTTCAAAATTGTGTTGTTTTGACATTAGCAAAACACAAACAAAGATTTGCGCACATTTGCAATGGAAACACAGCTGATCAGTAATTCAGCAGTGTGTGAATGCAGGCCTGTGTGAAGAAAACCAAAAGCTGCGTGGTGTAATAGGATTCAGAGATTCCCTGTGAACCCATGAAAGAATAAACTGTCGGAGTTTTTTTATACTGGGACCTCAAGCCCAGGTGATCCCAGCATGCACTGATTCCCACACTTTACCCTCTAAATAGCTAAAGCATGAGAGGAGCAACACCCAGGAAGGGGTGGAGGTGTCACATTGTTTTTTGTTTTGTTTTTTGTCGCACGTTTCTTTAAATCTCCTAACAAATTTTAATATCAGATACAAATATTCAGAATAAGTAGAAAAAGTTATTCAAATCCACATACCCCTATGGGGAAAAGTAGTTGAGCCCCAAGTTGCGCCATCCTTGGGGGCAACAACTGCCATCTACTATTTACAATAACTGGCATCTGAGGAAACATTTTTACAGAACTTTTTAATAAACAGCTTGTCTCATTTTGTACCACAATAATGTACTACAGATTAAGTCCAGGCTTTGACTAGGTCTTTTCGCAGTGCCCTCTAATGTTTTGTGTCATTTTCTTCAGTGATTCTTGGTGCAGAGTCACCACAGGTGAGGGGATGATCAGGCTGCTCAGCTGAACATATATCAAATATTGCAGTTTAGGTCCCAAATTGAACCGAGTCTACTGGATCATCAGGTCTGAAGACACCCTTAGTTCTTAAAAGAAATCAGAACACCCTAAAACCGATACTGCCAGGTCAAAATGACAAAATTCAAAAATCTGAAATATGGCCAAAACCTCTCATCATTGCATCTCTTCTGCATTTTGCACATATTTACATACAAAGAAAACCAACATGCTCCGGTCTGATAAAAGTTTCCCTTTCTCTATCCTTTTATGTAGCTCAATAAACTCTTTCAGGACTGTGAAAGTTGATGTTTGAAGGCAGACATCCTTCTGTAGCAGTCAGGTGAGCAGTGAAGCTGACATGTTTTGTCCGTAGAGGGAATCGTAGATGGACCTTCTTACTGTGCATCAGCGGTGGCAAAGTCATGGCTCATTAGTTTAGATTATGCTGTTCTGCCAGACAACACATTTTCATTTCTGATGTAATACGCTTGAAAATGCAGTTCTGTTAACGATGCCAAAACCTATAAGGAATTACAGTATCCACTTTGCATAAATCTATTATTCCTGTGGCTATTCATTAAGTCTAAGGTCCATATTTCCAACAAGTGAGGATACACTAGGAGTAAGGTTTAGGGGTGGATAAACAGGAGAAGATGGGGAGAATGATAAGATGCCTTTCACATGTCACTGAAGCCACAATTACCAGCATAAAGCAATAAAAGTATCATAGTGGTTAATTCATTTTCATTCATTACAATAGCTGGTTAAATGGCTTTAATAAACCATCCTTTGACATATACAGTTTTAACAGGTGAAAGGTGTGGATGATGCTGCTGGCAGCAGACTGGAACAGCAGCTGGCATCGTCCCCCAGGGGCCCAGCTGCTCCACCTGGAGTGTCTCGGGGGGTTACGTGCCATGTCTGCTGTGAAACTTGTGGAAGCATAAAGCTGCCACCCAGGCAAAAGAAAAATACTGCTGTCTCAAGTTATAATGGGAAAATTGCATTCTTCTAATATACTTTACATATTGTACAATTTACTGTTATTACCATGTATTTTTTACGTTATATTAGCACCTTCTTACACCATGTTTATATTGCATATATAGTTATAAATTCTTATGCAAACATTAAAAAAAAATTGTTTGTACATTTGCATTTTCATGAAGGACTACTAATAGCACATCAATCTGAAACTGAAGAAAAGGCTGAATGAATGGAACATTAGTTGATTAAAAAAAAGATATTGTTGCAGAATATATGCAAATTATGTGTATTATATTTTAACTGAACTTATCTTCCATTTTTGAATAAGATATAAAGGGATGCAAAACAATTTTTGTTGCTAGAATCCTGATGCTTGTCAGAGGTATATTACTATAACGGGTTCATATCAAGTTCAACTCCTACATACTTCAGATAAGTGGCGTCCCTCTCACTAAGTGCATATTACAGTTCCTTGCCGGAAAATTTATACTAGTTAATATAGTTCATATATCGACAAAGTTGTGGAAGTGTACGGAAAATAATTCATGATTGCAAAAATCTTTTCACAACAAAACGTAATATGTGTTTGTATGCATTACACCTTACGTTTTTGCCAAATTGCTCAATTTTTGGAAACTTACCATTGCCCATGTTGTCATCAGTTATTTAAGCTATTCTTCATATTCCCTTTTAGCAATTTCTTGTACCGTGATATGCTGAGCCAAACCAGGCAATGCCTTCTCCTGTTAAACATAAAAACTGTAGTGATGTAGTAAAAGTTAAAAAAAAAAAAGGTTTCTGGGGATTTAAAGACAAGAATAAATTGAAAAATACATTTTCATTATTTGATGTCTGAGAAGATTGTATCATAAAGTCCATCTTTGGGTAGTCGTCTGAAAACTTGCAAACTTTTCTTTATGCTTATGCAGCTGTGGCAGTGGATCTCAATAATGTCACTGTACGCCTCTTCTCCCTTGTACTGTGTGCTGCTCCTTCGCTCCAGCTACACCTGTTGACTTTCATTGCAAATCCCAACACGGGGGAGGAAAAATGGATCCCGTTCAGATTTTATGGAGCAGCTTTTGTTCCTTATTGTATTCTGTTATTGGGAGGGGGTGCTTTAGTGGCTCAGTGAACACTGATTTTCTGCCAGAGCCAATGGCACTCAATGGGCTCAACCTCCCTTTAGATAACGACTGAAAGCATTTCTCAAGGCATTTAAACACTTCTGGTCGAGTCCTCTGCAGACCTGACGGGCTGTCGACACTAATCTATATCAGCTCCACACCTCCCTTACCTTTGCGTGGATGAAGTTGTGCTTTTTTCTATTAGAGCTGTAGCTGGCAGAACAGCTCTTTAGGGAAATATCTGTTTTTAATAGCTTGGGAGGGTACTGAAAAGCCATTATGAGTTTTATTTCATAAACTCAACATCATCCCCCTCCGGCTTTACTCGACGCATATAACATTTTAATAGTCTATAATAAAATTCTTGTTTAAGTTAATGTGTCATTAAATTGAAATAAAGCAGTTTATATGTTGTAATGTTCCCTGTTCCACAGAAGGAGCCTTGGCTTCTATCAGATCCAGTGCATTTGGTTCTTTTGTTGACACTTAGCCAGAAAAGAGTAATTGGAACTCTGAGGAGAAATGAGAAAAGGAGGAGACCAAAAAAAAAAAAAATGCAGCAGATGAATTTGTGAAAGAGAGATAAAGGGTTTAATCTATGGGGTGTCAGCCCAGCGCCAGATGAAATCCACCACTGCTTTGATTAGGATAGGCCTTGGGGTGTAGATCTAATAGGAGGGATTGGGAGAGGGATGGCTCCAATCTGCAGGTCAGTCCTGGTCAGACTGTCCTCCACAGAGACCACAGGAGAATTATTATGACTGTCTGGTAGCGTTGAAGAAATGTAAATGTTACTCCTGAGCTTTTTTGGTCAAATTAATCAAGCTCACTTTAGATGTAGTTTCACACTCATGCAGAATCTGTAGTTGTCGGATTGCTGTGTGTCTTCGTAACTACATTTACCCATCCCCACACAGCGCCCACATTAGCATCTTTTTGAATAATCACTCTTTGTTTTCACAAGAGTAACAGCTTTACAAATTCAAAGCCATGTTTTGAAGAACTTTGAATTAATAGGAAATTTGTTCAGGTTTGAAACAGTCTCGTCTCATTTCATATTCCAGTTCGAGTTGGAGCAGTTTTAAGTTTTTAGATTTTAAAGGAGAGATAAAAGCATGTCTTATTCCTTTAAAAAAATGCAGAGTAGAATTCCTGAATGAGATGCACATGATTTTATTTTACAGGTTTCACACTTCATAACTCAGAGAAGTGTCCATTCCCAATAGACGGAACACTGAAATAAGTAACAGAAAAGTTATTCATTGTGCAACTGAAAAAAAAACAACAACTTTTCTTTTCTTTTTCAAGAGTATGAGCTGTCCCAGAGTAGTAGCCCTATAGAGAACAGACTATTTGTTGGTGGGGGAAAAAAAGAATAAAAAAACCTGTCAATTGAATAATATCTTTAGAAAAGCAACACAAATCCAGAAGGCATATAAACAACTTGCAACATTTCATGAAAAAATTTCAATAAACTGTTCAATAAATCACACACACACTGTCCCAGAAATGATATAAAAGTCTATGGAAAAGAAGCTGATCCAAATCCAGCAGCTGGGTCCCTCCTTTTTTATTTGATGCTGTCATCTGATGGAGTGTACCTGTCAGTAATGTGATTGTGGCCGTTTCATTCTCTCCATGGAAAACTGATGTTAAATAATGAAAGGTGGTGGCGCCCCGTCAAAGCACAAGGCCACAGGGATTATTTCCCACTCGAGAGACATTGATTTGGTTTTAATGCCCACAAATATTGATGGACTGCAAAGAGGAGGAAGCTGGGTTTCTTTTCAAACTGATCCCAGTTCTGCAATCTGTGGTGCAACCCAATCTCAATATAAAACCACAAGAGTTGTGAAGAAAAGCAAGTGTTTTTTTTTTTAATTCTCTGACAAACATTCCTTTAATTGTTGCTGTTTCAAGCCTTTTAGTTGCCGCTCTGGCACCAAAGGGGCTGCTATGGTGCTATTTTTGCCCCTCGCTAGATTTGCAGTCACTCCTATCTTTGTATGCATTCTATCAGACTGAGAAACATGCAATGTGGGTCAAAACATGAGAAAATATAGAGGATTTTGAGAAACAGTCCTGTAATTGAAGTGTCTGTGTTGCTTTTGATGTGCTCCTACTCTCAATAGTGTCATAACAAACTAATATTCTAGTGATTAAAAGCAGACATACATTCAGACACATTCTCTAAACTGAATTAATCAGCTTGCACTGGACAATAGTTGTATGATCAACTAAAAAAAAAAAACAGTGAGAGATTAGGCCAATAAATATTTGTCATAATTAAAAACTGCTTTTATGTAATCATCTAGATAAAAGCAATTCATCAGAGTATTAGATGTTAAAAAGCTTACTGTTCCTAAAAACAAATATCCTGGACATATCAATAAATTATTATGCATTTAAATATTATTATTATTAGTCCATCCAGGCACACAACTTGCCTCACAGGGGGAATTCCCAAAACCATTGGAGCCAATAGAATCTGTGGGATTGACAAAAATCTCTTAAATCCAAGGATCAGATGCTGTAACATTCACATGCAACACGATTTAGTGATCATTAGCAATAACAACACAGCACTTTTTCTGCAGCTGTGCTCTGATCACACGTGTTGCTTTTAATTCACAGTTCATTGTGCTCCTGCCCGTGTAAATAAAAGGGAGTTAAGTTTTTATAATTTTGACAAAAACTATTAAGTCTCGAACCAGTTTTGACCCAATTTGTCGAACCAAGATTGAGCCCAAAATCAAGAAAAAAATAGGTCGAAACTGGTGTCTCGAGCCGGATAAACATTCTTTGACAATCTCTTGAGTTGAAAAAGGAGAAGAGGAAAAGCTTTATCACTTCTCACTGTACTGCTTTATCTCCATCAGTCACTTATGATGCCAATTCATTGCAACTAGAACAACGGTGAAAACTGAATCAGACAGAATTTCTATTAGCTCAACTGGATGCCTAACAAAAGTGTTTTGTTCTGAGTGTGAGCAAGCATCCAGTTAGGAGTGCTCATTCAGATCATACAATCACACAATCTGCCTGCAGGTTATGCTTTGCAGTTCTTGTTTATGCAATCCCTGTGTGTCGTTATGTGTGAGGGTGCGTGCGAATTTGCCTGTCTGAAGTTATATCTCAGATGGTACATAAAAGACTGCCCCTCTGTCAGAGAACACTGAGCAGCCATCAAATAAAGGGAGCAATGCAGGTCACTCTGGAAAAATCTGAGGTCGTCGTATCCTTGAATTCCCATATTCCCGTCACGTACTCCCAATCTCCCCCTAGTCAGCTGTACCCAGTTATCACATAAGACATCTGATTAAAGCCTGCGAACAATAGGGCGCAGAGCAAAAAAAAAAAAAAGCTCTTAAACCCATGAGGAAATTGCTCATTACAAAGCACTAGTCTTGATCTCTGTCCAAACAGGTGTAATTTTAGCTTCATCCACTGCTGGTTTATCTGCTGCTCCATCATTTTAAGCTGCATTGGTGGTCTGATTGACTTGAAGCTGGAATGGCAGATACCTGTCTGTGTCATTGAATCTGATGGATGAGGATTAGGTTTGGAGTTCAGTCAGAAAGATATCATTGTTTAATCCTCCCACTAAACACAGGACTCAGTGTAATACAAAGTGCCTGTTGATAAATGTGTCGCTAAGATTGGAGGAGATTTGTCCCACTGCAATTTTCTGAGCTCCAACTTCTGGCACAGTTTCTTTTTACTCTAGCAAACAATCAATCAGCATGACTTCCTTGGTTGTAAATCTTGAGCCTAAGAAAAGGAACATCAGTAAATTCCACTGAGTGTTTTTTTTTTTTTTTTTACATTGTTGAATCCAGGAGCGCATGACTAGATCCACTTCCAGACTAAAGTATTTTAACATTTTGAATGGCTCCACTGAAAATTTATGCAGACATTTATGGGACCCGGAAGGTGATTGCTAACGACTTTGTGATTCTATAAATTCCATTTATCGACACCCTGGAAGGCCTTTTTCCCTTTGTAGCATTTCTTCTAAAACTTTGCAACTACTGCATTAAGCTGAGGGAGGAAAGGAACGTTTCGAAATTTTCCCACATTTTGTCGCGTTACAGCAACAACCCTCAATGTTTATTGGGATTTTACTGATTGTGACCAACACAAAGCAACAAATTATTGTAAACTGGAAAAAAAAGACATGGTTTTTGACTTTTATCTATCAAATTCCAACAACTTTTGTAAGCTTTGACACACTTTAATAAAGTCCAGTGCATCTGGTAAGGGAGAGCGTTTTGTGAAATGTTTAAACAGTTTAGCTTCTAAAACAAATTCCCAAGCTCTGAACATCTTTGTCATCCATCATTAATAAAACATAAACTGCAAACTTGCCACAAAATGTCCATCCACTAAAGCTGCTTATAAGTACAAATTGTTTAAAGAAACATCCCAGAAATCCCATATTAACTCTGAAAGACCTGCAGAGAAAATCTGTTTAAAGAAAATTATTAGTTATGCATTCAACAAATTTGGTATTTACAGAAGAGTACTAACCCTGGAGCACAACCATAAAAATACAGTCAGTCTGTATTTATGTGTTCATGTGTTGCAATAGTAATGGAAGGACTTAAATCCAATTGAGAATCGATGACAAAACTTGAAAAAAAATTGCCCTTTGAGCATGCTGTTCTTTCAAATGACTTTGAGAAAACTTCACAAAGTGGTGTGCATTATTTCACTTACACTTCTTAATGATGTCCTTAACTACTTTGTGTTGATCCCTAACACAAATCCCGACAATATACACAGTTGCTGAGATTTTAATGCAACAAAATGTGAAAAAGTTCGAGGGCTATGAATACTTTTACATAGTCAAACATACCTTTGTATAGACTTTATAAAGCATTTGTTTTAAGGCCCTGGCTGTGTAAAACAGTATTGAAATTATTTTATTACATCAGATTGTTTTGTTCAGGTGAATCACCCCAACACCAAAGCTTAAAAATGCAGTCTTTGAACTACTGCAACCTTGTGTGGCCCCATGTGCTGCTTCCACAATAGTACTGTCAAATACCAAAGCAACTAATAGGATCTTGTGGTTGTACAGACTTAACGTGTTGGTCTCTTGACATCCCAATGCTAAGCATGCCCTGGAAAAAAAAAAGAAGAAAGTTTTCTTTGATATCAAGGAGATGAAAGTGCTTTTGCAGCTGAATATGTTTGAAGATAACGCTTCCCCGTGGACCTCTAAACTCTATGAACGGAACCGTTCCTCCATTACGATTCAGCATGTCTTCTGTGGCAGCCTTGTTAATTTTGTTCCTCAAAGATAAGAGGACATTCATCTTTTGTCTTTGTACAGTAATAAAATGATTAAGTCGATTAAAAAGCAGCCAAGTCTCTGCGTGAGGAATCACTTCTGTCTCATTATGGTATCAAGCCGTACAAGTACAGCTCTTTTTCTCTTCCAGGCCGACTCAAATGTGTACTTTGTTCATTTTGCTGCAGTCATTTCCACTAACACCCAAGAGAACATGCCGTCAAAGACTGACTGATAAATTTTCATAGAGTCCCTTGACAAATAATAAAAAAGGGCGACTTTATGTAGTTTTCAAGCTAAACTAGGAAAAGGTGGGGAGCCACCAAAGAGGGCTACACATGACACTACTGTCTTGGTTTGCTTCTTTTCATATTTAAGGTTAGCTGACCATATGTGATAGAAATGTCAACACTCTATCGGACACCGTCAGTTGTCAGATAATAATTAGCTGATTTAGTATGAAAGCAGGTCAGTGAGTCAGTTTCACTTTCAGTTTTAAAGATGCAGCATGTAACTTCAGTAAAAAATATTTTTTACATATTTGTTAAATGTAAGACAGTATTTGTGAAAAGATCAAGCTCCACCTCCTCCCAGTCTGAATAAATGCATCCACTGACCAAAATCAACTAGTCAGAGCCAGGACGAAGGTCTTACCGCTGTCCATCATGCTTCCTATTAAACGTGCCACGTTATGGTAGAGACACAAATTGCCATTTCAGGAAAACTGTTTATTCGTAGTCATCGGTGGTTATACCAACCAGCCTTAGCATTCACAACTAGCTCTGCTGTCAGGACAAAGCTGTAGCACAGCAGAGAGGAAGGGGGGCAAGCAAGAGCTTATGCAAGAGTGACTGACAGCGCTAAAAATCTCCTTATGCCTCTGATTGGTTGTTTGCAGTGGGAGAAGGAAGAGGAGCTTGATTTCATATTTTACAGATTGCCTTGTACTTAAATGTCACGTCAGTGACAGTTTCAACAAATATGCAAAAGCGATTTTTTATAAAAGTTATACAGTGCAGCTTTAAGAATCCAGCATTCCGAGGTGAGAAAAGCATTAAAAAAAATCTTCGTCTATGCAGACACAAAGCGTAATATAAGATTAAGTACATTTATTATTAGGTTATTGTTGATACTTAAATAGCAAAATTGTGTTGATTCTGTACAACCAGTGCAGAATCAACACTGGTTGCAACTTCTTGTTACTGGGTTGTAACAGCAATAATGGTTCAGAACCAGAGTGTTCAAATATAATTTCAACTGCTCCAAAGGTAATTCTGGATTAACGATTGGAAGCTTGGATAACCCATGCCCATCCACACCATTGACCTAAAAGCTGAATAGTGCATAAAGCAAACTGTTGTATTGCAAAGGGCATTACCAGCCCATAGCAGTGTCACCATGGTTGTCTGAGATTGTCTGTCCATCAGCAAAAGTTCAATGACAGAGGCATTAATGCTGGCACCCATTACTGAAGTTGACAACCAAAACCATCTGCCCCCCCTCCCCATCATTAACCCTGATGGCTGCATCTTGGCTCCTCTGCTGACAAAGTTAGACTACGATACGAGGATATGAGAGACACCCCACTGAAATAGCTGGCAGAGGCTTGACACACTAGGACTCAGATAGACGACTCCATCGCATCCTGACATATTTTTTTCTCTTATAAGCAGCAACAGAATGACTCCTGACGTCTGTTTCCTTTTTTTTTTCTAAAGTGCTTGAGTGCTTCTGACTTTACAAGCTGGAGGCAATGTGGATATTTCTGTCAGACAGGGTCAACATGTTTTCTGTCCATCAGCTGCTGGGATGGTTGCTACACTCTGTAAAATTTATTCTAAGATGAGTTTTAAATAATCTGTTGATTACACTTGTCATGTATGTAGAGTGGTCTTTTTCAGGCAGTTTCAGAGTAATGAAGCAACTGGAATGAAAACATAATAAAAGAAGCTGAATATGTAAAAGCAGACATGAACTGGTATAGCCATCAGTGAAAATATTACCGTTTGACAGCATTAACCAAAAAAAATAAACTGCACGACATGATCTAATTGCCTTATTAAAACAGACAGCTAATAGCGTACTACCTTATTACACACAGTTTTACCTTCATTGCATATTGGTGTTTATTTAGGGTATATTTGCGGCAGGTCTTGATTTTATTAAAATTTTTTTGTTTTGTTTTGCTGAAATCTGATATTTTTTCGGGTGGTTGTTCATATCACTTTCACCCCATGATGTGACCACAATCAAACTTCTGTGTGAAAGGCTTGCAATCCCAAAGAAACCTACTTGTGCAGTGGATTATCACAAAATCATAACACGAAGGAAGATAATGCGAAGAAAGCACAACTAATAGTAATAATCTCGGCGTTGACTGCAACATCTGTAGCAGGGGTCGAAATTAAAATTTTTCTCCACCAGCCACAGTGGTGGGTAGAGAAATTTTTTTACCGGCCACTCAAACATTTCACCAGCCACTGATTTTTTCTTTTGATCACAAACCCCACCTGTACAAGCAAATGATATAAAATATACGATTTATTCTTAACTCTATGAAAACCGATTTACTGACAATAAGTTTATCATACATATATGTACATATACAGACTAATTTACCATAAGTCAGACACCTTAACATAGGTGTAAAAGAGGTGTATAAGTTCCCTTGCAGTAATTACTAAGAGCAAACTTTAACTACACAACCCTAAAATTCTTGCAATCATTTCTAATGTTGAACGTTTCCACATACAGGCTACAATTCCCCCAGATCATATTAAGTTAAGATGTATCTAGTGAGTTTCAAAACATTTTTAAATGGTATTAATAGCTGTTTTCTAACTGTTCTACTCGTTTTCCCTTACTTATTACGTTTTCTATCGAAATTCACAATTCTTATTTTTACTAAAAACATCTCAGAACATGTTCATTATTAATTCCATGGCCGTCATTATTCCTGTGTAATCCCAGTGTTATTCAGTCTGCCTGCTAGCTTAGCGTTAGCTTTCCCCACTCACTCACACCTGCCCTCCTGCCTCTTCGTGAACATGTTCACTCCTTTTTACTGGGCAGCAGCAGCTAATCCGAACTCTTCCTCAATCTGTCCCTCATCACGTTTCTCTCATCTTCCTCCTCCAACGATAATAAATCCCCTGAATCGCTAATTCTCCCTCCTTCTCTGCTCCAGTGGTCAAAAATTGTGTGGTAAACTTATCGGTTAGTTTGACATTTTTTTATGAATGGGCTTATGCCCTTTTTAGCTTTTGTTATCGTAGTTTTTGTGACCTGCTCGGTCTCGTATCCACTCACTTTGCTCGGACTCAGATTAGCTGAAATAGCGCTATTTATAAACTTGGAGGTGGGGGCCAAGGAGGACTGAGGGATTTCATTGGATCAGCCCAATGTCAGTCAATAAAATCAACCAATGGGCCGTCGCGGTCGATAAAAATTATATTTCATGTACTTTTTTTGTTAAATTATGACAGCCTGGGGCCGTCCCATATACAGTATGTGCATTAGTCTGTATCCCAGACGGTCAGTCCTCCCCTGGACAGAAGTTCAAACTGAATGGAGCTTTTTTTTTTCTGGCGCAGAATTATGGCGCTTGTCTCATGTTGATGACGTAAAAGTCGGATTAAATGTGACATGACCGTTCAGACTGCAGGCAATCTGAACACATTCGGATACATCTGATTTAGTACCGCATACGAAAGAGGCTCAAATCGGACTTTCTTTAGGGTGACAAGAGCTGTTTATACTGTTGTTTAAAAGGTGGATATGGGGCATGGTAGTAGCGGAAGAGTGTCTGTTCACTATCAAATACAAAGCCAGAAAAAAACCTTTAAAAAAAGAGCAGCAAAGGGTTTGGCATGGGTAGAGTTGCATCACCCTATGCCACATAACAAAGGAGAAACCTTCATTCACTCTGGAGCTTTGTCTGGCGTGTATGAACGAACCACGGGTATGATGCCAACGGCTTCATAAATGAGGATTTTTCACTGGATGGATGGCAGACTGAGCCTATTAGGGCAGTGGAAAAAATGTAGAGTGATGTAATGAACAGTGTATAAACTGAACTGTGTAAAAGAAGGTTGGAGAATTTGTCATTAGGATCAGATTTTAATGACTGCTAAGAGAAATGGCAAAACAGTTTAATTGGCTCAATATAAAAAGGAGATGCAGTTTGTCGGTATTAATTAATGCATTCATAATTATCTCATTCAGAATGAAGTGTCTTGGGGTTTCCAGAGTGTCAGAGTGGAGAGAAAAAAAAAATGTTTATCACATTTAAATCTTTGTCTTTAATTAGATTTTGATTAATGTCTATGCTTTATCGACGAGGAAAAGGAGAAGAGGGAAAAGCAACAATCGATCTTGTTACCTTTAATATACTTATGTAACCCTTCGTAAATTGAGTAGTCCAATATACATAAATATCTGGTGGCCCGATCTGTTGGATCAACCAATCTAAGAATACACAATTAGGGTCACTTCTCTTAGGTCTACAGGAGGTTTGGCAATGGCAACTGTATAAAGTTCAAAGAAGAAAAAAAACTAACCACAATAAAACACACCCATAGTTTTTGGGTAAAGAATACAGTATATTAGAAGAATTTAACCTTAACGGGACATATCTTTAACGAGGGTCATTAAACTCTCCCCGAAAAGACAATACATTCGATTCCCTCAGGTTCCCTCAGGTTCCCTCATCCACTGAACTCAGTTCAGTTCCTGTAATGTCCATTGAAGTCACTTAAAGTTCATTTGTCCTGGAGTATTTAGACTAGAATTCTGTTACACTTGATTTTCAATGAATCAGCTATTTTATGGAATCAGGCCTTACCCAAAGGAGAGTAGCACATAAAATGTCTGATATCTCAAGTAAAATAATTTTTAAAAAAGCCAAATTCTTTCAGGGGGGGAAAGAGAGAGAGAGAGAAAAGTCTTTCAGGTCCTACCATCCTCCTGGGATCCGGTGTCTATGGTATGGAAAGTCTTGGGTCGATACCTCCAGCATCCAGTCCTCAGGCATCTCAGATTCACTTTCAAAAAACCAGCCTGTACACAACGTGCAAGCAACTATTAATTCCTAAAAATAAAAATAATGAGTGAAATTAATTACCCTTATGTTACATTTGCATTTTCAAAATAAAATAAGATAATTCAATAAATGAACCATCTCTTAGAAAATGTCTTTTCAAGTTTCACATATCAATGTCACTAGCCAGTTAACAATATATTTTTTGGCGGGGGGAAGGGGTGCAGCAGTTTGAAGGCAGATAATACATTAAACAGAGATATTTAATTATTTCTTGTGTGGCCCAGTACCAACTGGTCCACGGACTGGCACCGGTCAGCGGCCCGGGGATTGGGGACGACTGATCACCCATGAAAGGTAGACATGTTGAACTCACAGTTGGTTTACAGCAACACTCAGAAACCTCACAACCATATAGCTTACAATTCACAGGGCTAATACAGCTCACAGCCCATAAGCAGCTCATAGCTTACGCATTTCACACAAAAAGCATATTCTGACTGTCTTTTTTTAACTACCAACTCCAATCGGCATCACGTTCACACAGAAAAGAAAAACGGCACAAAAGCACGTTGCGTACAAATGCACCAACTTACCAGGAGATTCTTCATAAACTTAATCCACTCTGAGTGACATTTACACGTCACTGGACTAACTACTTTTGCTTCTGTGCTTACAAAATGATGACTGAATCGCTCAAATCTTTTTAATTTCAAGGCCGTTCTGCTCTCCCGACCGTGGGAAAATGTTTGCTTCCTGTGTAGACAAGAAGTAACGTGTGCAGCAAAGCGGTGCGTTCACGGAACATGGGAAAAAACAAGACTTAACGACCAATGATACTGAACATAGGTTAACTTGCATCATAGACAGTACTGAAAACACCCACAGAAGGTTAGATTCATGTTGTTTCTGACAAGACATACACGAACATGTTTTAAATGCACTGCTGCGACAAGAGTTATTACCCTCTTGGAGACGTATACTTAAATGGTTAAGCTCATCAAACTAAGTGCAACTTTTGAATGATTATTTTTTTACTTGAAGAGAGTTGCAGAGAGAAAATGTTATTACCTTTAATGTTAGCTCATGATTTAACTCTTTGTAACCACATTTTGGTTTAATTCATTCCCCCACATTCATATCTGATTGCAACAAGCCCTGTTGAATAAAGAAGTTACTTTTTCTTGTTTTTTTTTCTGAGGCATAGCCTGTCAGGAATGATGAGACTAGTTAGCATGGCCACCGATGATGACTAATAAACTGTTTTCCTGTAACAGTTTCTCCGCCATTAGCACATTGGGCCTTGAGTACATGAGATTGAAAGACGGTGCTAAGACCCTCCTCCCGCCTCTGATTGGTTATTTTTGGTGGGGACTGGTGCATTTCTTCAGAGGCAATAGGTCATTTAAAAAAATATGTATCTGGGTCTCTAACACAGTTTATGGGCAATTCCTTTGCTGTTTTTTATTTACACCAGACTCTGTTTGGCCATAAAGGCAGACTGTAGACATAATGTAGTCAGCAGGGAAATTCTGCTGCTACATGAGACGAAAAATAAAGAAAAGTGTCTTTTTACAGCGTTGTCGACTTTTTTTCCCCCACTGGAATGCCCCCACAGCTTCAATTTAACAGCTGCAACATTAAAACTTGCTCAGATGTAACCGAGAAGCCCAGCGTGGCCACACTTATACTCACTCATTAGAAAAAAGATGTAAAATCATGCAAATTGACCAATATTACCCTTTTGGAGAGAGGTGGGTGAAGGTTAGAGTTTCCCTTAAATTGCTTTGAATGTGCAAGGCAGCTACCCAGAGGGAAAATTGATTAATGGAAGCAAAAAGCTGGAACACCAGCACATTACATCCTGTAGAGCTCTGGGGAAAGTAGACACGGGGTGTGTGTGCATGTACGCATTTGTGAAGTTTGTTATATTGCAAGGCTACATGCATGCAGTGTTTGACTTTATTCCTTTCAGGCATATTTTATGTTGTTTCTTCCTTACGTTATGAGGCTCCTGGATAGGCCACGATTTAATCCCTAAAACATCAATCTTGTGTCTTATGTGACTTTATCACTTCGGTAAAATCTGCACCTCTTCACCTCCATTTCGCATGCATTTACACATGTAAACATCGGAGTCCGAGCAAGCTCAGTTCGATTAGTTGAGATTTAGCTGGCAAGGTTTGCATTTCATATATTTAATATAATCTGATGCTGACTTTGGGGAAATAGAGCGCAAGTCAGATTAAGACGGAGTAAAGCAAGTACAAGAGGGGCTTTGACAGCTGCAACTTAGTAAAATACGCCCTGTAACATTTAGAAGAGTCACAGTTTCAATATGCAGGGTTTGTCTGCTGTGAAGGGAAAGTTCAGTAGTTGATGGATATTACAGCAGAAGACTGTCTTGTTACCTGAAGGCAGGAAAATGATGAGTCAAATGAGACAGGGACAACAACAAAAAAAGACACTAAACCATCTATGACTGCAGGGGGGGGAAGTCTAGAGAACAAAGAGATAGAAAGTGTTGTAAAAGAGCAAAATGCCCAAGCAGCAGCACAAAGAAAACATCTTAGCCCGCTTAAAGGTAAGGATGGTGCTGAGAACACTCGAGCACCAAAGGGCTTCCGAGTCCTCCTTGGTGGGATGGAAGATATGGAGCTACCATCACATATTTTCTTTTCATGAGGTCGGTTCAGTAGGTCATAGTAAGAAATATATTGGCTGGATGCCCTTTCAAATTTTGCCCAGCATGGCAAACTTCAAGCATTTGATCCTTTAAAGATCTTAGGCACGTTATTGATACCCGTTTCATTGGTCTAAAAATGTAATATACCATAAAAAAACATTTATATACTCTGAATGAAAGAGTCCTCAGAGAGTAATTTCTCATTCAGTGGCTTTGGACATATGGAAAGAACAACATAGTTGTGTTTTGTCAGCGCTACCCTGATACCTCTAGTTCCAGGTTAAACCAGATCTGATTTCTAGTAATTCATTCACTCTTAAGGAATGAGGAGACTATTATTTGTGTATAAAAATATGTATTGTCCAATGATGCAGTGTGAAATATGAACTCCTTTTCGAACAGAGATACAGTTAATACATAGTCAGTCACTGTCCAGCGCTGTGCTTCACTGTACTAAATCTGCATTGTGTAACTTTTATTTAAAAAATCTATATATTTTTTACATACTTTTTGAAACTGTCAATATGTTGTGACAGTATGGCATGAGACAGATAATTTCTAAAAAAAAATAAATAAACCTTCTTCCAGTGCTATGTAGAAACAACCAATCAGAGCCAGTAGGTGGGTCTTACAACTGTTAATCACTACTCCATGTGATGCTGCTCGACCTCCCGCCCCTTCTCTCTGTTACATTGTAGCTATCACAGCTTGTCATGAATGCTCAGGTTAGTTAGGATGTCCACTGATGACGGTGGATGAACGGTAAGTTATTTCTCCATCATTAGCACATTTAGCAGTGGGTACATGAGCATGTTTGACAGCACTACGACCTTCCTCCGGGCTCTGATTGGTTTGTTTTTGGTTGGGGACACCTTGGAAGAGGAGAGATTCTTCAGATAGTAACTCAGGGAGAAGGTGGGAAAGATTGGTCTTTTCACGGAGTTTCTGACTCGTAACATACTGTAACGACATGGTGACAGTTTTAACAAATATGCAAAAAACACATTTTACACTGGGGGCATCTGTATGGATGACATTGAGTGAAGCAAACAACTGAGCGTCCGTTTTACTTTTTATATATGTGACTGAAATAGGGAGCTTCGTTCCACAGTCAGAGACCATGACTGTTAATTGAAGGATAATTGGTCTCTGAAACTACCACACTCCTGGCAAAGGAGTGTGGTAGTTTGTCTCTGTTGCCATGTGATGGACTGGCGCCCTGCCTGTCCAGGGTGTGCTGGGCCTCTTGCTCGTTGATTGCCGAAGATAGACACTAGTTCCCCTCATGACCCTACAAGGACAAGAGGGTATAGACGATGAAAGGCTGGACAGTTTGCTTATTATAAACTGATGCTCGTTTGCAGATAAACCTAATTTGTGGATGATTTTAAAGCTGAAACAAGACAGTAATAACAATAACAACCACGGTTGCCATTACCACCACTGATAATGCTATTTACATTGATTCAGATTAACATAGGTTTATCTGTATAGCACACGACAGAGACAATGCAGTTCAAAATGCTTTACATCATAAAAACATCACACAGTCATCAATTATGAAACAAAAAATGGACATTACACGTTGTCAAATCCCATCATCGAAATCATCAAGCAAAATACACATCGACTATGTGACAGCTAATCAAAGGCAACTCTCTGACAGCTCTATAGCAACTCTTGTAAAGATGCAGAACAAACACAGCCGACCGACAGAAGGATGAGGGTGAGTACGTCACAGCTCAAACGTTGCTAAATGATACTGGTGCAGGCTCAGCACACAGTCTGGGTGAGTAGCGTGATGTTGGGGGGCGGGGTAAGCTTGGCGAGTCTTGATCCCTCTGCATTCCTCTCCTTTGTTCGCCTTCAGCCCACTCCAGGCTCAACAGGCTTAGTCAAGGCGACGACACACAAGCGCCGTCTGTCTGCTTTGGTTCCCACCGAACCGTTTTCTACTGTTATCGTTAATGATTTTTGCAGATGTCAATATGTGCTGATAAATATATATATATAAAAATAAATAAAATCCACGTACGAGCCAGAGGATTACAACATCATCTGCAGCACTCGGTACTTGGTTAAACAAGCACAGGCAGAGCGTCGCTAACAAGCAGAACAAAGCCCTGTTCAAATAATTTATGTTCAATTGAATTAATAGGGTCATTTGTGTAGTTTCTGTTGCACTCAGAAGCTACAAAAACGGCCTAATTTATGAACAGAAAAAAAAAATACACACACACATTCTGCTTTTTTGTGTGTGAGGGGGTGAGGGGGGACACAATTTGATTTGTGTGAGAACATGTCATTACAGCAACATACTCCTCATCATTGCTGGCTCCCTGCGGTAATGTACTGATTGATGCAAACAAGGCTTGTCCTGTGTCTGAACTTTGATGCTTACACAGGAGGATGTCAATCATCTCAAACTGTTAAAAAAAAACACAAAAGACTAGCTGGGAGTGAGATGAAGCTGCCAGAGAAAATAAGACGAGAACAAAATCCATGACAGCGAAGCTTTGTGTAAAGGATTACATTATAAACCCGGCTACTTTTCTCACAAAGACATTTCTTATGCAGAGCCTCAGTTGCATAATAAGCCAAACAGACTGCAGGCTACATATTTACATAAACAGGGGTCATAAAAACCAATCCCCCTGTGTCATTTATACTCAGAGCAAAGTGCTCTCAAGGAAGGAAATTTATTTGGCTTCATTGTGTATACATTGTGAGGCTGCCGCCCGCCGCTGCCATCATTTCTATTAGACACTTTTCTGGCCCATTAAACATCATTACATATTGATCCTGCTCTTCTGGATGATACCATTTATTTCCATCAGCTTTTCTTTAATGTCTTCGTTCTTACATTGCTCATAAGGCGTCAGTGATTACTAGAGATGTCTACGTTTGTTGGTTTTTTCCTTTAGATTACAGGAGGTCAGGTTATTCCCATCGAGCAAGTATGAAGTATTTAGAGACTTTGTGGAATTGTGCTGTGTGGATTCTGCCTCGTCTTTAGATGGAAAGATGATTATAACAAGAATCAGACTTTACGATATTTTTAAATACGAAACTTTTCCGTTTTTGCGGAACTGTGTTTGTCTGGGTTTTGAAACAGCTGTAGCTAAATATAATCATGATTTTTGCTCGCACAAGAAGATGCTGACATCAACCAATTTTAGATTAAAATAGGACGGTGAGTTTGACAACTTTTAAATAACATGAATAAAGAGCTATATCAAATATCAGAAAATACAAGAGTAAAAACCAAGTGATGTCAAAATGTTTCAATCACTTACTCCGAATGACTAAGCTTTTTTTAATCCTAAACTGTAAAAAATAAAATAAAATAAATGGGAAAATGTAACTCAAACAATGAGGAATATCATGGCTATTGTGTGTTTTTTTATCTCTACAAATGTCATACTTCTCTATTTCTACTTTTTTATTCATCCAAATGATGTGGATCATGATATCGACATCATTCTTTAAAACTCTTCAAGTCCAAGTCAGCAACTTCCCAGCCTCTGTTTTATCTGAATGTTTTATCTCTAATTGATCCCAGCATAACGGATACATATTCTTTAAAAGAAAAAGAAAAACAAACAGAGCTTGACCATCTCCCAATCAAACAATTGTACTCCTATTTCTAAAATACATTTTATTTCCAAAACCTTAGAAAATATTTCTTATAGTAATGCCTATCAGACTGCATCAATCTAATATGGGGTACCACAAGACTCTGTTTAAGTCCCACTTGTATTTAGTTTTTTTATGCCGTATATTGACCCACTTGAACTGGTAAATGATAAATGAATACATTTCATGAAATCTCACTGTTATGCAAAGAACATCTAGCTTGCATCGCTCTTTAAAAATATAAATCCCTTCAACTGATCTTTGAGAAGACAAGCATTTTTTCTCTACACGAGTCAGCGCGGACACTGAAAACTAAAAATATTTTCAAACTAAGAAGGTTGGTTAGATTATTGTGCATGCCCTAATTTCTACTCTTCTAGGCTACTGTGATGGACCTCGCACATCAGCAACAACTGAAACAGTGGAGCTCACATCATTCCTCTTATAATATCCCTGTTCAGTTTTGAATCCTTTAGCTTTCAGGACCCTGAGTGATGTTTGAATCTGACGTGGTGATATTTTACACCGTTTAAGAGCCGCACCTGCTAACATGCAATGAAAGGCTCTTTTTCTAGCTGCCTGTTAAACTCTGTGCTCTCCCACGTTTGAGCCGCCAGTAGAGTTCAAATTTCCTTCCTGGCTATCAACTCTCTCCCCTTCGGTCTTTGTAGTTCATCCCTCGCACGATTAGCTGCCTATAAAACCCCACAGTCTGATTTCTGAACGCATTAAAAGGGGCATAGAAACACCTCCTCAGTGGCTATTCTCTTACTCAGAGGGTGCGAGGTCCCCGACCATCCGGTTTCCGTCTGGTGAGCATAATTTACGACAACTTACTTATCAACACACACCTTGATAAGAGAAAGAAGTGATGGATCTTCGGCGCTGTGAGCTCGTGATCCATCACAGAGACGTGCTGCTCCTGCAGAGGCCTACAGGAAGCCTGATCTCGTTCTCCTCTGATTAATGTTTCGACTGGCGCTCCCACGAGATTATCTCTTTTCATTGTGTCATTTTTCCTGTTATTGCTGCTGCCGGTTTTCTCTGATTAGATCATAGACCCAGGGCTCTGTTTTAATGCGGCGTCAGGGTGAGAAATATCTGTCTCTTTTGTCACACCGGTTAAATCATAAAGCTATATTATCGTTTAAACCTTCCTCGCTTTCCATTGAGAAAAGTTTACTTGTATGCTAATTGTAACAGAGAGCTCTGTTGTTTAAGTGACGATTGGATTTCTTGGGGTTTTTTTCAGTCAGAGGCAGAGAGTTTTGAACAGACAGTGGGGATTTTTGCAATTACATTTATCTGTGGATGGTTCTGTCTTTGAACACTAAAACTTCATTTTGGTCAGCGGGGAGTTTTTCAGTTCCTGCTACAGCGGCTGAATATAAACTGTGTGCTAGGCATTTTTATTGCGGCCCTGCAGTGTTTATCTGCAGGGAAAGGAGTTTCACCCTGCAGAATGGCTGTCTAATAAAAGGTGATTCAAATATATGCAAATATACGCCTCTCTTTCTCTCTCTCTGTCTGTCCTTGTCTGTCAGTCTGTACAAATTACATTTTTCACACAAGACGGGGTGTCAGCAGAGTTCAGTGTGGCAGGATTTTTTTTTTGTTATCTAAGCTGCAACTCCATTTTGTTTTTATTGAGCTCTATATAATTTTTTCATAGCATATCACAATTTTATCAAGCATCCTCAAGTTGTTTGTTGTCATGGCAGCCCTGCTTGTCATGCAGCATTGCAATATTAAGCGTACTCATCAGGCTAACGCCGAGACTTTCCTTTTCTCTCCTGGTTTAGCTGCCAACCATCTTTGACGTAGTGATTAAACGGGCGGCATTGTGGATTTTCGAGGCACATAGTGTCATTTCTTTTAGCAAACTCAAGAAACTATGCTAGCTTCGGTTGTTGTGAAAATGCTGTATATATCAAAAGAAAAAAGTATAAGATTCTCTCTTTAAAGCAAATTGACAAGCATTCCCCCAATAACATCTACAGTTACAATCGGAAGTTCACATAAACTCAATATAAGAAATTTGTTAATAATTTTGCACTTTAAGAGCAAGAATTGAATACATTGTTTTGTCGCAGCAAGAAGGTCCTGAAACCAAAAATGTGCATGTTAAGTTAATAGGACCCATTTCATTGTTCTTATGATGCGTGTGCATGTGTGTGTGCTCATCTATGTTTGTCCTGTGATTTACTGGTGACTTGTCCAAGGTCCCCCTTGCCTAATGATGGTTGGAGATGAGCACCAGCCCACCCCCGCAACTCTACATGTATAAGCAGGTATAGACAATAGAATAACTGATTGCATACATTATATACATTTAGCACACTTTTTCAATGAGCAGTGCAGAATCTAGGGGTGGTCGTATTGATCTAAATATTGATAATATCAATTACATTTTCATTTTGAGAGCAGGATTTCATGCCTTTGTAATGTTTGGATTAAAAACATTTGCTTTCTTTCAAATGCAATCTGTTTAATTCCCCCCAAAACCACAGCTTTATTATTATCTATTCAGGCAGCTGAAAAAAAGTCTTACCAGAACTCAAGAATATACACTTATATAAAGAAATATACCTCAAATCTGAAATATGAACATGGCTGAAAATTAACTATTTAAGTAAAAATATCAATCCTGTTTAGGTTATAAGCAGATTACAGTTACAAATTCAGTTAACATAATAAAAAAATTGGGTGTAATGTTAGGTAATAAAGGAATTGTGTTGTTTCTATTGTAGTAAGTTCATAAAAAAAACACTTGTTATAAGATGTTGATAATTATAACCAACTGAGCTCAAATGACCAAATAATTCCACAATATATACTTTTTAAAGTATCGATATTGATATTGGTATAGGCGATACCAATACTCAAATTACCAAGTAATTAAATTTTTTTAAAGTATCTGTACCGGTTTTGCTATTGGTGATAAAAGCCCTGCACTTACTTGGTATCTGATCAATACCACAATTCCCAGTGCCGCACACTGGCACCCCTAGCAGAATCTTTTAAAATGTTTTTTTTTTTTTTTTTTTTTTACTTGACAAGACCGAATCCTACTGACTTTTTGTCACTGATCATGACTGACTGCAGCTGGTAGTTTCTCTTTACCAACACGCACAAAAACAGGATTATCAAACACTCAGAACAATAAGAAAACCCATTTAAGCTTTAAAGGGAAGACTTATAATTGTGTTAAAAGCAAATCTTTAAAAAAAAAAAAAAAAACGTCTTCCCCAAAGCATTTGTTGTGAGAGCTGACCGCTTTACAAAAACCTAAACCGAAAGGTCGAAAAACAAAAAGCTCCTTCGAGAAGCCACGAGCTGACACTGCAGCTCTGCAGAGTCCTCAGCCACTGCGTTTGTCTGTGAACGTACCGTCTATTTGGATCAGTGTTTTGCATAATTAGATGGGAGCGATGAACTAGTTAGACTAGTGCTTCCGACAGTTCCGGTTATCCAAGCAGCTCTGCTCCGGCACACTGCGGTCTCTGCAGTGGGGCTTCATGAAACAACCGTGCCAAGACGCCCTCCTCCTGCACCTCTTCCCCCCCCCCACGAACCCCCCATTGCTGTCATATCGAAACAGCTTCCCCTCCTCGCCGTGATGGAGTGTTGGGCTCTGCCCTCGTTGCCCTCCCCTCATGTATGCAGACTGGTGAGCCAGCAGAGTGGAGAAAACAGGCCCAGCTGGTGCGAGACACGCGGCGACACTTTTGTCCATGATGTGTTACAGGGGCTGCGCGGCATAAAAAAGTAAACCACTTCTAAATTAATTAGCCACAGTCAGCGTGGTAATTAGTTTGGAAGTGCCAGGGATTTTCGTTGTGCGAGATGAATAGGGGAGGAAGGGAAAGTTTCAATTAGTGAAGTCATAGACGGCATGGAAAGCGAAGTGACTGACAAGTGCCTCGGCAAATTCTCCGTAGCGATGGCTTCTGGGACGTCATTCAAAATCAGACGTATTCTCTTATCCCGCTTTCTGTCTGGCGGGAAACTGAGCTCGCTTTAAGATACCTCGGCTTTGAACAGATTCGCGGGCAATCGGCTGAATCCTCTCTATTTGCATACCTATGCTAATATTGTTTCTAAAGATGCAACAACCTTGAGGTTGACATTAATTAAAACAAGTGAGAGGAAAGTAAAACAGCCTCTCTACTATGAATAGATTAATGAATTCCTGCGGAAATGAGACGTGAAGGAGAAGGAAAGGAAAAAAACAACAACCATTTATTACTGTTTCCTTGTTCTTGGAGGGTTAAGATGATAATAATGGAAGCACACGGTATGTAAATGAACATTTCTGATGTCAAGAATGGAGATATGTGAACAAGAGCAATGCTTTGCTGAGAATAAAAGATTATCACAGGCAGAATATTTTATCTGGATTTTCATGAATATATACAGTACATCCTACTGGATACACCTCACACTTTTCAGATTTCATAAAAACTTTTGAAAACCATGTGTACTGGGGAAACACTAATTTGCTCCCTTAGAGATTTCTTCTTTTGGTTTTTTAAATCAAATTTTCAGTGTTTTAAGTCATCAAACAAATGTTAATATCAGCCAAAAATAACCAGAGTAGGCTAAAAATGAGGATTTTATCAAGGGGGAAAAATGCTGTCCAAACAAGACCAGCAATCAAATAACTGTGATCAGTTAATTTTGTTTTTTTAAATGTTGAATTTAGTTTCACTAGTCACTCCCAGACCCGATTACTACCCAACTTTTCGAGCTAAGAAATGTCAGGACATCTGAAGTAGGCTACTAAACCCCTAAAAAAAGTATGGGAATCCATAAATGGTAAAAAAAAAACAAAAAAAAAAAAAAACAAGCACATAAAAAAACAAAGAAGTAGAATTACAGCGTTGAAAAGAAGAATAAACCCGGTGGTGGCTGTCCAATGTTTGCTTTGCTGCTTTTGAGACTATTTGTCTAAAATGATAGAACCATAAATTCAGCTCTCTACTCCAAAAACCTAAGGAGGAACATTCTGTTCATCATTATGTAACCCAAACTTCAACCGCACTTGGGTTCTCGGGTAGAACAATGATCCAAAATCGGTCAAAGTAAAATTAAGATGCAGGGATTTGCCTTTAACCATGTTATCCAGACTCAATAATTAGACAGTTATTATGTTTAAGGGCCTAATTGGGACAAAATGGCAAAACAGAAGAAATCTGGAAACTGTTGTATACTGATTCACAGGAATGTATTATTTTCTAGCTTTGCCCTTCTTACTGTACGTTAAATACATTGACCTTAGTAATGATAACGTGACAAAATGTGATCAAGTTTGTGAGGTTTGAATATTTTTGTAAGCCACTGCATTTGACAAGAGTTACATGGACGTTGTGTTATTACTGTCATCAGTCTTGCTTTTGTCAGACAGGGCTGTTGTCCCTATTTCCCTCCCCGCCTCTCTCACCCTGCCGGAGGGGCTCATGCCGTCTGTCAGTTGGCCCGCTATTCACAAATTTACTGTGTAATTCAGCCGGATGCTTACACAGAGATTTTAAACACAATGACGTGTGGCATAACTCAATTTTACAGCCGCCAGCCTCAGTCTGTCACCTCGCGCAGAAGGAAAGTGTGAATATAAAGTGTTCTCCATGCTGACACATTCATAACCACTTCAGATTTTAAAAGCTGTTGAAAAAGACGTGATTTAACGGATACTCCAATATTCGGCTTATGCAACCGTTTCTATTCCTATTACCATCGCTCTCTGTGGCTTGCTGAAACAGTGCGCTGATCATTGTAATTGAACAGTCAGCCGCGGGGATTCTTCTTTACCAAGAGAAATCTACTCTCTCTTTTTTTGCAGTGGGAGGTTTTGCATGTGAAAGCGTACTCAGTGAAGACGACCTGGATAGGTACAGTAGCTACCTGTCGTATTTATGGGAGAGCCATGGTCATTTTTGCAAAATTCCATTAAACAAATGAATCTTTTATTGCCGTGGTATTATCTGAAACTATAAGGTCAAACTCTTAATCTGAGTACAATCATTCAGTGAGTTAATCAAAAGGTTCACTTAATACCATCCCATTCTCCCAATAGGACAACATTTAGTCGTCAGGGTCAGAGTATAAAGACAGAGGGATTCAGTGTTTACAGTCTCTCTAGAGCAGGGGTGCTCAGGTCCAGTCCTTGACAGGTACCATCCTGCAACTTTCAGATGCTTCCCTGCTCCAACACACCTGAATCAAATGAATGGCAGGTTAGCAGGCCTGTTCAGAGCTGATCCTGGTCTGTTGGAGTAAGGATGCTTCTAAAAGTTGCAGGACGGTAACTGCAACTCGAGGACTGGACGTGAGCACCCTTGCTCTAGAGTCCTTATTTTGCTGCTGTCTCCTTTGCAGCTCAGTCTAAAGGTTTTCTGGAGGATGTATGTCTGGGAACTGAGATGGTCATCGAAGAATTTTCTTTTTCTGTCTGGTCCAAACATTCCTCTCCTGATTTGACCATATTTTTGGATCATTACCCTGCAGAGGAACTTGAAGAATCCCAGAGGTTTTTATTTAAGTGTCAAAGAGACCACAAGGCTATGAACTCCAATAAGACTCTTTAGCTTATTCAAAGAGAAGCATTCTTGCAGCACTAAAGGTCTTTCTTCATGCTTGACAGTGGTCATTTGATCTCTTTGCATCAAGGCAATCCACCAGGAGTGTTTGCCACTGAAACTCTCAGTCTTGGTCCCATGTAATTAAAGTCACAGTAGAGTTTAGCAAGACTGACATGTTTATATTTCTGATAGTTGGACAGAATAGGCTTTTCATGGCATCAACGTGGTCGGAGTGTAGACATCGTCTCATATTTGTTGTGGAAACTTGGTGACACCCATCAGCGATCTTTGGAAATACCCTGTGGAAATCTGAGAAGTTGCAGTTTGTGTACTATTGTATTTATACCTTGAATTAGAAAAAAAATGGATCCTTTACATGTATTTTAGAGTCTGTTAGGAGTGCTCATGGACACAAACGCCCAAAATGAGTTTCCAGACACTAGCATGCCTGTTTCCACAAAGTTGGAAGCATGGAATTATCCAAAAGCTCTTGGTTTGGAGCTAAGATCATAACCCCTCTGCACCAAACTTCCCACTTGACACGACGTAGAAAAGCAATTGCTTTTTCTACTGGCAACTGCCAACCCAGACCTGTGCATTGACTGGCTGGACTGAAAGGAATTAATCCAGACTCAGGTCCACCAGTGGTGTACTGCATCCAATATTTTGCTTTGCTTTTAGTGATGTATGACTTGGGTGCAGTTTTGGTCATTGAAAACCAATCCAAGAGGCTGTCTGTCATACTGCTCAAGCTACTGACTGCACACTACTGTCCGCCATACACATCGGCGTCTGCTGACTCTGCTGTGTGATTTTGCATGGCCTACCATTTTGTGGCTGAATTGCTTTCAATCTAATCACTTCCACGTTGTTATAAGACCACTAACAGCCAAAAGGGGAGTATTTAATGGCAAGGAAATTTCCAAGTGGGACTTTTTGCAAAGTCAGCATGGCATCACGCTGAAAGTCAGTGAGCTTCTGAGATCGACAAATGTCCGCAGAAGCGGTCTGCATGCCTCGGTTGTGAATTTTTAAATATATAAATATGTGCATTGACTGGATCACCTGAATTATATAACTTGGATGGGTGAGTGTATGATGAATATATTTACACCCTTTGCTCCCTGTCAGGTGTTGGACCTGTTTAGATTTAAAAGGGCCATCAGGTTGAGCGAACTGTGTAACAAAAACAGATACTCATCAGGGTTTAAGCTAACATGCATTATGAGCTGTAATGCCTCGCTGCCAAGCACCTGCATCTAAAATCCACTCAAAGCTAAGCAGCTAAACCTCATGTGGTCAGCGTGATTACACTAATGCGATTATCCTTTGCTTTTCTATCCTGCCTGGATTAGAATATTGGACAGTTTAGGGGAGAGAAGTATATTTTGGGACCTGAGTGATTCAAGAGATTAGCGGCTTCTGTCTCGCTAGAATTTGGTCCGCACACAGAGTGCGACATGCATGATTGCAGAAAGTGCGCCTTTAAAAAAAAAGCATACAAAGTCATGACATCATTTGTGCTTTTTCACATTTTTTTAAAGGCATAGCGGTCTTATGTTCACTGTGTCAGAACGCAACAAATACATTAAATAGAAATAATTATGCTAATCCTACCTGACTTAAAATAGGGAAACCTTATTTTGAATTAATGTCACAGAGTGAGTAAAAATGGCTGTCTTTTTGAAATAGTTTATATAAACATTTGGTTTGAACTGCATGTGAAGTGTATATCCTACAGTTTTTATTATCAGCAGGTTTCCTTTTTTCAGATGCATGGAAGCAAACAGACTGAAGTGCTCTCTGCTTACCAAACTGCTTCCTGCTTCCCGCACCTGGTGCTCGGCAGCGAGCTGCACTTCAATCTCATCGCCGTTGCCTCGAACCAGCTGGGCACAAACCTGCTGATTGTCGACTCGGGATGCGTTTAAAGGGAGGTGACAGTGCACTGAATTCTAGGTATCACAAAAGCGCGGTGGGGTAATACCTATATTCCAAGCCCAGCGGGCCGAGCCACACCACTTACCATTTAATAGGGAACAGCACGCGAGGAGCACTGGGCTTATTCATCCTCCAGCAGCTTTCAGACGAACACACGGTACTCTGCTGGGAGCGCGAGCAAACCAGTCAGCTGTGAGGCTGGCTTGGCCACTGACACAATAACAACACCGGGTTACTTTGGCTGGAGGCGCACTTCTGTGCTCTATCGTGTGTTTAGTCATGTGTGCTACATGCATCTACACTTGACACCTGAGACCGACTTATGTTTGCTTCACCATGGCCCAGTGGTTGCATTTCCAAGTACAAACTGCTGCTGGCCTGCCGCCTGTTAAGGTTATGCGCACCAGGTTAAGCTGTTTACATGGTTTTCTAACTGCTGACCTCATGTCTGCATGAATAAACTGACTGAGAAATATTCTCTACTCTTTTATTTTTTCTCCTGGTCCAAAACAAACCTGCGATCTGGCAATATGAATTTCACATGACAGCTGGATGGAAACACAAACAGTGACAGGGAAGCATATTGGAATATTTCGTTTTGCAACCAGCCAATCACTGATCAGACTTCAGGGAAAAAAACGGATGCGTCTACTTTGAAAATGTACAATTAATGATTCAATGCAAGTGAACTTCAGAGTTATGGTGCATTCACACCAAATGTGTTACGCACATCAAAACCGAATCTGATGCTCCAAGTTTGACGCCTGTGCATTTTGGTGCGTTCACACCAAACACGATTTGAGCGTCAGGCACTTCTGGTTTACATTCAAGGTCTATGTGGAGAGTTGGATGCTCAAAACGCTCTAAATGGTTCAAATCATGATGTGCTAATAATGGGCCCTCGATGCGCCTCCACATGCGCCTGATGCTCAAAACGCGTTTAGCGTGAACGCACCATTACTTATCTGTGGTGCGAAATTTCTGTTCCTCCTATGTTGTCATAGTAGCAGCTTTGTCAAGAAAGTGACTCTTCAGACATTTGACCTTTATTGACTTTGCACCTTAGACCACATGGAAAAACCTCTGTGTAAGTAGTAATGTAATAATGAAGGCTAATTAGCGTCAGTGTCCAATTTGTGTCACCGTGCAGCTTCTCCACTAATGGTAATAAAATTCTCATTTCGTTCTAAGATGTAGGGTTATTTTGTTAAAAAGCCATTTGAAAATCAAAACAGTATGGACACATCCTTAACGTCTCCGTTCTGCTGTCATTGCCTGGTTGCTCTATCCCCCCCATCAAACATCACCTTATCTGAGACCGAGCTGTGCAGAGGAGAACAGTATCGCCTACGACACATGAGATATATAAAGTAAAATGAGCTTGTCACATTTTTCTCCTCTGCCTCAGACAGTAGATCTGCTATCATAAGGATTTGTCTTCGTATCTAAGGGAGATATGAGTCTTGTCAGGGGCCCTGAAAGGTTACACCATACTATTATCACATCAGTGATATGACAGAGAAATCTAATTTCCCAGTCAAATTGATTTCATCTAACAAAAAAAGGTGCATGTGTATTACACTACATGTTGGCAGAGCAGTTTATCATCCCTTCTTTTCTGTCATTTATCTTTTAATTCTTTATTTCGCCACACTCATGCGGCGTGTGAATGTTTTTCGCTTATGTCTGAGCTGGAAGTTGTTATGTTGAGGCAATTCTCTCTCTCCCCTAGGCCCATTCCCGCTTCTTCTGAGGCTATTAGCACGGATAAAGAACCCAGAAAAAAATCCTGCAGCACTGTGACTTATGAGACATAATCCTCCACTTATGCATTGACAAGACATCCCAGACACACAAAGCACATCCTTTTTTTTTTTTCTAACAATGCGCGTAATCTAAAAGGATAAAAAAAAATGGGACTGGATATTCGAAAAGGCTTTTATCCACACTTCTGTTTTCTCTCCACAGACCGCAGCATCCAGATCTTTGATATTAGTAGAAATGGATTATCTTTTTATCAGATTAAGTGCAGGTCCCACTAAGTTCCACCTTCTGCATGATATGAGGCTTTAACGCAGTAAGTCACACCAGACAGAGGGGTTTAACAAAGTTTATTTCATGAATTTCCTGAAGGCATCCCCAACCATTTGGTAAATGCAAAGGTTAGGTTGAATCTGTTACTCGGCTTTCACCTTCTGTTGCGCCTAAAAGCTTTGAGTTGCTTTAATAGGTGCTGTTGTGTCCTACAAAAAAAAGAAGATACAATATCATAAGAAGCAGTTCTCTCCGGCTACATAAACTGAGGCTGAAATTTCATTTTGACAGCTCCCCACCTCAGAGGATTTGGCAGATTCTTGGATCTTAAAAGTCCTGATGCTGTCTGTTCTCATGTTTCTCATTCTCTTATACATTACCGCTAAATTCTCCCTGAGCTGACAAAGAACAGGGCTGAAAAGAGATAAAAGAGAAAGGAGAAAGAGAAATGCAGTGGTTGGTATACACAAAAATTGGAAATGTGAATGTAGGAGATCTTATTCATATAGATTAATTCTTCAAAACCACTCTATTGTATTCAAGTAGGACTCTGCTTTTTCTGTATAACAGAGGAACATCCTGTATGAGAGGAACTGGCTGACATACAAAGGAGGGTTAGCTCCTATTAGAAAGCCACAAAACACTTCAGCCACGGTCACATCATTGTGTTGGTTTACAACAGCCAGAATTAATACGAATGCTGGTTTTGAAACAGAATTCAAGCTGTCGAAGTCTCCTGGTAAAGATGGCTGAGCAGAACAGTAGAGTGTCGTGTTCATGGAGGGGTGTTTGTGAAATTACACAGTCAAAAAATAAACAGCAATAAATTGGGTTTATTTAGCCTGTCATAAGAGAAAATTAATGGGATTTAATTTTTCAGTCATTTTCACCAGGTTATTTGTCCATTTATAAATGTCACAGTTTCAAACTAAATACTTGTTTAATTAGTTTGCTAAATAGTTACAACCTTAATATTTATCTCCAAGCTAAATATTTAAATGACAAAGTAAATACTTTATTTGATTTAGCTTCCAAACTACAAATGTAGCATAAAAAATCACTTGACAGAAGTAGACAATAAAAATAAAAAGGGAGTTTTTTGAACCTCTATATAAACACAAAAACATATTTTGTGAATTAAATATTTAGCTTAATAACTAAATATTTAGCATCAATATAAAAAATGAGCTTACTAACTAAATATTCAGTTTGGAGCTACTTAGTTTGTAAACTACATAATTAGCTTGGTTGCTAACTAAATATTTAACCTAGGTGTAAACATTTAGCTAGCTAGCTAAATATTCAGCCTTTCACTCTATTTTCTCTGGAGCTTTTCAGTTTGTGAACTTAATATTTAGTTTGCTAATTAATTAAACATTTAGTTTGAGACTGTGACATTTGATTGAATTACATAATGAAAGTATGACTTTGTTTTTTTATGACAGGCTAAATCATCCAGATTATTGCTGTTCCTTCTTTTGACTGTGTAACTTTGCTAACGGCTCCCTATAGATGTACTTATAGGGATGAAGGAAGAAAACTTTTAGGAGATCAACTTTCATCTATAACAGAAATAGATAACAATTTCAGTTTTATTTACATTATATGTGTAAATGTCAAATTACATCTCTACTTATACAGCCCCCCCCCCCCCCCTCCCCAGTAAATCATCTTAACCTGGCATGTGTCTTTTTGTCTTTCTTCCTGACTCAGGTTGTTTGATTAAATCCAATTGTTCTAGGGCAAAAGCTGTTGCACATTTGTTGTAGAGCAAATAATGTTGAGAATTAAACATGTTTATGTGTGACAAAAAGACTTTAAAACTCACTTTCTGCAGCTAACAGTCAACAAGTATCGGTCTGTCAGTCGTGTAAAAAGCAAGCAATAATTTCCAACATTTGGCTACGACGTTATTGTGTTAACTTGAAAATTTGACAACTTGCTAATGTGAGCCACAATTGATCTGCTAAGGAATATTCTCTTTTAGCAAGCTGTCGTGTGAAATGTGTAAAAAAAAAAAAAAAGGGAAAGTAAAGGAGTCAGGCAGTTGCTGCCCCACTCATTACTAAATAAGTCTTTTAGATGGTGTGAAGCAAACTACAAGGCTATTTTAACTGCCAGTCATCAAGACTTCAGACCTGTGGTAACACATTTTATTCATCTGTTAGCTGAGAGGGGAAAACAACAGGCTTCGAAACTGCAATTAAATTTGGAGTACATGTAATTCTTGTATAAATGTAGGGATGGATGAATAAATGATGGAAAGCAAAACAGGTAGGAGTAAACAAAACACTACACTTCTTAGCAGGGAAAAAAAAACAGGAAACAACTCACTAAAATGTAAATGGAGAAAGAAAGGAAAAAAGACACGCTGTGGCAAAAGTTCATTTCAGTCTTACTCAACGCTGTATATGTTTCCTCCGACACATCTCGGTGATATTAAAGCAGCTGAAAGCAGTCGGCTTAACGCCGTTGAGCTATTCGCAAGCCAGTCGTTTCGGTCGGATAACTCGTCCAGAGCAGCAATAGTTTTTACAGCGTCTGAGCAGAGCTGCACACATACAAGCAAACACAGCCTTGCCCTCAGAAGCTGATTAATAAGAGTACAGCCCGAGGCGTTTACCACCACTCCATTATTCAGTTTGATTATCTGGAGGAAATGATAGAATATTAGCACCTTTAATGACTTTGGCATTCCCACGTGCATTTCAGGATGGCGGGGACGATTTTAATCATGGCGCTGTGTTGTGAGCTCGGCCCGCAATCTGCGCAGCATATTAGTGCAGTGGGCTGCAAACTGTACACAAACAAAGGTTAATGGGCCTCATAAGCAGGAAAAGAGCAACATGGGGACACGGGCAAATTAAAATACTTGATTAATATACTGACACTTCAGAGGAGCTGGGAATGTCCTAATGGACTTCTGACATATTTAGATGGGGAAATTATCCGGCCCGCGCAGGGAAATAAGCTAACACATGCTGATTCTTTGTGATTCTCGTTTCTGTCTTCTAAAGACAGTAGATTGATGGGTATTTTTCTCTCTCTCTGGTTTTACCTCACGTCTTTCTCACAGTGGTTATTTTGTAAGTGAGGCTTGTAAATTCAATATCTTCCAGCAGAGACAGAGTGGATCGATTTTACAGCTGTTGATATACTGTATAATAGTCTCACTGTCTGCAGGATTCAGAGCTTTGTACAAACTGCAGAATCATCAAATTTAGTTGATGCGCTTATTTCAAAGAGAGACTGCCTCCGCATTATGTCGCCGTTGGGTCAGGTCGGTTCTGCGTGTACAATCGGAAAGCAACAGTCGGTAATCTGATCAGTCTTTCTCTCTGTTAGGAGAAGGAGCCTTCCTGACCCTGTGAAAACCTGGAGTTTTTGGTCCAACCATTAGCTGGGAGTCATTAGCTGGTTCTGCCCCAGGAGTAGACTCTGGGGCAGAACCACTGCAGTGAACAGCTCCATCAGACATGGTTTTATGTCTTCCTGTGTGAGATTGGAAAGTCCTCGTGCAAGTTTAGCAATCTTTTTGCATCCCACATAAATAAAAACAATAATTCCCACCTCACTTGGATTCACGTTGGTTTATAACGGAACTCTGGACTCCGGGACCTCAATTGCTTTCTGAATGTTGCTGAATCATGGCATTTTTATTTTATTTTATTTTTTTTTGAAAACCTCCTTTTAGGCCGAAGGCAATCATGACACTGCTGTGCTCTTGGTAATCATAAAAAAATGGATGCAGTTTTTACAGCTATTTTAATACTATGCTCCATGATGTTACATGGCAATCTATTCTTTTATTCTCTATATGCTGTGTGTTGATATTCCTGCAGCTGCACCATCAGTCTCAGTCTTCTTCCATCCGGCTGTTGATCACATGACCCGTGGCATGCAAAAAACCCCAAAAAACTTCCTTTGCAGTTTTGCAAAATACGCCTATATCGATAGGACCCAAAAAACCCACCTCATCCAAGCGGGAAAAGTTTTTATCGAAAAAGTTTATTCGAAATTGCTGTACTTCCATTAAGAAACTTTTTTTTAAATTTATTTATCTCGATTCGCGTAATTCCATGGTTAATGGAAAGGTAGCTATTTTCGAGTATCTCTGCCTCACCAGTCAGATTCTAAATAGATTATCGAAATCGTAATCAAACCTTCTGAGTCGTGCCATCTGCATACTACTAATACCTACACACATAAACTGAGGGCTTCCATCTTATTCACCCAGCGGATGATTCTCCTTTGCCGTTGTTACACATAAAGCACGCAGCACAGTTCTGGCGTTCCCTCTGGCGTGTCAGCCATCATCATAAATATATGTGAGTTGCAGCAGAGTAATAACAGCGCTTCACAGTGTGACAGAGTAATGCCTATACCTCACTCTGCCTCCGGCTGCAGGGGATGACTGGTGTGATCTTGGACTGTAACACTGATGGAAACCTTGTATAATCGACCGACGGACTATTTGATTGCCTGAATATGACATTCATTTGCACAACCAAAGCGATACAGAAGGTCATTTTAACAGTTCAGTCAGGTAGGTATGTCAACGCCGCTGAGATCGGAGCCATGAAAGGTTAATCCCCAGCATTGCAGCACAGCGGGGTAGGAATTAATATGGCACATAAATGACAGTAGCTTCTCTTTAAAAAAATAAAAATGGAGGAGAATCAATTTTCAATCTGCAGCAGTCGAGTCTGACCCACTCTGTCAGGCAATATCCCTCCCCGTTCCCAGCAGAGGACGTTAAATCCAGTCCAAGCGCGGGGCTTGAATAAATCTGCATTCAATTAACGGATTAGCCACTGTTTAAACATGGCTTCTTCTATTTGCTGCTAATCCGCAGTGTCTGTAAAACGCAGCATTTCAATAAGTTCAAATCTGAAATGGTTTAAACAGTGTTTTAGGGGGAGGGTCCAGCCTGTGTGTGTGTGTGTGTGTGTGTGTGTGTGTGTGTGTGTGTGTGTGTGTGTGTGTGTGTGTGTGTGTGTGTGTGTGTGTGTGTGTGTGTGTGTGTGTGTGTGTGTGTGTGTGTGTGTGGGTGGGTGGCGGGAAGAATGAAGATCTTGACTAGGAACGGAATCAGGAAATGAAATAACCTTTTTGGATATTGTTGGCAGGTAAAGAACAAAGCCACGCTGAGGAGCACTAAATCATTTTGACAGCATGGATAGTGTAATGTAGGGGGGGAAAGAAACGGCAGAGGAGATTCAACTGCTTTTAGTTTAAATGTCAGAGTGCATTCAGGCTTTAAACAGAGATGTCTGGATATGATTGAATTACTTCGTTTATTTCCTTATTAGTTCCTTACGCTGGCCTTTTCCCAGCACATCTCCTTCTATCTCCATCCTTCTTTATAAACAATTTTCCACTGTTCTCTCACACACCCTCAGTCAATGTGAAAAAAGTCTTCTCTAGAAGTTATGTTAGTGTCTTTAGCCACGTCTCCATTGAACATAATTGCACAAATTTGAAATTTAAAAACAAATTTCCTTAATGGAAATGTTAAATTTGACAAAAACTGATGCTTTTTGATAAAAAGACAAAGCGGTTTTTTGGCTTTATTAAAATTAGTCATGTGATCAACAGCCAGGTGTTACTACTGGCAGAAAAGACAGAGCGAAGACGACAGGAAGTGGTAGGAGGAAGATGGAGCAACATGTTGCTTAATGACTTACCTTGTAAACAAATATATTCACATGTGATTTCAATTGTTTTTTCTTTAATAGAAACACCATTATTGTGAAATTGGGCTTTTTCGACAGCACAGGAATATCAACAAAGGTTTGCGCACATTTGAAATGAAGCCACAGTTGCTGTGATCTTTTTAGGGCTCATCATTTCCTTGCAAAGTATTCCTTCCCCAACGAACCTTTTCACATTTTGTCAAATCGCAGCCACCAATTTGATGAATTTTGCAGAGTTCATGTGGCCGTTAAAAGAGATCAATGAAAAAATAATGCACAATTGTTTAGTGGAAAAAAATGATACATGGTGTTCTATATTTCTACAAATAAACATCTGAAAAGTTAGGCCAGGTCTTCACAGTGAGATTCTACAGAGCTATGTTTGTTGCAAATAAAACTTTAAGTCTTTTGGGGAATACTTTTGGAAGGTGAAGCTCTGCCCCAGTTTCAAGATTTTTTACGATGCTTGTTTTAATCCCTTTTTTTAAGGGGTTTTTTGCAAGTTAGCCACAAAAACAAAACACTCCTGGTAGATTCAGGACCATAATTACATTTTTTAAGGGGTGGAATATGTGGACATGGAGTTTACCACCTAAATTATATTGTCAAAATACCAGTGAAAACGTGTGAAAAGCTGGTCAGCTGTTTTAAGAGTTTTAAAAAAAAACCCTGAAAGTGTGCAATACTGCCACCATCTGGTCTGGAGTGTGAACTGGAGCTAATGCCGTTCAATAATAGTTCTTACATCATACATCTGAAAATGGATTGGGTAAAGACAGCTTCCGTGTTTTAGTTAAAAAACTGAAAACAACAGATCATATTCGGTACGATGTAAAACTGAAGATACCTGCTACATTTATTGTTAAGGACAAGTATTGTTTTTGTTGTAGCATCTCTGTCATTAAAGTGTCAGTGTTTGATATTTTGGCATGAACATTACATAAAGTTCCATTATAAGGATTATTATCTTTTTATTCTTTGCCATTTTAACAAAAATAGTGAAAGATTATTAAGGCACCTAAAAAGGCATACTTTATTAGCCTAAAGTATACACTGAGATGTAATTTAAAACATGCTGAAATTAATAATTTAAAGTAAGCGCTAAATGAATTTTAAGTGAATTTTAAAAAATTCTGTTTTGAGCTATATATTTTAGAATATACACAAAATATCGTTGGCAGGTATTTTTAAGATATTTTAAATATACACTTGATCAAGTGTATATTTACTCTTGGGCAAATACATATTTTGCTCACTTAAAGTATACTTTTATTTAATATATTTCTTAAGAGTGTATTTTGGTACAATTATATTTAAGTGTGTTTAAAGTTATAATGGCAAAATTGGTACAAGCATACTTTTAGCATACTTTGTATATATTTATAGTTAGTACACTTAATACTTAGTATACTTATAATGTACTTACAGAAATGTAAGTATATTTGAAATACACTAAAGTATATTTCTTTTCACTAGGGAACACATTCTGTACAGTTAACAACAGAGAAAACAGGCTTCAGTGCCAACGAGCCAGAGCCTACTGCTCAGTGCCTGTAGTCAGAGAGAAGCCATTAAGCAGTCATTTCAACACGTAGCCTGAAGACATAACGAGCTATACGCAGAAAAGCAGAGCAAATGTTCGATGTAAAAGCTTTTTTTGGACCGAGGGCTGGAAGGAAGACACACAATTAGGTTGATAATTAATATGTGATGAGTCCACTAATGATGAACATACCCCATGCCTATTAAACCGACAAGACTTAATTAGCTTTCATAAATTCTTCACTACTCACAGATGCTGGGTATTTATATATTACTGTACCTATTTTTCTGTGTAACCACAGCAAATGGAAACCGTCACATTTAGGGCAGAGGAAATTGTGTCAAGTTAAGTCAAAGTTTATTTATGTAGCACTTTTCAAGAAGTACAGCAGTGTTCAATCATTTTTTGGTTTAAAGTACATTTAAGCAGGCATTAAACATAATTTTTTGACATTTCTGTTTTTAAAAATAGGTTTTTATATACTAATTTTAAATGTTATGTTTTTATGAACTGTAATCTGAAAATCATCATAATTAACAAAAATAAAAGCTTTCAAACACCCATTTGTGTGTAATGAATCAATAAAACGTGTTTCACTAAATGATAAGGTTCCTGAAATAAATGGGCTTTTCAATAATATTCTAATTTATTGAATGGATCCGTAGGTCCCAAACTGAAGTACAGTAGAAAACTAAACACACTGTCAAATAAAACGTCTCTTTTGGTATCAATCTGATACCAAGTAAGCACAGGGCTGGTATCGCCGATACTGATACAGATACAGATACCGATACCAATACCAATACTTTTTTATTATTTTAGTTTAATATGTCATCAAACTTCTGACCTTTAGATGTTTTTTTAATTATTATTTTGTTAAAACCTAGGACAGAATTTATAGACTTTATAGGTGTTTTCAAAATTCTTATTAAAAATAAAAATAATAAAATTTGAACATGATAAACAGAGAAACAAAACAAATTTGTCTGTGTTTTTTTTCTGAATAAACAAAGTGCAAAAAAATACATAATATGAAGCAAATCAAAGCAAAACGTTTTATGAGGTAGACGTGAGAATCTACAATACTGAAATGAAATAAAATTTCAAGAGGAAATCTGAAGCTAAAGTATCGATCTTTCCATGCTTGTGTCAATCTGATACTGATTCCGATTGGTATTGATATTATCAATGTTTTTGTACCAATCTGCCCACCTCTAACATTTGGTTTTATCAGGGTACTGTGTTGTTGGTTATTTATATTTAAACACACACATTTGGTTGTTGCAATATCCAAAGATTTCTATACTACAGCTACTCTCCACTTAGTACAACATCTGTGTCAATGGCTTCTGTTTCCTCATTGGCTGACATACAGAGTCTGATATCTGGTGTGTCCGTTTGTCAGAGAACCAGTTGACTCCCTGCACATTCCCATCTACTGCCACTCCCCTGAACACAACGACTTTGGTCACTTTTGAGTTTTTAGCATGTCATTTTGTTCTTTAAAAAAAATAACAAACTGAAGCGGTTCATCTCAAAATGTGCACAACAAGAAACACCAACGGGTTATTTCCGACTTCCTCTCTCTTGCTACTTTTGAGCCTAGACCTCATAAAACGAGTTGCACGTAAAAAAAAAAAAAAGAGCAACATTGCAAGGATATGAACAATGCTTTTGTTTAAGATAAACTATCTCATAAACACTTTATTCTCTTCCATTTAAATTCCACACCCTCCTGTCCATGCCACCAATTTTTACGTTTCCTCTGCACAGAACAAACAGCTCACCCCCCCCACCCCCCCACTCTCATCCCATTTCCTGTATAGCTGCTGTAATGAATCTTTTATGACTTTATAATACATCCAATTATTCCACTCCTGTTAAAATCACAGAGCACCACCTGGAACCACTTTGGCTTTTCCTTTCTTCCAATTTGCCTACCTCATTTGCTTGCATATCCTCACAATATATGTAAATGGAAATAACCAATCTTACCGAGTCAACAGAGCAGGGAGGAATATTTCAGACTTGTGCCGCCGAGGGTGACGCTCCTCCTGTCGTCACACTTGTATACATGAAAATGCTCTCTGTCTGCTAATTCAGAGCAGCCATGTCACAACATTAGGCGGCCACCGGAGGCTTTTTGTTGCTTTAAGTTAGAGAAGAACAGAGCTATGCGTTGTCATTCAGGAAAACCGAGCTAGTCGAGGGATAAAATGGTCAAGCTGCTGCAAAAGGCCAACAAGTCTGAATGTTTTTTGTTTTTATAAGTAATAATGTGTTTGTCTGGATATTATGCATCATTTTTATTACAAGGATGCAGAAAACTTTTCCTTTTCCTGATGGGTTGGGGAATTGATTCTTTCATGCATGTTTGAGAAATCCTTTAATCTCCCATGGCAACCATTCAGCTGTGCAAAATGCCTGAGTGGACCGAGCGATGCCTTTAAGGACATTCCTCCTCCTTTCAGCTGCAGTTTCCAAGCTTCTGCCTCACCCTGCGACTCCCCCCTCAGCTCCTTCAGACTAGCCAGCAGCAATTAGCAAACCCCTTGTGAAACTGTGCATCTGCTGAGCTCGTTGTACGAGCTACTTCTCAGTGCAAAGCTGGTAAAACATTGTTAAAGGGTTCATAGAGGTGTGATGTTATGATGACTTCCTGAAGTCTGAGTGCTAGAGCGAATTTCCAATTTCCCAATTTCAAGGTGTCAAAAGAAATTTGACTTCGTAATTTTAATCACATTTGATATATTCAGCATTTTTACAGCAACTGAAGCTCACATAGTTACATTATTGTGCAATTAAACGCCACAATATGCCTGGAAAATACAGAATGCTGCCTCTTTAAATATAGGTTACATTTGTCTGACATTTTAAAAAGAATTTGATAATTTAAAACATTTAACTAAAACAAAAGGATGAATAATTAAGGAGGGTAATATGTTTTTATAAACTGCTACTGGAAATACTTTTTGTCCTTGTTCCTAAAAACAAATCTATTCCCTACACATCATTTTTCTTACGCCACCGTAACGCACCACATAGTGCAGAGCACTCTGCGACCCAGCTTATCGGTCATTAATCAGAGGTCTCGCCTGCAGATTTCTCAGTTTCCCCAGATTTGACTGAGCCACATCACAACCGGTGGAGCTCTCCTGCTGGAGTTTTACTGCTGCAGTGTAAATTTAGACATGATCTTTCCTCTGTTTAATCTGTTCCATGAGATTTTAACGCCCACCCCCTCCCAGACACACAAACACCCAGGAGGACAATTCACACTCAGTTTCTGTTTGCTCTCTCCAGGTTCTTGTCATCGCTGACACTGCTGAGGTGGATCATTGTTTCCCAATAAACTATGAGAAGTTGGGCTTGTAGCGGCAGCTGAGGTGCCTCATTAAGATGGATTGAACACAGAGATAAATCCTCATGTGCAACTGGTTCCTGTTGAGCTGTTCATTCTCTTATCATTATCGTGCAGCTTAGAAATATCCAATTAGAAATGACATATTATGTCCCTGGAGGTAATGTGTTTTCTACGTATCATCTCTGTCTCCGTCCTAAAGATGTTAAACACACATATTGGATCGATGTTGTTGTTAATAAGGCTGCCATTCAGAGTCCTGCTGTTTCCACATTTTGTCACATTGCAATCCAACAATGAGGTTTTTTTTTATGCAGTTTACCGTAATATATATGATGGTTTCATTATTATTGTTCTTTTCCCGACAAAAACTGGAAAACACAGTCTATAGTGTGAAAGATGGTGGGGCAGCATCATGCTGTGAGGATATTTCTTTCTCAAGAACAAACTGGGATACTCAAATTAACAAAACAACAACAAAAACCTTGCAGTTGGATTTGTAGTAAAGCTCAACCTTCCACATTTCTCAGTTTGTTACCTTCATTTTAAAATATTATGTTACATATATTTTTAAAGAGGGATTTAAATATGGAACCCAAACAAACTAGAAAGGAAGGAAATGATTGAGGAAGATAGAAAAATAAGAGCATAACAAGGACATAAAGGAAGAAACAAATATAGGAACAATAACTTTTAGACAACAGCTTGTACAGAATAAAGGCTAGAAATACAGATATTTTTCTTACGCTAACTTACTTTTCATCCATAAAAACAGAAATCCCGTGAATACTTTAATGCGGCATCATATTTCCAACCCTTCCGGTCCACAGAGGCTGTGCAGTCCGCCTCTAGCATCCCGGTTGGTTTGATTAGTTCTCCGTAGCTGCATCCAGATTTGGAAACAAGCCTGACTGATTCTTGGCACAGGTGGGAATAGAGGTGGAGGTCACCGCGAATCATTTGTTGGCGTGTCCGCTGGGCTGATTATCCATCAGATTAGAAAACGCCCCAGTCAGCCACTCAGACAGGTGGCTGGAGCAGATACATCAACAACAGCGCTCAGTGTCTCCATGTGTCCTCATTCTACCAACTGGAACCATAGCAAGAAACACTCAGCCACTTTACAGAGTGTGCTTACCATACAGCCATGTTCCACTATACGTTATTCCATACCTCAGTTATTCAGATGTCATACTTTTATATAAAGTCCTTCACGATTTGGCTCCATCAAACACAACTACAAGAGCAATTAGCAGGGGAGATTGTAAAATACTATTCGCAAAAGTTCTTTCGGTCAGTTATTTTTTTATTTGGGCTTCAAATGTTTTCATGTTTTGAATCATTTTTAATTGAACTAATAGTTTTTACATGTTTTCTTTCGACGAATGTAGCTTGTCTTTAAGAGTGCACCGATTGCAGTATACCAATCTTTGAAACCTACCAATTCCGATTTTGTCCGATACCAATTTTTCTGTCAGAAATGTTGGCAACAGTGGGGTGACTATTGTTAACTCCAAAACGTGCAGACATGACCTGGTTGGCCGGTCAGTGAGTCAAATCTCTCTCACGGGGAAGCAGAAGAGAATAGCTGTTGATTTGTAAACCTTTGCTAAAGTAGATAAGATCGTCTTCACACGTATCGACCGATCACCAGTCTCTTAAAATTTAGGAAATCGGTGCCGATAAATCAGTTGGCCAATAAATCGGTGCACCCCTCCTTATTTTTATTTCTGTTATAAATGTTTGCTGTAATTAACACTACTTATTGCCATACAATGAAATCTGTCATAAATCATGCGTCGTTTATGTTGTTATGCATGTTAATTTTTAAATTTTTTAATCCCTGCCATTAACTTGCTAGGAGACTCACAGATGAAAATTGTGACTGAATCTAACATGAATATGTGATGTATTCATGTTAATTAACATGCATTGTTCCCTTTGTAAAATAAATAAAAATTCCATTCTCTCCTCCGTCTTTGATCTGTCAACGCTTTCAGAACATCCGTTAAGCCAACGGTCTCCAGTTCTGGTTCTCGCGCTGCAGAAACACAACAAAACAAAAAAAAAAGTCTTCTGCTGGCGTTCCGTAATTGCAAGACTCTCCACTGACCCTGTCGCGCACAATTATGAAAGCAATGGATCTGCTAATTTCCAAAGCTCAATCCCATCAGCGTCAGTTTAAGTGAGAAGTTGTGACAAACCCAGAGATTGCCCACCTCGGCGGCAGCGTTTCACCTTCCTCCTGTGGAAAAACCGACACCTGGAGCTCCCTGTGAAGGACTAATCAAGTCCTTCATGCTCTGACTCAGCTACATGATAAGTGGCGAAGCTGCAGGAGCCTCAAAGTGAAAGCTCTGCCCATGAGAGGATCATCAACTAATTCTGCGGCCGTCCTGTCGGGGACGACAGAAGATGCAATTACAGAGCATCTGCAGCGCAAAGCGGCGACAGCCAAAATAGCTAATAAAAAGACATCATCCATTCTCGGGCCTCTAGTCAATATTATAATGCCAAAACAGAGAATGGAACCAGGTGAACAGAGAAACTGCAGTGATTAGTGCATTTATGTAGTTTTTTTTAAATCTAATTTTTAATGTTCAACTTTAGTTTCTTTGTTCTTGCTCTCAAATAAAGTAGAACAATAAGGCTTTTACCGCTTTGTGCTGCTGCCTCTCCTTCAATCATCCATATTGTACTGTATAAAAACACACATCCTCTTGTAGATTTTATGATTCTAAAACCCCATAATTACATTGCCTGTTCAAAAATTACATAATTCTGTTTTTTGTTTGTTTGCTTGTTTTTTTAAATGCTGCTATCCCACAAGGCATGAAATGACATACATTCAGCAAAGATGGACCTCAAATCTGAAAAAAACTTTCATAAAACTGCAAAACAGCAGAACCACTGAGTTCCTTTAAATCAAGACTAAAAGCCCACCTGTTTAGGTAACCCCCCCCGATGAGATACTTTGTTTGTCAGAGCAGACTCCCTCACTCAGCTCCTTCAGACTAGGTGGCAGCAATTAGCAAACACCTCATTATATGAGCTACTTCTGAGTGAAACACTTGTAAAAACATTCTCAAAGAGGGAATAGTGGAGCAATGTTGTGATGACTTTCTGATGGCAGAATTTCACAAAGAGCTAGAGTATCTTAAATATTCAGAGGCCTAATTTCAAAGCGCCAAATTTCTCATAAGTCATAATTGATACATTTTTAAAATAACAGAAGGTAGCATAGTTACTTGGTTGTGCTATAAAATGGTTCTATGTGGCTGGAAAACATATGATACTCCTGCTCCTTTGACAGACCTAAACACGCTGCAGATTTCTCCATCTGATGTCTAGCATTGTTTCAAATGCTTTCCACTGAATTATTTAAAAAATCCACCTCAGCATGCTCTCATTTCCCCTTGGGATTGTTTTTCATCCCACAGGACATTCCCCCACTCGCCGAGAATTTTATGTTCTCATTCCTGCTTTTCCTCTCACTCAAGTGCTGCTCAGATCGTTTTCCTCGTAGGAGGTTTTGGATAGTGGGGTGCTGGTGGGGCGCTAAGGAGCGGAAGCACACACTGGAGATGAGCTTAGCAGCTCTCTAATTGCCATTGAACCAACAGTCTGTAATTAATTGGACTCTTCCTTCCTCTGGGGGCGAGGAGGGATGTGACGGCTGGTCAGATGTGTTGTTGTGGCTACCTTCGCCTCTGTCATCAATATTACCGTCACATCATCTCCCCTGATGAATGCTTCATTAGCTCCTATTACACCGCCATTGCGCCTCGCTAGTCCGCATGCCAGGAGCGGTGGCCAGGGGAGGAAGTGGGTTTCCTTCTTCCAGCAATCACTTACTCAGGATTTTATTTTTTTCACTTGTTCATTGACTTCTAATACTTTGTTTTAACTACTTGGTTTTTGGACTGAGTCACAGAGTAATTTGTCTCAATCTGTTTTAGAGAAATAATTTACCAGAAGGTGAAAATCTTGTTTTTGTAGAAGGGTGATTGGGAATGCCAGGACAACAAAGAGAAACCTGATGGCAGCTGTACAGTGTGAGAAAGTCATCATGGACATTTTGTCACTTGGAGGAAGCGAATAAAGATTCTTGGCTCCATTCATTCTGGACTCAGTTGTTCTGACACATATTAATTAACAAAAAACTAACATTTTCTATGGTGCTCTTCTTTTCCTTTTTTGTTTTTCTTCCATGGAGTAAATCCGCCTTGGAAACATAGAAAGTAATATCACTGCTTTGCAAAAGTATGCATACCTCTTTAATCTTTTCCCATGTTTTGCTCATTCAGCATCAGTGAACCTCATTCGAGTTCTACACACAACTTGAGGATAATTGTGAACAAACCAGAAATAGAGAAGATTGGTGAACAAAATGTCATGTTTCTGGGGTTTTGGCATGTTTGTGGTGTTTTCTTTATTATTTCCCACAGCGTAGCCGAACAAGTAGCACCTGGTGTTCTTGAACTCCACTGAGCACATCGGGCTGGAAGTATGAATCAATCTGGCAGTCACTGAAATTGAAATTCAAATAACTTTATTTGTCCCCTAGGAGCAATTTCAAAACCCGAGTAGTACAAATTGATTCAAAAATAATAACTCAGTCAACAGAATCACATACTAATAAACATATAAATATAATTTTACGCCAGTGTCAACCCAGTGTGGTAGAGTCTAGGCCTCCTTTATATGGTTTGTATCTTTATATACAAATGCATGTTCCACTTTTAAGATTTAAAAAAAAAAAAAAAACATATCTACTTTTTTCACTTCAGAATTACATGCTGATTTGTGCTGAACTATCACATAAAATCCCTAAAAGAAATAACTCAAAACATTCAAATTAAATCAGTTTATTTGTACAGCACATTTCAGCAACGAGGCAATTCAAAGGGCTTTACATCATAAAAACATAAGAACATCAGAGAAACATAATAGAACCCCATTATTAAATATATAAGCTATATTTATTTGTCACCAATTGTGAAACCAGTAACAAACATTACATTTTGTTAGATGCTGTCATTGAAATCATCAAAACACATCAAATATGTTGATCAATCTAACAGTTATTATGGTCCAAAGACAAATCTAAACAGGTGGGTTTTCAGCCTTGATATAAAGGAACTCAGAGTTTCAGCTGATTGGCCCAAAGACCTTCACAAACAAATCAGATCGAAATGTGAAAACATTCAAGGGTCATGAATACTTTTGCAAGTGAGTGTGACTATTATCACACCCTTCCACTACACACACACACGCGCACGCCTACACGCACACACTCAGGCACAACAAAGAGACATTCAATCCCCTTCAAAGCCACTTATCTCTGTAATTGACTGGGAGGGGAGCGCGGGTTGGGAGATTGTGTGGACGGTGGCAGATGGAGGAATTCATGGCAGGCTCTGCCATTCATACTCGACTGCTCTCCCTGGCAGCTTAAGCTGCATCGCCATGACATCTGTATGACACGTTAAATACGTGATGTCAGCCACGGCTCAGACGATCCGTCTTCCCAGTGGGGACGGACAGAGACATGGACTACGTGTGCGCGTCACGCACGTACTCCTGTTGCCATGCTGTTGGAAACAGGCTGCCAACGTACAATCTTTTTAACATTTCACCCTGAAAATAGATATGCTTTCAGCACACCCCACCCCTGTTGTCCCCGTGGGATGTTATACGGAGGCAATAAATTAAGCCTGGCACACTTTCCTCCATCCTGGGATGCAGATTGGGGCACTGCTAATTAGCTGGTATTGAAAAGTTGGAGTGCTGTTGGCGTGAGAAGGCTGGAGCGCTGACCTCCATTAATATTGGCTTTGTAATTAAAGGGATTGTGACTCTGTAGTCTACTTCAGTGTTTTTCAAAGTGGGGGCCACCAGAGGACTCTATGGGGGCCTCAGGAAACTGGAGAGAATGATTCAATAAAAATAAAAAATTACATATATATATGTATATATATACTTTATATATATATAGTGTTAAAGAAAAAATAATTATTGTTTGGTGCTTAATACAGCTAATCCACGACATGTGTAAAGGTATAGCCAACACTTTAATTTGGAATAGTTTCTGTTGAGCAGTTGGGAATGCAGCAGACAAGGCAGGGCCTTTTTTGCCTCCCCCGCTGAAGACAGAGCAATAAATTTGCATTCCGAAAAGGGGGAAGAGACTTCTTGGCGCCTCTCCCTCGTACCTGGCGCGGCCCAAGACGAAGTCGTCCGCCCTTTCACTTAGACAAAAACCAGACATCGGGGCTGTGATGAGGGGAGTTTCTAAGTTTCTAATTGGTCAAAGAACGGAACGCCTTGACTGCATATATTAAATAGGGAAACACCTCTTTCATTAAAAAGTACAAGTCAGCAAGCCAACGGAGAGTTTTTTCCATCTTTTTACTCCACGTTGGGCGCCTTTGTCTGTCTTATGTGTTTTGTGTTTGTCTGTCTTCCCCTTGTGTGTTTTTATTTTTATGAGAAAATGCATATCTCTGTTCCTCTGCAGCTTTGTTGTCGATTGCTTTGTATGAGATTAAACTCTGTGATCTGTGACGTCAACATGTTTTGTTGTTGTTTCGTTTTACCAGCACGCGGTCGCTGCACGTCGCCCATGGAGAGCGTCACTCGTCAATCCCGGGCAAGATTAAAGAGGAAAAGAGCCAAACGTTTTGTCCAATGCTAGCATAAAATTATCCTCTTTTTTTAATAATTGGGGGCTTCGTCCGGTTCTGGAATCCTGGCGGGTGGCGGTCTCTCCCCGATCGATCCGTCCGGCTCGTGCGGTAAGACGTTTTTTAATTACTCTTTTGTTGTGTACAGCCACGCGGAGGTTCGACGCTGCAGGAGAAGATAGATTTGTTGTGATGAGGGGAGTTTCTAAGTTTCTAATTGGTCAAAGAACGGAACGCCTTGACTGCATATATTAAATAGGGAAACACCTCTTTCATTAAAAAGTACAAGTCAGCAAGCCAACGGAGAGTTTTTTCCATCTTTTTACTCCACGTTGGGCGCCTTTGTCTGTCTTATGTGTTTTGTGTTTGTCTGTCTTCCCCTTGTGTGTTTTTATTTTTATGAGAAAATGCATATCTCTGTTCCTCTGCAGCTTTGTTGTCGATTGCTTTGTATGAGATTAAACTCTGTGATCTGTGACGTCAACATGTTTTGTTGTTGTTTCGTTTTACCAGCACGCGGTCGCTGCACGTCGCCCATGGAGAGCGTCACTCGTCAATCCCGGGCAAGATTAAAGAGGAAAAGAGCCAAACGTTTTGTCCAATGCTAGCATAAAATTATCCTCTTTTTTTAATAATTGGGGGCTTCGTCCGGTTCTGGAATCCTGGCGGGTGGCGGTCTCTCCCCGATCGATCCGTCCGGCTCGTGCGGTAAGACGTTTTTTAATTACTCTTTTGTTGTGTACAGCCACGCGGAGGTTCGACGCTGCAGGAGAAGATAGATTTGTTGTGATGAGGGGAGTTTCTAAGTTTCTAATTGGTCAAAGAACGGAACGCCTTGACTGCATATATTAAATAGGGAAACACCTCTTTCATTAAAAAGTACAAGTCAGCAAGCCAACGGAGAGTTTTTTCCATCTTTTTACTCCACGTTGGGCGCCTTTGTCTGTCTTATGTGTTTTGTGTTTGTCTGTCTTCCCCTTGTGTGTTTTTATTTTTATGAGAAAATGCATATCTCTGTTCCTCTGCAGCTTTGTTGTCGATTGCTTTGTATGAGATTAAACTCTGTGATCTGTGACGTCAACATGTTTTGTTGTTGTTTCGTTTTACCAGCACGCGGTTGCGGGTCGCTCATGGAGAACGCCGCTCGATCCCGGGCTAAATTAAAAGAGGAGGAAGGACCCAAAGGTTTTGTCCAAAGCTAGCATTAAATGATCCTCTTTTTTTAATAATAGTAAGATCTAATCTGTTTTTCAATTGCTATTCTAAAATATATAAATAATTTATTGAACTGTTGTTTCAATAAATAACATTTCATGCCATGCTCATCTTTCTGATTGGCTGCCAGTCAAATTCATCAAGCTGCTTTGCTCCTCAAACTAATGTAGCAAGAGCAAAATGGACACATTTGTGACAAGGAAAAGCCCAAAGGAACCATCCTGCTGCAATAATAATTATGAAATACTGAATAAAAGTGAAGAAAAACAGTCTCAAAGCTGATGTTTCTTTACATATTTAGTAGCATTGTATGTAGGTTAGCTAATGGGGTCCTTAGCCAAAAGCTAACGCTGTTTGAGGGGCCATAGTATAGAAATGGTCTACTTCATTGCATTGTTGCACACATCCACATCACAGTTAGCTCCACTAGAAAAATGTATCATGTCTATACACAGATAATAGCACTTTTTGTTTCTGTCAGAAGCCGATGCTAACAATGCAAGCTGACGCTACCTGCAAAAATAATCAGCTGTTGTAATTTAAAACACAGCAATGTTGCTCATTCTTCATTTCAGACACAAGAGCAATGACAAATAGCTACACAGTAGAAGCCTTTGAGGAAACAAAATGTTAAAATTAAAATGTCAGCAGCAAATGTCAAATCTAGTCTGGTCAGCGGAAAAAGGCCAGCACTCTGTGAGATGGTGGTGAGAATTAGATCTCTCAGATTAGATGTATTGGCCATTTGGAGCATAAAATATGATTTTTACAGAAAGGCTAAAGCAGCTCAAACTGAACTCATGAACACTGTCCATCAATAATCTTAACTAGGGATTTTAGATCAAAATGGAGATAATCAGAAACTCAACCTCAAATGACTGCAGTCGAATAGTTAGCATTCAGTGAAAGTTAAGGTCAATTACTCCCGGCATATTGCAAATGAGTTAAAAATGAATGTGAGTTATTTAAACAAAAATGATGATGCGCACTTCTGATCAAAAGTCTGCATATCCTTAGAGACATCTTCTGTCTCTTTAAGAAGTTTCTCCCCTATCCAACACTGCCCATGTAGCACGGCATCAGAACAATGCTTCTCCATGATGCCGTTTTCAACCTTCTACTAACACAACTAACAGAAAAAGAAACCCTTAGTGTGACACTACCACCACCATATGACAGCTGGTGCAGAGTTTTCAGGTTTCAAAGTCTGTCAAATATTTTTCTTAAGGATATGCGTTTAGATTTAACTCTGCATTTGACAAAGTGGACCACTTTGAAGCACTCATCATCAGAAGCACTATGAAACTAATAATTCATAACTCATGTAATTGATGCCTTTTATTACCAGCCACCTTGATTCCTGCAATGCACTTTACGTAGGGGTGCTGGTGCCTGTCTTTAGAACGTACACAACATACCAGTGCATCTTGTAACTTGCACATAAATTTTGCAAGTTAAATGTTTCTTCTTTTTTTTCTTTTTCTTTTTTCATGCCTCACACGGCAACAATATTCTCCGATTAACACAGTAGAACAGTTATTTGTGAGCGACAGGTATACCGAGCAAACGTTTGGTTGAGGGCTTGGCATGGGTTTGTGGAACTTGTTAGAATTACGAGATGCAAATGTGATTGTAAGTGGGTTGCTTTGAATTAATGAGCAGAATCATTTGCGCTAATTAACAAGAGATTCTTATCAGAGCATGGAAACCTGCCACTCTGCCAGAAACGGCTTCTACAAGCGCACTGCGGGGAACAGACTCTTAGTTTCTTCGGCTATTAATTTCCGAAATATTGGCAGGGAATTGCAAAAACTTGTAATTATCTACATTTGGTTGCCCCTCCCCAATAAGCACAAGTCTAGTGTGTGTTTTATGGCAACATTTTAATTGCACAGTTTCAAATCTGAACAGAGAATCTGCTGGCTATGAGGATAATGTTCAGATCAATGCGCACTGTGTACATAACTGAAACCACGAGTTTAGACAAACTAAACACACACAAGGCTAAGTTAGAAAAAGGATCAACGGGCAGAGACAGCATGAAAAAGAGAGGCAGCTTAGTTGGAAAAACCTGCTGACAGAACAACTATTGACATGCGCTCTACATTTCTGCTCTTTGTGGAAGAGTGGCAAGAAGAAAGTCTTTCTTTAGCAGAGACATGGAAACCAGTCAGAACTGATGGGAAGTTGGATGGAACCAAAGTTAAGTCCAAAGTTCTCCATACTCTTAGCTGATTCAGACTTAAAGTTAGGCTGCATTCACACAAGCCTTGATTAATCCACTTTAATCAAGCTGTAGTTCGTTTGCCTCGAAAGTCTGGTTCAGTTAGGGAGGTGTGAAAGCGCAATCGAAGTCTGATGCAGACCAAAGCTCCGGTCCACCTAAACACCTAGGTCTTGTTTCGGTTGAAGTGAACTCTGGTGCAGTTCGAATCCAGACGTGATTACCAACACTTTAGGCCACAACAAAAACAATACTTGTCCTTAACACTAAATGTAGCAAGTTTTTTTCCCCTCTCTTCTCGGAAGCTGTCTTTACCCAATCCATTTTCAGATGTATGATGTAAGATCTATTATTGAACGGCACTAGCTCCAGTACACACTCCAGACCAGATGGTGGCGGTATTGCACACTTTCAGCTATTTTGAAAAGCGCCATAAAAAGAAGAAAAGCCAAGAAGCCAGAGAAGATAACGGAGGCTGTTCAAATTCGTCATTTTTACTCGCATAATATTGCCTTAAAAGTAGAGAGGGCTTTGATAATACGTAGTAATTTTGGTCAATTCAAGCTGGTGAAGCTCTAGTCCGGGTTAGACGACAACACAACAGGACAAGGACCGATGGAAATGAAATGTGGGTCACGAAAAGAGCCCGAAGGGACGAAGGCTGCTAACGTGTTGCTAGCTGGTGGCAAGTTTGCTTCAAAATGCTAATTATCTTTGTTTAATTATAAACAGTGCAGTACACATATGAACAAACTTGCGTTTGTTTCATAAATAGTTATTTTATCAATTTTATTGTGACTTATGATGATTACTATAACAATCATTCAGCTTCATGTTATAACTGTTCTTAGGAAAGAGAAATGTCAGTTTGTAATACCAGAATACTGTGACATTGTATTAAAACAATACTCTGTCCTTGGTGAAATATTCTTCGCATTTCCTCTAAAGTGTGCCTATTGTTTAATTGTGCTGATTTTCATAAGCATGTTTTCTGTAAACTTTGAATATATTGACAATTTGTACAATTCTGTGATAGTATATTGGCAATGTATTCTTGAAAAATGTGGGTAACAGTTTATTTGACAGGGTGTGCATAAGACTGACATGCTACTGTCATAAACATGACATAACGTCTGTTAGGAACATGCCAACATGTGTCATGAAGTGTCATTCAGTAAATAATGACACGTTTAATACAAAGTTACTTTAAAAGTTGGATTAAAAGTGCCAACTTTGCATTATTTTGTAAATAATGATACTTTAATGCATAGTTGGCACTTTTAATGGACTTTTAAAGCAACTTTGCATTAAAAGTGTCATTATTTACTGAATTGCACTTCATGACAAGAGTCATAGACATTCATAAAGACTCCTTCAAGTTTATGACAGTGTCATATCAGTCTTATGCACACCCCATCAAATAAAGTGTTACCAAAATGGTAATATATTGGAAGCACAATGTAATTAGTTTCACCAGTAAAGTGTGTTGTAATTGATCCTTCTGTGTTCTGGCAGCCTGATATGCTTGCAGTACTGTAGTGTGCAGTGTGTAGAGAACCAGAGGTGATTTTAAAATTCATATGGATGCTGTGTTTGAAAAACTAATTGTATTTCCTGTAAGGTCAGCTAAGGCTGTGTTCACATTGTTCATAGCAACATTAATACAAATGGTTCCGCTCACAATATTATCAAGTATGCTTAAGGTTGCTACCCAGTAGTTACAAATGTACGTCGTCATTAAGTATTGATAACCACAGCAGAATTTCACTTTTTAAAAAGTGCAGACTAGTAAAAAGAAGAAAAAATGCTGCAAAAACACAAAATCTTACAAAGTATATTTGTCTAGTTTACAAGTAACTTTCCAGCAAGATATAGGAGCTTCTTTTGAGCTCCTACATATTAAAACAATAATTATTGACATTAAGTCAATAATTCCTTACTGTTGATAAAACAAAAGTAGTAGTTCTTCTAGCAGATTATTTAACTTTTAATTTGACAAAAATACTTGGTAATAGTTTGTGTTTTTCCAGTGTAATTATCACTTCGATGGACTGGGTAAGCGACAGATTTTGAAGTGTTGAGCTTATTTTGATTTCATTTCACCTTATATATTTGAGCCGGAGTGGATGGCAAAGCTGAAAGAAACACATATGATGACATTCATCATCCTCAACCTAAACTGAAATAAAACTGACTAAATTCCTGATTGAATGACTTGTTTCTTGTGAAATGTGTAAATGGTTTATTCTTGGTTTACAACCTTAAATAACCAAGCGATTTCCACTGCCACTGGCACTGCTAGCTGTCTGAGGAAGTTTATTATTTTGAACCGTTAGGGAATGGTAGCTTTTTTTTATTATTATTACGTCTCTCCTCTGGTGTTGACTGGTGATGGTGTAGTCTGTACAGCAGGCAAGTCCATCCTCACAGGATGGACTCATTATGAGGAAACATGTTCGGCTGTAGTAGGGGGGTGATTCAGCAGTTCTGCAGGAAACAACATTGGGACAGCAAAAATCACTGCAGTGAAAAGCATCACGCAGAGCAAACAACTTCACTGGAATTTATCGTTTGTAATATAATCATCTGCTCTTTTACGTCTGGTTGGGTTCTCTTCACAAACCATTTCCAGGGGTTTTATTAGTGCCGAGTGAATTTCTAATATTCATTCACAGATATGGCTCTGACTTTTTGCTGCAGCTGTGCAGAATGAAGAAGTTTGATCAAAAAACAGGCAAAGAAAGTGAAACGTAACAAGAAAATGCAAATTGGTAAACTCAGTCAGATGTCAAGTGTGTCAAAATCTTTTCCCATGGGAGCCAAATATGTCACGTTTAAGATAGCTAATTATTAAAAGACATAAGTAAAATTGCAAAAACAGTTTCATTTACATTTTTTTCCTGCTCAACAGACTAAGCCTGAAATGTAGAAAAGGGATCTCGCTGTAGTTGAGAAACATAAAAAAAGGGTCTTGCATATAATGTTTTCCGGTAGATTATCATCGTCTGGTTTTTAATTAACAAGAAGAATACCATTTGGGCCACTTTTTCTTTATTTATCCAAACTGCATGCACCCAAATCTGGTTTTCAGTAGAAGTCACCAGATATTAGTGGTCCCAAGCTTTCGCCTCACCCTGCGACTCCCTCACTCTGCTCCTTCAGACTAGCCAGCAGCAATTAGCAACCACCTGGTGAAACTGCGCATCTGCTGAGCTCCTTATATGAGCTACTTCTCAGTGCAACGCTGGTGAAAAAGTCACTGAAAGGTTAATAAAGGAGCGATGTTGTGATGACTTCCTGAAGGGGGAGTTTTTAAAGAGACAGAGGCCCAATTTCAAGACACTAAGTGACAAAGTCAAATATCTTTTAAGTCATTTTTGTTAGCTTTTTTTTTTTTTTTTTTATCAAATCGAGTTTATATAGTTACTTGATCGTGATGTAAAGTGATAGTTACATAAAAGTTTGCCAGCTTAAGTCAAACAGAGGGCAACCAAAAGATTTTAAAGTTTTACGGTAATGATTTACTTTACCATTATTTCAAACAGGTAAATGGATCCTTCATCGATAGTTCCAGGTTTAAACTGGTCTTTAATCATGGACGTCCAGCTAAGGCAAGCCAATTAAATCTTTTCTTAATGAGTGTTATTGTAAACTACATCCAGCAATTTCCCCCTTCCTCCTGAGGGACAAGCCAGTGATCTACAATCATAAAGAAAAGCCTTCACAGAATGTAATAGTCTGCAGATTTTAATAAACATGATTTTGAGATAATTAGGTTAGTTTATCATTTTTGTGCAGTTTAGAGGAACCTCACACAGTGGAGAATCAGCTCCGCTGCAGACTAATAAATTCGATCAGTCTCGTCTCCTTTTGATGTGCCGGTTTCTTGGCCTCCACGACGACAGCAAGATTCTAATTGTAAATGCATGTTTCTGTGGAGGACGAGAGCGCCGGGCCCACTCGTGTTGCTCTCTGAACACCACCTTCAGATGAGCTGCTTTGTTCTTATGAATACTGATCGAAGCAAGAACCGGTAAATCCCAGCGGCAGTTTGCAGTGCCGTTTGAGACAAGACGAACCGCGGACGAAACACTTTCTAGTTATCAGACTGGTGGGGGGTTTGATCAGAAGGAAGAGCTCGCGTTTTTATTGTGTGTGTAAAATCTAGTGAGAAAATGTTTCCTTGTGTGATGACCTGATTTTACTTACACCTCAGAATATTTAGGACACAAAGAGAAAGAACAGCTGTGGCCACATTTTTAGAACAAAATGACTGTAGGTGTGACAAAAATGTGACACAATACTTTACAGTAGTATTTATACATATACATTAGCCATAAAGTTCAACTTATTTGACCAAGATTTCATTTTTGCAGACAGTAGCCATGGTTTTGGCTTAATAACTATGTTGTCTTTCAGCAATTGACCTTTTTTTGAGTCTGTATGTTCAACGAATAATCAATAACTAAATCGGTTGACAATTATTTCAATAACAAATTCATCGTGATTAATATGATTAATCGTTTGTGATGTTTGTTCTCGAATGTTCACCAACAAACCGCTAAAGCCTTCACATCTGGATTTATACTGAGATTAATTTACACACAGGTGTACTCTGATGAATTAATTAGGTGACTTTTGGTGGCACATGTTTTTATTTCCAGAGTAAAGAGCATTAAACATAAGTAAATTTCCCAATTTAAATGTTTTTATTGGTATAAACATCCTATAAGCCATCTGTTTTCGTTCCACTTCACACACAGCTACAATAAAATACACTAAAGGTTTGTGGTTGCAACAAAATGTGAAAATGTTGGAAATTGAGGGGCTATTCTTCTGGCTAAGAAATCTGCTTCTATTCAGCTCCTAGATATACCGCCTGTAGTTGGTTTCTCTGGCAGTTTCCTTTTTAATTGCTGTAAGCACAAAACCCAGACTCTAATCAAAAGCAACCCTTTCCCCTTGAAGTCATGTTCCTGAACAGCCTGACGTTCCAGTTTTAATTAGACTCCACCTACAATCATTGAGTTTGGTGTGGCCTGCTAAATGTTGTCACCGTGAATTACGATGACAATGGCGTGCCACACACGAAACCAAACATTTGTAATGAACATCTGTCGTTTTAACAAAGATGCTGGTTCAGTGGATGCCGTCGCGCTGCTGTGTGTCGACGCCGAACCGTTTGCAGCATGTAGATGTTCTGCTGTTAAGACGTGGTGCGAATGTCACTCGCAGCAACGTTTACTGTGATTCCCACCATATGCTAAATGGCAGCAGCGGTGGAAGAACACATGAACCTTGGGCTTCATCTGATTGCCTTGCTAGATGATTTTACGGCATGATGTAAACAATGACTCTTGACGTGACGGCGCTATAAATAATTCATTTCGTGCGCGACTGCGCGGGGGATCGCGAAAGGTCACGGAAAGTTTGCACGGCGATACGCGGCAGATGGAGGGGGGAAAAAAATTCAAGAGTGAATAATTTAATGGGGGAAACTGACAGCGGGGTGATAGGAGGGCAACGCAGAATTAATCTGGTTTATAGTTTCTTCTGCTTAAAAAAGCTGCATGTCTGTTACAAGTAAGGCTTGGTTTGGCTTCAGATAAAATCCGGATTCTCTAGTCCAGATCAGCAGTTGATTTAACCCTATAATGTCAAACATACAGTGAAGTGAAATGGTATTCACCTCCTAACTAATGTTTTATGAAACCAATTTTACAATAAGACAAAGATAACCGTAGTAAAACTTAAATTCTCCCAAGTGTAACCAGGATAATTTTTCTATACTAGATTTAGTTATTTTATTTTTTATTTTGTTAGATTTAATTTATTTTTGTTTAAAAGTTTAATTAAAATCCCCCTTTCTTTAATTTATTTAACACCAACCAGGTGAGAACAACATTGTTCTCGCGCGGGTTTGACGTCATGTGACAGCTGCACGTCAGCGTCCTAAATTGACAGCTACGGCTTATATGGCTGCTAACCGCATCTTAGGTAGGAAACGCTGTCGGACCCTGACGTACAGGTAGGCTTCTGGTCTGTTCCCAAAGCGGTTTTCAGATATCTATTGTATATTCTTCAATCGTGTGCCTCTGTTAACTTGCAGACGGGTGATTAATCAACCGAACGTTGTAAAAGATCACGGTTGGTCAAGAGGGAACTGGTGAGTGTTTGCTCGGGAGCTAGCATGCTAGCACTAGTCTCCTCAGCCTGTTGTAATTATACATCGATCTAAAGCACATTCAAATTGAAATGCTTACTGAAACTATTGTTGTGTAAAAATACTGTTTTGCATAAGTTGCATTTAATTATTATGTAAACTCCTGCAATTATAAGAAAATACATGCACATGTAAATTGATTATTTAGGCCTGTTTACACAGGCCAGGTGTATTGCAGATCCCCTGCTCAAGGAGTGGCTGAAGGGTCTGGAATACAGCAAGGATTGTCTGGCTTCATGCTGACCAGACTGGCGAGCTAACGTTTAAGCGGATCCGGAAATACAACACCTATTATCTGAGGAAACTCTTTCGAATTGGTTGGAGATTCATCCCAACAAGTCTTCATTGAAGGAACTGGATTATTATTATTTTGTTTTTTCCCTTTCATCATCAACAAAGACTGGTTGACTGCCTTGGTATAAGGAACTCTTTTGGACTCTAAATTGTGGACTAACTCGTATATATTGTAAATATTAATACAACTCACCAATTTTTGCACCATCTAGCTGTCTCTGTGTTTTTACAAATTGCCACCTCCTCCAGCAGACGAATCTAGTTTTAAAGGGATCACTTGGATTGATTTTAATTTGGATTATTTCAAATCCTACAAATCCTAGAATGCAACACAGGTTACACAAGCCAACCTAGAACTCTACAAAACCAAGACAGTTTTAAACCATAAATTAGTTACTTTGTTTTTTTTTTTTCAATGTCTCTAACCACACATGTAGACCTGATTTTTTTTTTTTTTTAAATTCAAGAAATAACCAAAATAGAGCCTGTCTGACAACATGAACTAGGTGAGACAATTTCCAACACCAATATATCATTCAGTTCTGCGTCTAAGTGTGTTCTGCTAAATGAACAGCTCTGTAATTGCTTCACATATAGGAAGTGTGTATGAACTAACAACAAGAGAGAAACAGAGTTAACAAAATTAAATCCATGGTTGAGTTCCAAGACAAAAACTACAGCAGACCACAAAGGTCAGTCTCACATTTGATTAAAAAAAATATCCTGATGGTTACTCAGGCTTTTAGCAAAATAATCTTTGGACTAAAGTGGAACCTTCTGGAAGATGTGAATCGAGTTACATCCTCCATCTTTCAGAAAAGCAAATCATATCAATATTGAAACATGGTGGCAGTACTGCGATGGTCTTGAACTGGACACCTTCCCATAACTGACGGAAACATAAATTCTGCTTTTTAGGGATGGTATTATGTAAAACCTAATCAACTTTGAGCCTTATATAATTTCATAATCTTATCAAACACATACCTGGAGTGTTGCTTTATTTCCACAAAGCCCCACATGGAGGCTGAAGTCTCTAAACTGAACCTTCTGCATTGGCAAGTTTACCTCTGAATATCCATGAAAGTGGCCTAGTTCAAGCCTGGATTTTCATGCTCAAAAACTCTCGAATGTGGCTGAATTTGAATCTTCATATAGACTTGAACCTATTTTAAAAGAAATCTATCCTGATCAGAACTGTTGTAATTTCTCAGCCACTGTTTATATGGCTATAGATGTATAGATATACATCTTCTTAAAAAGCATTTAGTAAACAGTTTGATTTTTAAAGAGCAGAATTTTCCGACGCTCCTGTCAGGCGTTTAAAGGGTTATTGCAGAGAGCCTCTAAGCACTGAGATCAAATCCAATGTCAGTCATGGTAAAAATGATTACTGAGCCAGTCTGTCAAAACTGTTATCCGACAAGCCCAATCACAGCTTCAAATGTAACATTAGCTCCGTCATGGATGTAAACAGGCGCATTTACACCCTGTAGCATGAAGAAACAAAGCTGTCTGCTGTGTTGTTAAAATCTCATGCACCTCATCGATTCTCTGCGGTGGCGGCGGCTATGCAAGAGTAACTGGGCCACTTTCCGCCCTCCACAACAACAACAGCAAAAAAAGCAGCATAACACAACCACAGCAGCACATTTTAAATGCCAATCCCTCCTAAAGTATTTTTTATTTTTCCTCAGACATGTGCTTTGTGACTGTGCGAGCGTGTTATGAGGTTGTACCTGCATGTGTCCGCGTCTGCTCAAGGCGCCCGATGCAAGCCTGAAACTGTATTTGAGAACTCTGGACACATGTCAAGTTCTTTCATGTTTTATGAAGGTGCTGGCCCGGAGCTTGTTCACAGCGTGAGCTAAAGGCACAACAAGGGCACCTGTCACTTGATAGCACGGCTTTTGTGCTCAGACTTTCTCCCAAGCCCCGTTTTAGAAAGAAGCCCTTAAGAGATGGAGGGAGAGGAGGAGACGGTAGGGGGACGGAGGATGATGGAAGGAAAGAAAAAATAAAGAACAGGCTTTTATCTCTCACCTCGGCTCACTGCTACCTCAGTAAAGACCAGAGGTTAAGATAGAGAGCAACAGCTTGACTTAGCAAAGGATCCGCTGCGTCTCAGTATGCCGAGGCTGAGTTCCACAATAAATCATTAAAATTGTAAATGCCCATTCCATTATTTATGCTGTTTGTAGGTTGCTACCCATAGTACCCACTAGGGGCGCTGTAGTTTGGTTCACTTTGAGTTAGTACCTTCATTTAAAGCGAAAAATAAGAGGAAGTGTTGCTAGTTTCCTGTCAGTCAGAACTTTGGGCTGAAATATCCCACGGACAAGAGGAAGAGGAGGATATTCTTCATCTGTATGACTCTGGACTGTAGCGCACATTCTTCAGAACCGGCTAAAGGCTAAAAGCAGCACTACACGGACTTTACCGCCATAAACTTCGCAGCCCTTGGACAGCGGAGCGAGGTACATGTTTAGTACTGCATTAGTTTGTGAAGTTAGCGTTTTTTATGTAATGTATTCATGTTTTGTGTCAAACAAAGCCACTTAAGAAAATGTATTTTGTTTTCACGGTGTATTTGGAGCACGGTGTATTCAGTGCTAGTCAACAAACTTGGTTTCGAAAGAAGTAAATACAAATCTACTGCACCCGTCGAAGCTCTCCGTGTTTTCTCGGGTCTGAGGGACTGCTACAAAAATCCCCTGAAGATTTTGGGGGATTTTAAAATCCCCTAAAATGCTTGTTTAAAAGTGGCATCCAGCTTTTCAACAAGCTTTGGTTATTCATCTGAGGTCATTACCGAGGTTGAATTATTACATTTTTTTGTAAAATCCACATCGTCCTCCATTATTATTATGATCATTATACGTGGTTGCGTTTTAATTACTGGTGTCACGTCGGGTCAGCCGTTAACTGCCGTTTGAAAAATGTTTCTGGTGCAGTTGAGGCTCATCTGGTCTGACGGCGATGAGAAAAGCGCATCCGCCTGCTGGTGTAAACATGGAGGTCAGAGAACAAATATAATCACCTCCGAGATGTTAACATACTGTACAGCACCGTGATGAAGTATTTACAGTTTTTGATGATGAACATTTAAAGATAAATGTGGTGGATTCCGCCTGTTTAAGGTCACGCATCAGCATCTTAATCAGATTCATGCTAAACCTTAAGCTAGCCAAAAAAAACAACAACTTCCTTTTTTTTTTTTAAGTCCACAGACGTTGTTTAGGCCTGGGTTGGTTTTATAATAGTTCCAGAGGGCATGAAGGGAGAAATTTCAACCACATATCTAATAAGAACCCCTTACTAATCTAAAAAATATCACATATATTATTAAAAAACAAGCATATTTGTTTCCTTTTCTTCTGTGTTCACTGCAAAGTACACCTGCCTATACTATTAGCTCTTTTAAAATGGAAAATGTGCGACATACACAGCTGATTGTTCTGAAAGTGTCTAAGTTTCCTTCTGTTGCTTCAGTTAAAGCAAAGCTGCTTCCTTAAAACAGAATGAGACCTGATGAATTAAAGTGGTTTGAAATGCTTCCGTCATAACCTTTTAAAGGGATTTACCTATGTATTTTGCAGGCACAGGGCACCATTTTATAGTACAACCAAGTAGCTATGATACTTGTGATAGTTATTGCAATGCTCTCTATATCAAAAACAATGTTAAAGAAATTAGACTTATCATATCTGGATCTGAAGCCTTGAGATTGGTCTGTCTCTTTAAGAGCCTCATACCTTTTTTGACACACCCATGGAAAAAGGTAGGAGGCTCCTTAATGCTTCTCTTTAGCATTAAGGAGAAGCACAATTACAACAGTGCTTCTCCTTACTGCTATTTATAACCGCTTCTTGGAGCAAGAAAGCAAGAACAAGAAATCAGGAAGGAGTAAATGTTTTTCCACTGCACCACTATAAAATACATAAAATACAATTATGATCTAGTCATAATTTTTACTGCAAAATCCACATTATCCTCCATTACCAGTAAGACCAATACACATGATAACTTCTTGATTTTTAATCACTCACTGGCTCTGCTGCTATCTGCAGTTGGAAAATGGTCACTGTGTTTGAAGCTCATACGTCTGATATAAATACAGAAGTCAGCTCCATAGCCAGGCTTGAACAGTTGTTTTAAGCCCTGTTTATTCCTTGTGAGTGCCTGTTAATTGCACTTAGAGGCTGTGGAACACCAATAAAGATGCAGTCTGGTGGCTTGTAACAGCTGCTGTTTTGAGTGTGTTTTCTAAATGCAGTAAATGAACCAATTTTCCGCGGTGATTTTTGGAAAAGCAAAAACAAAATAATAAAAAAAGAGACCTCCTCCAGATAAGCTGGAATAAAAACACTTTGTTCTATATTTATTTTGTAGTTAGTCCTATTGAAGACAGCAGAATTTGTTTTCCTTCATAATGAATAGAAGTTGTCTGTAACAAACCAGTTTTTCAGCAGCATTTTTATCTCCTAAAATGTAGTAGAGCATGAAAAACATATCACTTGTTTGAGCAAGAGGAAGAGTCTCCACTGGGCTTTCTTCCAAACAGTAGCTATGTCTGAAAACCAGAAGCATAACCACTAATAAACCATAACGATGTCTCCCTGGAGATTATGCTTGAAACTGGGTAACTTAATAAATCACATTCAGAGAACCGCTCCCTTCCTAACTGTGTTTAGATTTGACAGTCGACAAACACTGATCAACCGCTCAGCCCAGTCCCACCAATAAAAGTATTATTTCACTCACCAAAGCTGGAGGAGGAATGAAGCACAGCTTTTCATCCTCTGGGATAACATTGACTTTAACACCATGGAGATGCAGAATGGGCCGGCGTAGTGGAGTCATGGCTACCCGGTTACCCTCCACCTGTCTGCTATAATGATCAACGGCATTAGGAACATGAGGTACCCCCTTCACGCCCTGGTGAGACCCGCAATTTTTCAAGGTGGACAAGACAGTGTCAAACCATGCACCTTTATTCATATTTTTGAACCATACAAATATATTTTATTTGATCTTGTTTCCTGTATCTGGCCATAATGAGTGTAATGGAGAGTATATGTGTTTGCACAAAAATAATCTGTCGATATTACTTGTGGTGGGAACAGCTAACCAACAAAAGTCTTAGCTCTGCTAGCGCTAAACGGCTAAATACATGTAAAAAAAAATTAGTGGAGGCTAAAGCTAACAACAACTGTCGCTCAACCTGTAAACTGATACATTATTAGTTTAAAGTTGTATCTTGACCAAAGTCGAGAAGATATGAGGTATCAAAAAATTAAAAGTTGTGAATTTTGGTAACAATTCTTATACCAATATTTGTAGACCATTTTAAAAATGGCAGCCAACTTAAATTTAAATGTCTAATGGAAAATATGAAAAAACAAAGGAACGGAGGGGTGAGTGCTCCCATCTTATTGGTGACAGTATATCTTAATAATCCCTGTAGCTTACTAAAGAATTTGCCTTTATGTTGGAATCCACCTGGTTGCATTGCTTCTCTTTTTTTTCAGCCTGTGAAACCTAAACACGAGTTCGTATGAACAACCGTAGAGCTGCATGGCTTCAAAGCATCTTTACCATTTTCCTTTAAGAAACTCTTTGTTTCCCTTATGTTCTTTTACCACGTTTGTAACGACTGAGTCAATTTTAGCGCAGCGTGCCACATTACATTAACTTAATGGAAATGCCTGAAAGCATCGCTTGGAGCAGTAAAAACAGCGCCCAGCCAACGGCTCGGCAGCAGAGCTCAGGGCAGAGAAATGACACGCCGTACATCTGTTTCTGCGTATGCTCCCAGAATCTGTGCAAATGAACTGACTGGTACTTATGTTCCATTTCTGAAGGACAGAGAAAGCTCCTTAGGCACAGAGCGAACACCTAATAGGAGCAGAACAAGATGGCATTAATAGGACTTTTTTAAAGAAACCCTCGCAGGGGATTTTAAAATCCCCTGACATGTGTTCTTGTTCGCGCTTTAATCTCCGCAACTCTGACGATATGAGACAACGTGACAGTTCATCACAAAAGACTGACATTTATTTTTTAAGAAATGCAGCTGGCTTTTGTTTCTCCTGTTAAAATGAAAACTGTTCCCAATTGTAATTTTTTTTTAAGAAGCTTTAGAGCATTTATTGTGACTAATTTGCTCTCTGTTTGGCTCGGTGACAACTGTGGATTTATGGTTCATAAACACTGTGTTGCTTAACGCTTTAATGGGTTTAATACACTGTGAACACCGAGTGCCAGACGATTTCTGGCCACAGCACAGTAGCAACAGTAATTATTTCATCAGCAGGGTTAGTTTAGGGTCTGGCAGGCTGGCGTAGGACAATCCACAGTCATGGCCAGAATGTTTGGCAGTAACACGATAGTTGCATTTTGCGAACCTTGAGGCTTGAGTTTGACTTGATTTTAGATTTTGTGGAAATTAGTCATTGCAAAAAGAGTTTATTGACAACCATGCAAAAACAACATATCATGTTCACTGCATTTACCCCACTGGAACAAATGGGCAGCAATCTTTTTTTCAGCATAGTCAAATCATGAAAACAGGAAAAGCTACAAAAGCAACCAGCATTAACCTAATTAACAGACTGAGTAAATGGGCAGATGTAACTAATTATTTGGAAGTTGTTACTTCTGAAGAAAAAGATGTAGCCATGATTGCTTAGCATGAAATGCGTCACATTTTCTGTATTCCCTATTATTAAAGGGGGGATATTATGTAAAAGCTACGTTGGAGACTTCTATAACATATCTGGAAAGTTACTTGGATTCTATTATTTGAGAAATCCTTCAGTCTTCCATGGCAACCGTTTTAGGGGTGTCGAAGCGCTTGTTGTAATGACAGTCGTAATGACACCTTTTTACCCAAACTCCACCTTGGTGCTCAAGTTCCAGCTGAGTCCCTTCCCTCCCCACACACACACACCTCCCCCAGATTCGTGGCAAGGAGCTTCTTAAAGAGACAGAGGCCAATTTTAAGGCGTCAAATGTTTAAGTCTAATTTTGTTTAAGTTATTTCTAACATATGCAGCATTTTTACAACAACTGAATACAAGTTACATTGTTATGCCATAAATGGCACCATACATCGGAAAATATTACTCCTCCTTTGAAAACTCAGAGCATGTAGGGAAGAAAGATTCAGCGACTATAGGATGTTTAAAACCGTCCAACAGAATCCACAGTAATTTTCTATTGCGACGTGCACTGTAGAATTGTGTTTCCACCAGTGTAGAGATTGTTTAACGTTGGCAGCCGGTGGGTGAGTGTGGATTTGGAAGCACAGTGAGATGAACCCTCAATGATGGGCTGTGTATTTACTTCCTAGATCTTAACCCCACGAAGAGTCTTTGGTTAGTTCTCAAAACTCCAGAGAAGATCAAATGATCAGCTCAGAACGCATAGCAGTAATCTTATTTTATTTTTTTAAATGATTGCACTGTCAATATTGGCCTTTGTCACAAAGCAGTTCTGCTATATAAACCCTTTGGCTGTTTCTAAACTCAACTATCAAGTCAGCAATGTCTCACGCGAGTGCTTTTAGAAATTCTTAAGATATTCAGAGAACTTAAGGAGACGGGGATCGATTGCTGGTGTGGTGTCTCAAAAGTTTTTCTACTCTCTTGCATAATTTACTGAATACTAACGAAAGTACCCTTGACTGAAGTCAAGCGTGGTTCTGTTTCAGCACACATCAGTAGTGTGACCCGTCTCATGAGAAGCTTGACCTACCCATTTACCATGATCCTGGTGTTTTTATTAATACTTAACAGAAACCGCATCAGGACCAGTAAAACAGACAGCTTAGCACTGAATCAATTCAGAGCAATCAGTTTTATTTATACCATTAGGTAGATTTGGCTACAGTAGACACAATAAATAACAGGATTAAAAATGGTCCATTCCTCAATACTTTAAGACCATTTGTAGAATAACTAAATCACGTCCCCTTTTTCCTCAGGGATCAAGTATTATGCCAGAGGCCTGCAATTTTTAAATTGAATTATCTCTGTTTCAATAGAACCGTTGGTAAAATACAATATCTTTGTAGAACACATGCATTTTTGAACCTGTGGCATTTATTTTACTTTGTTGCGTAATAGTTGAACCCCCAGTACAGTATCCTCATTAGGACTAGATTAAAAAAAAAGAATTAAACCTATGCCAAATTTGGAAACTTATGGCAACAGGAACAAAACTAGTTTTATACTGCTTATCTTTACATCTGGGAATCAAATATCTGCATCCAGCATATTTATCCAGGCTTCCTCTTGCCTCTTTGTCATATTACCTCTTTTTGCTATTGGATTCTGCAGGAGTTTATAGAGCCAACAGCACAGGTGAGAGCCATCAGCAATCAGCAGCTAGCAGGAGGACACACAGGTGGAAGCTATGAGCTAATCAGTGAGTGAGGGAGGGGCTGTGTGCAGAGGACAGCATGAATCATGGCTGGACACACATGAAATAGGAAAGGTAAGTCCTGGTACTTTTTATGGTTTCAGCCACTGTTTAATAAATTAGTATAATAACAAATAAAAAAGTAATTTGACATATACAGTCATATTCATTAAATCACAATATGTGCCCACTTGTGGCTTGTTTGTCAGATTAAAAGTTCCATTTTAAAATTACTGCATAAGCCCATATTTCTGCATCTAATTTATTTTTTTAATTATTGCTTTGACATAATATTCTAATCTTAAATGTCATATTTTCATTAGCTACAAGCAGATTAACTGAAAGCGTGAAGAAGAGAGCTTGAACATATCAGTGTGAAATTAATCTATATAAAGTGTTTCACATAATAAGATAAATTAACTTTTCATTTATACTCTCATGAATTAAATTTGAATGCATGTTTTGTACATTAGTAATTAATTTTTCACACAACTTCACATGATTTGCAGTAGTGATTAATTTAAGCAACAAGAACATGTAAAGAGCCACTTTTGAGCCTAAAGAAAGCTTTTTTTTACTTTTTTTTTTAATGAACCTTACTGCCACATAAATCAGTTTATTCTAACTCCATTGATATAAGAAGGTGAAAATGTGTCCAGCCTGAAGTGTTACTTTAAAGTACTATTAAAACTTAATATAATTTTGATGTATGATTTTTATTTAAGTAATAAATATCTCTAAAAATGTTGAAATTAAGAATATTTTTCTAGTTTTTCTTTTAACTGTACTTATCTAGAAATTTCTCTTACTGCGTTTCCACTTCTATTGAGCGCAAATGTTTGTCTGTTTTCTGCTAATGTCAAAAAAACAACACAATTTCGTAGCCGCGGTGTTTCCGTTACATAAGAAATGAAATTAAAATCGTACTGGAATAAGTTCGTTCATGCAATACGTCATTACAAATCCTTGCAGAGATGGCTGTAAATAGTTAGATGAAAAATATTTCAACCAAGGTTCTGGCGTTCATCATCTATCAGCCATCCTGGCGTTGGAGCGACAAACCGCTTATAGTACGCAACATTTTGGGGAAATTGTATTCAGCCATATTCTTCTTCTTCTTCTTGGTATTCGTCAGTAGTAGCAGACGGCTGTTGATCACATGACTCGTGTCATGCCAAAATTGTATTGATACTGCTGAAAACCCACCTAGTGTAAAAATGTTTTATCAAAACTTTAGTTTTTTTTTGTTTGTTTTAAAATTGCCATAATTTATTTTTGTAATTTCAATTTACGCAATTTTATGGTTAATGGGAACGCAGCTACTGTGTCGAAACATCTTTCTTGCTGAAAGGAAATCCTCCCGTTTGCTTTTGGTAAAAATAAAAATTCTTCTTTGCCAGTTTCGTGTGTGTTTTCAGCGATATTAGCTCCAGTTGGGCACGTTCAGCTGTTCTGATCCACAGTGATGTGTCTCAGTCGGCGTACAGTGAGAGCCATCTCCTTAAAATACGCCATCAAGCAGAAGTTAAAGAAATCAGTTAAACACACACTTCACTTGATCAAACGGCATCCTTCAGCCAATTGAAGCCCAGCTGTCAGTCAGTCTGCCAGGTGGAGCGTGCGGCTTGCCTGGATGCCTGACAGCTGTGACACCGGCTCTCTTTAGCTTAATGCATAACCCAGTGGGGGAACTCCAGCAGAGAGCATTGCGCATGAATTATTTTCCCCGCGACTTATCAACATAACACAAGTGCACTACTTTTAAGTTGAAGAAACACAAATTAGACAGGGCAAACGGGCTCTCGACGTTCTCCTTTCGCCGCGCAGTTTTGCTTACAGATGCAGCGGCGCGTCTCGTTTTGTGTGGCAAGACCTGGTGGTGACGGGATGTGTGCAAAGCTTCTCAAGGCTCAACGGGGAGATCGTCTGGAAGAGAGGTTAAGACTCTGAGCTGGGTAAAAACATGTCTAGGGAGGCAGAAGCTTGGGGCCCTGTCTTTTTCTCTGGAGGATTGCGCCTGAAATGAGACTTAGAACTGAGGTTTCTGTGACTCTTCAGAATGTAACCTGGGAGATTGAAACCATCAAACTGATTCAGTCTTGCAGTATTCACGATGGCATTGGGCGAAAGCAACGTAGTGAAGATTTATACTCCTCAGCTTCCCTTTGAGCCATTTCCTCCCCCTTAAGCACCTTTTTGTCCAGGAACTACAGCACATCTAAGGGTATGAACATGTTCTTTAGGACATGAAAACTATGGGATGGAAACAGCAAAAACAAACAAAAGCGGTGGAGTTCATCTATAATTCATGAATAGTTCCCATAAGCAGAAAGCAATCAATGTTACTCCCTGTCCGTGTTTTAATTTCATTGCAGTCCAGTCAGCATGCTTAAACAAGACACAAAGCGTCTTCATGCAGCGATAAGTAAACTGATAGATTGATAAAGAAAAAGTGTCCACAGGAGACACGGATGTTTAGATCCAAGGTTTATAATGCAAGTAAAATCAGTCTGTATGTAAGACATGAATATACAGAAATATGAGAAGTAATCCCTCTGCGTCTCCTATTAGAAATTCCTTCCAATTTTTTGCTTTTTTTGTCATCCTCAAATGTTTCAGATGATAAAAACCCACTTTAGAATAAAGATCATTTTTGCAAATACAAAAGGCACTTTCCAAACAATGATTTAATTTAATATGTCAAGTTTACTCACATAACACCGATCAGCAACAAAGCACTTTGCTTTGCACTATAAAATATAATACAGTAACCAATCAAAGTTACTGTCATAAATAAATCGTAATACAGGCCACATATCGGCAAAAAAAACAAAAAACAATCAGATTTGGGTCTTTTCAGGCTGCTGTATGGATACAAAGGAACACAGAACAACAAATGAACAAACCTACAAACCCAGAAAAAAATCCTGACAGGTGTAAAGTAGCAAAACATGAGTCAGTATGAATACTTTTACAAGACGATGTAATGTAATTTCATGGTTCATTTTCTTATTCTGTAAGAATGAGTTTCTAATATGTCATCCAACGCCTCTAACTTCAGACATAATCACCCCTGGTGTATTTTACAGGAAATAACTTATGGACACACTTACAGTTGCAAGTCAGATATGGTTTACTTTCAGCCTCTCCATCCCCACATATCTCCACCGTTAAAACACAGACGCTGCAACTGTCTCATTAGGTCACCTTCACCTCTCATTACTGTCACCAACTGCTCCTCTTCGCTCTCTGCCGTCTCAGAACTGCTGCGTTCCGATGGTGACCGCTTTCCCCGGCCACCTAATATGAAACGAGGGATGCCTTCGGAGCCGCACAGCTTCAGAAGCCAAACGCAGAGCCGTCCAGATTAGTATGCATGAGCTCACAATGGAAGACTGATAGATGTCTGCTGCGAGCCTTCTGCTGCCTCCATCCCCTGCATGTCCCTATCAGGCCTAATGACTCACTCAGGACCTGATCTGAAAATCAAATCCCACTGGATGGTTTGGAATATGCCATTAAACAAGCAACAGCACATTATGCTCCAGGTCAGTCAGAGCCATTAGAGGAATTGCATTAGTTTTTAGGTTCATTACCTCTGCGAGGGCCGGACTCTCAGCAGCCTCGCTGGAACATTTCGGTCCTGTTTGGGGGCCAGGTCACATACGTTCTTTGCCCTGTTAAGCACATAATACCGAGCTAATGCTTAAAATGAAGAGTGTGCTTTGGAGAATCACGGGAATTTAATAAAGCAGTGCTCTTTCTGCTCTGGAAGGCCACTAAACAGAATTATCTGTGTAACTATTAAGAGTGAATACTGTTAGAAAAGGCTCTAATGTGTGGTTAAAAAAATGTTTACCACATTTTTTTAAACTAGCTTAAATTGCAACTATCAATTAAGATCAGATTAGACTTGAAATTGGATAAAAGAGTGAAACCAACCAAATGTTTTTTGTGTGTGTGTTTCATCTGATAGCTCTAATGCAAATCTATTAGTGTACAGTTGTGAAATCCAAGGTTATTTTTCCACTTCTGATGGAAACATTTCATCTTTCAAAAATAGCTAAGACACAAAGAATGGAGGGAATTTTCAATTCTCGTCCCAGAATTAGGTTTGGACTTTGACTGGACCATTCTAACACAAACCAAGGGGTGTCCAAAGTGCAGGCTGGGGGTCTTTTGCGGCCTGTGCACTGATTTAATGCGTCCCACGACTGCAGCTCAAGAATTATACAAATTCCAGCGTGTTTTGATTCACACCAGATCTGCTTTTAATGATTTTATTAAACCTGCCCTCATACTCTTCATTAAGAGTGACCTATTTGTATTGTCACTCTTGTTTTTATTGTTCAGGTGAAAATTTTTTACCTTATTTTCAGTCGAGATGTAAAGATTTTTACATTTTTAGTCAAGATTTTTTTCCCCTTCTTTCAACTTATGGTTTTGCAGATATTCCAACATGCCGTGTGGCAAAATTTAAGCACTTGCTCTCCCGTCTCTTCTTGCCATCCTTCTGGAAATCCCTAATTTGTTAAGTGCATAATAACTAACAGTCGAATCCTTTTACCACGTTCTAGATCTGTGATGTCACAGCTTTGATGCTTTCCAGGCAATGTTAAAAAAATAAATAAATACATTTCCATTCGGCTATAAAGCAGCTGTCAGAAATATGACTCGGCTCAAATGGGAGTACTTCTGGTGTAGAGTGGTTTCAGTGTTCAGATGTTTGGAGTTCCTGAGTGTTTCATCTTTTTTTCATGAAGCCAGTTCAAACACGAGCAGTATTTTTCTCTCTCTGTCACTAATGCCATGTACAAACATTAAAACCAGACACAGCAAAGCTTTGATGCGAGCATTTTGGATATTTATAAGATTTTTGACGAATGACTTGAAAGTTCAAACCATGACAGAAGCACTCCTTCACCCAGGTTGAAGTTTTTATAAAGCAACAAGATGGAATATTGCAGTTATCCACAGCAAAAGAAACAGATGCCCACGCTGCAGAAAATATATTCTCCGACAGACAAACCTTCTGGGGCCCATGATCTTGCATGTTGTTTCTCCTTCAGGTTTCTCAATCTGCTTATTTCAGGCCTCTTGCATCACATGTGCCACATATCACAGAGATTTCTTTCCTTTAGACACGCTCGCTTCTACTGTTGATCGGCGCAGTCTTCTGTTGGGAGAAGGAGCTGGGGAGAAAGTTAAACAGGCTGCTAAAAAATCCAACTTCAACAGGAATTACTTCCCAGCCCAAATCTAAGATGAAGTTGAGACGGCAAAGTGTTTTGCAGAAAAGACCGTTGTATTCTTGTACAGGTTGCATTTTATGTTGCAAATATTTTCAAGGGTTTTATTCATCTCTGTGTGGAGTTAAAGACAGAGAGGAGTTAAAGCAGAAAGAAGCATTTTATTATTACAGGAAATGTATGCAAAGCTATTCCTGTGTGGCAGCTCCACTGATCCATTTACAGTCAAGGGGCGATGTTTTCTTTTTTCCAGACACATAGTCACTCTTACCTTCAGTTCTTATAAAAATACTGTGCATATCAAATATGACTTAAAAGAAATTTGATGCCTTGAAATTGGTTTCTGCCTCTTGAAGAAGCTCCTACTCTTTCTGAAACTCCGCCTTCATAACAATAACGCCTTTACAACAATGCCTTAGCAACTGTGGACTGAGAAGTAGTTGCTATGATGAGGTCAGTAAATGTGCCGTTTCATCAGGTTTTTGCTAATTGCTAATTCCTAACTCATCTTTTTCTAATGCAGAAAAAGATGAGTCCTTACACAGAATTTAGATTCTGTGTAGAGACAGAATCTGAATGTACAGTATTTAATATTTTTAAAAGATATGTTATTTACATACATTTTTATAGACACGTGATGTTTGTAATAAATATTGCGTCATTTGTAAACTTTAAGAAAACCTTTACACGTGATAAAACAAGTGTTTTCTATAACATATTTGGATTTGACATAAGAGATACATTTGAATAACTCTGTGAAATACAGCCAAGTCAGCCTCCAAGTCACAGGCTAGGCTCCTCAAGATGGTGAAAGCACCGAATGCCAATTCCACACTGGGACCCAAATGCTGCCTTATTGGGATGACTCCTAATCTAGAGCTCAGCCTTCCTCTGTGACCGAAAGAGTGAAAGGTTTTGTCCATCTTAGCATCATTGCTGTCTAGCATGTTTTAGAGTGATTTACCTTAAATTGCTGATTTCTACGGTTTGTAAATTGAAAGGAGTCAAAATGCACAATTTGAAAGATGTGTAAAAACTAGAAATGACAAGGAGACAAAATGACCAGGTTAGTGAACAACAGGAGACTCCAAGAAAGAGAAAAAGAAAGTGATTACTGGAGCAAGCAACAGTTGAGTATAATAATGAAAAAATACCAGTAGCTCATCATTATTATCATAATTATTTGTCACTTGCATTTTGCTTATTTAAGTATAAATACTATCAGCTCAAAAGTACTAAGTAGAATTGAATTATATCAGTTTTTACTTAAAACTGAAGTTCTGAAAATCTGTTCAGTTTTATTGTCGTTTTGTTGCCATATTGTTTTTTAGGTAGACATTTATTACACTTTTCTGAGTGCATAAGAAACATGTGGGTGAAATAAAAAATTAACCAAAATCACGATGAAAAAGTAACAAATTCCACACAACTGGTTCTAATGTCCGTACACTATTCACAAAGGGATAACGTCACTGATTTCTTAAAACACCACCATCCATGGTCGGGTGGGAAACGGCGTCTGCTGCTTTAGAATGATGGAACTGATTGGAGAAGCTACATCAGATGACATTTACTCAATAAAACCAAAATGAAATGCCTCCAATAGTAGAAACTTATTTAACCTTGAGAATTTAAGTGATCAGGAGTGCTGTTATCGACTGATCATCCTGTTGTTTGTTCCTCCACAGGAGGACAGAGAAAACAAGCAAAAATTAAAGGATGTAATGAGCCGTCATGCTGTGTGAGTGCGTGTGCGTGTACCGCACAGCAGCATGCTGGTCTTTTACTCCACTTTTCTCATCTGTATTGTTGACATTCATCTGCAGTTTATCTTTCATTCTCACAGTGATTGCATTGTTAGTGGTCAGCATGTTTCGCTGTTGAAAAAAGTGGTTCTGGCTTCAAGCTAATCAAAGCACAGGCGAGAACACAGACAAGACAAGGGGAACATTAACCTTTTCATTCAGCACCCAGCAGGTTGGTAGCAGGGGTCGGAGCACAGCTGAACAAAAACAGGAACGTATTCTGACAAGTGGCTTTGGGAGGATCCATGTGCATCCATTCCTGGTACTTCCCAGATGTGTTTATATATAAAAATAGAGTCTTGGATTGTGAAACTGACATGCTGTCAAACACTCATTAAGTAAACAGTTATACTCAAAATAGGGTAAAGGAGCAGTATTCTGTAAAATTTACTTTTTTTGAGTTTTACTCCATTTTATGTTATTACCTCACCAAAAGTGTACATGTAATGTTGCCTTCATTCTTTCATGCATGTTTGACAAATACTTTCATCTCCCGTGGCAATCATTCAGCAGTGCAAAATGACTTGGTGGGACCTAGTCTTTGAGACACACCCCAGAAAACTTTCCAAGCTTTCGAGTTTCCACGTGACAAAGCAGCCCTCTGCTGAAACGTTCCCACTCAGCTCCTTCAGACTAGCCAGCAGCAATTAGCAAGCACCCGATGGAACTGGTCTGCTGAGCTCATTATGTGAGCTACTTCTCAGTGCAGCTCTGGTAAAAATGTTAAAGGGTTAATGAATTTTGTGATGACTTCCTGAAGGCGGAGCTTCAGAAAGAATCAAAGTTTTTAAAGAGATACAGGCGTTAAATTGCGAAGTCAATTTTTTTAAAGTTGTATTTGATATACACTGCTCAAAAAAATAAAGGGAACACTTAAACAGCACAATATAACTCCAAGTAAATCAAACTTCTGTGAAATCAAACTGTCCACTTAGGAAGCAACACTGATTGACAATCAATTTCACCTGCTGTTGTGCAAATGGAATAGACAACAGGTGGAAATTATTGGCAATTAGCAAGACACACTCAATAAAGGAGTGGTTCTGCAGTTGGGACCACAGACCACTTCTCAGTACCTATGCTGTCTGGCTGATGTTTTGGTCAGTTTTGAATGTTGGTGGTGCTTTCACACTCGTGGTAGCATGAGACGGACTCCACAACCCACACAAGTGGCTCAGGTAGTGCAGCTCATCCAGGATGGCACATCAATGCGAGCTGTGGCAAGAAGGTTTGCTGTGTCTGTCAGTGTAGTGTCCAGAGGCTGGAGGCGCTACCAGGAGACAGGCCAGTACAACAGGAGACGTGGAGGAGGCTGTAGGAGGGCAACAACCCAGCAGCAGGACCGCTACCTCCGCCTTTGTGCAAGAAGGAACAGGAGGAGCACTGCCAGAGCCCTGCAAAATGACCTCCAGCAGGCCACAAATGTGCATGTGTCTGCACAAACGGTTAGAAACCAACTCCATGAGGATGGTATGAGGGCCTGACGTCCACAGATGGGGGTTGTGCTCACAGCCCAACACCGTGCAGGACGCTTGGCATTTGCCAGAGAACACCAGGATTGGCAAATTCGCCACTGGCGCCTTGTGCTCTTCACAGATGAAAGCAGGTTCACACTGAGCACATGTGACAGATGTGACAGAGTTTGGAGACGCCGTGGAGAGCGGTCTGCTGCCTGCAACATCCTTCAGCATGACCGGTTTGGCAGTGGAGTGTGTCAGCAGTTCCTGCAATTGCATTGAAGCTATGGACTGGCCAGCCCGTTCCTCAGACTTGAATCCGATTGAGCACATCTGGGACATCATGTCTCGCTCCATCCACCAACGTCACGTTGCACCACAGACTGTCCAGGAGTTGGCGGATGCTTTAGTCCAGGTCTGGGAGGAGATCCCTCAGGAGACCATCCGCCACCTCATCAGGAGAATGCCCAGGCGTTGTAGGGAGGTCATACAGGCACGTGGAGGCCACACACAATACTGAGCCTCATTTTGACTTGTTTTAAGGACATTACATTAAAGTTGGATCAGCGTGTAGTGTTATTTCACTTTAATTTTGTGTGTGGTTCCAAATCCAGGCCTCCATTGGTTAATAAATTTGATTTGCATTGATGATTTTTGTGTGATTTTGTTGTCAGCACATTCAACTTTGTACAGAACAAAGTATTCAATGAGAATATTTCTTTCATTCAGATCTAGGATGTGTTATTTGAGTGTTCCCTTTATTTTTTTGAGCAGTGTATATATAGTTTCTGTAAGAACTGAAGGTAACATGGCTACTTGATGGTGCAATAAAATGGCTCTATGTGCTTGGAAAATACATAATACTTCCCCTTTAAATAATCTTTTGAGCTTAAATGCCTTAGCTGTAACATGTGTGGAGAAAAAATATATATATATATATTTCTAGTGCTTTATTTGCTAAACAGCACTCTAGCTTTGACATCCCCAGACTTTCCCGTTTTCCATTCCTCTGCAATGATGCAACATTCACCAAAATCACGTAGGGCTTTGGTTAGGCTGAGGGACCTGGCCTCCTTCCTCCTGCCTCTTTGTCTCCTCCTTCGTCACTCCTCCCCACCATTCTGCTGCTATCTTTTCCTGACATGTCTCATTACACACACACACGCACACACACCCCGCCAGTTCATTGGACTCAAGCCATGTTTCTTTCACAGATAAGGAGGGGTAGAGAGCAAAGGTTTGACAAGAGACCGCAGGCTGCTTGACAGACTTGAGTGGTGAAATGCAGGCGGTGTAATTGCAATAAAGGGATAATTTGACAGGTGCTTGGTTATGATAGCTGGCAATTCTCTTATTCTCTGAAAGTCCTGACACTGACACATGTGTGCACACAGACACAGTAAGTGCCTACATGCATAAAGCATGAAGCAGCCCCTTAACAGCACTGTTCATGTCTGTTCTGTCATGTTTTCTCCTCTTTAAACTGTTACAATGTCTATACAATAGATGTGAGACATAAGATGTTGCATAAAAGACGTGCTGTGTGTAATTTTAAAGTGGAAGCAGAAGGATTTGTTTGTTTTTAACGTCAATTACACTTTCTGTGTTTGCACATCAAGAGACCAAATAAGACCATGTAGCATAATGCTAACTGGTGCAAATGTTTTAAATTTATTTTTCCTTTTTCTTCAACACTATATTAAAATGTGGATACGAATACTTATAAGTGAGTGTAAATATTATTTTTTGAGGTTTTCAGTTCTTATTTTACCTCCTCTGATGGCAAAATTCATCACTTTCAGGTCTCCTTGAAGACATCCTTTTAACAACGTCTACACATCATCGCTCAAGGACTAAAGGAATGAGCACTGCATACCAGCCAAACATTTCATCTACTTCCCTTTCTCTGTTTTCTGGAGGGAGAAAAATGAAGCCGTCTCGTTCCGCTTTCTGTCTGCCCCCGCTCAAGGACACGAATGGAACTAAATAAAACATTACAAGCATCCTGTCGCCGCAAAGGACGGGCCGAGAATGAGAGTGGAAATAGAAAAATCTCACCTTTGCCTTGCCCGTCATTAGGCCAATCAAAAGTGCAGCGTGTTTAAATTTTTATTCCGCGCTCGGCTGTTACAAATAAGAAGAGTTCCCACCCGGTCTGCTTTTATCAGAGCACTCAGTGACATCTTTAGCTCATGAAATATAACTGTAGATCCATTGATTATTCAGGCAATTTCCCAGGCTTGTCATGGCTCTGTTAATAGTTATGCTTTATGTCTCAGTAATCACAATCGTCTTCTGATCTTAATCAAACACTGATCTTATCCCTTGTTGAACATTCTCCTTCCACCCTTGGCACTGCCGGCTCTTTTTCTGCACTTACTCACTTCATTTGTTCTTCCGCATGAGACAGAGACCCCTGTCACCAACTCAGACCCCACACACATTCCACTCCGAGCTAAAGCATCGCTGTGTGAGAATAAAACCTTTCTATAGATACATTGCATTGCAATGCATCAATGAATTAGGGGTCAATTACAGTTTTACATGGCGTCAGGTTGGCCAGGATAGTTTCTTCATAAATAGTAATAACAGCTTCAAACAAATCTCTAACACTCTCTAACACTTAGATGTCACAAAAACACACAGATTGAAGAAATTTTTGTCACATAAGGCAAAATATTTTCAAACTCATTCACTGAAAATTTCAGGATCTTTGTTGCTGATTTTGCAATCTTCTAAACCAAAGATTTTGACTTCTTTCGATGCTGATAACTGCAGTTAAGAGGATTATAATGCCATCCTGCTAACTTATGCAGCGCTTTGTGACCTGACTTCATCCCCCATTTTTGGTCTGTTGCTTAATGTCAGGCTACCATGAAGCACCCCGTGCTGTGGTGAATCTGTCTGGACAGACCCAGGGATACTTCTCACAGTTCAAATTATTCTGTCGTGGTGTTACAGAATGTCAAATGGACATGCAGACTTTCACCTTGCAGCATATTACACTATATCCCTGGATGATGTTAAACTGGGTGTCATTCTATTCAAAGCTTCAGCCTCAACAGACTTATGGCAATGGATTTAAAAAGTATTTGCAACCTTGAATTATTTCACATTTTGCCATGTTCCCAGCAACAAACTTCTGTTTTCTTTACTGGAATTGTATGTGAGAGATTCTGTAACCATGAGGAATGATGGGATTCATGCTGAGCCTTTTTGGCCAATATGTGAAATGATGAGGGATTTTTTTTTTCATCAGCAGTAGATGGCTGGTCGGAGTTGATGGGAAGATGGATGAAGCTCAAAACTGCCATGATGTGTGTAGTCGAGGTAGAACCAAGGCGCAGACAGCTGCTCAAATTAGGCGTTTATTTTTTTAAAAAGCTCCTAATGTTTCACATTCTTTAAATGTGAAAATGTAGAGCATGGATGGCGAAACAGGCATAGAAACGGATGAACCCACTGGAGAACACTGAAAAATCAGGAGCTTAAATACTGAAAATGGTGAGACAACTGGATAAGCTAATCGGGGGAGATGTGTAACAGCTGTGGCAGGGAGAATAGCAGTGAAACTGAGGCAGTGAACTAACTAACCCACAGGAGGCTCGAAGAACTAAAAAGAGAAAAGGCCTTACAATAATAGAGCTAAATAAATTCAACAAGAAACAGAAGACAAGAATAAACTCAGAAACTAAGCCTAGTTTGGCAACAACCTTAACATCAGTAATAAACATGGAGAAAAGAACTGAATATGGGAAGACCTGTACAACCCAAACAGAAAAACTAAATGTGACAAAAACAGAACTGTGGAAGAAAGCACTCCTCTTTGGGTACTCTCCATCCAGTCTGACATAGGTTGATCCACTTTAACAACAAGAATTAGTATAAATATCCATCTTCATATGGATAATTTTGTTAGAGACTCTCCCCAAATGACAGCAGACCCTAGGGCACCCAACAGTCTCTAACATCCCAGTCCGCCAGCCCTCTGACTTCGTCCTAGAGACCCAACACGACATCCCTATTACTTCAAAATTCTTGTTAAGCTGGACTTTCACAGCTGAGTTGAATAATCAGGTCATTAGCAAGACTGGAGAACTTCATTGCATGCCGGGGAGATAATTCAGTCACTTGTTTCAGGTGTACTGGAGTTGAAGGACACTGGGATTCTGGGACTAGAGTTGAGGACCCCATAACAACTACGTAAACCTGATGCTCGGACACAACTTGACCGTTTACGCCCTCCACTGCAAAGAAGAAGAAGAAAAACTGGAAGTAAGGAAATGCTTGCCGAAGAACGAAGACCCAGCTCTAGTTACAATAAAGCTGGGTATATAGATAAATGCTCTTACCTTCCTTCAGTTCTTAATGTTCCATGTGGGCCCATTGGAGCCTTTCAGGACCACCCTGTTACCTGTGGAGCTGTGAGATCATGCATGTCACTACAAGCTGTGATGACAACCCTCACCTCGGTGACAAAGAGTACAAAAATCGTCCCCTGTGGTAATCCCACTGTGTTTTTATGTGTCACAGCTGGTTAACAGATCCCAATTTATCTTTGAGGCACAATTACCAAATTGTCTGTGTACACACTCAAAAAGCAGGTGATTATGCAACACCTTGCTCCTGCAGATGGCATGCCAGTCTCTTGTATGGAGGCAGTGTATTGTTGGCTAAACTCCCTGCTTGCATTGCGTCATTATTTTTGCAATGGGTTTGAAAGGAAACAATGGGTCTCTACAAAGATGAACAACTATGTTAAGACTGGAACTGAGACAAGTCTTTGTGCTGTTTGCTGCGGTTTCATTTTGATCTCTAAATTGCTGGTTTCTAAGAGCACAGTTGTTTCTAGCCGAGTGGTTTGGGTTTAAACAAAAACAGCGGCAGATCATGCCACAGTTGATGATGGGTTTGGCTTTTTGCTTTGACAAAACTCAAAAACAACAAAATTAGAAGTCTTTTCTTTCCCCCCTCTTTTACACTTTCCTTGAACTCGTGTGAACACACCTACCTGCAGCGTTTACCCACAGTGCCTTTAGACACTCATCTCTGGCATGAATGGCTTTCAAAACCAATTACAATGTTTGTTTGGGATGATTATCCCAGTTCTGTTCAAGGTTTCAACAATGTTGATTTTCTGTGAGGAGTTTGGAGATTGTCCTCAGTCTTTAGTATTTACATTCATTCACTTTGTGCACCTGTACTTCTGGCGGTAAATCAAACTCTGTCCATGATGCTACGGTTACCATGTTTTATAGTTGTGCAGTTTTAAAAGCCTCATCATTACATTCATCCTGTTATCGTGACCAAGCCGCTCAATCTTTGACTTAACCGAGAATGTCGGTCTTTTCACTTCTGCTTCAAAAAGTGCTGAGTTTGAAGCTGGTGTTTCTTTCTTGGTCCAGTTTGTGAGAGTGTTTAAGATTGGTGAATACTGGATTCTTCTTAGCAAATTCAACTAATTTCTTTCCTTTTTTTGGAGGTCAGATAATTGAAATTTAGACATGACTAGGTGTTTTGACATAGACAATGCTCCTGAACAAACATCAAAACTAGTTTGGCAATGATAAAAAACAAGCTAACATTTAGCTGTTGAAAAAGACCCAACCACATCTCTATTGAGAATATGTGGATTAATCTTAAGAAGTCTGGTCAGTGCTATGAACCCAACCAATTTCAAACAGCTCTACCAATTCTGGTAAGAAGAGAGAAACTACTAATATTAGGTTAAAGTGACTTAAACCTAATATTAGCAGAGGGTATGTACTCTATATATTTGGCATCATATGGTACAAACAATCGACATAAAATTTTTAAAACCAATTGAAGCTCTATGCTGAATGATGATTCTACGCTAAAAAAAAAAAAACTGTTGAAATGTATAATTTAATGCCCAAAATGAATATAACATTCATACTAATGATACATTCATGTAAACGTTTGACTGGTACTGTAAGTGTTTTATGTCTCTGACATCTCATGAATAATAACCAAATGGAATCAGTCTGCTGAATATGTTGAAAGAATCTAGCAAATGGAGGATTTTGCCCTAACTGCCATGTAAGTACATTTAATAATCCCTTTTCGCGCTCCTGCTGTTACGATGGTTCATTTGGTTCAAAATGCATATTGCATTTTTAATTGGTAGCAATATGCTGCTAAGAGAAATGTTGATTTAAAAAAAAGAAACGAAATATCAACAAACATTCTGGTATGACTTCCGTAGGCTTCAGCAGCATACATATTTTTTCTTGGGCTCATACAAATTTCCTGAAACGGCCTCTCCCAGGAAAATAAGCAAGCCGAGTGAGAGTGTGCACCTGCATCATCAGCCATTTTGCCTCATGTGGTGCGTCTGGTGCAGGTGCTGTGAGGTTACAGGGGAATTTTATTTTCATCTGATTTGAGAAATCTGCGTATGGTTCAGTGCGCGCCGGGGCCAGGTCGGTTTTTGAACCGTTATATTGACTACTAGGCCAGCGGACACAGAACCTGTGAAGCATGTACCGGTTTACTCAGACGGACAGCGAGGTCAAAAGAAGCCCGGCTCCCTTACAGCAGCGACACGAAGGCTCCTCTACCCTCGGAGTAAACAGCTGGGGCACCATACACAGGCTGGATGGAAGCAGGTTTTCCAGCCAATTTCTCCTACTGTGATCCAGGTGAGTGGAAAACCACTAAAATTACAACTTTTTAAATCAATTGAAACTAATTCTTGTAGGGTTGTGAGAGTGGCACAGCTCATAGCCAGGATTTGAACACAGTACATTTTTTTTTCTTTCTGCTAAATAACAGTGGTAACACCAATGCCAGTCCCTGAGTGCAGTCTGTGAATTTAACAAATGTACAAATTTGGAATGTTATTGACAACTTCCTTTTTTTCCAAAACTCAAATTTTGACCATATTTCTCACACGTTTTTGTTGTGCCCCCCTGTGGTTTCTATCCAATCACCGTTTGTGTCTTTCTTGTCCAGAAATATTTTGAGACATTGAGAAATTTTCTGTTTTGTAAGCAAGCAGAAAATACATTAATAAATGTTTTGACACAGCGGTGTGTGGCAATAGGTTGGGGAGGGGATAACTCCAATTGCACACTTTTTTAAAACTGAGTATGTTATTTTAGTAACTGTATAACAGTGTAATATTTAAAAAAACATATAAAACTGTACAATGTCTCCTATGTTGTAAATTTGCCTCTACATTACAGTAGTAGTGTTTTTTTTTCTTTTAGCTTTATGTAAATATGGATTCTTCCACTTACCTTTAGCTTGCTGCTGGTACACTTGAATTTCCCAGCTGTGGGACATTAAGGTATATTTCTATTCTATTATTTCATATTTCACATTTTTTCCCACTTAAGCTTTCAACCTTTTGGGAACTTCAAATTTGGTAAAACAAACTTTCAAATTTGTCACATTCTTGTTCCGCGTCAGGGTTTAAGACTAAATAGTTCAGGACAAACTAATTTCAAATGAGTAACTGTCCTCCAAAGTACATATTTACATATTCAGTAATGTAAATTATGCATTCTGATGAGGCTCGTTTGTCAGATTAAATGTACATTTTGAAAATCAAAATGTTTAAGCAGATATTACACATACTTATAAACAAACACTTTTATATTATAATTATAATTTTAAATGTCATGTTTTTAGTAGTTAAGTGGAAAATTGTCATAATTAGCAGAAATAAAGGATTGAAAACATCAGTCTGAGTGTAATTAATCCATATAATGTGAATTGACTTGCTGAAATAAATGGAGTTTTCAATAACATTCTCGTTTATTAATCTCATTTATTAATTTATTCATCACTGTATATTTCAGTGAATTCAGTTGCTGCTTCTGTCCTTTCTATGATGTTTACTTACATGTTTTGAAGTTGCTCCTCCTCCAGAAACTCGCTGAAACAGGAATAATAATTCAATTCATATCAAATTAGAATAATTACAAGCCAACGCTGCACTTCATCACACTTATCAACTAGGGCTGTCACACATTGATACACTTGATTTAATTTAAATCTTTTTACACTTGATGTTTCTTAATTGCAGACTACATCAAATGGAGGCTAAGTAAAATCCTCTTCTCTTTTTGCAGAACGAGCACTCCAGAAACAGATAATCCTTCTGATCCTTTTAATCTTTCCAGATCTCTGGGAGTAATTCTTCTCTGTTATGAAGAATAGAAACCATAAACACCACCACTTTTTTCCCTCCCCCATCCCTCAGGCTTTCTTACAACTGTGTGATATCCTCTAATCCACAATTATTGCACAGTCCAGTGTTTTTTTTGTTCGTTTTTTTTTTTTTTTTAAATCTCTATAAACTGTTTCTTTATTTCTATTACAGGTTGTTTATGTGCACATAGTGAAACACGCAGTAAAATCACCCCTGTGGTTCTGTTCTGATGACGGCAGCTCCCTCCATAATGGGCTGCTTCGCAAGGTGGGCCACTAAATTAATGACTGTAAAACGACTCATCTCCAGTAATGCAAGCCGGCAACTTATTACAGTGAGGAGAGAAACGGGGATGAAATGGAGCGGCAGTGCATTCACCACAGTCATTTTGCCATTTTGCTCTTCTTCTGCTCCCTGCAGGACATTTTTCCTTTCCTGGAGTGGGAGAAAAAACAAAAAAGAACAAAAAAAAAAGGGAAGAAAAACAAACCTTCTCGTGTCACTTACAATCCACTTCACTTGCAGGTTTACAAATTCTATTAGAATGATCTTCTGCATTGCTTGAAAATACTGCAGTGGGATGAAAGGGGAGGGCTGTCTGTTGGGGGGGGGATAAGTGAACTCCACTTGCCTCCTCTTCAGAGGCTGGGCAATGGGTAGAGTAAGTGGAAAACATCGCAGCAGAAAGACCCCCCACCTATACTTTCATACACAAGCCCCTTCCTCTCTCTCTCTCCATTGCTCAGTGAAGCACAATTTCTCCTCTGTGATGTGCGTGCAAGACAAATACAAATGTTGGCTATCAACTGGATCAGAACCAGGATTGACCTCTGTTGGTCGGCAACAGTGTCATGAAGCTGTCTTCGCCCCTTTATACATTTTAATGTTAAATGTGTCAGGAACAAATATAGAAACAGTTTTATTTTTTGAAGAGCAAAGCTGTCCAAATCAACCCGACTCTTATGCGACAAAGTAATTCTTCGCTAAACCTATAAACCTGGTTGTGGCAACCGTGACGACGACTCCCATCAAGTACTTTTTCAAGCAGAGTTGCTATAATTCTGGGTTTTTGAGAGCAACAGTCTGCTAAAGGTCAAGTCTAAGTCTTCAATAGGCTTTTCAGAAATGTTGATTTTTATTTTTTTATTTTTTTGGACCATTCCATTGCTTGGATCTTTGTCCCGCCGCATAACCCTTAACTGTTAACGTCACAAATTGATTGTTGAATTTCCCAGAATTCTTCCAAAATGAAATTAGACTGGAGAAGAAAAAAAAAAAAAACATGAACCAGGTCCAAAGAGTATTTGACACACATCTGTTGTAGCTGCGTGAAAATCCAGCTTTAATTTCAAGCCGTCATTATTTGTGAATTCAACGGCGCCAAAATACTGAATTCCCGACCTCGCGGTCCCTCCGAAGGCTCCCCATGACTTCATTATATTGGAATTGAGAACACATGCTCCTATCTGGCCTCAGTTATTTTAACATGAGCAACACAGACCTGATTCTTCCTCTTTCGCTTCATGGGGCTGAACTAGATGTTGGATCGCTTATGAATTAGTAAATGCCGAATGTTTCTGTGATTGAGCTGTGCTGCTTACTTGAAGCGGTCAAAGCTTTGTGTTTGAGAAACAGTCTTGGTTTAATACTCACACTGTTATTGTAGGAAGGAATTTGCAGATTTTACTTTTGTTTCACATTGATCAAGGTACCATGTAAGGTTTGTTATTTTCTGTTTCCATCCCCTTTCTCTATCTCTCCGTGAGGCTATATTTGGAAACTCTTTTATCGGCACAGATGTCAAATAGAAAATTGCTGCGCAGGAGTACAAGGATAAAAGAATACCACTGATATTCAGGGGGAGAGTGAAAAAAAATGCATATAGTCATCTTCTGAAACGATGGCAATAAAGGTCTATGATTACATTTTGGAGTTGAAATGTGCACTGAAAGGTCATCCATGCAATTTGAAATGGGTGGACTTACACAAAATGGCCTTAAGGACAACACATATCAGAAGCTGTTGTAAAAAAAACAACTTTGATTCATCCAGAATGAACCCCGTGCACCAGAACGCCCGTTTGCCGTTTTTCCATTGTATTTTCCGGGGGTACGGGATAAAGTTTTAAACTCTGCTGGTGTCCATTATGACGCTTTTATATGGCAGGATAGAGCCGGTCTTGATTGACACCGCATTCGACCAAGAATGTTATGAAATGGCTTTTTCCAAGCCAATAATATCCAGAGGACGACTTGAGCTCATTTTGACATGCCTGTATTGTTTCTGGAATATTCCTGACTGGTCAACTCGGAGACTAAATCTAAAGCCACCGATGTGTAGCCAACACGTGTTCTGTCACAAGGATTTAAGGCATTTTGGGGTTTGTTTTGACATGAATCCACTAGCTGCATGCGTTACCATGTGCAATCTGTGCGCCTTTGCTGCGTCATGCGGAGGGGAAAGTCAGGCTCTGCGCACCTGAAATTTAGCTTGTCATCTTCATAAAGGGACCAACCTTTTGCATGTATTCCAAATTGTTCAAGAACAGCAGCTGATTTAATTTGGGTATAACTTTTCAGGCGTTTTTGGTGATTTCGGGGGCAAGGGTTAAGGGGTTAAAGCTGCAGTATGTAACTATTATAAAAAAAAAATATATATATATATAGCATATTTGTTTAGGCTGTTAGCATATTGTGACAGTATGAGACAGATAATCTGTGAAATCTCCTTCCTGAGCTACTATTGTCATGTAAGAAAATGCACCACACCCGACCATAAACAACCAATCAGAGCCAGGAGGAGGGTTTTGCTGCTAAATGCTAAACGTGCTAATGGTGGAGAAACAACCCATCATTATCCGCCATCATCTGAGGCCATGCTATCTGGCCTTAAGCATTCACAACAGGCTCAGCTGATGAGGAAAAGCTGTATTGTAGCAGAGAGGCACATACATGGGCATGAGTGACAGTGCTAAGACCCTCCTCCTGGCTCTGATTGGTTGTTTCTATTTAGTATTAGAAGCACTGGGAAAAGGCAACTTCACAGATTAGCTGTATCATACTAAACTGTCACGACATCGTGACAGTTTCAACAAATATGTAAAAAAAAAAAAAAAAATTTTTTATAAATGTTACATACTGCAGCTTTAAGGAGTGCCAAAAAAAATCATGTGAAGTAAATCTCTTTTCCCTCCTTCCTGCAGTGGTAAATGTAGGTCTCACTCTATCCAAATCCTAAACAGTCAACAGTGATTGATTGTGTAAGCCAGCAGAGGAACCACGAGCTAAGAGGAATTTGACAGTCCCCATATATTAAGACCAGAGAGCTTTTTCGTTCCCTGCTGTCATCGTTACAAGAACAAGCCTCACTCAAACTGATCTTCCAGCCTATAATAAATCACTCTAATTTAACTTTTGGTTATAAGAACAATTCGGTCTCGGTGCTGCTGCTGCTTTTTTTCTTTTTTTAATCTGACGATGGAGACACACTGACATTATTCATAATTCAGGTCAGCTTTTGAACAGCAGTTCATGTGTCGCAATTTAGTGGTGAATATGTCATGAGCTTGTCATGTATTACAGGCACGTTAAGGGCATTAAGCACTTGTAGGGCCTTCAGGGACAAGTCATTAGTGATGAATATTAAACCTCCCACATGTGGCGTGTTAGAGACACTTACGTCCCCACTATACCTTTGATGAATAGCATCATCTAATCATATTTGCCGCTGGAACATAACAGGGGAAGAACAAAGCTTCATCTCCTGTAACTCTGCACGGCTACAGAGGGGAACATTCAAGCATTATTGTTCTGCACTCGAAGTGTAAGTAATAGGGGCTATTATAGGGCTCACAGACAGACCTGTAGGAGGAGGATATTAGAATTTGAGATTACCTAGAAAACCTTTGTTTCTACAAGTACTTAGCAATGCAACATGCATTATGCCCATAGTGCCATTACATGCCACTTGAGTCTCCCTCCTGACAAGCAGAGATAATAAGGATGAAGAGACCCAAATAAGATAAAGGTAAAAGCTACCAACAAGCAGGTGAGAATGTTTTTATTTTGCAAATCAGATCCTCTAATTACCACCATCTGTTGTCTGAAGAGCGGTGGTGGGGGGAGTGGATGAAGTGTTGCGTTCTGAATTGGCAATTAAAGATAAATAAGCAGTGCAACAGAAGGAATCTATTATTTTTCCTATGAGGGTAACACATGCAAATTAGGTGCGTTTGACACATTTTGGTTTATTTAAGCAACATTCTCTCTTGTACTTTTGTTCTTTTTTCACTCATGTGGTCTCTGTTAAATTGATGATAATAAAAGCTTCTAATTTATACATAGCTTCTGATGTAACAATGATAGTTCAAATAATGTAATCCTTACACAACAGATAAAATCAAATAAAAATATCCTTTAAAAATGTGGCCTGTGGACGGTGACATTATTATTGGGAACGTCTGTGCTGTAGCAACATGTGAAGCATTGAGATGCTATTTGAGGCTTGAATAGCTTCGCTGATTGGCTAACTAATTTTAGCACAACTTGCATACAACAATAGTCTTTTCCAGAGTTGAATCGCTTTTTTTTTTTTTTAAATTAACCCCCAGTGGGCAAAGAGAAACGGGTTCAATGCCGTTGTTCACGAATGTTGTTGTGCAACATATTTACTGGTGTACCGTAGACATGTGGGTACAAAGGTTCTGGCTGGAACATTTGGATGTAAAAACATGTGATTGTTTGCCCAAAAAGTTTAGAAATATGTAAAAAATTAATTACAAAATAAGATAACGTAAATATACATATGTTTATATATAAAAGTTAGTGGTGCTGTCAATTGATTACGGCACCACTGTAGTCTGATTAGTTACACTCTAGCACTGTGATTAATCACTATGCTTAGTTTTGTAAGCTCAAAGTTTTAAAAATGCACTCTTTCAAAAAATGTTTAAGAAAGTGTTTCGTTCTCTTAAACCAAACATCTCGGTTGTCCAAGTTTTCATACTCAGGTTTAAAGTAACCGATTTTTTTTAACGTTAGTTTACAAATGTTAATTATAAATTGATTGTTCTTCATTTGAACAATAATTTACCATTGTAATAAGTAGGCTACATACTTCCTTGGTCTTATCTGTCGTAGTGTTTTTTCCCCCGAATCTTTTCACTCCAGTTTGAAACTCTGTGTTGTTGACCGCAGTACAAGATTGCGTAACACATTGCTGTTAATTACGTAACCCTCTGCGGGAGAAAGGCTTTCAGGTCAAAATAGGTAACCTCTTAGATAATCACATGTATTCATCCATTAACTTTGGCATCGCATATATATCGCATATTTATTGGGGGATGTTAAACATTTTCAGTGTGACAAAGCAAAAGCCAAAACCGAACAAATCCGCTAAGGCCTAAAGTGTTTTTCACAGCATTGATTTCCATCTGTACAGACTTCAATCCCCTGGATGGAGATAGTTGTGTGGCGGTTAGTGGAGCTGTGGAGGCAGACGAAGTTTAGGCAAAGGTGTAATTAAAGCTGATTATAGCAAGGCAGACGGGAGGGGAGAGCAGCACATTTGTCTTCCCCACAAATGAGCTGAGTCTAGGGGGAGCTAAGAATTAGCTGCCTCTCTGTCGCCTGGTCTCCGCCACACCACTTTGTCACAAGGACACTCTTCCACGAAGATCAGACAGGGTCAAGTGCATGTGTATCACTTGGCATTATTCTTTCGGATGGGCGGGCGGACTCACCGCTGCACCAAGCACAGCGGACTGAGGCAGTTTAAGCAAGCTCGGAGCTACACCACTGGGCCCCTATTTAAAAATCTGGGTTGAAAATACACTGGATACTCAGTGCACATTGAAGCTTTTTAATAAAACACCTGTTCATGAGATATATAACACCTCATATTTAGTACAGAGTACACCATACAGTCCACAAATTTTCCGATTTGTTATTATCAAACCAAATTCAGAGATGTGTTTACAATGTTATTATTATTCACAAGTTAGAATGTCAGCATGGCTAACATGTGTGTCTAGTAGCAGTTTTTGATTATGGGCAATCTGGCTTTCTACCTAGAGCAGAAGACATAAACAAATAACTAACTGTAATTTCCTCCCTGAATATGTTCTTTCTTACTAAGTATTCTTGTGTCCAGTCAATGAGAATTAGCGCCTCTTGTGGTTTGCACCGTGTAAGGACAATATAAAAAATATTTTTGCACACCAACAAAAATGGCTGACGACAATGAAGTTGTTGTGAGAATTGAAGCGAATAATTTGATGATAAATCGTAGTGCTATTTCAGTGTTTTTAAAGTAGCCTCTAGTTCAAAATCGCACACAGAAGAGAGATTCATGCAAGAATCAAGAGTCATCAGAGCTTAAGTGAATATGTTGCAACTCATGATTCTAGGATTTAAATTTTTTTTTCTATCATTTTCATCTGCTAGTGTAATTATGTTTAATTCAAGGTTGTTGTATAAATAAAGGTATTAAAATATTACGAAGAAAAGAGATACCAGGGATATTCTGTCGCAGTCCAAAACCTGATTAACTCTGAGTTTTATTTTATTTCTTTATAGATCAAGTATAGAAAAAAAAAACATTTAGCACATTTGGCATAATATTAAGTAAACCGTTACTGCTTATAATTGATACTGAAAAAAAGAACATAAGCAAAGTAATCTATTTAAAGAAACCAGGGTAAAGTGGGAATATGGATTTGTTCCATGCAAACGATGCATGTTATGGATTTTAAATAACCGCTCTCTTACATAATCATGTTTGTCTCTCTCATTCTCTCAAGGGCAACATCAATACAACATCAACTACAACATCAATACAACACAACTCAGACCCTTCACTTTCCAACAACTGTATTACCTATCGCTTAAATATTCCCAGTCAGCCCACTACAATACAACAGAGAAAACCATCCCTCTAGGGTAAATGCTTCCTTTAAATGTTGAAAGGAGACTCTGAAAGTATTTGGTGCTTATTGTGATACATTATTTACTGCCGCATTTCCCTGAGATCAGACTTCAGTCGGCGTTCGTTACATGAGGTGATGAAGTTAGCTGGCCCCAGGTGTCCCTGCAGCAAGAAGCTTAGGGGTGCTTTCATCGCACAAATCGGGAGCTGACAACTCGACTGCAGTATTAATCCTACAGAGAAATTCCCCAGCCATACGTTGGCTATGTCAGAAAGATGCATCCATCAGCCTATTCCAAGCATATATTGCCAATTTCAAATCCGGTGTGCCGATTCCAGTTTTGACAGATTCTGGTTTTCTTTTAAGGACTAGAATGCACAAAGGAGAGAAACTGGGCAAGAGATGCGTTGAAATAGGGAACTGGACTGAGTTACAAGAAATCTCTATGTTATTTCTAGAGTTTAAGAAATTGCGAGAACTTTCAGTTTTGAAGCATTCTACTGGAAAAAAGTCTGCAACACATTTCTGAAAATGCTAAAAGGCTTACACTGCCACAAGTAGGTGAGACAGAAAAAAATGGCAGCTCTGTCCCGTCAATTTAGCCGTTTCATCTCCAGTCTGGTCTGTTGTGCAGGCGGCACCAAGGTATTGATTCTCCCCCCTTGCCTCCACTTCTTCTGTCAGGATGAAAACATTCCTTGACATATTCCTGCTTCTCCTATGATCCATAATAGCATCAGTTGTCTCATTCACATTCAAGATATGATTGTTTCCACATTGTTTTGCGCTGGAAGTGTGATGTGTTTAGAGTCAAAAAGAAATGGGGAGAGTACACTCCCTTGTTAGACACGTGACTCTTCACACTCCAAACTATTTGTTCTGTTTGGTAGTGATTGATCCAGGCGATTGTTGAGGTCTCCTTCTGTGTATTCCGGAGTTCCTGACAATGCAAATCAGGTTGAATTGTGTTAAATGCACTGGAGAAATAAATAAAAAAAAAAAACATATTTCCTACAGTGCTGCCTGCTTTGTCCAGACGATAGAGGGTTTGTTGAAGCTGGTGCATGACATCATCTTCAACTCTAACTCCTGTAAGGTGCCTGTTTGCTTACTCAGGTGGTTTTAGTCAGCTATGAGAGACGCCGTTCATCGAACCAGCCTGCTAATTTTCAGCAACTCCGAGGACTTCTTCATTTTTCTGCTCACTGACAGCATTTGTCTACTACAGGTCAGAAAACTATTACATAGACATAGACATAGAGAGACTTTATTGTTGTTCGAATGTATCTTTAAAACGTATATATTGAGCAACATTCCATTGCAAGGGTCCAATGTTAATAATAAATAAACAATAACAAAAAGTCTAAATATACATTTGTACAATAAAAATCTGTATGGGATGTCTTATTGTTAGGGTCCTGAGTTGTTTTGAGGTTTGCTTATTATGTGTTCTTTAGTCTCTTTTTTTATTAGATCAGACTTGTTTTTGTTTTACTTTATTAGCTCAGTCCTTTGTGATTCTAGTTTATGTTTATTTCTTGTGTCTTGTTATTCTTTGTTACTCTAGTTTAATCATGTTTCTTAGGTCTAGTTATTCTTAAGTGTTAGATTTATTTTCTTGTGTACTCTCCAGGTGTGGAGTACTCCCTAGTCCTTTTTCTCTTTTTCTCCCTCCCCTCACACCTGCAACTCATTTCTAATCAGCCAACTGCTCCTTGTTCAGTTACCAACTTCCCAAGTGTACTGTACAGACCAAAAGTTTGGACACACCTTCTAATTCAATGGGTTTTCTTTATTTTCATGACTATTTATAAGGCAAGAAATCCCACTTATTAACCTGACAGGGTACACCTATGAAGTGAAAACCATTTCAGGTGACGACCTCTTGAAGCTCATCAAGAAAATGCAGAGTGTGTGCAAAGCAGTAATCACAGCAAAAGGTTGCTACTTTGAAGAAACTAGAATATAAGGAGGTATTTTCAGTTGTTTTACACTTTTTTGTTTAGTGCATATTTCCACATGTGTTATTCATAGTTTTGATGCCTTCAGTGTGAATCTACAATGTCAATAGTCATGAAAATAAAGGAAACTCATTGAATTAAAAGGTGGGTCCAAACGTTTGGTCTGTACTGTACATACAACTCATTCTCAGTTCCTCCCAGTATACTCTGCTATTTTTCCTGTTTGTTTCGTTGTGGTCCCTGCTGGCTTTTTCCTCCTGGATTATTGTTTTTATTTTGCTCTGGCTCCCTGTGTTCCTTGCAAGTTTTTGTTATTGTTCACAATTTTTAATAAACATCCTTTATCTACTAGCTGCCTTTCTGCATCTGGGTCCACTTTAAAAGAACACACCATGACACTTATGGTTTGAGAGATGAAGGTGTTGTGGAATCTGGTTGTTCTGCATTTGAAACAGCTTAACCTTCTGCTTTTTGCAGTCTTTTGACACTTATTGGCTGGGTCAGACTTTATAAAAAGCTTACAGGGGCGGTATCCCAAAGCCCCAAATTTTGGAAAACCCAAAGATTATTTTTGTATTGAATGCATACTTTCCAACCACTGTAAATTAAATAAAATTCACAGATTGACATCAGATGAGTTGTATTATTTTTGGATTTTTATGAACTTGAATAACACTAAAGAGCGTTAACATTTTGAAGTTACATATTTGCAGGAAAAATATGAATTCCATGGCCAAGCTTTCCATTAAACCAAACCTATATAGAGCCTGTTATTTGATGTGTATATAGTTCTTTGTTCTACTAGCTTTAATAAATAGGGGGGGAAATTTAAGATTTTTGTTTTTTGATTTAACCAGATGATCATTAGTCATTACTCATCACTGAAAAATAGGTTGATTCTGGTTTCTCAACAGTTGATTGGTGCATCTGTGCAACATCATGAATTTCTCAATACCACAGTGATATTATGAACAGAACAGATGCTCATTATGTAGGATGATCTACTCGTATTGCACAGATTTTTTCTCCCATTCTGTTTTGATAAAAAATAAAACGCATATACATACTTATATACATAAAAGGCTAAATGCACATCACTTAAAAAGTGAAAGAGAAGTTCACAAAGTAATTGTAAAAGAAATGGTACCATTCTAATATAGCAAAATAAATTATTTTCATACACATTACTACAAACCTTTATTGTTTTATTTACAATTACTTCTACCTATTTTTCATTTTTGACAGATACAGATAGCAAATACACATTTATCCGACGCTACACAGCCTTCTATCTACTACATCCCATTAGAAACTCTGACTGTGCCGCCAGGTACACGGTGTTGTCGGCGTTCTCTTCTAAATAATGACCCGACGTGTGTCCAGAGGCAGCACTATTTGCGCCGAGGAGGAAGCGCTCAGCCTGTAAAGCGGCACTGCGGCATCGCCAGTATCACTGCGCCCCGGTCTCCCTTCTCCGGGATCCTGAAGCTCGGATCTAGGGAGAGGAGGAGGAGGAGGAGGTGCCCTCTGGTTTTCCTTTGCGGGGATTTATTTCGCCAGCTCCAAACCTTCTTGTGCGTTATCTATTTTTTCCCCCCCTCCTCTTCTGACCAAGAGGCCTTCAACTTGTCCGGACGGTCCCTTCCTCACTCGCAAGGGTTTGCATTTCTTGGTTTTGCATGACGTGTCTTGGAGCTCTTAAAGAAAAAAAAAAAAAAAAAAAAAAAAAAGAGGCTTGCTTTTGTTGTGGGTTCTTATAGTGGAAAATGAGGCTTGGAGAGAGAGAGAGAGGGAGCGCGAGCCGGAGCAGGAGGCAGTGCCAGTCCGCTGCTGCTGCCGCCGCTGTGGGCTGGACTGTGTTCCAGAGCCAGAGATCTGTACTGACAGCACAGGCGGACAAAATGGGACTGTGAGCGAAGACGAGGCAAAGAGTCTCCACTGAGGAGGAAAAGCCAGGGAGAGTGCTGGAACACAGTTTGTTTCAAATAAGCAATAGCATGGGAGTTGTGTGTGCAGTGTGCGCGTGTCACCAGATGAGTGTCGGCACGAGGCTTCAGGGTTAAATGCATAGTTTTTTTTAAAAAAAGAAGACGACAAAAAGCAAACGGTGACGTTACAGTAAAGGTGTTTTTACTTTAATGTTTTTAATGTTGTTTTTTTCCCCCTTCAGATTGGCATAACTGCATGAACTGTGTCCTGAAATGATCCCTACATCTATAAATGCTTGCATGGTGGCTTAGTGGATGTGCCTTTGTTTTGGATTTTTGTTTTTCTTTAATGTTAAAACTGAACATTTTCCACTTTGGAGGGTGTAGCAGAGTGTGTGTGCATGTGCTGCAGAATTCCAGATGAGCTCCATTGCATTGTCTCCTTGGACACACTGGCTGTCATGTAAAGTTGGGAATGATGGTTGACTGAGACAAATCAGTTCTGGTTTGTCTGATGATGCAGAAAGACGTGTCTCCTCTTTGTTCCAACCTATTGCTTTGAGGGACTCTTCAGAAAAAGCTCTAAGTTTGTGGGTTAAGTTTTCTTATGCTCCTTTATGTCTGAGTGATGTAATGGGTCAAAATTGTTATTTTTGGATGTGTTAAGTAGCTGGTGGTTTGTTATAGGACAATGGCAGAGTGATTTTATGGGGATTTGTTACTACCCTCTTGGCTAAATTCTTGAGATGGATGCAAAATAGGCCTGCAAGCTGTTGAATGTTGCAGAGTAATCTTATAAAGCATCCAAATGCCTTCAGTGTCAGACAGTGGAGGTATGCACTGGTGAGTGGTGTGGTTCAGTGCAGAATGACATCACTAAAGAGTCATTGCATTTGTCTGGATTTCCTTTCTGTTTGATAGTTTTTTTTTCATTGCTAGATGACAGAAATATAGCAAAAGTGTTCATTCGGTGTGTGCTTTCTATATTTTGTTATGGTTTTTGGTCAACACCAATGCAAATGTGATTTCAAACTGCTGATAAGTTAATGTTTGGGGTGGAGGTGCACAGATCACCAATCTTTAAAAATACCTGACTGGCCGATTTCGATTCTCGTATCGATTTTCCTGTCTGAAAAATCGCTAAATTGCTCATTTTGCAACAGTGGGGTGACTATTGTTTCACAAGTAGATGAGATCGGTGGATATTATTGGTTTCTCATGCAAGTATCATCTGATCTGTTCGCGGATCACCTAAAATTAAGAAAATTTGGGCTAATTTATTGCTGAGGAACTTAAATTTTTGAGGTTTACATTTGATACTAAAATTCTTATTTTTAGAAATTTCTTTGGAAGTTTCAAAGCCTTCATGGCACAATACAGAACACTGATCCAAATAATGAATTAGGCACAAAATTTAACGTTAAATTCTAGTTCTGCATCTAATTTAGTATACTTTTATAGTATGCTATGTTGGTTAATTGATCAACCTGGCCCATCAGATAGTGAGTCTGCAGTCAGGCTTCTTAACAGACATGCGGCTTGCAGCTTTCCAATAGCAATTTTAGCAGCTTTATTTTACTTAGAGTGACTGGTGCTGCTTGTTAATTTTTTCACATCTTCCAGAACGAAATTAATCTTTCGGCCACCAAACGTGTGGAAATCTCACCAGCAATGAGCAGCAACAGGTTCGGGAGGGAGCAGTGCTCGGTTTTTGTGTGGTCCACAGAGCAGGAGAGAGTTCACAGTCACATAATGCTTTATTTAGGGTTTAATTAAAAAGGTTTTTAATCATAGTTATATTTTTAGCAGTTTTGAAGCCATTAGTCTTCCTAAAGAAGACTAATCACTAATGCTCCTCCATAGCATTTCACACCTTTAGAGGAGCATCTAAATCTTTTTTGTTTTCAACAATGTTCCTCATCAGAAATACAAACCTCTTTCACAAAATGCTTAGAGCCTAGATGTAGTATTAGTGTCTTCTTTTGAAAAGATAAAAGGCATTGGTGGGTTAAAGTCAACCTGTGGCTGCTGCGCATCTAAGACTTCAAGTAAGATCCAACTTTGCTAGCTCATTCGATTCAGTTAATCTTAAAAGTAAATCCCAAACAGAAACTAAAAGTTCTAGAAACTCACTAATACATGTCTGTTTTGACAGGTAAATGCTAGAAGATATTCACACACAATTACCATATTTATTCCTGTTTTTAAAATGCATATTTGGAGATGTCTTACACATTTTATGAGTACCACTCCACAGGAAAAAAGACCCAAACTCATGTAGCATTTTTCTAGTCCTACTGACCTCACAAAACACTTATGTTCTATGACACTCATCCACCAAGCCAATCTTTCAAACCTTCATACACCGAATTGTTGCCTTTAAATGTCATGCCTTTCAAGAAAACATGTACACGTGGTGCGGAACGCTAGAATCAAACCCCCAACCTTCTGACTGCCATACAGCTACTCTCCTGACTCTACCGAGTACCGCTCCACGCTTCCTTTTGTTCTGCCGGCTTGGTCTTTGAAAGCTTGTGTGTGTGTGTGCAGGATATCGATGGGCTGATTAGTGATTTATGAATGACCAGAGGCAGCTTCCATCTCATCTTTGTGTGTAGATAAGCGGAGTGTTCTGTGAATGAGGCAACAGTTTAGCATCCAGTTTGGTAAAGGTTGCGGACAGTTACAATCTCTATTCCGAGCTCAAAGACCCGGTTGTGTAAGAACCCAGAGTTTACTCACCAGATGTGATTCTAGCTGTCCTCATAAAACATTCATACTGCGTTGTGCACAGTAGCATGCAGCATCCTCTACAACAATAATTGTTGACCTTTGCAGAGTGAACATGTGCAAATGCATGCTCTCTCTCTCACTTTTTCTGTCTTGATTTTTGCAGGTGTGTGGTTGCCGTCCCTAGGCCAGAGATGTCAGTCGGGGAAGGAAAATGTGGCAGCACCTGTTCACCTTACTCTGGAGGGATACGTTCACTGAACAGACATTTGCTTTAACTTGAAGAGGCCCTCCTTTGATGGAATTGGGAGCTTGGTGATGGCATGATGGATTTGATGGACTGCCTTTGGGAATCTTCAAGTGGAACCCAGCTTGATTGAGTGACTTAATGCAGTTTGGAATTTCCTCTAAAAGTCTTTATCTCTTGGATATTACCCATTTGCATTGGATCTAACCGACTGACAACACCTTCTGGGATATTGTGGAAGTTCTCCTCCAGAGGCTTTTCACTCAAGGGTTTGAGTCTTTCTAGAGCGGTGGGTTTTTACTTGGATGTTCGCCATGAAAGACGTGGACGGACCTCGATCTAGCAACCAGCAGAAAAAGAGGAAGTCAAGATCGGAGAGGGATCGGGAGAGGAGATCGAACGGGATAAGGAGCAACCACGTCAAAGGCTCGGTGTTTCGCCTCTCCTCCGACTCCGAGCGGGAGGCGGAACGGGAGCCTTCCTCATCCCGGCCTCGACCTCCGCGGAGGAAGCGAAAGGAGTCTACTTCGGCTGAGGAGGACATCATTGATGGCTTCTCCATCACAGGCTTTGTCACCCTGGAGGCTCTAGAGGTGAGTCACTGACTTTTTAAAATTTGTTTTATCTTTGCCTTTAAATTGAACCTAGGACCCTTTAATTTTCAAGATAAGGTTTGCCTGTGTACTTGGAAGTCCCAGCGTGTTGGCTTCTCTCTGCATATTTGGCTGCTCTGTGAGCTGGTGTTGAGCAGATGTTGCTTTAAATGCACTGCTGTAGCCAGAGATTACTATCTGTGTCACAAAAAAGGGCTGCTATTGTTGCTGAATGTACTGCTCTGGGTATGCTTTCACAACTTCTCCAGCTGATAAGGAGCTGTGCAGCTATGGCAGCAGTGAGTCTTTGTGCACTTCGAAGAGAAAAAGCAATTTGATCCACACTACGACAATTTATTCTGAGAGGGAGTGATTTATTGTATGCTGGCTATCCATTTTCCTCGATATCCAAACGCAGCCAAGGCTGTGTTCCAGAGGTCTGAATTATGACTTGTAAAGCACAACTGTTACATTTTTCTATTATAAATATGTGATGGCCAAGGGAGCAATGTTTTATTAAGACACCGGGACTCCAAAAGCCACTAGAGCATCTCGAGTATTTCTTTGGGTGTGGAATCTGAAAATTGTACAAGCTATTTTCAAATATATCGGTTGTTTTGGTGATAAACTATGATGCCATCTTATACTGTATGTCAGATTGGTTAATCTGCTCACTGCACAGGTAAATTGTATCTGGGGACTGTAGAAGAGGGCTAGTATTTTTAGCCCTCTATGTGTGCCAGTTTTTGCTGTGATAGTACCAATAAGACTTTTCTTGGACGATACGATGTTTTTGAAAATTACGACTGATTCTGATTTTTTTGATAAAAAAAAAATCAAAGATTATCCTAATTTAGCTATTTTAGCTATTTCTAGATTAATTATGTAATTATGCTGATTTTTATGGGGACATGTTTACTAGAAGACACTTGGGGTGCATTCACACCAGTCCTGTTTAGTCCGCTTTAATCATACTCTAGTTTGTTTGACTAGAAAGTCTGGTTTGTTTGTGGAGGTGTGAATGTGTAATCAAACTCTGATGTAGACCAAAAGAATTATCTCAGGTCTGCCTGCAGACTTTAGGCCTTGACTCGGTTGATGTGAACTCTGGTGCGGTTTGAATGCATATGTCAATACTAAAAGGATCGGAGATCACTTCAAAAGCAGGAAGTGGACCATAGCACAGGGCATTCTGGGTAACTACAACTAAAACAAATGCGCATCTCTTGGGCTAGTGCTTGTCCTCCGCTCATATTCAGCTGAGCATTGAAGAGTGTTTGCTTGGCTCATTTGCTAACGACAAAAAGCAATCCTGCTAAAATCTGACTGCACTCCATTTTTGTTTATGTTTTATGAAGAAGGAAGTTGCTCTTAGTTTCTTGATGAGAGGTTTTCTTATCATTTTCTTCAGTGGTTCTTGGTGCAGCGCCACCAGAGGCGAGATGCTAGACAGGTTGCTCAAGGGCAGTGGTCCCCAAACTACGGCCCGCGGGCCAGATGCGGCCTGCCTCCACATTTGGTCCGGCCCCCTGAACAATACCAGAGTATTTTCATATATGTGCATTTTTCTTTGATAAGTTGGACTTTTGCAATAAAATAAATGTTCCTTAGTAATGAACTTTATTTATTATTAACTACTAGTTAGTAACTATTTTATACATGCGTATAATTGACCCTAACCCTTTTTTTATGTGGAGAACCCAGTGTTATTTGGTTATTATTTATTTCATAAATAGTGTTATTTCCTGACTTTTGTTCTCTGAAGAATCCAGAAAAGGTTATTTGATTGTGCTTTCTGAAAAACAATACATTTTTATGTTTAGCACTCTTACAATCGTCACACTTTTTCTGTTACAAACTGACCCCGGCCCCCCATCAGAGAAGGGACAAGTTATGTGGCCCTCACAGGAGAAAGTTTGGGGACCCCTGCTCAAGGGGTTTGGTTCTTTTACTAAAGTAAGCACAAAATGAAAGCAAATAAGCTGGGAAGCCTTTAAGTTGTGTACAATAAGTGATTTCTTTCTGTTCCAGTAGTGTTGGAACCTAATTACTTCTTTCAAAATTTAGATGAACAGACGTTGAACCAGACATCTTCAGTCTGCAGGTCAGACTAGCATGAGCTACTTGAGTTTGTGAAGTACGGTCTTAGTTTAGCAAGTGACTTGTTAAAGAAACAAAAAGACAAAACCAATGGTTACTTGGTAACATGTTCAGTGATGCTGAAACTAAGCAGACATAAAGGGGAGATGGTTGGTGAACTTGTTCATGTCTGTAGTTATGTTCCATATTTTGTTAAAGGGAAATTTGGTTGCAAAAAGAAGCCAATTGAACTGCACCGGTGTGTCTGTGATTATGTGTTGGAGGCTGAGAGCTCTCATTAGGTTGTATTAAATTCAGAGTAACATAATGTGTAACTGGATGTTGTCCCAGAAACCTTGACATCTTGCCCTAATCTTATGCTTGAAGGGGCAGCAGGTGGTCGTACCCCGTCTACTGATTTGTTCTTCAGCGGAAAAGGTTTCTTTAGTCTATTTATAGATACTGTCTGAGTTTTTTATGGTTTCACCATTCTAAGTAGTATATTATGATTGTGCCTCAGATTTTTTTTTATTCATACATAGCACAGGGACTATATAGCTTTTGTTGCTTGTGTTACATAAGCAGACAGACCATAAGCACTTGTGACTACAATATGAGGTAGTCACCCTGGTTGTCTGTTATTGTCATACTCACCACCTGCTTCAGCTTGAATCTCTCTCTGCTGCAGAAAATGGAGCAGAGAGGAACAGCAATGGTGTCATCGTAACCCGGCTCAGAGGTCCATAATAAACTGGGAAAGAGACTTTAAAAACACATTTAACCAAGTTAAGGTTAAAACAAAAGTTTCTAATATGAAGTGTAAAATTAGTGCTGTGTGGTGTAATTGAGTGGAGTGATCTTCAAGTGTGCATCTGCAAAATAAAGATGGATCTGGCCAGGAGTGACTGAGGAAGAACTGGTTAAAGCCACAATTGTTGAGAATGGGCTTTAGTAAAGAGGTCTGCTAGGAGTTGGCAGCTTCTGAAAAAAGAAGCTCACATCCTGGACCAATATCACATCAGATGATTTGACTGGTCCAATGTCTCATTAGACTGCAAATGAGAAAAAAATAAATTCCTCCCACAAGAACCCCCCCCAATTTGAGATTGCTTAAATTTTAATAGAGTATCACGATGAAATTTATCATGATAAATTTCTTATCATGACAAGAATTTTGATTTATTGTTGTCACAATAAATTCCATAATATGATTATATGCAGTTACTGTGAGCAATTTAGTGATACAAATCACACTTATTTATGTGAAAATAACTAATGGTTTTTAATTATCACTTTCATCGTTATCACCATAGTACCACAAAGTATCAGGATAAAACTTTACGTTCATGTCATCCACCCACTATAGAGAGTAGAAAACAAAACTTCTTGTGGATAATGTCTTCAGCTGGAATCAGCCTCTTCTAATTCCCACTGTGCTCATTTATTCTGAGTTTATCACTTCATCCCACATTCATCCCTTAAAGATGAGTAATAATAAATGAACTATGGATTATTTGAAAAGCCCTACACTAGGGAAAAACAATCTTTCCCTCAGAAATACTCTACGATGTATTCACAACCATCTAAACAACCTGCTTTTTGATCATGACTCTAAAGGATCAGTGAAACACTGCATTTTTGAAGATCACAAGAATATAATTTGTGGAAAAAGATTATTTTAGCTCAACATAAAGTAATGATCAAGGCCACTTAAATAAATCCTTTGTAGAAGTAACTAAAATATTAAAGAAAAGTCAGAATCGAGTTTTCATACACAAAATAAAGAAATGGATTACAGAAAAATGTGGACTATGGGTTAATGGACAATTTAATCTTTCAACTGAGATCAAAAACAGGGCACAGTGACGGGTGTCTTTTTGTAATTCTTTTGCAGAAACATTTTCATCAAGAAAACACCTTAGCAGCAGCTTATTTGAGCATTTGTAGCTCCCTGGTGTGTGTGTGTGTTCAGCTGAGAGAGATTTCCATTCCTCTGTATTAATGCATATTGAGGTACATTTGCCTATTAAAATTTGTCAGTTATAAGTGTTTTTAGAGACGGGCTCAAATATCTGCATTTTAGCTATCTACTCTAAACTGTTTGAATCATATTTACTTTGTAAAACACAGAATACTGATTGAATTTGAAGCAAAAGAAAAGAGAAATTTGGGGAAAAAAAGATTTCATATCTGAATACTGGATACTATGACAAAATATCAATGAAATGGATCATTAAAAATTGTGTCTGAAGGAAGAGAAATGTTTTCTTTTATAAGGCTGTGAAAATCCTCCACTTGTATTTTTCTGTTCATGACATTTTTGTTTTCCTTCCTCTGACACACAGCCAGGATTTGGTGTATTCTATTTACCTTCCAGCTTCGATTTAATGTCTGCTGCCCCAAACAATTATTAGCTCTGAAATCCAGTTTCACACCAATCTGTCTCACGGACGCACACAGACGGCGGAATTATGAGGGATTCCACCTGAAATAAGGTGGAGATTACTGGGGTTATGTTGAGTGTGTGTGCGTGGGGAGGATTTTGATGACTCAAAATGTGAAATTAATTGATAACTTGCTATACCGGATTGGCTCTTCACACTGAGAGTTAAAAGGGACAAGACACCAGTTAGAGATCCACCAATCAACTATGGAGAGACCAAGCGATCAATTTTTTCATTGATTTCCTGTGACTCGGGATCATTAGGGGTGTAACGATACATAAAACTTTCAAGACAAGACGAAAAGTCATATGGAGTTCACGATAACAAGACGGGACAAGATTGTAATAATTCTTGTAGAGAAAAATTAAAAGATAAAATTTATGTTGCTAAAAATGTCTTTGCATTTTTATAAGTTTTGCCACAAGCTCAACAACCTGATGTCTTTGTATTTCTGATTTCTTGATATTCTTCAGGCCATAGGACAGTTCGTACAACATTCCCCAGTTGAAACTGAAAGCGAACGCTGTGATTGTGATGTAGTTGAACGTACCCTGTTCAATATACGTAGTTATAGTGATGCTATCAACTTCCATTATTGTCTGAACAACAAATAATTTAAGAGTAGTTGGGGTAGCTTTTTTACAACTTCACCAGGAAAATTGTAACCTCGTGCTTTCTCGCAAACTAATATTCGCGAGATAGCGGTCGCCTCCATGAGAAATATCGCGTTGTCTCTTGTACGACAAGCTCTTGCTACAATCCGCATGATCTGTACTTCAAATGTTGAAAAATTTGATTTTGTTTTTCTGCTTTTCATTAAATGCATCAAAACGAAGAAGTCCTAACATTGTGGATGTACTATGATGCATTTTTGAGTTTAGCAAAAACATAAAGGTCAGTGACAACTGCTTTGATGGATTGATGGAGATAAATCTGTTATCCCTGGATTTTCTGTTAGATTATAAACTAAGACCTTGACTAAAGAAGATGGCAGATTCTTTTGTCTGCATTCCTAAAAGAAAAAAAATGGAATCAATCGAAGTCAGAATCCTCATGTCAGACCTGAAAGTAGACCGGAAATCACTATCGAGTAATAAAGAGCGTTGCTCTCACACAGCTCTGTACGGACGATTGGTTTCCATTTAATAATGTGGCATTTTCTGCTCTGTGCTGTTCAGGGGATGATTCTGTCAGCATGCCAGCTTTTTCGAAACAATTGATATGTCTGGCGCAGCCCCAGAAGTCTGCTGGGTGGAGGTTCTAAAGACAGGTAGTGAGAAACACACCGATTAATATTGCACAGCAAGAAACAAGCTAATGGTAAATCAAATGCATTGGCAGAATAGAAAAAAAAAACTGGACAATTTGTTAAGCTTTGTTTCACAAATCAAAGCAGGTTGGACAAGAACTTGCTCATGGAGCTGGTTTTATAGGACAGTTCCTGTTGGACCATGCTGCCGTCACAGATATTTGTGTCCGCTTAATGGATCCACTCTTTCAGCCTTTTTATTTTTCCATCTACTAGAGATTTGTGTGTTCAGAAAAGACGTATAATTTGTTTGTGCATGTTCCTTTTTAATTCCAGTAATGGGTTTGCTATAAATTTTATATGACCTCAAAGAAACAAACGTATTGCTGTGCTTCCTGGCCGTAAAAACGTCATAACTCCTTGATGAAGCAGATCGACTTGTTCTGGTGCTGTTCCCTCTCGGTGTGCAGTAGTTTAACAGGCTCAGGATGTCTTTTATTGGGAAATGAGCTGACTCTGGGGTTCTTTATAAACTCTGTACATTCAGCATTCTGTTTGTGGATTGGATCTCTTTAGCTGATAGTGTACCACAGTGTTATTCGGCTGATTGAGAACTTTGTTGGCTCAAATGCGGGGGATATATGTATTCCACGTGATGGAGCTTTGTCCTATATAAGCAGATGAAACACAAGACAAAGAAATGTCCTGTTGCTTTATGGCTCTGCTTAAATAAATTGACTTTAAGTAGAACAGACGCAAACAAACACTAAGTTTTAAAAGGGGAAATTATTTCAAGCGCCACTTTGTTGCCTAATTAGCATGGTCTGGTTTTGTAATTAGTGAACATGTTGTCCCATTTTTCTCAGCACTGCTTGCTCATCAGGCGTTTTATGTGACCTTGTGTAGTTTTAATATACAGTAGCTAAAAAAAACTTTCCCTACATGCTCCCCTTTGTTAAAATTTGTATCCTAGTCTTTACATTTAAGTGAGAGACTTGGTAATAAAGCTGATGCTAGAAAAAAATATCCAGATTCTCTTTAAAATGTGATCTTAACTCACACGTTGCACAAAATAAACTCATTACGTTCTGGATGCCAGATCCTAGTTCTGGATCTTCTTGATGTTTTTATCACAAAATGGAATCAGAACATTGAATTTACTGGTTAGGTGTGGTCACGAGCTGCATTTCCATTGCAAATGTGCATGAAGTTTGTCAAGACACAATTTTGCAATTGCTGTTTCCATTTCAAAAATAAACAAATCTTGAATGGCTAAAAAAAAAACACTTTATCCAAATGCCGAAATGTTCTATTGAATCACAAGACTCTTTTTTTTTTTTTTTTTTTTTTTTCATAGGTGGCCAACTTTCTCACAAAACAGGTGGTGAGAAGTTTAACAATATAAAAGTAAGACTAAATATTAACTTCTGCACTAGCATCAAAATGGTTTACAGCATGAACTACAGCATATTGTAATATATTTAGCTTATGTAAACTAACAAAATGGGCAGTTTTAATCATTTTTAGAGGGAGTCTTATGAATCTGCAGATGTTCACTATTCAAAGATGGCTGCAGACCCTAACCTCCACAGACTACTGTACCTTATTGCTATTGAAATTTGCCGACATAAAGACCTGGTTTGGTCAAGATCTCTTTCTCCATCCCTGTAGAAGAATAAAACTGTAATGTTCTAAAAAACACAGAATAAAATGAAAAGGGGGAGTCCTCTCTACTTTATTTTGATGCTGCTTTTAAAGTTTTTGGTGGTGTAAAATATAGTTCTGCACTTCAGTTCCGCACAGAAATGTTGCACAGGATCGTTTTCGATTGGTACCCATACATAGTGACATTTTCAATACAAATGCATGTGCTTTACAGCCCTTCTGTGCAAATTTGGATATTTTAACCTCTGTTAAGAAATTTATTCTAGTATGATTGCCAATAGCAGTCATTGAGTCCAGGGCATTTTATTTCATATTTAATCTCTGAGTTTCTTTTGGCAGGTTTTTGTACAATAAATATTTGATGAATATGAATATTTGTCGAGGCTGAATCTGAAGTAGATCCAAGGCTGGTGTCGAACTCAGATTTTTCTTGATTAATTTCTCCCATTGTTAAACATTTTGAGAAATATTTTTCCTTCTTTTTTTTTTTTTTTACTCCATTGCTTAACTGCACATCTCGTAATGATACAGTTTCTCCGCCATGATCCTCGTAGACTTGTGGCAACACATCACACTTTGAGTCACCATCTGCTTCTAGTCATATAATCAATGTTGGTGATACACATTAATCACTGTTGCATAGGTTTGCGGAACTACTTCACTTTGAATATACATCCCTAAGGAACATTGAAAGTAAAGCTGCTTTTTTCCATGTGGTTCTTCATGGAGATGCACTGATCAGACATTTCAGGTTCTGGGTTCAAATCCCAGTTTGGGGTCTTTATGCACGGAGTTTACTGCCTTTCATCAAATAACCGTTGGAAATGGACAAACTCCCCACTCCTGTGATACTGCAGTTACAGACAATGGAGACATGGATTTTCTGTAAGAGCTACAAATAACAGAACTCTTCTTTGCTGCCCTCTGGATAAATTTAATATTTAACCGTCTCAACAATAAAATGTTACAACAGTGATTTCTTAAATAAAAAAACTGCCTACTGTACAGAGCTGTCTGACAACAGAACTGAAAAAATTATATGAAATAAAATTCTCCAGGTCATTGGGCGGAGGGGTCCAAAAATGAAACCCAACGGACAAGAAGTGAAATATTTCTCCTTTTTCTGTTTTATAAGACACATTACAGTTTACTATATTTTTTAAACATCTGAAAACAAAATCTGTGCCATATGATGATATCTCTTGACTTCCGTCAACAGCTTCAAAATTGGACACATTTGGGAGGAAAAAAGCTTTAATTTGCCGCTAAGTGTGAGACTGCTGAACTATTTATTATAACTATACAGGAGCCATAAGGAACCTTTCTGTGATGGATCATTAACTTTATGGTAATAATTTATATCAGAACCAGAGGCAGCATTGCACACAGTGTGGGTTATAGTGCGAGGGAGAAGGAGAGGAATTGGTGATAAACAGCAACACTGTGTAACTCACACAGTGTTGCTGTCAGCAGAACCTGGCAGTTCTAATGCACGGTGCAGCTGCTGATCGGAAATGTATCAGACTTGTAGCTTCCGACCATCCAGTCACCGATCGGGGCCGGTAAAGCATTAAAAGAGTATGCTTCTGATCACCATATAGCATAACCACAGACAACTATCAGCCTCCTGACACCGAGGCTTTCAGCTGGAGCTTGCCAGTATCCACCAATCCTGCTCAGCACCTCTTCCCCTGAGCAATCCTACAGCTGGAAGGAATGTAGTTGCAGTCCGAGTTGTGTTCAGTGTTTGGAAGTACTAAATTCTTCCTTAACTACTTGAAAGTTAAATAATGTGTTCTGAACACACCGGGGTGCACGTGTGTACCAGAGAATGTTTTTATGTACATCATTTGAGTGTGACATCTTGTATTGCTGATAAAGGGGATGCCTAATTTAAATGGCACTCTTATAGAAGTAGGAATGAGAATTTTGATTGTTTGAGCATGTGTAGAGCTTCAAAGTAATAGAAGTGTGGAATAACTTAGTGTGTTTGCTGAAGGATTTTGTGATTATTTATATTTATAATATATTATAATATATAATTTATATTATATAATATATTATTTATATTCCATATTCAAACAAGAATATGCAAATTATTCTTGTTTGACGTGATAGGCCAATTTGAATTGACAAGGCAGAATCTGAAGGTTTATATGATGGGGTAATGGATGAGTTGCCATTTTGGAAGCTGCTGCTTTGTGTGAAGACTTGAGGAAAATAAATGTATAGTTGTTGGTCCAGTCTAGTTAAAGTGGCCGCTCATCTTTTCCACAAGACACCTCTCTATCCATCCATCGATTATCCAACACTTTGTTCCTTGTGGAGTCACGATGGGTGCTGGTGCCTATCTCCAGCATTTATGTAACAACTAGTCAGGTCTTATTCTATCTAATTGGTATCCCTCAACTTCATGTACCAGAGCTCCTTCTTCTCTCCCCATTGAGGTGACATTTCATACCCCAAAACCAACAAAGCCTCTGGGATTAGAAAGCTTCTCAGCCTTCTGTTCAGGTCGAGGTGGTGGATCCACAAAGGGGACAATTAATAGACGTTATTTTAAGCTGAATTTGATTTAAGTATTGTTGATATAAACAATCTAGTATGACTTTCTTTGCTTTAGAGCTCGAGCATGCTCCGTTTTTTTAGACTTGATTCTGTTGGTTGTGTCTTTCATTAAGTGTGTTTTGTAAATGGGAGGTTTGCACAGCGAATCAAAAGGTGCTCTTATGTAAATGCCAGCAGGATCTTTGTTGATTTAGCACTTCTCATGGTGTGTGTTATGTGAAGGACACACACACACACATTTTCCCTTGCTTGAATTACCACACTCTCTCTAGCAAAGCCGGGTCTTACGATGGATTTAGTTGTGCCAGTTAATAGCAAGGTATCAGCCGTAGAGTAGAGGCAGTGTGAGCAAGCAACCCACAGGTTATCCATATGGGTCTTATCACTCAGCAAGCAGACCCAATGATAAGCTATTATGTTTTTCCACAATAGTCTGCTCTGTTTTCTCTTGTTTGTCTAGTTACCCCGCAGCACATGCTTGAACAACCCAAGGCTCCCAATTAAATAGACTGACTGTGTTAGTGATGTTTAAGAATTTGCTGGTATATCCACTGGATTTTGAAGCTTGCTAGTAGTTGAGTACTTGGAGTGTTTCTCTGTATGGCTGTTCTCTGACATTTTTTCCACACAAAAAAATAAATCGTTTGTCATTTTTACAGTTAAGGCTAGAATCGTCTTGTGTACATTATCCACACAGCAAGGTGATTGTTAGCAACAAGAGAAAATGAAAAACGTGATATTGTTTTTTTTTTCTCTCTCTGTCTCTCCCTGTCTGCATTTGCTTAGATGTGCAACGTTACCAAACGACTTCATTCTGAGAGGAAATGACTCCTGCTTCACTCGCAGGCACATGTGCTAATATATTTAAACAAAAGTGTTGCTAAAACCCACAGTGGAGAGGTCAGAATAGAGTATTTAATTCAAAGTAATTTGTTTTCTGCTGTAAATCTCTGACCAAAGATGTAACAACCAGCTCTCTGTGTTGCAGTTTTCTGCTGTATTGAAATGTTTGCATGTTTACAGTCGACCTGCAAAGCAGAAATATGACGGTAGAAAATGTCATATTTTATATTAGTTGTTTGTACAGATACTTTGACTACAGCTCATAACTGATAGCTCTGAATGTTATTGTAAGCTTAGTCAAAGTGAAAATTTCTGTTCCTTCACAACAACCAACTGACTTAGATTAAATATATGATAGTACTGGACTGCTAAAATGAATGAAACAGTACCGAATTGGTGGAATCTGTTCACCTTTTCCTATATCTGCTAGTCCAGGCGCTTCTTTAAAAGTTACCACTTGAATTAGCCACCAACCATTCAGTTATGCTAAAAATGGCCTATTTCAAGCGTTTTTTGCTTCTGTAACAACTTCCACACCAAAGTGTGTTATTGTTTGCTTGGGCGTGCTTTGTTCACAGATCAGGCAAAAAAGATTATTTTTGGAGTATGACTGGCTGATCATCAGCCAGAGCCTATCAAACATACTAAACTCCAATGGTTAGCCAAATAGTTGAACTATTTTCCTCTATTTCATTGATACATTTAAAAAACAAACACACACACATGAGCACAATGCAGTGTGTCTACACTACAGTGTTCGCAGTCACTAATCGCATTTCTTTTGTCTTTTAGACAGGATAGTCTACCATGGATGCCCAGCTTTCAGGCCCTCACCGCTGGATAAATGGGCCTGTAAATGCAGCTCTGAGAAAAGAGAGCTTTCTGTTGATATTGCTGGCTCCTGCAGCTGTTTGTCAACTGCTCTTCGGTGTCTGCAGGGCTATCATCATCGCGATTCCCCCTCAGGGACCCGAGCTTCAGTCTGGCCCTTGAGTCTGTGTATTTTTAAGATGGTCGATCCCCATCTCTTTTCCTCCTCTGAGTGGCCTTTCCCCCAGTAGGACTCCTGTGAAATGAAGCATTGATTGCCCCTGTGCAGACAGAGCATAATACATAATGATATTGCCCTGCTTCCCACCTTTCTCTTTTAAAGGTTAGAGAAACCATCATGGCCAATTTAGCTGGCATTAGACACTTAGATTGCCTCAGAAAATAACAGTTTTCCTCATATATATATATATATATATATATATATATATATATATATATATATTCTTTGCTCTGGTAGTAAAGTTTAAAGATGATCAAACGATAGTTTTTTTTCCTGAGGGCAACCAAATGGAGGAAAATGTAGTGTTTGTTGTGTTGTTGCTTAGAAATGCTGCAAAGAGCGCTAGTTTCTAACTGAAGCTGTTTATGTTAAGCATCTGAATCAAAATATTTTCAGAAATGTGTTGTAATGGTGTCTTAGAAAGACTTAAAGATGTATCATTATCACCTTAAACACTAACTTATTATACTCCAATTTCTTTTGGTTTCATGTTTGCCCATGCTAATCGTGTTTGCTCCTGCTAAAGGTACTAGCTCTAGCTAATATAGTAAACAGTAGTTTACAGGTCTATCAGATCTGTTTCAACAGATATCTCGTGTGTAATGGCACATGAAAACTTTAAGGCAGCTTTCCTCAGTCAACATGTGTTTTTGGCTGCCCTCATTATCCTTTATAATGATGACTATATAAGTGTTTTGCTTATAGACTCAACTCCACTGTTATCCTGCCACTTTATCAGTCTTACATGTGAAAAATACTGACCTCCGTAAGTAAAAACAAATCAGATCCATTGCTGATTGGGAATCTCCTGCTTCTGCTTCTAAATTATTGAATCTCCGTGGTAACCTCAGGCAATCATTGATATCTATTCAACCTGTTCCCCATCATCATTGCATCATCTGCTGTAGTGCACCACATGAAGTGTGCTGATTAAAATGAATTTGAAAATAGTGACTTTGTCCTGGAGCACCAGCAGTCATTATCTGGTCAAGTGGATGGTTTTTAAGTGAGGGATTTTTTGCTAAGAGTCGGCTGCCATCCAGCAAGATAATAATCTTTATTATTGTTTTTGCATTAAATACTTATCGCAGTTCTATTTGCTGTCCCATTCATTAGGAACGAACTGTGTGTTTAAGTGCAGTGGTGCCTGCTAGCCGTCAGCTGGCCTATAAAAATCTTACTTCTACTGATCTGTCAAATCAGCAGGTGAGGGTGAAACTATAGACTGGAGTATTATGTTTTTAATGTCTTTGTCAGCCTGTTACTTTATTATTTTTATTATTACATTTAATATAACTTCAAATAATTGTGTAATTTTTGCTCAGGTTGACTTAAAAATTAGCTACTTTTGTTACAGGTTAATCTTCTAAGCTACAGAAAAGTAATTGTTGAGGATACACAATTTGGACCAATGTTGACGTCCAATAGTCATACTGCTATTATCACAGTTTACCGATATTTTATTTTATAAATTTTTTATTTGTTTAATCGATTAATTTTCACAATAATCAATAGATTACTTGATTACTAAAATTATAATTTACGATAATATCTTCTTAAAATATAATTTTCTGCTATAGAACGGTCCACACCACACATGCTTCAACAGTCTAAATATCATTTGGATTTAAGTTGGTTCGAACGCAAAGACAAGCTTCAGGAATTATCCTCTAATTTTTGAAATACAGGGTACCATTAAATTCAATTTTTAATAATCTCTCTTCAGGGCAGCTATCACACTTAGAAAGACTGTGATGCAGGAACTAACTACAAACCTGTAGAGATGGATTTTGTTAAGCAAAAAAGGAAGAAAAAAAAACTAATGAGGTGATTTGATCAAAGAGGAACAGCTCAGGGGACTGGGTTTTGTTTCTGCCAGAGAGCGGAGGAGTGTTGGTGAGTGATCCAAAACGTTTATGATAATTATCGTGCAAAGAATTTAGGACGGTGTTGGAGAGGAATTGCAGATTGCCAGGCAGCTACAGATCAAAGTAGTGGAGGCAGAGGAATAGTGACGTATGCGACTGCCAAATGACTGGCTGGTGACTGGGATGGAGCAAACAAACCAGTAGATGATGGCTTAAAGGAAATCCAGGTGAGTGGTTGACTTGGAGGGGTAGGTGGGGAGACCTGGTCTTCATGTGGTCCTGATCATAACCTTAGAAAAATGTACTATAAAACATTACTTGATTGAAATGTCTTTATTTTCCCTTTTACTTTGCATTATGAGTTGGTTGTTTGAACACCTACCAAACCTCATAAACAGCAACCGAAACTGAAAAACTATTATCTCCTGATAATCAGGTAGTGTCTCGACTTGCTAATTTTGGCATAAATTACTAATTTTGTTTATAACTGCCTTCAGTGCTTATTAATCGCTATTCGTAGCCAATGCATATGCAACATTGTGTATGTTAACATTTGTCTAATCCTCTTTTTCATCTCTTTATCTACACAATAATGCATTTGGCTTGTCAAGACGTACATTTCCAGAGTGTTAAGAACAATCTCTGCCAAAGTTCTGATACACAACAATCAGTGTCGATCATTGTTCTGTCTGCCTCCGACCTGTAAGAGTTAATATTATGACTGAAATCAGTCCAGCAAAGCACTTAGTAGGGTTCTCTTCTCTACAGTGTCTTGAACTGAACCTTGTTCTTCTTTGCTGTGACAGGCATTGAAGGACGTTTTTCCCTTTCAATAGAAAAGGAGGAAATAGCAGGGTACAGCACGTTGATACAAATCAAATTCTTGTCTGGGTGATTGAAGCCAAACAAGAAGTCTTTCCGTGAACGTGTTCAGACTTTGTCAGTCTTCGTTGTTATGTTTTGGTTGAGAATACTTTTTTATTATTTTCTTAACCCTCCCTTTCTTTTAGAAAATGCAGCAAATTTATGACAAAAAACGAAAAGGTGGTTTATTTTCAGTCCAGTTGAAGTTTCTTATTGGGGTCAAGCTATAAAATGCCGTCAAGCCTGACTGTCAAGTGAAGTAACAGTTACAGATTAGATGAGACTGATTTATGTTCAGATAATAGCATCACCTGTACATGTCTGCTAATGAGACGTTCTTGTAAAACACAGCTTAATGCAACTAGACTTGAAAGGATGCGTCATTTACTAGTTTATCTGAGCGCCCAGAGCAAAAACACAGACGGGGCTTCTAAACTGCAGACCTTGTATCTGATCTGTAAGCTTAACAATTATTATAAAATGTGTTCTAGAAGGATTTGTGCTACCTTTACCATCTTCTTTGTCCTAAACTTAATCCTTTCATCTGGCTGTCAGACGAGGGTTTGTACGTTTGCATGCTGATGAGACCTGGGAGGGATGGAGACCGAGGGCGTTTGTAAGAGGAATTACAACTGGGTGCAAGTATTCGTAGATTAAAAACCCCACCGAGCAATTAGCTCAGCGCTGAGCAACGATGTTAGACAATCTTCATTAGCTGTCAAGAAATGAATAAGAACCAAATTGACTGTCAATTATAGACCAAAAAACGGCACAGAAATTATCTGTAAGCCATTACTCCCAATTTATCAAACGGGAAATGTGCAGGCAGATGGTAATGATGTGGTACGAGTGCAGAAGTGTCATAATGTTGAAAGAAAAAGTGAGCTGTAATTCAATGAGGGGAACTGCAGGCAGCATTTTCCCCTGAGACAGATGATTAAGATGATGTTAATGCTGTTGTCAGGACACATGAGGGTGCGCAGCAGTGCATGTATGAGCCACCGGGCGACAACAAAGCTGGGAGAAGTTCTTTTAAACATTTCTGGACTGGTTGTGCAACAGTGTTACGTTTGTGGAAGTGAAGGTGAATAAATGAAAAAAATCAGCTGATCCTGATAGTTTTGGATCAATCTTTTCTAAAGCTGAATGCCGATTTACTGGCTGATCCTCTAACTTTCATTCTTAATCTTAATCTAAGCTTCAACTCGAACAAAGTTGCTAAATTTGCGTTTTTCTTTCCATGGCTAAAAGGTTCTGAACCCTCAATTGTGAATAATGACAGGCCGATCTCAAAATTCTGTATTCGGGCAAGTGTATTTGAAGAAGTGGCCTGTGATCAACAGAATGAATTTGAAGAATCAAACATTATTTAAAACCCTCTTCAGTCAGGCTTTACGTTTTTGCGTTGCTCTGTTTATTGACTTATCGAAGGTATGTGATAATTTGCTAGAGATCCTTCTTCATATCGCCAAACAAGCTTCCTGTTGATTTGCAGATTATGTGGCAAGTAGGACACGATTCGGAGTTAGTGCCACATTTCTCGAGATCACAAATGGTGTAGTTCAAGGCTCAGTCTTGGGACCCATTTTACTCACAGTCAATATTTCTGATATGTGTGCTGACTTGTCAAATGCCTCCTATAACTTTCATGGAGATAAATGTGTAATTTACTGTTGTTCGCATGAAGCTGCTCAAGCGTTTAAATTTCCCCAGGCCGCTTTTGATGCGGTGTAGATTACAACCAGAAAAACTGGTTGTATGTACTGAAAAATCCAAAAATAATGTCTTTCAAATTCATCCATCCCCTCGGAAAATATTCACTAATTTAAAGGCCAAAATAAAGTTCTTGAGCCGGTCACTAGTTAAAACTACGTAGGGATAATTGCGAAGTGTATGCTGAAGCTGGATGACTCTGGTGTACAAAGCTCTTATTGGCATACTTTCTATTTATATCTGCACTTTTCTTCGGAGATCCAAAAGCTGTTATTCCTCACGCTATAATAGCAGTTTTGTATCTCTGTGATCACACTGAAAGAGGGAAAGAAGGCTTTCCATTTTCTACCTCCCTCTGCTTGGAACACCCTGTGATCTGAACTGAAACGCTCCATTTCAAGAAACCAACAATGGTCCCAAACAGTACTAACAGTCACCCCCAAAACACTTGCATGCAAGTCGATAGACCCATGAAGACACCGGTGTTGTCATGACAATATTAAATTGTCACTGTTTTTTAAAAATATACCAATAAAGTAGTTAATAGAGGTACTAACTTAAATTCAGATGGAGGGATGAATGAACTTGAAATACAAAGTTTGGAAACAAAAGACCTGTTCCAACTCAACAGGTCTTTTGTTTTTTTTTCTTCAAAAAATCCTTATAAGTTTTGGCAGTCGTGAGGATGTATTTTCATACTTTCATATAGTTCAAACAATATTGTCGGGTGTCGTCTTCCTGTGCTGGGAGGAAGTCTTTGAGTTTATTAAACTCAATCGTGAGACGTCAACTCTTCCTGCGTCCGACGTTAAGTAATCGTTTATCGTCTTTCAACCTTTTTATAGATGTGCTAAACTACGACAGCTGCCCTGAAACATTCCCCTAGATCTTCAGACTCCTTGACCATTTATCATTGCTAATATCCATGATTTATCCTCAATGTTTTGTATTAGACACCATCTCTTCTCTGGCGAGAAGAGGGACCTTGTTTATCGTCTTCCTCGTAGTTAAAAGTCGACTATATTCCAACCGCTAAACCATCCTGTTGAAAAACTTCTACTCTGACGGGAACATACATGCATTAAATGCAGTTCCAAGCAGCGGGTGCGTACGAAGGTTATTGCTTAAATAAATTGCGTGTAGACATTGTTAGCTATATAAATGTGTGGTAAATCTTTTTCTCCTTTCCCTAAATAGCAGCAGTAATTGATATTGATGTCTGCTACGGGCAGCGCTCCTAAATCACAGTCAGACCCGGGGGGTGTGCATTTAGCAGCTCCAAAGTAGTGTGAGTAATGTGTGAATTAACCAACTTTGTCAATGATATGTTGTTGCTCTGTACGGCAGCTGCGGAGCCCTGACAAGCCTGATGGATGAACTGGTCTGCATGGGCCCTCATGAAGTCACCAAGGTGCTTTTCATCAATAGTCTATTAGAACCTCTGATCATGCTGACGGTGGGGGAAAAACTATTTACGTTTGATTTTCGTTTTTTGTTTTTTTTTTGTATTTAATGCATAAATACACACAGTTATATATGCGCTATTTATCAAGTGCGCTGACACTTTGTCTAAGTAATAATTAACTATATGAGTATCTATGTGTTTTTGTAAAATGTCATGTAAGCTGCTCTGAATCTCCAGGAGAATTCAGCAGACAACGATGCAAAGCGTTTTTGTTTCGTCAGCGTATCGGAGCAACATTTGGGCTGTTTGCAATTGCAGTATTTGCTCACCCATCTGTTCTCATGGAGACTGCGTCATAAATCACATAAAAACACTGAATGTGTGGTTTTGTTGTGACTTTTTCAAATTATCCTGAAACAAAAGCCATTAGGTTGAGGTTAATTGAGTCGCTTCTTTGTCGGCTCTCAGATTCAGGGAAACGAAATCATTAGCTGTGTTTCCATTACAAGCGTGCGCGAAACTTTGTCAATTTGTCAACAGTTTTTGCATTTGCAGTGTTGCCATTAAACAAGAAACAGAATCAAAATCACACTCAAATAAGTTTGTTCACACGATAAGTCATTAAAAGACACACCGACAAAATGTTTGATCAAAAAACACGTTTTTTCTTTTCCTGAAATTGCCGTGTTTCTAATAACAAAATATCGAATTGCACAATTATATTGTCATTGGAAACGCAGCTATTGCACAGAAGGAAACATATACATAGTAATAATTATAGTTATATAGCATATATGGTCATAGATTTTTCAACTACACATTATTCAGTAGCTTAAAGAAGCACATTTAGCCAGAATGACAAAGAAATCTGTGTGATTTTGTTTTCTTTGTCGTGTTGATATTTTATTAGTGCTGAAATTATTGAAATTAGTATTTTACTTTTATGATTTCTTAGAGCTAAATCTGAAAACAGTGCAAACTACAAAAACACAACGCTTACTGATTATCTTTTTCTATATTTTGCATTGCAGATACAATCATTTTTGCTCTGGATTCCATTTTAAGTAGCAAGGATGTATTTTATTTTATTTTTTTACTAGCTTTTCCCTGTTACCTAATGGTCAGAAGAAACTTGTCTTAGACTTTTGCACTATTACCTAGTTTGCATTTTACTTTTTTTTAAATTTTTTTATAACGTGTTGCATAGTTATAATGGATAGTTGTGGGGGTGGGATCTGGCAGATGAAGGAACAGGGTTTCCAGCACAGAACATCATTTGTTTTGTTGAAGTGCTCCTGGGGACTTTCATCACAAGAGGAGCAAAGAGAGAGGAAAAAATGGATGTTTGTTTTACAAGAAGACTTTGTTGTGTGTGGGTGGGTGGGTGTGTGTGTGTGTGTGTGTGTGTGTGTGTGTGTGTGTGTTGTGGAGAAGCCAGCAGGGAGAGGCAGACATTAGAGTGGCAGGAAACAGACAGACAGGCAAAGGTGTACGGACAAGAGGAGGTAGATTGGACAGAGCTGACTGACAAGCAAACATCTAGAGAGAGAAAGGCAAGCGAACTAACAGACACCCTGACAGTCGGAGGATATGTGGGCTCAGGCACTGCTGGCGAAGATGGGCAGCTCCTTCGCGCTGCTACCTGCACGGAACACAAACATGGCAGAGAAGAGAGAAACACCAGCTGCCTTTTCATCTCGGCTGCAAGCTATCAAGGCACAAATCATTTCTCTTCACAATATTTGTTTTACATTCTGCAGATCTTCATCTACTGCAGACAAAACCCCAAAAAACCCAACATCAATAACTTTAACTGATCCAGCCTCCCTGCTGCTTCATTTAGACTGCCGCACAAAAACCCTAAAACCAAGGAACAGCTCTACAGTCGCTCAATTTCATCAAACTCTGACGTGACTCAGCAGAATAAAAATGTGACGCGCAAAAATTTCGGTGCGAGATTTTATTTACGTTTTTTCAAAGTTTTAGACAAATAGTATTGATGGGTTTTTTGTGCATTTGAAAGAGGCCCTTATTTTCATTTAATTTCCACAAGTAAAAGTATATTTCTGCTCCAGAAATGTAGGACTGATAGCCAATTACAGATTGTTAAAATTAAGAGTAAATTCAAGCAAAAGAAACTCTTGCTTGCTGTTAATTTTGTTCTATTATTAAATCATTTATTGTCACCATAACATAGCCTGAAGCAGTCGTTGTGTCGTGATGGATTATTAAACATGCCTGATGAACAGAGGCATCTCTATGCTATATGTGAAAGTGGGCAAATTATCATTTTGATTAACGTTTTATAAATTGTTCACTGTTTTCTCCATCAGAGCTGCAATACATTCCAATATCAAAGCCAACAAACACTATATATCAGGCATCAGAGAAGTGCTTGTGTTTCCCATATAATTTATTGCCAAAAAAGACCTCTATGGATTTTTAAGTATTGATTATCGTCACTATTATCATCATCATCACAACAAATGCCAAATAAATAACGTGATGCCAAAGACCATATCCCGGACTCACAGGTCTCACATTTAATTTCACTTGGGATAAATAAAATATTTCTGAATTGAACTGAATAGGTCTGGAGAACAAAAGGATTTCACTATTGTGTATTTAGAACTGTCTTTAACTGATGACAATACAAGAAAAATCTGAAATATCGGCCCAAAATATTGCCTGGGTGATGTATGCGTTGACTTCTAGTATGTTCAAATAACTGCTACCTTCAGTTATCAAAATGCAATACATTCATCAAATAAGACTTAAAAGAAATTTGACTTCGTAATTTAGCTCCTTGAAGTTGGGTGTCTTTCTCTTTAAGAAAGTCTTGCTCTTTCCAACACTCTGCCCTCATTAAGTCATCACATCATCGCTCCTCTATTGACCCTTTAACGTTTTTACCAGCGTTGCACTGAGAAGCAGCTCCTATTATGAGCTCAGTAGAAGCGCAGTTCCACCAGCTGTTTGCTAATTGCTGCTGACTAGTCTGAAGGAGCAGAGTGGAGGAGTCATGAGGGAGGACTGCTCTGTGGATGGTAAGCTTGGAAACTGCAGCTCAGAGGAGGAGCTTCGTCTCGAAGGCGGAGCTAGGTCCACCCAGGAATTTTGCACAGCTGAATGGTTGCCATGGAAGATTAAGAGATTTCTCAGACATGCATGAAAAAAACTCCACGTATGTTTTGATGACGGAATAACATTACCTAACGTAAAGCTGAAAAAAGTTTTACGTTAGGTAAACTTTTTTCAGTGGCCCATTAAAGCATGTCCAGTTGTCTTGACTACCATGGTATATGAAAACAGATTCATAAATAAAATATTCAAGGATAATATAAGAAAGTCTGAATAGCAAATTATTTGTTCATTAGTCTTTTTCTCCCCCAGTAAAACTTTATTTATATCAGCACGGACATTTATTTAATTTCTTCTGGAGTTTTATTCCACTTATGTGTGAATAGTGCTGGAATCCACCAAGGCAACACGCATGAATCCTCGCTCCCACGCTTAACACGCGGCGTCTGATTTTCTGTTACTGGCAGAGCAGCAGGGAAACCCTGCAGTGAAGTTTTCTGTGGCGAGCAGGTAATTGCAGTATCTGTTTCACCTGAGCGTTAGTCATTCCGGGGAGCTCTGAACTGTGGGCGTGCGTGTACTTGTGTATATGTGTGTGAAAGTTCAGCTTGCCTTGTAAAAGTTGATGGCAAGCCAAGCAGCATGGCGAGACTTACTTCATCTTCCCCCCCGCTGAGCGTTTTGATTAGAATTTCAGATGTGTCATCCATTGCATTCTTCACCCTGTGTCCCTGCGTCTACTTTTCTTTTTTTTTCTTTCCTTCGCCCACCTTCAGCGTCTCACCAGAAAATCATGGCGCCTGGTGAGAAGTGACAGCAGAGGGGCGTACACACGTTGTTGGCTGTTAACATGTGCAATGAGGAGCAATTAGCCCACATATTGTTTCACTGCATTGACGTCCGATAAGTAACAGATGGTTTTTATTACACCGACCGTACTGAAGGCCGAGCATATGTGTAGTTCCATATCTGCCAGACAGCTTTCCTCTCACCTAGAACTCTGCAGAGGATTGAGGCAGAAAGGAGCTTAATGTATCCCTTTGTGTAACGGCGCCTGAAAATGGGTCAGTAAAGTTTTAAATTCAGCAGATAACATTTGATTTATACTGTGTGCTAATACGTGATGTAAGGATCGGATCGCTTGAGGAAAAGCAGTTGACCTCAATTATGTCTGATCCACTGAGGATATTTTTTCCCCCCGTCTCCTATTTATAAAGAGTGTGATTTTAAAGCTCTGCGTCTCTTTAGGCAGCTCAGTTTACTTTGTATTGACTTCGGTGTTAGCAGCACAGGGCTGATAAATCGTTAGATTTCCTTAATTTTGTTTGATCTGTGATCAGCCGATACTTAAGAAACCAATTTTAACCACCACCACCAGGCCACGTCTGCATGTGTGCGGTTATTAATAGTCATTCCACTGTTGCCAACTTAGCAACTTTTTTGCCTTTAACATTCAAAAAACTGTTTTGGAAAATCGGAATCTGCATGTCAAGCTTCTTAAAGATCAGTGAGTGGCCAGAAAACTGCAATCGGTGCACCCCCAGTTTTTATTACTCCTCTGCTCATTTGTGTGTTTGATAAAGCCAATTTCCTGTTCATGCTACTGAGAATAGACTACATTTTTTTCTTGGCCAAGGTAATGGAAAACAATTAAAGAATCGTCCTGTGCTTCTAAAAATAGATTTCATCTCCCACCCTATCACAGTAACCAATTAACTAATTAATGGCATGATAAATTAAAATGAATTCTATAATTTCCAATCTGATGATTAATATTTTTTTGAAGGTCAGTTTTGTTTAGCGACATCATAATCCACTGTATTTATGGTTTCAGTTGTTTGTGATTTTTATTTCCTTTTTTTTAATTGATTTGGTAGTTGTGTTTTATTTTGGTTATTTAAAACATCTTGTGGTTCTAGTGTGCGTTCTGTGCAAAATTAGTGTTTATTAGTCTTTCAAATGGCGAACTTCCATTATTTTGCCACTATATTAATTGAAAAATAGCATCAAGACGACAATATTATCGTTAATCGCAATAATTTCTGGGACAGCTTATCATCCAGCAAAATTTATTATTGAGACACTTCCCACTTCCCAGCCCTCTGTGGAAATCTCTCTTCTCCTGTCCTCTCAACCTGTTGTGCTTCCTCTGACTTCTTCTCCCTGATTTTAAACTAGCTGACTGACTCTTGCTCACTTAGTGAGATCTGTCACACAAAGCTCTTACACTGTAATTAATTCAGTGTCTCACATCCTAAATTCTTAGTGTGCAGGAGTGTGTAAAGTCATACATAATGCATCCGCCCTAAAAATTCAAGTCCTTACAAATGTACTCAGCTCACAGTGTAATCATTAGTTGTGTGATCCTTAATTGAACTTGAGTATGCATTTGTTCCTTTTATATTTCCTTGTGTATATTAATTCTAAATGGGGTTGCAACTAACAATTATTAGTTAGTAATCAATTCTTCTGACGATAAATTTGACGATAATTCTTTCTTCTTCTTTTTTTTAAAATAATATATTTATTATTCACCAGCAGGTGTATATACAACAAACAATATAGTGACAAAAAGCAAAAAGGAGTAGTGATCTCCAAAATAATTAACCAGATAATAGAACGAATAGCAGCAATAGAAATTAAATAACCAAACAAAACAACAAAAAAAACATAAACAAGGAAGTGTACATTGACGATTATTTCAACAATCGATTCATCGCGATTAATCGTTCTGATAAAAGGTTTGCTATCGCACGAGGAGAAAATACAGTTTTCTTATCTGCAATATCTCGCTGGATCTTCGTTATGTTCAATCAAATTGAGCAGGTTTAACGTTTTTACGTTAATTAGAAAATGCTTCTAAGCTCTAGTTATCCTTCCCAGTGTGTTTTTATAACTGGGACAACCTGAGGTGTTGATTCATTTGCAGATAAAGTGTGTAAATGACTAATGACTTCCTTTATTTTGACACCGGCGCTGACCCAGTCCAGTTCATAATGACGAGCAACATCTTCAGGAATTCTGACGAGAATCTGTTTGGATTGTTGTCAGTTGAGCTCAATCAGACTACAAATAAAGTCCTTTGATTAGAAGCAACTTACCACCCAGAGATTCACAATCACTTGTTAAACTTGGCTTCTCGTTCACGTTATTTGCCTTTTTGTCTCTTTTTGACTGCTGCGCTCCCTGCCAGCATGCTGCCACGCCGTCCTCGGCATTCACTTCACACGTTCTCAAGGACGGCCCTGCCTTGTCAACTCTCTAAGACGTCTTTGTATTTTTTGTTTCACTTCTGTTATTTGCCTCTTACGGTATTTCTGTTGTTTTCGTTTCGCTGTCAGTTCAAACAGGCTTCTTGGAGTGCATTATAATAGTTGGGATCAGTGTGATCATTAAGTGCTCATAATCCCAGATTAGCCATTTCTGTTTACAGTGCTGGCCTTGTTATATTATTGCTTTGTGCTCTCTAAGCAAACTGCACAGAGAGGAGGATGTATGTACAGGCAGTTCTTCAATGTGATGTGATTCTCAGTTGTTAATTAGGAGTTATCGCTAAGGGAGTTAGCCATGGTCGCTAACTGTAGGAAAATTGATGCGTTTACTGCGTCATTGATGGTACAACTTCAAAAGATGAAATAGTTGCGAGTTTGAATGTGCAGAAGATTTTTTTTTTTTTTGCATAATTGGTCCAACTGGTATATAATCTGAAGACAACTGCTGTCAATGTTTCTTTTTTCATCTAAAATTGAAAAAATGGATGTGGTGTTCTCATTTAGCCTTTATATGGAGTTCTGACACAGGTGTGGTTCTAACTAGGGATGCACCGATCCATTTTCTCTAGTGGCATTTTTCCTATTGTGTGTGTGAGTCTCTTGTTTCCATCTCTGTAAGTCTCCTAAAACCACAAACACCTTTTCTCACTCACTGGGGCGTCTTCGTATCTGCAGAGCACATATCCGTCCCATTCGACGTGTCGCCTTCAGACGGGTTTGACGATGGGGGCGCGGTGTGAATGGTGGGGTACTTGCCTTTAGTGGGTGTGCGAGGAAACGGGCAGTCTAGATGGATTTTTTCATTCCTGAGCTCTTCACCCTCGACTGTCACAAGAGAGCTTTTCATCTTCCTTTTCATTCATCTTGGACACAGGGAGCTGCGAAGGGCATAAATAATGCACTTTATACCTCTGGCTGCCTTAGACGCTCCAACAATGCACATGGGCTATATATCGGTGCCGTTTATGGCTGACCTGCACACATTGTTGCATGATATAAGGATATGAGATAAAGGCCCACGAAGTGCAGCGATGTTTGTGTTTTTTTCCCTGCTGAGTTGAGCCAGTGAGGTTGCTTAATAGTGCGCCGTTATGCTCTTTAAGGAGAGAGCTTTTTATCCCAACTCAACAGTTAAAACTGGATCTGTGTGTTCATGGAATATAAACCTTTATTTGAAATGCCGCCATTGAGCTCCCTGCATCCCAATGAGATGCAGGAAAGTCTTCACTGGTGTGGGAAGGTTCACCAGATTGGATTTATTTATTTATTTATTTTTTTGTGATGAGGAGAGAGAATAAATCAAGTTTCCATTTGTTCAACTGACAGCTTCATTGTGCTGAATGAATAGCACTCAGGTAGCGATGATTGAGATGGACAGGCCAATTCAGAAATGGCATGGGTAGATTAGAGAGAAGTATCTTAATTTGTCTTGGTTCTAGTGCGTCATCTTTCAACTTTTACTGCAGTTCCAACGCATGCAGCATGGATTTCAGCAGGTTTCTTGCATTTTTCATAATGAATACATCAGCTTTAATTGATATAGCTGATATTTACCATTTGCATAATCTTCAGTTGAAAATACAGTCACAAACATAATAGCAGTCTAACAACACTCACCTGATCGAAGGAACCGTATCTTGAATCAAATCATTGAGGAGTTAATCTCCTCAATGATTTAAAAATATATTATTAAACATTTGTTTCATGCTTCTTATACAGTGTCTCCTGTGTAGTAAATGATGGACCATAAATATTTTCCATGCTGCATATGTCCTTGAGGTATTTTAGGAAGCCAAAGTAACGTGTCTCTAAACAGACTTTCTGCCAGCACTCCTTCCTCCTCTTATCTAAGCTCCTTCTAAGTATTTCCCAGATAATACTGGATCCCTGTTCTCAGTTGTTTGAAGCCACCATAGCTTCACTGGCTGTCTCACATTGTTCTGCGGTGACTGTTTGTATTTACCTTGGCAGCCGGTTCGCTGCTGCAGGCTGATGGAACCTGACTGTTTGGATTTAAGACGGGGTTTGGCCGTTGCATTTGTTTTCATCAGGGACGGAGCCCACATAATGAGAGGGGATTGAATCGGTCAGATTCGAATGGCAATCTGCCTGTCCCAGACAGTTTTACCTACTAATTCGCCGTTGAGTTGACTCGAAGCCTTTATTGAGTTTTAAATATTTCCAGTCATTGTAAGCTCAGAGAAAGTGGGCAGCAGTGGTGCCTCACATCAAGATGTTCAGTTTGAATCCCGCCTTAGTCTTAAGGCTCCAACATACTTCACCTGAACTGCCGAAATTGGCTCTCGTTGACGTAGACATGTTACGAAAATTGCATCGTTTGTTCACACAACGCACAAAGAATATGTGCTGACTAGTTCAATCCGGGTCTGGTGTTGATAAAGGGGGTGTCGCATACACATAAACGTCAATGCTACGTTTATGCTGCTTGGAATGAAGCATGGGAGAGCGATTAGAGTCTAAATAGACTTCAGAGTGAGAGTCTTCACGATACACTCACAGCCTTTATGTACCTCACTTCTACAGTCTTCCTGGTCATTGATTGCATGTAAGCTACAATGCTGAGTCAGTGTCTCCAAAAAGGTCCAGTCATCTAGAAAACCTTTGCATTTAGGATTCATTTTAGCCATGTTTAACGCTAAGAGCTGAAGGAATTTTAGACGATATCCTTACAAGTAAAAGAATGTCATAAATTTGAACATTTGCAACACTTATCAAAATTTAATGTATCTTTTAAGGCTTTGGGAGTTTGCATTTTCTTTGTCTTGATATGAGCTTGTTGTCTCCGACACCAATCAGTCATGTAAGATTAGACATTATTAATACTGAGAAGCAGTACAATGCTATATTAAAGTCAATAAATCAAAGCTCTGCATGTGCCTGAAATATTGCGCAATAAAATGACACACTACCGTGTTTTTCATCACTGTAATATGAAAAATATTTTTATTAGCCAGTTGTTGCAATTTATCCTGCTTGTTTATCATGACGGCAACGTGCACTTTTATCTGGCAGGACAGTCTTAAACTTGGATAGAAAAGCTAACAATTTTCAGAATTTATTGAACAAACCAACTCTTTAGTGAAGTTGTGTGTGTAAGTGTCAGAAATTCCCGAATGGTCCCACATTTTAATCCCTGTCAGTCACAAATCTTGTCCTGGATTTGTAATATTTACCAAGACATGACTCCTCTGTACATACTGCAATACACTACAAATACAGGGAGAATTATGTTGAAACAAATTTAGAAGAAAAAAGTGGACCTAGAACTGAGCCTTGGTGTACATCAGTATCACAAATAATGTTGATTTTTCAAATTAAACCTTAAAAATATTATCAATTTTTTATTGTTCTTTTTGTATATTTATTGAAGTGGCGCTTCTGAACATCTCGTTTCTTTTCTGACTTCCTCTTGTGTCTTCAGTTGACTTTGGCTGCAGAACTCTGCTAAAAAGATTATAAAAAGTGCACTATTAAAAAAAGCATTCTAAAAAGTTAGTAAGATACATAAGATTAATAGGTTGCCTTGTCTGAAATTGCTGTCTACATTAATCATGAGTTGTGTTAGATATTTTAAAGGCCCTCCTGTGTACAAATCTTCATGCTCTGGTTTTGACCCACAAACTGCATCAAACTATGTAGCCATTCCGGGTTATTGAAAGTGCACATTTGCTCTGCCGGTCGTTTCATCAAGAGCTTTGTCAATGTAAATTGTTCCAGTAAAAATGTCTCCTTTTTGTATTTGTTTCTGCCGGCTCCGGCGGGTGACCCCTTACACTGTCGAGGTTCAAGTGATTTTACAGGCCTGGCAGGATGTAAATTGCACTCCGTTCCAAGACAAACACAGGTAATGAGCTAGATCCAGCTGAAAGCAAAGACATAGCCTGTGTTCCCCCCCACCACCACCCGCCACCCCACACACCTTTTGTGAGTGCACTCAGAGCTTGCTTTAGTGTGTGAATGAGTCCAGATGATAGGGGTGTTCTCCATTTAATCTACCCTTGAGACATCGATCAGTCTATCACGGGGCAGAGGGGAAATTATTACAAATGGAAATGGCTTCTGGCTCCATCTCGCTGTCTCTCTTTCTTCTCCTCGTCTTTCTCGTCATTGTTCGTGTCCGCCTTAGTAAAATCAGCGATTCATTGTTGAGCGTACACATGCACGGAGAGATTTTCTCCTCTGTTTTCATTCTTCCTCAAAGCGTAGTTCGGCTTCTCCAAAATCCATTTGTTCATTTAATAGTATCTTGGAGAATATAGGGCATTTTTTCTTTGTGCAGAAAGTACTCTTTTATTACGATATCATTCAAATGCTGTTTTTTGGGGGTTTTTTTCATGGGCAACTCATGACTTACCACAGCTGTTTTTTTAACAGGGTAGAGCAGCTTCACCGTATACAGAGGATGCAGTTTTCACTGGTTTGATTCCTCACCCCGAACCATTTGGTGCATGTCATCCCTATTCTCTCTGCCCTTCTTCCTGTCCATTTACTGTTAAATAAAGCCCTCTAGTACAACAGAAACCTTAAAAAAGTGTGTATGTCAGCTGTGAAAGAAGAACCTAAAGCTTATAGAAAACTAAATTTCTCCTATCTTGTTGTTTTACAAAACGTTATGTACAAAGTAAAAGTTTTCATTCTAAATATTAGTAGTGTAGAAACCAGTTTATACAAATTAAGAATAAATATACAAAAAAACAATAAATGGGATTAAAAAATTATAACATTCTTAAGGTTTAATTTGAAAAATCTAGCTTATTTGTAATACTGGTGTACACCAAGGCTCAGTTCTAGGTCCACTTCTTTCTTCTGAATTGGTTTCAACATGAATCTCACTGTATTTATTTAGTCTACTGCAGTATGATGTCTCCGTAAATATAAAAAATCCAGGACCAGATTTGTGATTGACAGTGATTAAAATCTACGTAGCAAATAATCAAACAATTCTCAGAAACACGATGTCTTCAGGTTGTTTACATGGGACTCTTTTGAGGGAACTGCCAGTATGTTTGAATGTTGATTGGGGAAATTTCAATGTGCAGACATCACTGCATCGCTGTTTAGAAGAGGGAGGCCTACAAGGTGCAAAATTGCAAATTGTTCCAACCCTTAGACATATTACAGACAATGTAACGTTTTATGCTAAAAGTATTTTTCATGTATTTAGCAATTTTTTTTTCACATTCAAGCAATTATGTGACACTTCTGTCATAAGAAGCTACAGCATATAAAATCAGACACTAAAAGATCTGTGGCAGGAAGCTCATCAGACCACAACAGTCGAAATGGTGGCTGAAAATTTCACAAACCTCAAACTTATTTTTAGATGCTTAAGTGGAAAGGCTTGCCGACCTTTTGTTTCCACTGACAGTTTTTGGTTCAGTGAGTCTTAAACCATCCAGTGGGAGTGAAAAGGTGGAGCTACGGAAAACTCCTCGGGGACAAACGGCTCTCTCTGTACAAAGAGTCAGCATCAGGAATTCCTTATCTGCAGAAGAAAAACTGAACTCAGACTGCAGGGCTCTGCAGAGGATAGTGAAGGGAACTGAGGAGGCCATTTGAACTCATGACATCAAGCAGATGGTTGCACAAAATTTAATGGCTGAACCAGCAGACGGCTGCACAGTTTTCTGTAACGAGCTGTTCAAATTCTGAACTGCTGTTAAGATAGTGAACTTTATGATATTGCTCTTATTTTAGGCTTCATAATAGTGTTAAGTCAAACTTTGTTTTATTTCAATCAATCAAGCAAGCAAGCAATTAATTTTAGCTATAAAGCGCCCTTCATGTTGGAGGCAGCTCGCTGGAAACGCATAATAAAGGGTATTTCTGAGCTGGGTTTGAACTATCCAGGGTCACAGTCTACATGTGAAAATACCAGAGTTGTGAAGTAAACTGAAACTGGTGGGATACTCCCTTTTGCTCCAATCTTTGTAAGAAGGCTGGTGGATATTAAAAGCGGTGTGCCTTCATCTTTTCTTCATTTCCCTGGAATAGCCAGGGGAGTCATTGCTATATTCTTTGCTTAATTTCTTAATAAAATAATAATCAAAATGCATTCTTGTTTGACTCAGTGTTTTACTGGTAAAACTTATTTATTTCCTTAACAATAGTCATTGTATTAAAGCCTTCATTCTAATGGCAATAAAATTATCTGAATTTGAATGAATATCATTTTGTTCATTCTGTAAGTGTACACTTTATTGTCAGGGTGATATAGTAGTTTTACAGGGAAGAAAAATCTAAACGAATGCTTAAAAAGATTTTGCCGGGGCGTGCTGTGGTGGTGCAGGGGGTTAGCACGGCCCATGTTTGGAGGCCTTAGTCCTCGGCACGGACGTCGCGGGTTCGACTCCCTGTCCCGGCGACCTTTGCCGCATGTCTTCCCCTCTCCTCACCCTCCTTCCTGTCTGCCTACTGTCGAAAAAATATGAGCCACTAGCGCCGCAAAAACTCTTCGGAGGAAAAAAAAAAAGAAAGAAAGGATTTTGCCAATAAGTATGTGCTGTAGCTCACTTTTGACACAGCTGTTTTGTGGACAGTCGAGGACAAATACGCCATTTGTCCATGTTGCTGCCCGACTTGTCACATGCCCTTGTCCACTTCTGTCATCAGAAACAGTTTCTCTGACTAAACTGACTCTGTGAGTGTCTGGAATGGAGCCAGACCCAATGAATCGCCTCTGATCTTCTTTTATTTTTTCTTATTTTAGATTCCGCTCGTCCCTTTTTGTGCAGCATGGATGTGTGTTACTTATTCTCAGATGATAGCGTGTGTGTGTTTGAAACGATTGGTGCTCATCCTGTCGTTCTTGACATTTGGCGACATCATTTGCTTTTTCTTTTATTACATGAAACACTTGGTGCTGCTTGGTTTTCGATTGTTTCGAACTCCAAAAGCCTCCTACAAACACATCTGTCTGCTCTTCCATGTTATCTGCCTTCACAGTTGTTCTCTTGCTTTGATCACGCCGCTGCCGCCTCATGCTGTCTGTGTATGCTGCTTGGAAGGCTCCATCATCGATCCCTCTGCAGGTCTCCGCTTCCAAAATGTTAGATATGGCTGCCTTCTTTGAAATTTTACTTGCGTCTGCTGTCTCTCAGAGACGGCATCCTTTTTTTCTTTTTTTTAAAAGATGATCTCGTTTTTCTTCAAGCAACCCTCATGACTACGGTTGACATTACTGTGGATACTCTGTTGGTGAGTTGGTCGGGCCCAAAGCATCGCTAAGCCATGAAACTTCCCCCTCCATGCCTTGCAGTTGGCATGCAGTTTCTTTCCTGAAATGAAAAGCATGTCCTCTATTCAGGTCTCCAACAGCTTTCTGGCACATCAACTCCCAAGATCAAAGATCGGGGGGAGATGAAGACTCCAGCAACACATAAAGTGATAAGAAACAACTCTCTTTGCAGACCAAAGTGTTTTAGCTTGTGGCCTTCACCGGGGTCATGTTCAGGTGTCCAAACTATTCCGTTCTCACCTGTTCAAAGAACATCATTCATGAAGTCTGGGTCTTTGTGCTCTCTGAGGTAAACTTAAACTTCATTGTGCCCTAGAAAGTCCGATGGATGTTAGTGGTGTCTTTGTATTGTTTTGTTTCTCTGTTAAGAATAGCCCACAAACTATCGCCATTGCTTCTTCCCAGTTGGCCATGTTTGTTTTACTCTGAACTCACGTTTGGTCTTGAGAAGCCTGGCCAATGCCTTCCTATGCAGTTCTGCTGTAATTAAATCTCACTTGAGTGCTCTGCCTGGACTTTCTACATTTTCCAACGGGTCAATCGGCGAACAGAAGGAGAGGTTATGTATGATGATATCGATTTTTGCACAGTTTTAGAATTTTAGTCTTCCTGTGGTTTTAGGAATGGCATCAGAGGACGTGAACTAAGCCATTCAGTCCGTGTTGGCCACGCTTATAAATGTTGATTTATCATGTTCAGCCAATTTATTTTGATTGGCACTTTTCTCTTTGCAGTGTAGGATGGTTGTTTGCAGTGCAATTTCCGGTAAGCTTCATAGCGTTGAACTGGCGCCTTGCATACATCACAGCCAGTCATTATTGACTGGGTCAAATTCTAAACTTCAACACAGTCCACGCCTCCAGAAAGCAATCGTTTCTCAACAGCTGAGAGTCCAGACCCTCTGGATGAAGCAAAGCGTATGACAAGGGGGTAGTTTTAAAAGACTGGGTCTCAAGAGGTTTTGAATATCGGCTGACATTTATAAAAATCTAGCTGCGTCGACCATCGAATTACCATCCTCAGATAATGCTACGTTCTGCTTTCTGAAGGCATCGGCCTCGTCTTTGGTGCTAATTTTCACTTCAAGGATCACCACACTAAATGTCTAATGTTCATTTAAGGATAAACATTAGACATCGCAACAGGGATGTGTAATGTTAGACACTTTCTTCTTATATATACATCACAGCAGGGGTGGAAAATGTTTCACAAAACACCTAATTTTGTGTCAGCAGTTCAGGCTTTCAATACTCACTGAGGTGTCTCCTATGATTCCTAGTCTTTTCTCTGCACAGGCAAGGAGTATTTTGTGTTTTCCTACCACTACTTATTGCTCTCTTTGATTCTGTGCATATTGTTGATTGACAGAAAATAGAACATGCCAAAATAATTAGCCCGTCGAGTAGGAAATGGAAGAGATACCTACTTTCTGGCAGCAGTAGCAACCAAAAGATACTGTGCATTTTCTCTCTTTCTGATCTCATTAGTTCTTTTGAGCATGAAATGTCAAGTGCCTGCAGAGGCACTGAATGCTTCTGGGACTTACTGTCAGTCCATCTGTGGCTGTTTTTAGTCCTGCTTTTTCACACTCCTCCTCATAAATGCACTTAGTCATCTTAACATTTTCCTCTCCAAACATCAGTAATCTCACATGTGATAGAGAGGACTTGAAGTGGCCAACGTCTGCATTGGTTTGCAGGCTATTCCACCTGTTTCCGCCTATTTTACAGCTCCTCTCTGCATAACGAGGTGAATTAAAGCCAAAGAACTCTTTCACTGCTCCACATTAGTCACTGTTTACATACAGTTATATTTAAAATAAAGTATTTAGAGTTTTTCCTCATCTTGTACTCACACCCCCGAGGTTTACGATATTCCAGCCATTTATTTCCCCTCTGCTCTGGCCTGTCCTGTTTCCTCTACTAACTGCATCCCCTTCTCTCGCTCACTCATAGACTAATGACTTGTTCATATTGCAAGCGTCATTTGTTACACATAATTACAGCCGAATTAAAATTTACTGCAGCTTATAAACCTGCTCCCACTGTTTACAAATGATTAAACATCCAAATATAGGTTTACGCTGTTACGGAGTGAATCTGACTCTTACAGGAGACGGATAAAGCTGTTATATGCTCATCAGTGGAATTATATAATATCATATGTAAGGACTTTAAATTGCATCTAAACACAAGTTGTGTTTTTTGATTATTATTATTTTCAAGAGCATATTTAAAATATGAAACGCAGATTGGCATACTATTGGCTGGTGTTCGTAAAGCACCCCATCCAGTCTGCTTTACAATTTTCCTTGACATTGATTGGTTGTACTCTCAAGTATGGCAATAAACCTGCATATATTATTAGCCTCTGAGGTAGTGCTAAGACAGCTTCCACTGTTTTTATTGATACAACTATATTTCGTCTTTTATTGAGTCTTGTTTGTCATATTTGTTTCCCCCGTATGGAACAGCCTCCCCGTGATTAGTTTTGCTTCAAACCTGAAAGCCAAAGAAACTACTGATGATTAGTTTGTTTATTATTCGTTTTTGGTTTGGATTTTAGCTCACTTTTAGTAATTAAGGTCATTCTTACTTATCTTTACCTTATCCTAAATACACATGTCATTTTATTGAACTTTAGTTTTTTTTATATTTATTTCTTAAAATGATTGTTTACAATGCTTATTTCTTTTTTGTTTGTTTTGTTGTGATTAGACATTTTTCATCAGTTGTTTGAACTGAATGTAAATTCTAATTCACTTCTTTGTATGTATTATTTTTTTCTGTATTATCTTTATTAATTATTCCTTCTTTTTGTTATTTGTCACCGTTTGCTTTAAGCACATTTTAGAGTCAATTGTTCTTTGAATATTTATGTCTACCTCCAGTATTTTCCCTGGTCCTTCAACCAATGTCATTTTTGTAGCTACTCACATTAGTAAATTTCTAGAAAGCACTTTATGTTGACTTCAGGTATGAAAAGTTCTCATTGATCGATTAATTGATTAATCTAATCCTTAGTGTAGGTGTTGAGTTGTTGTCCTGGCGCTTCATGGGGGAACCTGAACCCCATGATGTTTCACTTCTGGAAGCAATTTGTTTCACTGGACATTTCTTATTGGAATCAGCTCAAAATGGGGGCGATTGTTTGATCCTCTAAATACTGGCGCATACTTTTTAAATCAAAACCACAGTCGGCGTTATCTGTGGTTAAGCCGCCTCTTTATCTTGCCCGCAACTTTTCCCAAATGTTCTGACAGCTGCCACCGCATGGAACCTCTTCGCCTGAGTGATGTTTGACAGGTGACACAGATTTCACCGGGACCGGCAGTGTTTCTTGCAACGTGCCCCGATGAGGCCTCAGTCACTCTCGCCGTAAATGCCGGCGAGGTCAGCCAGGATGCGGTCGCTTTGATTCCGACGTGTAAGGAGGGCAAGTGAAGCAATGCAGCTCTTTCCGTCTGTCACCGCTTGTGAAAACTGTCATCTTTCGCTGGAGCTGCCACCTATGAGACGCCTGGACAACAGGTGCAGATGCGTGGGGGGCAGAGTGGACTGCCACCAAGGTCGCAGAGCCTTTTTGGTTTTGACCTGGCAGCGTTTTGCCTCCTTGGAGACCGCCCTGCTACAAAGAGAGGGCAGTGCTGCGGGGCGACCCAAGAAGTACAAAGTAACAGTTTCTTAAAAATGCCCCAGATTCCACTTCCCTGCGCAAGCTGAGGCATAACCCACGGGTTATTAGTCGTAAAAAAGGGGGGGAAAAAAAATAGCATGAGCCATATTTCCTGCCAGTGTGCTGCGTGTCAGGCGTGTAGTGCGTTTTCCAGCACTTCCATGCAGGCTGTAAAAGCTGTCACTTCCTTGGTGCCGCTCAGCTTGCTTTATCCTGTGAGCACATCAACATTAATGCTTTGAGGCAGGCAGGCAGCCAGATATACGAACGCGGTGGAGCTGGAGCACACTGTGTTCCATGTTGGGATGTGGTGGCCTATTCAGCACCCACAAGCATCTATTGTGTATAAAACATAAAAATCAATCTCAAATACGACCGCAGTACCAGATGATGATGGAAATGTTTATTTAATTTGCTCTTAAAGCTGAGAGTTGTTACAATAGTTTGAGATCGTCACCAGCTGAAACAGAGAAATCCAACTTATTTGCTAAAATAAAGTCAAAAAAATTATTTTTATCTACTGGTGATCATATAAGGTTTTTTTAACCAATTATATGGACTATTATTGAGTATCTCTTGTGGGAACAGCATAAAGGAGCCATCTCTTCTTCTTTGTCCCTAACTCCACTCCTCACTCCAAGTCCCATTTGTCAGATTTCTGGATCCGTTCCCAGGCTGCCATATTTCATCTGTGCAGGATACGGTATGTGTTGCCGTGCAAATGATTAATAATTCTTTTTCGCATTTTGTCACATTATATTCACGTGTCTTCTTTTTTTTTATTATTGGGAATTTATGTGACAGACGAACACGTAATCTAATAATTGTAGAAGTTGAAGGCAAGCAATCGATGGCTTATGAGATTTGTTTCACAAATAACTGAGTTCCTTTAACACAAGGATGTGCTTTATTCTGCAGCTGAATTTGCTAGATTAGAATATGCATCCTGTTAAGTCTTGATTGGCAGGTTTACATAACCTTTAAGCAGGTATTAAACAGAGTTTATATATACAGTATATACAGTATATATATATGTATGTATGTATTTATGTTGGTGTGCTTTAACATTCTACTTTTAAATGTCATATTTTCATTAACCAAAGGAGAAAACCATCATAAAAATAGTTTTTCAAACATCCACCTTTGTGTCTGTAGGCCATTTCGTTCTACTGGAAGGTGAATCTCTGCCCTGATCTCCAGTATTTGTAACCTCTAACAGGTTTACTCTCTTCCTATATTTAGCTACATCTAGCTTCCTATCAACTCTGACCAGTATCCATAACAGGTAACTCTTATTACCACCAGGTTTCATGCATCTTCAGGGTATTTTTCTCCACGTAAGATTTTGTATTGAGGCCAAGGGGTTTAATTTTGGTCTCTTTTGACCAAAGCACCTTACTGTACATCTGTTTACTCTACATCTCAGGATGTAGAGCAAATTAGAACCAGAAGACCTGAGTGCTCTGGAAGGTTGATGCAATAACAACAAGTCTTTAATGTATGCGGGTGCTAAGCATTCAGTGATATATAAAGTGACAAAAGTATTTTAAAGTCTATTCTCTGAACTACGGGGAGCCAATGTAGAGACTTTAGAAGTTATTCTAAAGTTCTATCTCTGATCTTAGTGAGGATGCAAGCAGCAGTGTTCTGGATCAGCTGCAGCCGTCTGATTGACTTTTTTGGCAGACCTGTGAAGACACTGTTGCAGTTAGCAGTTTGAGTAAAGCGAAACATATGTACGAGTGTTTATCTCGTACAATAGTCCTATAATCACGGCAATGGTCTTCAAGCGATAGAAGGCCGACTTTGTTACTGTCTTTATTTGACTCTGAAGGTTCATGGAAGCGTCCATTACTACACCCTGATTTCGGGCCGGGTTACTAGTTTCTACCTGTAACTGAAGCCAAATTTCTATTCTAAATCGTTCCTCTCTCGGTTCAAGGATGATAACTTCAGATTTCTTTCTGAAGAAAGTTATGGCATAGCAATGCAATTTTTTGTTCCATGCAGTGACTCACCATTTAATGTGTTCATAGCCAGCTGTGACATTGAGCTATGCATCGTCTTTATGGTAGTTAAATCGTAATGTGTTATAATCTGAGCTAGCAGGTCACTATAGATATTATACCGAGAAAAATGCAACTTAAGATAAACGTATGAACGTGTTTCTCAAGATCTTGCTGGGATATTAGTACTTTAATCCTAGAAACATTAAGCAGGTGATAGAAGGACGACTTTGTAACTGTCTTTATATGTCTCTGAAGGTTCCGAGAAATATGAACCTCGGAAAATTGAATAAAAGGAACATATGTTTCAAAACCATTACCTATTTTCCTAAACATGAACTACATTTTTTTTTCTGTTTGTGTTATTTTCATTGTACTAATACATCGGAATCGGTAACGATCTGAATCGGCTGGTGAGACGTTCAAGAAAACTGGAAATCACTGGTCAGGAAACTCTCTGCCATCTCTTACTTTGCTACAGAAATCCAACTAACTCACAATACAATTCACATTTAGTGCCGTAGGAGGCACAGCAACGGATCAGGTGATCACAGAAGCCGCATGCTTTGCCTTTTCAAATAGCTGTATAGGAGAGCAGCATCCGTCTTTCTCTGTGGTTTATCTACACACTTCCAGAGCATTTGAGCAGCATCCACTCCGTCTGATCATGTCTGTATTTTCAGTTGCTGCCAACCACTGCTGTTTATTTAACAGCAGCGCTGCAGTGTTTGTTGGCTTCAGATCTTTCTTTTTTTTTTTTTTGTGGCTAGAGAATACTGTTGGGAGTTTTTTGAGTTGCTTCTCATCTGACGAACAGCAGTGATCACACAGAGACAGAGACACAGTGTATTTGAGCTGACAGCTAAATTACTTTAGTGCTCTTAAACCCTCACTGACTGTTTGATGAGCTTTGAAAAGAAGCGATGGTGAAGTTTTTATCTTGCTGTCATCTGTCTCTAACCAACTCTGCAAACTTGTTTTCCTATGATTGGCCACTGAAATATTTCTTAATGTCAGAAAAGTGACTCTTTGAGGAGTTAAAAGATCATTCACTTCAAATCCTGGGCAGATGATGCAGGAATACATTTTAACAGCTCGTTTTCATCTGTTGACAGGAGGTGAGGCCTTACGATTAGAAATGCTGTTGTTAATCATGATGCGGTGCTGATGCCCGCCTGAGTCATAGCTGGTGATGAAGTAAAGCTAACAGAAGTTGCTGCTTCGGTTTTAGGGGAATTTGTTCTTTAAAATTAAATTACATAAAAGGCAGAAGACGTGTGGGAATGTGTACGGAGAGAGGATCTAGTGACCAGAACTAGAAGATTTACAGATAATCAGTCGTGACTACCTTGTCAGGAATTCGAAAAAATACATTATTTTTCAGCACAACGTATCTGCTGGTTCAGGTTTTTGTTTTTCTTTCTTTGTTTCTAAAATTTCATATCTTAAGATGAATGGAGGTTAAGTGGAAAAAAGTTTTCTCCCATCCAAAATTAAAAAAAGAAAAAAAATCTGTTGACAGTGACACCATTTCATCTTCTCTCTCATTCTGCCAAAGTGTTTGGATATTAAAAAAATGCTCTATAGTAATTAATGCAGGGCTTTTAATGAAGTCTCTAACTGAAGTAGCAAAGAAAAAGTGAAAAAATAACCTTCATTATTTTGTTGTTGTGTTTTTTTCTTTTACAATCCCTACAAAGAGAAATTATTTACTAGTTGTTCTTAATTAATTCTTGGCTTCAGTCGCTAAATAAGAACATTCTCATTTCCATTATTTGCTCTTAAATTGTCTTTAAACACTCTTAATGAATCAGCTTTTACTCAAACTGAAGCCGCATTCTGCACTTCAGTTTTATTTCTCCGATGTATTTAAAGCCCAATCAACTGAAATACAGACAAGGTTGGAATTACTTTGACTTTGCAGACAAACCATGGCCTCTGTAATAAGTTCCTCTTTTCTCTCTAGGGGTGATTTAGTTTAAAAATAAAAAAAACAGAATGTGTCTTAGCTTTCCTGCACTCTCATTTGAACTGTAATTAAGCCAGCGATGAGTCAGAAAGAGTTCACCTTTAAAAAACGACCTAAAAACAGAAAAGTGGGAGAGATATTTTTAGGTAGTTGTTGGGAATTTCAAACCAGATCTTGTGGACAGAGGGGAAGGCTGCTGGTTGGAAATCGTCTTGTTAGTCTGCAGGAGCGCCTCGCTCTGTTTTCCTTCCTCTGCTGCGAACTAATTAGTTCTCAGTGGCCTGAAATGATTGCTGTGTCATTCAACTTGACTGGCACACAGAACTGTTTATTTATCCCTTTGTTTCCCCTGCTGGTGCCTGTAGACACCACCGTGAACGTCACTGCTAATGGTTATTATCACGTCGTGTGTAGACTCTTTGTTCTTTGTCACTGCAATGACGATGTGTGTGTAATTTTTATTCTCATAATTAGTGCAAAACAAATGAGAAGTAGGCAATTCGGCAACCATATAGTTTAAAATATCTTCAAATTTTTTTGTTTTCCTCTAAGTAAAACAGTAGATTCCACTTTTTTTTTTTTTCATTTGGTGCAACTTATAACAGCTGCAGGTTCTGACTAGTTTTGGGTCAAATTTTTTTAGCTTTTGTCTGGATCTAGAAAAAAAGAAAAATAAAGCAAGTCGATACTGTTTGAAGACGACATTCTTGAAGATCTTTAAAAGATCTGGCAAGTAAATATTTGAAAATGAACTTAGTGCATAACTCAGCTGTTGTTGACTGATTGATTTTGACGTTACAGAGATGAGAGGGATGCGGCGTTTTTGTTTAATGCAACAAAACTCTGATGCTGAGATTGGTGTTCAGTCACTGCTGAGTGAGTGTTTGCCCGTTTTTATAGCAACTATAAAATAAACCGAAAGGTGAACGTTTTCTGTTGAAATCCCTTAGAAATAAACACTGGATAATGTTGTACTTCTAAAAAATAAAAAAAAATGTAAAAAACTGCTCCATGGGTTCTGACACTCCGCACATCTCAGCTCACTGAGGGAGCCACTAACTAAAGCTTTTATTGTATCTGCAGCTTTCATTTTCTTCTCAAGGGACAATGAAAGTCATTTTTCTACTCCTGCTTTGCCCAAAGTCGGCCTGCCTGCACAGTCCAGCGTTCTCTGTCTGAAAAAGCAAAGGTTTCCTCGTTACAAAACACACCGTCTCGCAGAAACTAGGGGCCATAAAGGAGCAGGCTGCTTAAACAGGTGTGAAATATATAAGAATATTCTCCACACAACAGTCTGTTCCTACTGTGCTTATTAATGCATATTAAGGTATATTTGGTATTACTGAAGCAGGAGGTTGTAGCATTTTTAAAGATGGTGTCAAGTATTCAAGAGTTTAGCAATTTGGAGTTCCTAAAAAAACACACAAAAACCCCCTGAAATTAATGTGATGACATTTAAGGTAGGTCTCAGGCGGAACAAGTAAAGGGAGAAGAGAACAGAACCATCTGTGGGGAACTCCACATGAGCAGCAAGAGAATGATGAGATGGCTATACATTTATCTCCATATACAGTATAGACCAAAAGTTTGGACACACCTGTGTGTCCAAACCTTTGGTCTGTAGTCAATACAGACCAAAAGTTTGGACACACTTTCTCATTGAATTCAATGAGAAAGTGTGTCCAAACTTTTGGTCTGTACTGTAGCTGTAGTATGATCTATACTACTTTAACCCTTTATGACCTAAGTTTCAAGTGTCCCCTGGATATTTTTGCTTATTTTAGTTGTACGCAGTTCTTTAAATGTCCTGCGAGTAAATATATATTTCCCCATCTATCCATAACAACTGGAACTTTCAATATCTAGCGAGTCATTTTTGCAATTTACCGTCTATTAAAAGAGCGCCCCTCAGATTAATTTCACTCTTTGCTATGGTGGGGAGTGAAATTACCGTAATAACTCGATATTGGCTGGCAAGCGCAACGCCTCCACTTTCGAAATAGGGGAATTTTTCAGATAGCGCAATGTGCGACAGATTTACTGTACTGCAAATTTGGCTTTATCGTCAGCGCTCCTTTTTGTCTGGAAGGATTAAAGATCAGCGATCGGCCAGAAAACTGCAATCGGTGTGCTCTTACTAAAAATGCAGCTTGCAGGATGAAACGTGTATGTTTCATCCTATATATCGGCTCTAGTTGGTCATGGGATTGTAAGGGATAGACTAGAGTTGGGGTGCTTTCTCTAATTGAGGGAATCTCATTAAAAAAACTGAGAAATATGATTTCTTACAGCTTCATGATGGTCTGCCTGAGAACACAGTTTGCTGTGTTTTTAAAAAAAAAAACACATGCATTTTTTTCTTTACAAAACCAAAAAGATTCTTAGTTTTTTTTTTTTCACTGAACAACTCTCTTAGTTGTGCAGTCTGTCCTCAAGGATTTCCTAAGAGACACGGAGATGAATATGTTGCATTCAAGTGCCATTTTAGAGTAAAAAAAATAATAAAGCATCAGCCATTGAACTATAAGACAAACACTTCGACACTCTCATAATTCAAGGAGCTTCAAGAAGAACGTGGAAATGAGGCCACTTATTTGTGCTACGAACTGACTCAGGCTCTTAGGAGTTTACAGTTTATTGTCAGCCTCTTACCTTCAATAATCCATGTGGTTATGTGCTGAGCTGAAAGTAATTGGCTGAGTTCTTTGATTTTTATTTGTACAAAATACCTTAATTTAACTAAAGTTCTTAATTAATCACTCTCTTGATGTCATTTTGAATTGTGAACTGTTGAATTTGTGCGTCCCGCGCATAGCTTAAATCCAATAATTTGTATTTCTTTTTAATAAAAAAAGGGAATTGTGAGGGAAACGTCGCTGAATTCTTCCTGCAGTCTCATTGTGAATCATCCTGCATTTCCTCATCTGATCACCGTGTCAGCCGAGCGTCAGCAGCTACAGTGCAGCCTCTCCTACTGCATATAAAAATGTACCATCAAAAAAAAGTCAGCTATGTTCTTAAAAATGGCTCGCTTTCAGTCATTTGATCTCCGAATGCTTAGGTGCGAGGAAGTCGCGGCAATTACAGCAACTCGCCGGCATAGCAACAGCTCGTTATTCTGAAAACTTCATTATATGAATTGAACTCATGTTTTTATTTTTTCTTTGACACAAACCTCCTCCTCCATTGTGGGAGACGGAGATTTTTTTTCTTTACAGGGATTCTTGTTACCTGTGAAGCGGCATGTCTGCCTCTCATCTTCCACCGTAAGCTTTAACGTCTGTAGGCTATTAATAAGGCAGGAATCTGCAGCCTTGAGTCTTTAGTCTTTATAAAAGCAGGAAACGGAGTTATGCGCGCACAGCCGGTGCTTCCTTCATTGATTTAGCGTAACGGTAACTGAAATGAGGTGATCTGTTAAGCTCTTATGGGAAAACTAAATAGCTTTTTTTTTGCTGAAACAGTAACAGGGAAAAAGATTTATGCTTTGTTTACATTCATATTAATATCCAGTTTCATTTTATGTCTCATGCTTAAGTCCTAATATTTTTAAGAATCTTTTCTGTTTGTTTTATTTTTTTATCAATGTAAATAGAACCAGAAAACTTGCTAAGTAGATAGATTTCCAAGGGTAGTCCAACAACGGCCCACCATGTCCTTTTGTGTTAAAAAATGTTCAAGTTTACAGGAAATATGACTCTGTAATGATGTGTTATTGGAGGACATAATTGACAGTACTTGAAAATCAGCTAAAGAGTATTAAAAAAATAAATACAATTGAAATAAATATATTTCTTATTGTTAGGTAATTAGTGAGTTGAGCGTAGAACAGGCTATGTAATGCTGGTCACATGCATGTAAAGGTAACATAAATTAAAATGGACAATATAGAGAGAGCACATTTTTAGGCTTTATTAAACTTTCTTAAGATGCAATATTCAAGTCTGAGGTTTTCTTGTGTTTTGCTAAATACTTCCATTTTGTTTGGTAATGCTCTGCTGGTTGTGATTGGTTACTTACACAAACGAGTTCAGTATTTGCAAGGAATACTCTGGATGAAAAACACCAGTTTGTGATTGGCTGGTGGTGTGGTTCATTTTTAAATTTTTTTTAAAGGATTGTTTTGGTCTCTATTGGCCTTTATTAGACAGTAAGTCAACAGAAAAATGGGTTTTTTGAGAGAGGGCAACAAAGGTCAACAGGCCCGGACTCAAACCTGTGACGTATTGTAAACACACACACACCCACACACCACAGGTTATTCGTTGTTCATAAAGATATTTGCTCTCATATCAGTCTTGTTGAACGTAAATCTCTTAAAGCGGGACCAAAACTCTGACTTTACAGGTGCGCTTTTAGACGTGAACAAGTGGTGAGGCTTTTATCGTTGACGTTTATGTTGGTGCAGTATCATCCAAAAAGACTAAGAAATTATAAACATTGCGACCTTTTGTCGAAGTCGTCCAACAAGCTCTTGATCTTTCCAATCCGTTACACTCTATTGCAAATGGAGGTTACATTTTTTTCTGTAGTTCAGTCAGCTTTCCTTTTGTTGTCATAAGTTTGTTTTTCCTCTGAAGAGATCTGAACTTTTTTCCCTTAGTTATTATTACTTTAACAGTTGGGGATATCTTCCACTGCTCAGTAAAAATCAATCCAAATATGTCGTGCAAGAACACAGAACCAAAGGCATTTGGATTAGTGGATGAGGAATACGACCCAAAAATGACATCAGCATCAGGTCACTATCATCTTTAATGATGTACGTGGCAAAGTTTACCTAACCAACTTGAAATGATGAGTACAGTTACTTTAAAAGAACATGTCACAAGTTATTATAACTTCATAAATCACTCCCATCATTCAGACGCTCGGCTTCGTCTAACAGCATATTTGCATTCACTGCGCTCGGGGCCAACAGCTGCACAGACGCTAACAAAGAACTCAGTGAGCGTTGGTCCAATTTAATGATCTATCTCTTTTTTTTTGTACCCAGTTGCTTAGCAACATGGATCAGGACGTCTGAAGCCTTGGCGTCCTGACTGAAACTTTGCGTTGTTGATCTGAGGAGTTCTGGAATAAGAAATGGTGCCACACAAAAGACGTGTGGAATCAAACTTCTTCTTCTTTCTCTTGTCGGCTGTCCCAGGATACTGACCCGACCTGATGCGTTTTCAGCACCACCTCTGAACGAATGTAAGCAGAAAGTAAAGAGGAAGTCTGATTAGTTTTGGGCTTGACGGAGACATCAGGTTGATTGAATCCCACCTCCTCCTATTAGCTACCATAGTTAACAGTTTATTAAACTATTTGGTGTGACTTTTTCTTTTCTGTCACTAAATTGCAGCTTCAGTTTCTCACAGCATGTTGGAGGAAAACTCTTAGGACAAGAAGACTAAAGCACTACATGCTATTCTCTCCCTCCCCGAGTCAATTTTCTGCTGTAAATCATAGTGGCAGAGGAGGGACAAAGAGGAATAAGAGGGAATGGGAGCTCTTACTACAAAGACACAGCTTGAATAAAATCAAGTGTTTCTGTTTCACCTGACTCCAAATCTCAGGAGAGAGCAGTTTTGTTTTTTTTTTACTGACAGTGACGGTTTCATTTAAGTCTCTGTGTTTTATAAAGATTTGATTTGTCGATGTTGATTTTATCCGATTTCTCTTTAGGTCATGTAGCACAAGAAGACGCAGGAGCAACATTCAGTCAGTGAGATGCAACGAAGCATAGTTGCATTTACCGATGGTCATAACAGATTTCTACTTAAACATTGATGTTTTAATCAATGATTAAAAGATCAACTTAAAAAAAACACCTTTTTTAAAAATGATTATGTTCAGTTCCTTTTTCTTACATGAAGGCTGCTTCTGTTTATTACCATTAATATTTCTCATCATTCCAATTGTTTGCTGAATTCAGATGATAAAGGCTCTATTGATCCCAAAGAGAAAATAAATGCCGTGGTAACTGGAATTATTCAAGAATAGAAAGTGAGCTGTCATCTCAGGACGGCTGAACAAAGGGACAGAACCTCCTCATTTGTCATCACATCTGTCAGCAATTAGGGGCAATTATCTTGACCATGGAAGACGGCTTCAAAGGAGATTCATTTCCACACGCTAGTTCTTGTTTGTCCTGAGTGGATTAGAAAACCTGGCACCTGAAATATGCATATTTAAGAAACTTTACTTGTGTATCCCGCTGAAATAATAAACGAGAGCAGCGTCACAGGCTGTGTTGGTCTCCGTGTTTACGCAGCCAGTGACAAGCCACTCTGTCTGCTTTACTTACTCAGTGATTACAATGGGAAAAAAAGCCAAAGGATGACAGTCTGCGTCTGCTCCTCATCTTTATTTCATCAGGGTAAATGTTGTGGCTTCTCATTGCCCGTACTGAATACGTTTGTTTTTCATTAAGTCCCGCGCTCGGCAGAAGGAAATGCAGACTCGCCGTTCTGCTGGAAACAGATTTTTTTTTTGTACCCAAACATAACGCTGTGTCATCAACACAAACGTACAGAAGCACATTTCTTCACTTTGCTTTCGCCAACACAGAGTAAATTTAGAAAGCAAAAGCATCATTTTTCAGAAGGATTCACTTTGGCAGGCCTGGTCGTTACTTTGTCACTCCGTGCGCAACCTCGCGTTCGCCGCCCGATTGTTCCGGCGACGTTGTTGCCGTCTTTGATACAGAAAGTGTTTGCCAGTGTCACTTTGCTTTATTTCGACAAGTCAGTTGTGTTTTCCTCGCTTGCTGCCATAACTCCAGTCAGCCTTAATCATGTGTGCACTCAGAAAGCGGAGCGGTGCCAAACACAACAGATGTTTGTAGACAGGATAACCCGTTGTGTTCAAGTGCTGTCAGTACAACAGAAACTACAGCCAAGAAAACAATACAGATTTTTTATATATATATGTATACACCAACAAATGAAAGTCTTCAATTAAACATTTATGAAGCAGAAAGGATGTAATTGCTGTTTGGTTTGGATTTCTTAAACAAATCCCTATGCAAGTGTAAATACTCTGTTGAATGCCGTATTTTCATGTGTGAAGTAGTCCTTAGGGAAACGGCTGTGTTGGTTTATTTAACAAACGTACTGTAAGGTGAAATTTCCTATGGATGAATATCATAGTAACACATAATAAGGAATAGAGTAATGTAGTATGATTTAGTCCTGCAGCAGCAAACAATATGATAAAACACTTTAAAAAGTATTGAACAGATATTACGTTCTTCATGTACAGTAGAAATATTTTCTGTTTGATAAAGATTCTCTGTGTAGGGTGAGATGGTTTAAAGTAGATCTGCCTTCTCCGAGTTCTCCCAGTGCTAACTAGCAACAACCAATCAGAGTAAGGAGGATGGTCTTAGCGCTGTCAATCATGGCCATGTGCGCGCTGCTCACCTTTTTCCTTGCCTCTGCCCCTTGCTCTCTTCTACTATACAGGCAGGGAGCAAGGGGCTCTCTAGAGATCGATCTTTTCACAAATGATCTGTCTCATCACGACAATCCTGAGACTCAGCTCAGTTAGGAGATGCACTATCATGCAGAAATGTGACTTTATTGTCACTAAACCTATTTTGGATTGATTGAATAAATAACATATATATTGAATTATTTTCTAATCTGGTTAGCATAAAACATGATTTTAAATAGAGTTGGAGTTTTCAGTTCCCAGGAGAACTCTTTGAACCAAGTCTGGAAAGCTCATTTAATTAATTAGCTTTTTTTCTTTTCTTTACCTCGTTTAATTCCTGTTTCATCTACAAGTGCAGAGAGAGATACTACTTAGCACCAATGTTTTTTTTTTTGGACAGATATCACTTTGATGTTTAAAATAAGTTAATGAGCTCTCACTCAGGGCTCATAATTATGCATCTATTCCGAAAAAGGCGAGCTTGTGTACGCCGTCAGCCGTTCCTCGGTTACAGGAAACAAGATTGAAGTGTTAAACTAAGATGATATGAACACACTGTGAGTGTAATCCAACAATTAAGCACTTAACCTCAAGTTGCCTACCAATCTGTGTGTGAGTGCATGAATAAATGCTGCTCTAGAATAAAACACTTGTATGGCTGTATATGCTTAAAGGACAATAAATTGATTTTATTCATTTTCCATTGAAACGACCAACCTTTTCTCATCCAGACATGCATGCTTCCAATGTACTTTAATAAAAAGGAAAAACAAAATAAAGCTAGACCTGGACATATAACTGTAGCTGTGCTACCTAATGGAAACACACCCGTTTATATACAAAAAAAGCTTTGGCGCTAGGATGAGGTGATTATTTATTTTGGTCGTGTCGAAATTGGTTTATTTTACAAAACTGCAGTGGAAACACTATTTCGCATCAACCGAGTCACGTGATCAACAACTGGATGTTGCCACTGGCGGAAATCATGAAGAAGACGCCAACAGGAAGTGGTTTGAGGATCATGGTTTTTAACGACTTTTTGCATGAACCAACTTATTCACGCAAATAAATAATTGGGTTTCTTATTTATTGGAAACAGTTGCGAAATTGACAACATACTATGGCAGTAGTAGTATTATCCTTGTAGTAGTAGTAGTATTCTTCAATGTATCAGATTCTGAGAATTTGTGTGTGCAGTAGAGGGGACAATGGACCCATGAAGTCAGTATGAACTCACCAGTCCTGACTCTGGCTGTTACGTTAAATACACAGTCTCTACTCACACAGTCCGCCACTAGTTTTAACATGAAACATCCTTTAACATAATGGGATATTTTAAAAAAGGGAAAAAAAGGTGAAAACATCGACTAACTGAGTCTAATTTGAGTCCAAATTAGAGGCAGGACTACCCATATGGTTGGATGGAGTAGCATGGAGCCACTAATTCTGTTGAGCTTAAAGAATCTTGACGTTTATACTGTTCTAAGCCCTTTTTCCGCCCACTGACTCTTATGTTTTCTAAACCTTTAATCTGTCAACCACACGAAATCGTAAAAATAAAAGATTTTCATCCTCTATATTGGCATCTAAAAGTCAATTCTACACACTTGCAATCAAGACTTGGGCTTAAGGGGCTACAAGAGACGGAGTCGGTGTTTCCTTCTCAGTGAATTGTGAACCCTTACACACACAGATGCAGTAGTTCAACACCCTGAACTGAACTTCTAACTGATTGCATCATGGGAAACAACTCTAGTGAATTTTCTGATAATGTGTTTGACTCACCACTTAGAGTGGGCTTAATGCTCTTAACCACGGGCTGGAAATGTGATAATCAGGCAGGGACTCTGAGGCATTAGAGACAATTCACTGCTCAACAAGATGGTCGAAGTTAACATACTCCGCTCTCCACTAGGGTCTGACACATTTATCCACCTTTATCAGTGTATTTATCTTTGATTAGACAAGCGCATGTGCTTTTTTTGTTTTAGTTCAACCACAATAAGATTACCTCATGATGGTTAGCTTTGTATCTCCTTCTGTAGCTTCATCAGGCAATGTCGTTGGACCAATAATATATTGCTTTGGTGTTAAAACTTAGATTCACAAGCTAGCATACATTACAGAAGCGCTATTACGTGTCGTTTTAAATCTTAGGATTGCAATACCAAGCACAAGCGTTTCTGACCATCTCTATAAAATGTTGAATGTTAATGACAGTTCCTTCCAGATGTCAATTTAAAATAAATTTTTATATCCTATCAGTTTACATCACACGTCTTATTTGCTTTGCTCCCAACCAACTTTACATCGTCTGATTCTCTAAACACGCGAAGTGGAAAAGCCAGAAGCTAGACATGCTACGCTTACAACTATAGTGGATTATGAAAAAAATTAACAAAAAAGAGTGACTCAATTTAAAAACAGTTAATCGCGGTGGCATTGATTGTATTCAAAGTGCGCAGCGAGATCTGACCTGGGGAATTTTGAGCCTCCCAAACAAAACTGCATTGAAGCCTTTTGATTGATGACAGAATAATACCAATACATGATGAAGATATAATAATAAAAATCCGGTAACCAATCACCTATTTGTGTGTTTGAGTTTTATGTCTTAAACAGGTTTCCTGTTGTATCAGAATCTAACGTAGAACACAGACTCAACACAGAGTGCTTTAATTAATTTCTTATTTTTCTTTTCATTTGTATTTTCAACATTTTCAATTACAGACATTCTGGGTGTTTTTTTGGGGGGGGGTTCCTGAGAGGCAATAATTCACTCGACACCTGGACACACAGACGCCGTGGGCATGTCTGCTGACCTTAAATGTAATTACATTTATTTTAATTTAGCTTCATAGAAAAGATAATTAAAAATCTGTCTGTTCTGGCTTTGTAAATTGTTGAGGTTACCTGTAGGTAAACATTCAGACTATATGCCACCAAATATAGTCTTTGTGCATGGCTACTGCTGTCAGTGTTGGTACCGAGTCATTCTTTCTTAGTCCCATCATAAGTTTTCTCTTATTTTCTGTTCCGACAATGCATGTCATGTTGCATTATTTGCCTTGGAGGAGAGTGGGTGGAAAGGCAAACGAGATTAGTTGATGCATGCACTTGTTTTTCTATGAGTGAATCAAGGCTTTCAGAAATGATTTCATGAGTCAGTGTTTGTAGCACGCCTTTCAAACTCGCTTCTGTTCCATGTTTTCTTTTTTTCTTTCTTGACAACAGTAATGCTGGTGAAATAATGCTCTGCAGAGACACAAAGCATACTTCAGGGTGGTCTGTCAGTGAGCAACTGCTTGTTTTAGAGTAGTGGAGGATTTATTCTTAGCTGTGTATAATGGAAAATTGGCTGTGATTTCATTCCTTATATGTACCGTCTGCCAACTCTGAAGTTCACTTTGGGCTATGTGGTATAATTGCTGGCTAAAGGTAGGATTTAATGGGAGTCTGGCTCATCTTTCTTTTTTCCTTTTTCTTTTTCTTTTTTTGCTTGTCCAGTAAATACAAAGAGAATCTGTGTAAGGAATGGTATTCGGGTGTAAAACTGAAGCAAAACTCCCTTGCAAAAAGTCAAATTTTAGAAATCTTTTAAGAAATAACTGAATATTTAAATCAAAACATAAAAACCAATAGTAGTAGTATTGCAATGCAATAATTATCATGTTAAATCTTTCCATATGATGTTTAAAAGAGGTAGTCAAAGTCAATTGTCATTGCACTTGCTATGGAATCATTGTTAATCCAAGATAGAAATATAGAGATTTAAGAAGATTGCATCTAAAAATATGTTAAAAGTTGATTAAAACATGAAGAAATCTGTTTTTAAAAATATTAGCTCTATAGAGTATTTGCTTCACTGTTACTATGATGGTGTATCATATTTAAAAAATTTTTTCCAAACATCATGAATGGAGATGAAAGTTCAAAGCTAAATGTTTATTTAACCACTTCACACTAAATGCATGAAGTGGTTAAATAGATATGAACAGAATTATGTGGTTCTCAGTTGGAGCCACTCCAAACATTTGACATGCTGAGGTGAGTGACTCTTTGTCGGCGCAGACAGAGCACCTGCATAGTGTAGAATAAGATGAATTAATTTTTGGGAGTAAATTGAAATAAATTGCATTTGTTACGGGATCATAGATTTAGGAAGGTGTAGCGTTATTTACATAAAACTGCATTAGGTATAGTGTAATGCCATAAGGGTTTTAATGTCCACATATTCAGCCAGACTGGACTATTGTGTTGTTGACACATTAAACAAATTGCATATCAGACAAAGAATATAGATTATAATCTTCCAACTGGAAGATCTTCCAGTTGGAAAATGCCCAGCCAGGAAACACCTGGGTGTTTACTGACACACTCAGGTGTGTTAGGAAACTGACACACTCAGGTGTGTCAGTTCTGTTGTTTGATGAGTCAAACAACAGAACAAAATTGGGGCTGTAGGTGGTGGAAATGCACAGATCAGATATTATCAATATTGGTCCTAATATTGGAAAATGTTCTAGATTGGGTATTGGTGGAAGTTTGCTGCGGTTTATTTTTACATGTTTGACTAAGATAGTGAAACCTATTGTTTTCAGTTTTAGCTTCTTTATTATTTAATTCACATTGGTTGTCGTACTCCTTCTCGCACTGCCTGAACAAATTAAAGTTGTCGTTTTTACATGTTTGACCAAGCTTGTGAAGCTTTTGGTGTATTTAAATGTGCTGTAATGGTTCAGAGTTATCAAATAAATTGTAATTCTGTACCTTCGTGTCTGTATTTTTTTTTATTTTTTTTTTAAAAGCAACATTTTGAGTAAATCCAGCCTCTTTTTTTTCCTGTAACGGCTGATATTAAACCTCAGATATCTGTATCAGGTTAGGAAGTCGTCCTGGGAGGCGACCCACACTGCCAGTTGGGTCACAGTCATGTACATTTCCTCAACTTACTTGCAGTAAGTTACTACTATCATATCTCTCAGCATGTATAGTGCTACTGGTCCAAAAATGATAACGTTCTGTCTCGTGTTTGATCAGGTTATTGATATTTTCTTGCCGCCACCGGCTCCCTGAATCAGATTCAAGTCATGCTGTGACTGAGGTCTGTATGCAGCCATCTAAATTAAGTCGGATTGCTTTGTGCTTCTTCTCTAGCACAGCGCTCCACTCAGTAACATTGCTGCTTCCACAAGTCGGTTCCTGGTCTTCTGACAGTCCATCAAACCTGCACTGTACAAATGTGTTTATCAAAACCGTTTCATCTGCTGCCGGATAAAAGGGGCTTTGAGTGACAGAATTTAAACGTGGCAGTTTCTACATTCACATGCGTTCTGTGATTCAGATCCATTTGTCTTTGATTTCTGATGAGACAAAGGAAGGTGGCACTAAAATGTAGCATTTATTTCCCACATCTTAAGTTTAGTTCATTAGTTTAAAAAAATAGAACAACAATTAAACAAAATTGTCAGACCACAACTATTCATGAAAATTATTGTGCCAAAACACAGGGGGACAAAATCCTTAGTTTGCAACTACTCCCCTGTTTTCTAAAATAGAAAAGTAGTTGCTCTGTTTGCTCTTTTGTTCAGGTGCCTTTGAGTTCATCTGCGGTAGTTTTTGCATAAAGGTGTCTAATTTACAAGCTATGCCAGCTAAGGTCTGGGTGCTGTCACTAGGCTCAACAGTTGTGTCGTTTTATTTATATTTCAAAAAGGTTGACATTTTTAAAATCTGTTTAGGTGAAATCTACGCTATTTAGAGAATACACACAAAAGATTGTGTTTTCACTAATGCTAGTAGCTGCAGTAATTGCTAATGTCAGTTGCCACAGATGGGTTAAAATATGAACTCTGTCAATCTTTAAAGCTAACGCTAACATATCATCACAACTCTACTGCATGGTGACTTCTTTATAATAGAGTGGCATGATGTCACCTCTGCTTCTAATATAGATAATGACTTCTCACGGAGGGAGGGTCTGGAATGCATTCAATGCTGTTATTGTACCTCCTTATCATTCTCAGTTCTGATTGGTCCATCTCTCCTCCTCTCTTACTGATTTTAAGAATATTTTTCCACAGATATTATTTTTACCGCAGTTGTACTTTCATACCCTTTAAATGAATTTCAGCTCAAAGCTAACTTATCACTGACTCCCGTGTCGGTGGCTGTAGTAAAACAGCTAGTCCTTTACTCTTGTAGTCAGTGTTAATAGCCTGTTCATACAAGTTTTACACCTTAAATAACTTCAGCTCCTACAGATCACTGATTTTTATGCATTTACTAGCAGCTCAAATGCAATAAAGCTGTATTTCTTATAGTGCTGACTGGCCATCTGTGCTAATTAAAAATGGTGTGGAAGTGGGTAAGTGCGCCTGCTGTCAGGGCTTGATGTTGGCTCACCATTGTGATGCCTGTCAGCCATCGACTTAAGATGTTGGCATCATCTGCTGGTTTAGACCACCGACTACTATTCTACATGTTACTCAAGTGAAGAAAACTTGACGAGTACTCCTAATGAACTACTTTGATAGCAAAATCTGATGGCCGTTGTGAAATTAACAAAACAAAAGCTTATTTTGTGATTCCTTTTTGTTACTCTGGTAAGTCTGACAAAAATTAACCAGATTTCACTCCAGAAAGGGAATTTCAACCCTACAAAACGAATACCCAGATCATTTGATGTAATAAAAAATCTCCCAGCAGGGATTATCATCCGCGCTCCTTTCAGTATAGTTTGTGCAACAAAATGTGATTTATAAAACTAAACATGTACAATTTATGGCTGATTTTTCTTTAATTATTGGTGTTATTTTTTTCTTCTACATTTTCTGCCATGAGTGCTCATAAATTATTTTTTAGAGATAAAGTCACAGTGAATGTTGGAAAGCATTCACAGTAAAACAGAATTATAGTGATATATTAAAACAAAATTACTACAGTGCACACTTTAAATTGTATTTAGCATCTTTTTTTGAGAATTAGAATAATGAGGGTGATCTGTTCCTTAGATGTGGCTGAAAATGTGCAAAGGTTTCACATGTAAAGGCAATCAGAAAGGCTAAGTTCTCTGATTTATTCTGCCTCTGCACAGAATGACTTTTAAGGTACAAAAAAACCCTTTTCTTTAAGGTTTTGTGTCATTTGGCTGAAAACTGTGTGCTTTATATCTGTTCATTTTTCTCATTTTCAATAAATAAAAGACATTGATCCATGTATTCCATATACTATGCATTATATGTGTCTTTTTCTCATGTAGGTCAAGTAGACTTTGTGATTGTAAACAAGCCTTGTTTAGTAGGAACAATGGCAAAAATGGTTCTTTAGATTCTAAAGGTTGCTGAGCTCTGCCCTGGAGTATGCTGACCTTTACCTCAACTCAGAGGTTTCCACAAAGCTGCATGCATTTCAATTTCAGCACGTTCCATGACAGAGGTCAAACATTCAAAAGAATAAATTAGAACATCTTTTCATTAATGCATCCAGCCTTCGCTACAGTTGGCTATAAAGTCAGAAATACAACTTCCTTTTAACTCTCCTGCAGTTTTTAAGAGACGCTGGAGGGTTAAAAGTCATTTAGATCATGCAAGTTTTTTTACTTTGTGTTTTCTGGCGGGGCCGCACTGACCCTTCATGCGCTTGTTTTGCGCATGTGTTTTGGGAACTGACGGTCTGACGGGACAACTTTCGGATGTTTAATATTGCAAACTTAGTCTTTTGTTTTGTTTTTACAACACAGTGGTTCTCAATTATTTTCTGTAATGCTCCCTTAGAGAACATACATTTTGAATATCATTGAGAAGCTGATAATATTTAATTATATATCTGTACAAACCTGTGTATACATTTCTGGCACAAGCATTCTGCATACAAAACAGAGCAATAACTTAAAAATGAAGGTACTGGCCCTCATTTAATTGTTTTAAAGTCTTAAAACCATTCTGAAATTCAACTCATTATTTTGATTTATAACATTTAATCAAGACTGCTCAGTCTGTGTGATTCTCAAAGGAGAAAAAGCACAAATGATTCACTGGAATATGCATTTTGCAATTAAACAGTAATATTTAAAACTTTTCTTGACTATAAACATTGCTTGCCATCTTTATTCACTTATTCCTCTTCAAAAAGGTAAATAATTGCTTAACAATTTTGTGTAAAATATGCAACAATATTACTTATCTTTAGCTTATCAGACTAGACAAAAAGGGAATAACATTTTACATTCACAGTGAACCCTCAGTCACCTCCGCCGTTTTTCATTTCACAGATTTCTTCATCTCTCCTCCTCCATCAGCTCTGAGCACCGGTGTGCCTGGCATCATAGGTTACTTCTTCTACTGGGCTAATTACTGTTGATTAGTGTGAGCACTGCTGCCACCTAGTGACCTGAGGCCTGTTTAAAGTTCAACCACTAAAAATGACTACTACAAATACAGAAAAAATAAATTAATTATCCTGTCTCATTCCACTGACTCCTAAGCTGAACTATTTGAGATGTACTGAGTCAGCATGACATGGTATATAGGTTTAAGGCATTCATCATTTTGGATTTCTGAGCGCCAGTCGAGTTGAAACCTGGTCAGTTCTGGTCAGCATCCACTGTCTGTTTTGTCTGCATGGACAGTTGTGGACAGGAAGTGATTTCCACTGCAGCTAAACAAGCTCAGGATTCCCTTGTGTATCTTTAGAATCAGGTTTCATGCTCAGTCACTCTGATTTAAATGCAGCCGGAGTCTCTTTTTTCCTCTCTTTCTTTGTACAACCAATGGGGGGGAAAAAATGAGGGAAAATTGATGAAGGATGTTTTTGTTGCTCCCGTTCTCTGCAGGAGAATGTCCTCCACTCTGGATCTAAATCCTTTCTGCACCATAAATATATTTTAGAACAAATTTTATGATGCTCATTGGAGACATTGGGTTTATGTCAAAATGGATTTTTATGAGTTTTCCTCTGTCTGCCAACAGGTTTCTCTGACATAGAAAAGTGAATCACCAATGACTGCAGAGTCTTTTAAGGCCACCATTATGACTTATTCATGCTGTCATACGCATTGCTTTTGTGGAGAATCAAATGTCCTTTTTTTTCTTTTTAACTTAGCTCCCTGCTCTTGTTTTTCTTTATAGAAGAACATGACATTGGCGCCCCAGGAGAGCAGAAACAGTCAAGCCGGCCCCCTACAGAAGAAGAAACCTCCCAAACTGCCCAACGGCTTAAGCCTGGAGTCATGCAGGAACAACCACCGCCAGCACCAGTCGTCAGACCAGGAGAACAATCCCCGCCTGGCACACACACAGGGGAAGAGGAAGAGGAAACGCCTGAAGAAGAAGCGCACGACGGTGAGCTAAGTGCATTGATGTGTAAACATATTTCCATGTGAATTATAGTGTAGAAATGAGAGCCGTCAATTACTTTTATGGGTAGCTATAAATAAGAGGACGACTCACCTTGTCAGGTAATGTGTAAAGTCAGATTAGCGGTTGAGTTTCAGAAGAACTTTCCACAAGTTGGCTCATTTTCTGGCAGAACTTTCTTTTCGGCATCATCTGTTCCACAACTACAAGTTTAAGGTGTATTTTTCACGTCACTTTATTTGACTTGGTGTTTCCTAAGAAATAATGAGCAGTTTTGGCTTATAATTAGAGCTGTTAGCATTCAAACATGTTGGCAGTGAATGTGGTTACTCATGCGGTAAGGTATGTAATTAATCTGAACATTATAAAGCCTTAATGTTACATAATGCTGATTAATTGAACTGCCTAATTTGACCTAGAAGCAGCACGTTATGGACTCGACACACAGGGAGCGACAAACGACAGTGAAAGGTGAATGTTGTTGCTGTTTGTGACGGCAGACGGCAACAAAAGTTGGACATTTTGCAACTTTCTTGTGTTGTGTCGCAACACATTACCTTGAAATTTCACGTCGGTCGCTCATTTTGCATTTTAATTGGTTGGAGTGAGACAGAAGGAGGGACGTGCATATTTATATTTCAGACTTACAAAGTTAGGCATAGGAATTAATCACATTGCCAGTGTGTTATTAATGTGATTAAATATTTTAATCAGTTGACAGCACTGCTAATATTTCAACATTCTTCCGTATGGATACGATGATATTAATATTGCTGTTACAACTGGGAGCTGACATATATAACCTTACTCTTATTTATTTATTTTTTACACTAGCGCAGTCACATTGCTGATATTGCGTCTCCGCTTATGTCATGCGTTGCTATTTTTCAGACAAAATCTCGTGATTTATTCATAAAAGCTCTTCAGATATCGGGGGACAAGGGGAAGTATTTCTTCAGCAGAAGTGATGGTTGCTGCTTTGACTCCATAATCATAAGCTGTTTTAAGAACCTGCTGTGTTGATTGCACTGAAGCCATGTTGCACATACACTTTAAGGTATTTCACCCTGAGGAGCATTTTAGTTTTCATGCTCAGTGCCGACAGTGAACAGTGCTTTCTTCACATACACAGCAAAAAAAAATAAAAAAAATCAAATTCCATTAGTGCGTAAAGTATTGCCACCCCTTTTTCACTTTTTGTTACATCATAACCACAAACTTCAATGTTTCATTTGGGTGTTATGTGATAGACCGACAGACAACATCAGATAATTATTATAGTGATTTTTTTTTAAAGGCATTTTTGTTTACAGAGACATTTTATTCCATTTTATTTATGGTTTCAGTTGTGTGTGGTTTTTATTTCAGATTTATTAATTGGTTTTGGTTGTTTTGGATTTTTATTGCTAAAAAACGACAATCATGAATCACTTTCCTTACAATCTATAGTAATGATCCACTTTGTGTTGATGTATGATAGCACAGTTAATCAAGCAATCAATCAGTCAAGTTTATTTGTTTAGCACATTTCAGCAACAAGGCAGTTCAAAGTGCTTTACATCTTAAAAATACAACAATAAGAAGTCATAAAAAAACACCAGACAGTCAACAATTGAGAAACCAGTAATAACCATTAAATTTTGATGCGTGAAATCATTAAAATCATCAACACACGTCAAATAAATTAGTTAATGTTCCATTTACTACTTCAAAATCAAGAAGGTGGGTTTTTAGTCTTGATTTAAAGGAACTCAGTGCTTTGGCTGTTTTGCATTTTTCTGGAAGTTGGTTCCAGATTTGTAGTGCATAGAAGCTGAATGCTGCTACTCTATGTTTGGTTCTGGTTCTGGGGATTCAGAGCAGACCAAAACCAGAAGACCTGAGAGGTCTGAAAGGTTGATACAACAACAGATTTGTACGGAGCAGATGCTAAGCTGTTCAGTGATTTATAAAGTATCAACAGTATTTTAAAGTCTATTCTGGGAACAGACGTGATGTGCTCTATCTTCCTAAATAATCTTATTTTCTGTAATAACCCGAGCTTGTGGGAGCATATGGATATTAAATAAGAGGGGTCCTAAGAGTGAGCCTTGGGGTACCCCACATGTCACATCTGTCGACTTCCATGACAAGTTACCTATTAAAACATAGAAATTCCTGTTCTTTGTGTAAGATTCAAACCAATTGAGTACTGGGTCGGAGAGTCCTGCCCAATTCTCCAGTGGTTTCAATGATGTATCATGGTCAACAGTGTCAAAAGCTGCGCTGAGGTCCAACGGTGCAGAGCACTTGTGGTTTTTCCACAGTCTGTATTCAAGTGGATGTCATTGAACACTTTGACGAGTCTCAGCGCTATGGTGAGTATAGAAACCATGCAAAGTTGATTCCTCTGTAAGCATCAACTTTCCATGCTTGTGGTGCTAACAGCAATGTGTCTGAACCACTGTAGTCCTGGGTAGCATTAGAAACAGAATAATATCCTATTCAGTCGCTTATAGTCGCAAAAATAATACAATGAATTATTTCTGTCATCACTTTGTTTTGCATTCCTTTATTTCCGAAACACTGCCATAACATGAACCTATCATAGCTTATTAAAGTAGAAAGCACCGGTTAAATCAATAAAGACAAAGTGATCATCGTGTGAAGTATACCTTCTCGGTGATGAGAGTATACAAATGAGTCTGTTGAAGCAGATTTTTTATGAACATCAAAGTAACAAGGTCACAAATGAATATTTATGTTACCCTGATGCAGCGATAAATTTCTGCCAGCAATGACTTTTACAGACTTTCCTATGCTTCCGTACAGTAAGTGCACACAGTCCCACATGCACAGAAAGAGCCTCTGAGGTTGAGCTCTGTTATCTCCCTGGACGAGGGTCACTCTATTTCAGCTGTGAACACAAGAGCTGCGTGAGTTCCAGCAGAGAGAACAGGTACAGTCACCTGCACACATGTGCTACTCAAATGTTAGAGCAAAGACCTGATAACAACATGACTGTATTTCATGCTGGTCTGTACAGCAAGAGTCTCTTCCTTGGGTATGCTGAAAGCTTGAAGTGGCTCCAACTGAAGGCAGCCTGACCTATATTTTGCCTATTTGGGCTTGTGTGATCTCTTGCAGGACTAATAGACACATACACTATACAGTCTACAGGTGCTATGTTTATTAAAACCTAAAACAAGACCAGAAAATCTACCATATAAATTACAATATATGTGCAATATACAAAATTTATGCATCAGAGGAAGCATAAATACTTAAAGACTTAATGTTTCATAAAATTTACCCTAATTGGTTCGCTGATCGACCCGGTAGAAAGTCTACCTGACAAAATCCAAGTGAAAGGGAGAAAGCCTTTGCTTATCCAGTCCATGTGTGTTTTGTAGATTCCTATAGTCTATAATACAGTCTTATGATTGTGTCGCTTTAGGGATTTTGTAGGGAGGAGTCAGGAATGCTTTTAAGCACTAGCCTATCCGCCTAACCGAAGCGAGAGGCCATTTTGTTGGATGGTACAATAGAATGGACCTCATACTCTGGTCAGAGAGTATGAGGACTCAAGTATTTTCTAAGTTCAGATTCTTGACAGGTAGAACTTTGTTCTTTTAAACTCTTAGTGGCCTTCACAAATGAAGAAGTCTTCAAATGAAAACTGTACATTTTAAACTCAGTAAATTCCTTTTGTGTTTCTTCTGCTTGTATCAAATATGGTTTTGATGACCTACTGAGGCACACTGCTGCTGCAAGTACTCAAGACTATCAGAACAATGTTTTTTGTTCCTTTCAACATGCAGATTGACCCTTGAACCTTCATGCGCACTGCAGAAATTCTCTGTCACACTTAATGACATTTGCATAATTGAAAAGCTCATCGTCTTTGCCTCCTGCCACCTCCTTTTTTGTTCTCGGAGCTAGCCAGCAGAACTATAATCTCCTCATTGGCTCTGCTGAAAATAAATCTTAAACTATTGTCCTTATTCAAGGTTACATTATAAATATCAGAAGTCTCTATCAAGGTTTAATTCTCCATTTTTGGAAAACCTACAGTCTGATGGCACAGTGGCTGTTATCAGCATTGTCACCAGCTCTGAAGCACAATGACAGAACAAAAAAGGAAAAAAGAACATTTCCTGTTGAATAAAGAAAGAATTAAATTTCCCTCATTTTTATTCCTCTCCCAGCGTAGCTCAGATATTTCTGTTTTCTTTTTCGTTTGATTTTTCTCTTTGACATTGACCCAGTGTGCTCATCTATGGGATGTTGTAAGCTGCAAATGTTGCCTCCCCTCTGAGTTTACACCCAACTCTGAAAATTGAGCCCAGGTAGGGGTTAAACCTGAATATACATAAGGTGGATAGTGATAACAAATCAATCAAAAGCATCCCCAGCCTCTCTCTGCTATTGATGTATGTCATTTCATTAGTTTCTTGTCTCCAGTTTCATGTGAAGTTACAGATTGGTTTTCTTGAGATGCCCGAAAGGTCAAAGAGTGTTGCATTAAATTAACTTTGCTCAACTTTTTAGACAAGCTCTATAGTTATATTATGTTTATTTTCGAGTGACTCATGACAGATCTATCCTTACAAAAACAAGAAGACGCATTAAAATACAGTGAGCTGTCATGTCATTAGCACCATGACATGGTGGTGAACTTGACCTGTTACGTCATGGACTTCACTAGATCCTGGAGGGTGTGGTGTGGAATTTGGCACCAAGAAGCTAGCTAGCAGCAGATTCTTTAACTTATTCAAGTTGTGAGGTGGGGCCTCCACAAATTTGACTTGTTTTTCCAGCACATCCCACAGATACAGTCCATCTGGAAATTTGTCTTAAACAAAAAATTTTAAACTCAAAATTCTGCCACAAATGTGAAGATGTGAAGAACCAAGACATAACATTTATTTGGTATTCACAGTATTTGTTGAATACGTTGTTGATCCACCTTTGACAGCAATTCGAGCCTCAAGTCTTTTTGAACATGATGCCACCAGCTCACGTGTCTTTGGGCAGTTTGACCCATTCTTCTTTGCAGTTCTTCTCAAGCTCTGTCAGGTTGCATGGAGACATTCAACAGCCATTTTTTAGACCTTTCCAGAGATGTTCAATCAAATTTAAGTTCGGGCTCTGGTTGGACCACTCCAGGAAATTCAAAGAGTGATTCTGAAGCTGCTCTTTTGAGGTCTTGGCCATGTGCTTTGGGTCGTTGTGCTATTGAACTCTGAGATCCTGATCAGGTTTTCATCTAGGGTGTCTCTGGAAATTGATGGAATCATCTTCCCCTTTATCATTGACTAGTGTGGCAGTCTCTACCAGAGAGTCCTTCAGGTGCCTTTTGCTAAACTCCAAACAGGCTGCCATGTTCTTATTATTAAGGAATGGCTGCTCTACCATCCAGGCCTGATTGGTGGATTGCTGAAGAGACCGTTGTCCTTCTAGAAGGATCTCCTCTCTCCACAGAGAAACCCTGAAAATCTGACAGAATGATCACTGGGTTTTTGGTCAGCTCTCTGACTAAGGCCCTTCCTCTCATTGCTCAGTTTTGATGGTTGGCCAGCTTTAGAAAGAGTCCTACTGGTTCCAAGCTTTTTCCATTGACCAATGATGGAGGCCAGTGAGCTCATTGGACAGCCTTTGCTTAATACTTTGTTAATAAACCTCAAAATTCAGTTTCCACTGATCATCTTCATGTCTCTGCAGCTTAAATGGAGTCCACCTGTGGTAAATTCAGTTATTGGTCTTGATTTGGAAAGGTTTATATAAGCTCATTGGAACTTCTTTCAATACTTATGTGAATCTGATGTTTTTGGTTTTCTATTTTTAATAAACTTGCAAGGCACTAAAACAAAAGTTTCCACATTTGTGTGTAGAATTTTGAGAAAAACAATATTAATTTAATATAGTTGAGAATAACAACAAAATGTGGAAAAAGTGAAGCGCTGTGAGTATTTTCTGGATGCATTGCAGGTTGAATATATGGACATTGTAGCTGTGGTAACAATATAAATTTCTCCAATAGCGTCAGAAACAAATACAGAAAGTTTGCGCTCTCACTCTGATTCCTTATCCATTATGTAAATAGTTGTTTGCAGCATTTTGTCTCTTAGGTTGTCATGTTTTCCTGAGGAAGCTTTGTTCTGCTCACTGACGGAGTGGGAGCCTGTGGTGGTTGCTGCTTTGTACAGTCGCCGTGGTAAACAGAACAGCGTGCTGTGAGGCCCATCTGCTCTCTGGGGTGATGATGGGAAAAGGATAGGTTAGCAGGGAGAACATGCAAACCCCATGCAGAAAGACCCCGGGCTGGGAATCGAACCCAGGACCTTCTTGCTGCAAGGCAACAGTGCGCCACTGTCAAATTTATTTAATCAGGTAAAAACAGATTTATTTATAAAGATATAGTAGCACTATGTATTTGTTTATTGGAAAACATTCATGCTCTTTCTGTATGGTATGACTCAACAACTTTATCTAAGGCCAAATGAAACATGTCTAGTGCTGAAAGTGATGGTTTCTGAGGCCCTCAGAGTGTTGTCCAGCTCTGGGATTTGAAAAAGCCTTCAAAGAGAGGTTTGAAGCAGGACAGCTAGTCAACTGAAGGGCTCTGAGCTCTGGCTCTCTGGATATTTTCACTGGCTGGGATCTCACTCTGCCTGCACTGATGGAGAAGTGCTGCCTTAGGATTGCCAGTGGCTGTGTTATTAACCAGCGTCAGTCTCTTACCTACACTGAACTTTCACTTCAACCTGCTGGAGGCCACATGTAATGAGATCAAGCTAAAAGCACTAATGGCAGCTCTCCAGGGGTTGGTTTGTATACGTATATATGTGTGTGTGTGTGTGTGTGTGTGTATGTTTTGTCTCCTGTGTCCTTGTCTAAATATTTGGACTGAAGCCCTTATTGTGTCAAGATGGAGACAAACTTGCATGGTTGTCAATCTCTATTGAAGATGTAATGCAATGTTCAGCTCTTTCAGCTTTGTGGGTCACCCTTAATAAGCTTATCCTTTAAGCCAGTAGGAGATTTGAAGAAAAGCATTGTCCTGATTGTCAGATAAGATGCCAAATCCGTCCTGTGGGGGATGATAACCGTCACTGTCACTGCGGCTCTTCATGCAGTGGCGTTGGATCAAATCAAATCATTACGGCTTATTCTGAGACACATGCCCATTATGTGTGAACATGTTGATGCCGCTCTGTGTTTCACAGTGGCCTCTGGATTTACCAAAGGGAATATGTGATTCAAGGGCGCTCTGCGATAGGTTTTTGTACGATATATCAAATCACCCATTGTCATCACAATTGGAGCAACTTCCTTGGACGTAATATTATTTCAGGATTTTCATTTTCAATGCAACTGTTCAATTAGTTGGACTCAAACGGCCCTTCTTGCAAAACTATGATGTGTAGCTCAAAGATCAAGAGTGTTTTCACACCTGATAGTCCGGTAGACTCGGTTCGAACGGGGAGCAAAATTTTAGCATTTGTTGCATTTTTAGCTGCTTACATACTGCAGCTTTTAATAGTGGGATACATTGCGACCGGTTTTGGGACCATGCCTGAGCCCAATGTATGGGCTAATGAAACCTGAGATGACACATTCACTTCTCAATAACAGATTTTCAAAAGCACTAATGGCTCACCATTAGTGCAAACAAAGAAACTGGATTTTGACTTTTTGCAAAAATATATTTCTAAAACATTATCTCTTGTCATCGTTTTAAACCCAATATCGCGTATCATCTTGTGCTGGACCTTCTGCCACACCCTTTGACCTGACCTGTCAAAGGGTTTGAGTACGCTGCTGAGGAAGGATCTCAGCAGCGTACTCATGTCAGTTCCTCTGTAAATCTCTGAATCTTCGTGTTTGTGCGCGTCTCTGTGATCATACATATGTAGCGTAGGCACTGATGCTTCATATAGTGGTCCCTCAGACTTTCCACACTGTCATTCCTTCCTCTGTGCTCGAGCTCTTCTGACAGCACATTCACACCTTAGTATCAGTAACTTCATGCTTCCACCCACTCCCGCTGCATCTCTTACGGGTTGACTCGTGTGTCTGTGTTGTTCCTACTTCCAAAGGCCTGTATGTAGCAGGAGCCCCCTGATGCTGTTTGACAAGTCTAGGCCAGCATGTCTTTGAAAATGGTTTAATGTTTTTTTTTCTCTCTTTCTGCTTGCCTTGCATTAAAAGAACATGCTCCTTTGAAGTGTCACTCCTCTAAGAGAGGACAGCAAAGAGAGGGATAGGGGACCTGCTTCACGACTGACTCTTTTCCATAGCTCTCTCTACATCTGCTGAGTAAAGACAGGCAACATATTTGCTCTTACTGGTCACCATCCAGCCTTGTGCTGGATCTCTCTCCTGACAGCCCCCACTATCAGCTCATGAAAAATTAAGTGGCTGTACTTAAAGTGTCAGCCACTTTAAGCCCAGACCCATTCCAGCTGCCAGTCAATGCTGGCCAGTGGGTTGTAAGTGTTTGAAGAAGCTTTTATCGTGGTTGTCCAGCCCCGTCGCAGTCAAACGGGCTTCAAACCAGCCTGCTGTCGTTTACGCCGCTCAAGCTCAGTGACGAAAGCTCAGGATAGTTTGAGTCCTTCTGGATGGGAAAGAGATTGGTTTTTCCCCCCAAAATTTACTCCTGCTAAAGGAAACACAAAGCAGTGTGATTGTTGCCAGTGCAACTTCAATACTTTGTCCTTTTTCTTTATATCCGGCAACGCATAATATTGGTGTGAAATAAATTCTTCAATATATAACAGACTTTCAGTTATAATAGGGGTTATTACACAACAAATATTGTTGTAAAAAATTAAAACCCTTTTTTAAATTTTATTAGGGATCCAATTAGAGTTTATATAAATTCCATCTTCTGTCTTAAATTTATCACCTCGGATAGCAGTGTGGTCTGCTGCCAATTTACATTTTGACTCTTCAAACCTGAGCCGTGTTTTTGTTAGGGATGCACAATATATCATCACTAATATCGGTATCGGTCAATAGTAGTTTTTTTTTAAAACATATTGATATTAAGGTAAGGTAAAGTACCTTTATTTATATAGGACATTTTCAGCAACAAGAGAATTCAAAGTACTTTACATGAGTTAGAGGAAATACAAACAAAATAACAAAAGAAAAGCAAGAGAAAAATATAAAAAGTTTATAAAAAATAAAAGTATAGAACTACATATTGGTTCTCCATGTTTAACAAGAATAACAATTTAGAAACTAGTTGAGATTTCTCTGGATTCTTGATCTGATAAAACCAGATGTTGGTTCTCCATGTTTGATTCTATAAAGTAGATGGTCCTAAATGTTGATCTAAGGTAATGAGTAGTTTCTTTAGATGAGTTTCTCTTGGTTCTACGTTTGTTCTAGTTCCTGCTCTGGGTTGAGTGAGATCCTCTGGATCTTTTTGCTCTAACTATTTCTACAATCCTATAAAAAGTCCTACAAAAAAATTGGGCCAATATTTGTTTCCGAATTTTTGCCATTTGTTTCTGGAGGGGCAGGGAGAAAGTTGGTCATGTGGTTTTTGTTTGGTCATGTGACGGTGACTGACATCCAGGATGGAAGGGAGTTTAATAGAAGTAGTGGTGAAGTCAACGAGTTATTTATTTATTTTGAATGTGTCGGAAGGCTAGTGAAATTTTTAATACAAAATGTAAGTACATACTGGTTAACGGCCATAACAGCAATATTTATATGGGATATTGATATCTGCCAAAAATTTTATTATCAAAGCATCCTGAGTTTTCAAGTTTGTATTTAAAATTATTCACTCGTTGGTTTCTCATTTTATACCGTCTTCCTGCCACAAACTGCAATGTAGTTTATTGGGATTTGAATGGACCAAATCCCAATAAAGACAAAGTAGTGTAAAATGTGTGGACTAAGTCTGCATTCTTTTTTAGGGTAAAATCCATTACATCCAACTACCTCATATAAAAGTTAAAGAACACTCGTATTACCTAAACCACATAAATTCAACTTCTTCATTTTTGAGTCAGGCTAAAATCTATTTTCACTTTAAAGTGAGTGGTAACATAATAATTATAACTGGTGAAGGAGAAATGACAGATTCTTAAAGTCTCTCTAATCGTCATGTTGTTAAAGTGGAACTTCACAGAATGTAGATAAAACTGCAGAAGCTTCATCCTTAAAAAAGATTATGAACTCAGTGGCTTTATTTTTATGTTTGAGATATCATTTATTTTACAAATCTAACGCCTCTGTTCTTTAATCTTGAAGCTTCCCCTGAGGATTTTTTTTTCTCCTTTAATCATCCATCCAAAGAAAATCCTAAATGTGTGACAAGCGCTATAAATAGCTGCTAAACTTGGAAAATGAGCTCATGATGAGCACTTGAGGTTAGCAAAAGCGTTGCTACTTCATGGCATGAAATGAGAGAAAGTCTTAAAAGGCCAAGAGAGAAGGAATATCTGAAAGCTCATATTTGCACGAGTTGAGTCAGAACTGGAAAATCCTCTTTATTTGCTTTTCATCAGATGCAAAAAAGAAAAATTCTATTATCCTTTTCCTCCATTTCCGTCTTTTTAGAGCACAGTAGACTATTTCCTCTGAGCAATTTGTCCATGTCGGAGTTATTTCCACTCAATTCTCTGATATTTGATTACTATCAACCCAGTGGTGATGTAGTTTTCCGTAGCTCAATGAAGCTGTGTGGAATAACAAGGGCTAATGTTCATACAGTGGCTTCCATGTTGCATTTGAAAAGGACTTTGTTGTGACTATTGTATATAATTAGTACATTTTCCAACTGATTTTGTGTGTGAAATATTTTGCTTCCCTTGTCACATGACAATAGAGCAAACATTTAGCTGGAGAAAGGAGACTTTCCGATATTCAAAACCCGTAATAGTATTTTTTTTATTTTTTTTTGGTTCAAATAAAAATCTGTAAAGTTGGTGAGAATTTATATGCAACCCCTTTTATTCTGAGACCTTTCAAAAACAATCCGGTGCAGTCTAATGCGGATACAAATCCCTTCGAAGGACCCTGGTAAAATAGATGATACTGGAGAGTGTGTAATTTAATCTCAGTCTAATTCCAGGTGATCTATGAAGGTATCAGAGGTTTGTTGTAGAACATTAGTGTGGTGGCCCAGAAGGGTCAAGAAAATACTAAAGCCACAACACAACAGCGAAAGAACACAACAAAAGACATTCTGCTAAAACAAAAATTAGCTAAAACGGAAGTATTGCCGCAATGAAATTTTTGCTATGGAAGTTATGTCAAAATGAAAATTATGCTAAAACGAATCTTATGATAGAACAGAGCTTATGCTAAAACAAATATTAGCCTAAGCTAAGATGGAAGTCATGCTAAAATGGAATTTATGCTAAAATATAATTTTTGCTAAAATTGAAGTTATGTTATACAAGTTATGTCTAAATAAAAATTATGCCAAAACAGTAGTTTTGTTAAAATGGAGTTTATGCTGAAACAAAAATTAGCCTATCCTAAATCAGAAGTTATGCTAAAATATATTTTTTGCTAAAATGGAAGTTATGTTAAAAGTTAAATTATGCCACAAAAAAAGTTATGCTAACCTATTAACATAACCATGTTATGGATTGTGCTGTTATGTTGTGGGTTTTGCATTTGTTGGCCCTTCTGAGCCACCATACAGAGAACAAACTACCTCATGAACACAGTAGACAGTTCAGATAGGAAGAAGTAAAATGTAAGAGTTTAAAGCAGGATTAGGTCATAAAACAATTCCCTTCTTTATATTTCTCACAGACCTATCACATAAAATCCAAAAAAGATCCTATTTGATGAGATTTGATTTATGTTGCCGCGTTATAACTTGTAGTTTTCAGAATATGATGGGATGCTTACATTTCTTCTCATGTTAGATCAGTGTTGCATGGTGCATAAGTTAAGTTGATGCAGATGTAATGTTTCATTCACATTTGGGGAAGAGAACTGTGAGCCTCAGCTTTATACAGCGATTTAAACCGTGGAGAAACAGCCTTGGATTGGAGGCAAAGCCAGATGCTGCTGCATGAAATTTGAATTAGAAATCAGTTTGTGTGTACTAGTGACAGAAACAAGGACTCACTGTTGTTGCTGGTCCAAAAATAACACCCAAAGTAACAGACTGTTTGTCAGGAAAAACAGTATCGTACATCTTGGATCACAACTGGCCTGTATGTGTGTTTAGACAGGCATTGACACGGAGCAGATCGGATGAAGTTTTTATTTCCACCAGAGGAAATATAATGTACAGTATTCACAAGAGAGCAGCAATATAAGGTCGAGTATGTTGATTTATTCAACTGTAATAAAAGTTTTACCTGTTTGAACTTGTAGGATTCTTCTGCTACTTTATATACATTTTTCTGATTAGCAGCCTGTTAATACTGCAGGACGCCATGGAAAAAGCACAGAGACTCCAAATCATTGGCATTTCAGTAGATTTTCTGTCAATGAATACAAAGTGGCTTCAGATTAACAGCTTGCTAACACGCTGTTTTTTATTTAACGGCAATGTGAATATGCCATCAGTACCTTTAAACTGCGAGTGCCTTGGAGATAAAATGCTTCTCCAGTTCCTATTTAGGCTGCAAAGCAAAATGAATCAATTTGCAGATACATTATTCATAAAACTCTTCGTCTGAATATGTATAGAGGAGTTGCTGATGTGAGAAACATCGCTGACAAGATGTTAATTTTATAGATGAACACCTCTCAGATGCTTATAATTTCTCACTGAACTCCTGCTTAGCGGAGCATGAACGTGAGTCGGAGGCAACGTGTTTGCAGACCTAAAGGAATTCCCTCTTTTCCTCCACGACTGATTTTTTTCATTTCTTTTTTTCCTGGACTGTATTTCCGTTTTTGAATGATGATCAGAGCCGCCTGGCAGTACACCAATGTACTGGCAAGGGACTGATATTGTTCTCTCTGTGCACTGGTTGGATTTCACGGTGTGGTTGAACAAGCTGATACATTATTGAGTTTTAATCTAGGCCTGGATCAGATAGAATCTGATCGCGTTCCTTCTGTTTTATTGTTTTATTTGTTCTCAGAATTAAAACAGCTGGGAATAAATTGTCTTTTTTTGTTTGGTTGGGGTTTTTTTGCTTTTTTTCTTATTAGCTTCATACGATTTCAGCTGTCTTATGTCACTTTAATTCATGCAGATGCAAAATAAAAATGAAATCATTGTGTCTGATCTTCTTCACATCTGCAATAGTAAAAAAAAAATCCTCTAAGAAATTCAACAAACTGAAAAATGTATAGTTTACCGTTTACCTGCTAATTTTCAAACAAAAGAAAGAAGATCAATTCTTAGACCAACTTTGTTTTTATTCTGTTGCTTTTGGGGATTTTTTTTCTTTTTGCTACTTTGTGTTGTCTAAGAGAGTCCCATCAAATATTAGGATTAACATTAAAAAAATGTCACATTGATGCTTCAAAGAAGAATTGAAATCACATCTGAAAATATTGATGCTGCACTAATATTATTTAGGGAAGCACTTCCAGATAAGATTGCAGAGACCTATTTCTCTGGCCTAAAACGTGAATAACTTGTTTTGTGGGTTTTTGTCAGTAAATGCCTTTGGAGAAAATGCCAGAAGACTCTATGAGAGCAAGTGATACACAATCATAACAGTATGAACCTGAACTGTTTATACAACAAGCATATTTTTATGACCTTCTTTCACCTGATGTTAGCTTAAAAGCACTTTAAAGCTTTCCTTTGATAGCTTGGCTGGAGTATTCATAAGTGGATTCATTTTACCTGCTGTTTTTTCATGGCCAGCTTTCTTCCTGCCTCTGGATTGCAATGTGTCCTTTTTATTTAAACTCCACCTGTTTAAGATGAAGAAGAACACATCCAGAGTCCAGAAACCCTGGGCTGACTTACTAAGTCAATAACCATCATCGTGGCACTGTGGGTGAATGGCAAAGTGTGGAGGCAGAAGGTAGGAGGCAGGCACGGGAAAATAAACAATTTTTCAAAAAAGAAAAGAAAAAAAGAAATAGAAAAATTCCAAATCTGACAAAGAAGGATTTACAGTCGGATTTACTGGAATGTTAGACAGGTGAGTTAATGAGCGGAGAAGAGGTAGATGGGGAATGAATGGAGCTGCAATAACCGAGGCAAGGTAATTAATTATCACAGACATTATAGAGATTATTATTACTATCTACAAACAAAATCCCTTTTGCTTGGACAAAAACTAACATGGAGGACTAAACCCAAATCCACCAATAAAATAAACAATAAAAACTAAGGAAATACTAAGTGCAATATGGCAGGATAATAATTAACAACCCAGGAATGAACAGAAGGAAAGCGAAGAGTGTTGGATCCCCAAATAAAGAAAAACAAACCCAGAGGTCATGGAATATTAATTTTCAAATTTTCTTTTCTTCTTCTTACTTTTGAAATGTTCTCTTTTTATGCTTCTTCAAGTGCAATTTATGTAATTTTTATTTAAAGGGACAGTATTATGTAAAACTTACTTTTTTGAGCTTTACATCGTGTTATAAAGTTATTCCTTTAACAAGAAAATACATGCAGTGTTGCCTTGAAACTTTCATGTATGTTTGAGAAATCATTTTATATCCCATGGCAACCATTCAGCTGTGCAAAACGCCTAAGTGGGCCTAGCACCGCCTTTGAGACATAGCTCCTCCTCTGATATGCAGCTTCCAAGTTTCCACCTCACAGTGCAGTCCTCCAATGCAACACCACCATTCAGCTCCTTCAGACTAACCAGCAGCAATTAGCAAACACCAGGTGGAACTGAGTTCAGTATACGAGTTACTTCTCAGTGCAACACTGGTAAAAACGTTGTTAAAGGGTTAATAGTGGAGCAATGTTGCAATGACTTCCTGAGGGTGGAGTTTCTTAAAGAGACAGAGGCCCAATTTCAAGGTATTAAATATTTGATACATAAATCATTTTTATAAGAACTGACGTTAACATAGTTACTTGATTGTGGTATAAAATGGCAATATGTGCCTGAAAAATAGATAATACTGCCCCTTTAAACTCACTTAGATTAAAAAACAGATATTTTCTAGCTATGGAGCTAGAAAATATCTAGTAATCATACGCATGATAAGTACCAGAAGAAAGTCAGTAAACTGAGGAAAAACTAGATGTTGTGTATGAAACACACTACGCATAATTGATAGTTTTCTAAGAGTTTGGATCAAAAATCATGGGGGATTTAAAGTGATTAAACATGTTGTTTGTGACTGTGTTCACAGTAAAATCTGAAGCGAAAGAGTTCTTTTTTTGTCAGAATTGATGAGCAGATGGGAGACGGTTTCTTTGGGGAACCCGCTGCGAGGGGCCAAGCTCTCCCGTCGGCCTGTCCTCCCAATGGTGCCAGCTCTCTGCCACTGTGTGCCGATAAGGTGGCGTTCCCATCCTGGGCTTTCCCCATCAGCACAGGGCAGAAAAACAGAAAGAGCCATCTGCGATTTACCCAGACACTGGGCCTCATCTGGCCCTCTCAGCAGGCTGAAAGAGTCAAGCTAAATCTGGCGTAAACATCTCAAACCCGAGTGCATCCCACAATGCAAAGGGACAGTATTAACTGAAATACTGACACATTTTTCACCTCAACCACCCTGACATCGTTTCCCCTAAATGAGACGGTTTCCTGGAATAACTACGGCATCTCCACCCTCACCTGCTGTCTGCAAAAGTTAGAATCAGTTTGGAAAAGTGAAAACCACCATACTTCTTCTTCTCCATCTTTATTTCTGATATCTCTCAGCTGGACTTTAGGCTCTGGTATGAGCATCCTGCTTGTGGTGCTTCTATGATGTGCTGGCACCCTCTGCTGCCAGCTGGAGAGAATGCCTTTTGCTCTCCCTTTTTCTTTTTTTGGAGCGAGCTCATTAAACGAGTGCTGCTTTCCTCCTGCAGCTGTACCGCAACCATACGATGCACAGATTGCGATGCCTGGAGTGGCCCCTCTTTCTGTTTTACACGCCGCCTCACAGCAGAGCTAATGTGTTTCATAGGTCCACAGGGCAAAAGCAGTCGGTGGTGTAAAGAAAAAGGGTAACTGTTGCTGTATCTGCTGTAAGCGATGCACATTTTACACAAAGGGTCATTTCTTTTAGAGCAACACGGTTGAGGAAACGTATTTTTATTTAGCAGCTTGGTTTTAAGCCCCGTAGCCAATCAGATTTTTCCGTACCCCTTATTTAATTTTGGCCCGCTCTGACAGACAGCCTCGCACGCGATCTCTGCCTCGCTTCCCTATTACAGTCCATCTTAGAGCCAATTTGCTGTGATATTTCGAAATGCAGAGGAACCAGCTGACAATAATGAAGCCAAAATAAGTCGAGCTTATTATACGGTGTAGCAGGCGACCCATCCTGGGTTTTCTCCACATAACAGTCATTTCTCAGGTAAAAATATGCCAATCTTCGTGGATTGACTTGCTGGAATACATCCTTGTTAGTGCAGCAGGGTGAGGCACGGTGTGTGTGTGTGTGTGTCGGGGTGCGCGGGTGGGCGTGTGTGTGTGTGTGTGTGCTGCTGAAGATTCCCGTAGCTCATGTGTCTGAATGTCACACTAAGAGCTAACACAATATAATAAGCAAAAGAAAAAAAGTTTGGTGGGAAACCTTTTTACAACTTTATTATTGACACAAGGCTTTAAATTAAGAGGTCATTTCAAAGTTTTAACATTTTTTAGGTCAGACAAAGTTTTAACCTATTATTAAGAGATATATGTGTTAAAAAAATTCAGTTTGAAAACATATTCTAAATGTGTCCAACTAATGGTGGACTAAATGGATTAATGATTAGTTGAACATGTTGGCCTAAATACATTGTAATTGTCCTATTGCCTAAAAAATGTCCACAGTATGTGAAAAATCATAATTATTTTCAAATTATTTGTAAAATATACAAGTATGGCTTTTTCAAGTCAATTACCAAAATAAGTAAAATGTTTGATAATTTCCTAGTTTCATGAGAAGCGCCTGTGCATGCAGGTGATGCTTAAATCCTCAACATGCACTCGCTCCACTCTGCGCTGAGTTAAAGACAGACGGGAAAATCACACATCGCCCTTTCACTCAGAAGGGTTAGGAACAGTGTTGGTTATATTTGAAATACGGACTCGTCTTTGCACAGAATGTGAGGTTTCCAGAGGTCAACTACGGTAGTTCCAGGAGGATCTTTCTTTATTCCTTTTTACTGTGCTTTGGATCACTTTGGTAGCGCTTCCCCCCCCCCCGCCCCTAGGCTGCCGTTAACCTCGATTCAAGAGTCTTTGAGTTGACCTGCATTAAGAACTGCAGTGGAAATGGTTCTTTGATGTCTTTATGCCTCTTCTGGTCCTTCTCAACGTTCCTCTAGCTGTACGGTGTATGCCGACAAAAGGTGGCCTGAGAGTCAGCAGTCGTGCTCAGCAGATCTGTTAGCATTCTCTCACTTAATATCGTCATTACCCAGCATCCTTTGACGCATCTTTCCCATCAGTGCTGCACATTCAGTTCATATGTTGTTATCAATATCTGTGCCAATCAGAAAGGAGAAAACCAACCTTGAGAAATTCACGTTTATGCTTGTTGCAGCATACAGTGTTTGAAAGTTTTACCTGAACTACGACCGTCTGGATCATAATACAGCAGAATAGTCCAACAGTAGTTGTTCTATTTCTGGTCATTCGATGGTTGTGAATGTAAAATTGACGTGTTATATGGGTTGAAATGTGAAGAAATGAACTTGTGGAACATCTACTTATGTCATATCTATAAAGTATAGTGTTTACTGATGTGCTCAAGTTTTGTGTATTTGTGCATTGGGTGAAATTCGGTATTCTGCTGCATCAGGAGCACTTTTGATTTCTTGTTTGTGTTTTTTTCTGTACTTGATGCTTGTTTGATCATCTTAGGATAACATTTTAGTGCTTTATACACAGTTAATGTGTGCACCTAACATGTCAAATAATTATGGCATGAGCTGATCAGAAAGTAGGTCATACTGCTTTTAGTTGGAGCCACTTAATACTAATCGCCAAATTGAGGTGAGTCACTTCATCAGCACAGAGTGGGTAACTGCATAGTGTATCTTGTGATTAAATACTAGTGCTAGAGTCTCCAACACAGCTCTGTAGAATGTTGCCTGGACGCTGGTAGTTGGGGATGTGTGCGTCTACTGTTCGTGTTTCATGAACCCTGTGGCAGAGATCATCAGAGGTGTGTATTGAGCTAAATTCGATTGTTAGTGGTGGTTTTCCAGAAAATTGCGAGAGTTATTTTGCTTTTTCTCAAATTGTTCGGCTGAGTTCTTGGCTAGCTCTCATTAAACATCCAGCCATCCTGAACAATTGACTTACAAGCTCCCTTGCACACAACCAGCCCTGCGCTTAGTTACTTCGGTCTGCGAGCAATTAGTCTGTGTTTATCTCCGTTTCCTGCTTTCATTTGATCCATGCTCGGAGAGAGACGGGGACAGCTGGAGTTTGTAGGTTGCTTCCTTTTGTGAACAGACAAAAAGGTCGAATGCGTGCAAAGGCATATAGAAGAGAAGGAGGTGAGCTGAAACACTGTGCCACAGGCTCGCACATCTGAAAGTCTTTGGAACAGGAACATATCCCCTCCTCGATCTCTCCCTGGAGCTCAGTTCCCCTGTTAAACCGTGGCCTGCTGACATGTATTTGGAAATTAGTTCCAAATGAAACCCTGGTTTAGAATTGAGACCATACGGCTGAGTCTGTTTTTTTTTTTTTTTGTGCTTTGCACATTACTATCATTACTAGTTTTTGTCATCATCGAATAATGTTGGAAGACAATAATGTGTACAATGTATGACACTTGGATAGCTTACAGGTCACATATCTTGATATTCAAGCAGCTCAAATAATCAGTTTGGCCTTAGCAATGCCTCTATCACAGCCTGCAGTCAGTCTCCATGGTTACCAACTGCTTTCCTCGCTTCTAGAGGGTTTTTTTGTTTGTAAACACAGCGGATCGACGCCCAACTTAACTACACAGTCACCGGTTGCCTTGGTTACCTGCATTTATCTTTTTGCTTTACCATTAGATTTTCAATTTGTTGTTTTATGTTGGTATGTACATAAGAGTAGAGAAATATTTAGTTTATAAATTAACATTGTTTATTGCCTTATAATCTTTGGAAGATAGTTGTCTTATTTTCTATTCAACATTTCTTTCTAAAATTTGTTAACCTTCCTGTACAATGAATTAGAAAAACTGCTGTTTAACATAAAGTGAGGCTTAATTTAAAATGTAAAAAAAGAAACAGCATTTCATAAAGGATATAAATTTATGATTTTCATCCACTTCCTGTGAACAGACACCCTAAAAGACAGGATTCACATTATCGCAGCTCGTCAAGGATGTTAATTGAAGTCGCCCAGACGGATTGGAGCAGAATGTACTTCATGTGCGCCTTGTTTAGTTCTATGTTTCCCTGTATCAGCAGGCAGAGAAGCTCTGAATTACTTGATTTCCCGGCTGAGGCCAGGATGGGACTCAGGTCTCTATTATCTGACAATCAGAGACGGAGCTACAAGTCTAATATTTGTGTGGAGAGCAGGAAATGACCTTTGTGTTGCTGCACTATGCAGCCTGGGGAAAGAAAGAAAGGAACATGCACTGTGTTGTCGTGTCAGGACTTTGGCTTCTGCTGCTTCCAGAAGAGTGAAAAAGGAGAGAACAAATAGTTTACCAGAAAAACATTTAGGGCAACTCTGTTCTTCCATCAGCAGCTTTCCTCTTAAGAGCAAAGCAATATTTAACAATTTTGAAATTAAGCTTTTCTTTACTTTAGTCAGAGTACCATCTCACTATTAGGTATCAATAACATACACATGCACCACCTTAGGTGAATTATTTTACATTATTCCATCCTAAACATCCTATTGTAGCATAAACCCTAACCTAATCAGGATACCACAGATTTTTGGACAAGCTGAGAGATTCTGAGGCATAAAAGTTGCAACTCGGAGACTTTATACATACAGAACATATACACCGCTACTACAGAATTAATGCAAGCATTATTCAGCAGTGACCTAGAAATATTACTTTATTCCTCATTATGTTATTCCAACACTTTGTCTGCACTGATGAAGATTTAAGCGCTGTCGCATCCTGAACACTTACAGTCTATGTAGATTTTCATAGATATCTGTAAGAGGGATAGCTTTACTGTTGGTTATCAGTGCTATTTCAACCCAACCCCAGTAACAAAACAACCTTTAAATGTATACAAGAACATAGACCTATTTCTTGATGTCACAAGTGTCCTATGTCTGTATCTTGTTATAAAAGATTACCTTTCACATTGAGGCAAAGTGTGAAAGTCACAGAAAATATACACCGTCTGTTGCAACATTATACCAGTGGTAGTTAACACCATTTAGTGATGACTTGTAATGACTTTTAGAACAGCCAACAGCTGCTTTCCTTACTGAGTGAAAACTGAGACCTGATCTAGCAACAAATAATAGTTCATTTATTACAATATGTTTGAATAGCAAGCTGTCTACATGCAATATTTTGTTTTTAGACTGTTCTTGGCACCAATATCACAGTGGTCCATTTTCTGCCAACCAGTTCAGTGCACATGTGCGGACATTCGGAATATAAACCTCGACTGTTGCAGAAAGTGGAAGGTTTCCATGTTTCTCTTGGCGTGCCTGGCATACTTTTTTCTTTTTCTTTTTTTTTTCTTTTTTGAAACTGAGCGCTTTGGAGGTGTTCCCTGGCATCGAGCTCATGCACTGGTGTAGTCAGTAGGAGAGCTGTTGAGCTAACACTCAAACCAATGAACACAAAACATTTGTCTTTCACTCAGACACCCCTGAAAGAACATCCACGACAGGCACTGTCGTTTTACAGACAGAGGTATGTCCACTCTGAGCAGACCCACTCGGGTCTGTCTTTAGCCTCGAGAGCGATGCTGCCTCCACTCGTGGAGCTTCGGTGCAGTCAGGCAGCTCCCGGGCCTCCGTGGGCGTCTTCTGCTACTACTCTGTTTGATCCTGCGGGAAAGTGGTATTGAACAAGAGAGAAATCAGAGTGAGACTGCAGGAGTCTTCAGACACAATGCTACATCCTTTTTCTGTCCAAAAAACTGGAGGACTTTTCATCCTCCAGTTTTTATTTATCCACCTTTCTTTATCGTGGAAGCAATTCTCCTTAAACAAAGTTATCTTAAATAAATACCTTTTGCATAACCGTCATCTATTCTGCCTGATTGAGAGTAGCGGTTCAAAAGGAACTAAAGAAAAACCTTACACCTGCCTGCTGTTTTATAGTCCTTAATGGTATTATCAGTAGGCCACTAACTTAGCCTTTTCAGTTGTGCTCAAGTCTGTGTGTTGTGTATAAATACACTCCAGGCGGTGATTTGATACCCCAAACTACTTGTTTCAGTTTAGTTGGATTTGGTCCCTGTAAGCTCTTGAAACTCTGCTGTCTGGGCAAAGCGATGGCCATCGGGGACATGGCCAGGCGTAGGCATGTGTGTGGGAAGTGAGCAAGGCAGGCAAGCTGTCACTTAGCATTACAGCACCACAGGCTCCCCGTAGGTGATATGAGGAGAGAGGGAAGTGATAAGACAAGAGAGAAAGAAGGCTATGAAGGAGAAAACAGGAGCGAGGCAAAGCAAATACAGCAGCCCACACAACACACACACACACACACACCCTGCCCCCAGCAACAAAGAGTCTAGGAAACCTGCTGTTTGTTTTTCTTCTGATTAGACCAACCACAGAGGATAAGCCCACCTGACAAGACCTGACTGCTGGCCCTCTGAAAGAAATATCTAAAGAAACCATACACAAAACAAGGGGTTAAAGACTTCTGGCTTATGTAGGGAGATCACCACCACCCAACTACATTTTCTGTTTATATAATTATTAGCTTCTTTACAGATGTTCATATATGACAACAATTCATGAGATTTAATTTCCATAATGACATTTTTTGAGATTGAACTTGCTTTAGCAGCTTAGAAGTATTCTTTGCTCTTGGCCATTAGCTTTAGCCTCACTTCATTGCAGCTCTGGTTAAATAATCTAATTGGTCCAAAATTGGCTTTGCTAGCCAACTTTGGCTCTTCACTTGCAACAATTCTTTTGAAACATTGCTTTTTACCTTATAGTAGACGATGGAATTGAATTTAATGTTTTACGTAATGTGCTTTTACTGAATTTTTAGTTGATATTCTGTCTGTTCACATTTACAAAAACTACCATGAAAATTAGATCATGACTCAGAAAAGGCACAGCAAGACTGGAGTTGTTTTCAGTGGCTGTAATTAGTTCCTGGGTCTGATGGACTGTTTCCCTGACTCCCCCGTCGTCAGCTTCAGGTATCTGCAGACTGAGATTAGCACTACCCATTTCAGGCTGACTACTAAGAATTTCAATTGTACTCCATAAACACAAAAAAAGTAAACAAGTATAACATAGCTGCAGCCATAGCAAACACCAATCAGTCCACTGGAAACGTCTGCTCTAAAAACAAGCATATTTTGTGTGGCGTCCTCCCTGTTGTTTCAGTATGGCAGTGCATTCTGCCAGACCTTATTCTGCACTGGCACTGGCTTGGGGCTAAAAGTGTTGCTAAGCCAATTATGTCTTCATGGATCCTAACACAGTGGCACTACTGAGAGCAATTGCCTTTGTTTATAAGCCTCTGTTATGCTATGATAGAAAGGTTACCTCTGTTTAACTCTGGAGCTGCCAAATTTGGCTAAATAATGTGGGGTACAGGAGCCCATTTTAGTTGGCAGCCTTCTTAAGCCATTGTGAGATGTGACATAATTATATACACACAAGTGTTTTCTGTTTGGACTTCAGGTCCTCTGTACTGAGGGGAGTGGCAGAATGTAAACTTTGGCTGGGTGGCCCTCTCTTTGTGCTGGGCTCTAGCCTTTTTAGTCTCTAAGCATTCACACTAGGTGTTTAAAGGTCCACTTCATTCTGTTCACTTTCTCCTGCAGAAACCTTTCAAACATTTCACTGCTTGCTTTGCTCACATATTTGATATTGAACTGAAATGCTTAGAGGTCAGTCTTAATAAATATACTGCATTGTGGCAAACCTGAGTGGTCTTCTCGGGCCACTGATATGGTTCACTAAGAAGTAGTTAGTATATTGAGCTCAGGAGATGTGCTGTTCCACCATGTGTTTGCTAATTGCTGCTGTCTAGTCTGAAGGAACTGAGTGGGGGAATTTTCTGGGAGCGCTACTTTGTAATGCAGATGCTCGGAAGCTAAGAAACTGCTTAGCTTCCTCGAGGTGACACTCTGTTCTTCCTAGCGTTTTGCATAGCTGAATGGTTGCGTTGGGAGACTAAAAGATTTTTCAAACATTCATAAAATAATCAAAGCAACACTACAGGTATGTTTTTGATGACTCGAATCATGTTATAATGACTTTGCATCATTATAACATGATGCAAAGCTCAAAAAAGCTGATTTTATGTAATGCTGCCCCTTTAAATTGCAAACAAGTAGACTACGTATTAGATGATTTGTGAAAGAAATTGGCAGAACTGGATTTTTTGTTGTGGAATCGAATTGTAGAGGACTGGATTCAACTGTAGATCGCACTTTTTAGATTTTTGTCAGTAACAAGTTGAAAAGCATTCATCATTCTCCTTCCACTCTACAGTCGTGTGCTACTTGTGTTGGCGTACCACATACTGTACGTTCTCAGTAAAATAAATAGAATTTTGTAGGTGTAATAGTACAAAATGTGACAAAGGCCAAAAGGAGCACAATACTTTTAAAATATTAGATCACTGTTTCCCTTTAAGATTTTAATAATGAGTTAAATAGCTCTTTTACGCACTTATTCAATCATATGTTTTACTTGATGAAAATTAGTCATTGGATGTTTATTCAGGTTTCAGAGTCATCTGTACAAAAGGAAGTGAGCCACCTACAGTACTTCTCCTTTGTTTTCTTTTTCACTAATGAAATGCTGTCTTGTGCTTTGGTGCATAATGGTAAAATTTCCAAACATACAGAACAAAAAAACAAACATAATTATATGGGTCACTCTAACAGTTAAGCTTCAAAAACTTGCTGAATATCTTTTATGTATATCCAATCTTCTGCTGTCCATCAGTCTATCCATTTAGCATTTATAGTATGTGGTTTTTAAACTATTTTCTACACAAACTCTTGCTAAAAAAAATTCAAGTCCAAATTCCAGACTTTTCCACGCAGTTTACTCTATTTTCAATAATAAGAATAAAACTTCAATGCAGATTTATGTAAGATATTTTTGCAGTAGTGGGCTGAACAGTGGCACAATTGGTAGCACTGTTGCCTTGCAGCAAGAAGGTTCGATTCCCGGCCCAGGGTCTTTCTGCACGGAGTTTGCATGTTCTCCCTATGCATGCGTGGGTCCTCTCCGGGTACTCCAGCTTCCTCCCACAGTCCAAAAACATAACTGTTAGGTTAATTGGTCTCTCTAAATTCTCCCTACACAAACTGTTGTGTAGGGACAGACTACACAACAGTAGTCTGTCTGTCTATCTGTCTGCCTGTCTGTCTGTCTGTCTGTCTGTCTGTCACACTCAGACAGTCAGACTGAATGTGACAGACTGGCGACCTGTCCAGGATGTACCCCGCCTCTTGCCCGGAACCCCTCCCAACACCTCTAAGGGACAAGGGTGTACAGAAAATGGATGGATGGATGGATGGACTTTTGCAGTAATAAGAGTGTTCATAGGACATAGTTTCATTTTTGCAAAAAAATAATGGAACATAAGTACTCATTACTTTAAAATATCTTGCATCAATTTGCATTGAAGTTTGCAATTTGCATTGAACAAAACTTCAATTTGCATTGAAGTTTTGTTTTTATTAAGTAAAAGGTATGGCAATTTGACTTGATTTCTTTTAGCTAACTTCCTTGTGGAAAATGGTCATCAAATGCAGAGCTTTTCAAAAGGGAAGTGTTCATCTTTTTGCTTTGTTAAAACTTAGTTTGGACCCCTGACAGCTAAAATGACATGAATGCTAAATTAAATTAAATATTATGTGGGTCTGGTTAGGTTCAGTTTAACATTCTATGTTGTATGAGACAGCCGGAATGCTCCACAGCTTTTCCCTAGAACTGTGCCTCACCTGATCTCAGGAAATCCTAATTTATTCAAACATTTTGGAGACAAATTTATTCAGCAGTCATAACACGTCGAGTCTGTGGCATCTTTGAGGTCAGACCGGCATCAGGACCGCTGTCTGTGCAAGTCATAACGCAGGCAACCAAACTTCAGAGGGCAAAGAAACTGACTGAAACAGATAGAGAGCGGGGTTGAATGGGGTCAGGCTGAAAGAGCTTACCGATGCATAAAACGGAGCGATAAGAAGCAACCAAGAGGACACATTGACTGGACAAAGGACTTAAAGGGGGAAATGTTTTAAAAAAAACAGCCAAAGAGGCAGAAGGAGGAAGCCCGGAGAGAACAGAGAGAAAATAAACTTTGAACAAGAGAAGAGGGAGAGAGGTGAGGTTGCTCAAGTCTTAAGAGTTTGCCTCTCTGAAGAAAACATCTCTGCGCTGCTTCTCTGCTGGCATCTGCCAACACCCCTGAACACAACTGAAGCCCATCTGAGGAGCTCTGTTGTCAGCCTTCCAACCCTGCCACACACACACTCACGCACACACACACACCCCGACACACCACCCGACCGCACACTACCCTACACCACTAAGTCGAGGGAGTGAAACAAACAGTACAGTAGCAGGCTCAGAGGCTTGAAGTCAGAGACGGAGCGAGAAGGAACCCACACAAAGACCTGCAGGATAAAGAAAGCTGAAACATTTCAGTGCCACAGCACAGATCATTAACCATCCGCTGTGTTTGGAGGAGACTTTGACATTCTTTGCTTACCGGAGCTTTCACAAACTGACGGCAGGAGGATGATCAAGTCAAGTTGGTTTTATGTCAAGTTCAAGTACAACGAGAAGGTGAGTTCTGTGCAGTTTTTTTTCTGTATTCCACAACATGCCATGGCAAATACCTGTGCATGTGACCATTGGACATGTTGCACACACTCTGCTGTTTGTTGGTTTGTTGAAAACCTTTGTTTTTCTTGACAGTTTAGCCAATGGACAATATTAATATCTTGCTGTTTAGCTTGCTCAGATTACAGGTACTAATTACTGTGGTTGTATTGATGTACAGAGTTTGTATTAAATGTGTTACTTCATGACATTTTAACCGTCCTAATTTAATGATGAAGTAAATGAACGTAAAACTTTCAGTTTTATTAATGTAATATTTCGTCCACATTGACCCCCCTCCTCCAGTTTAGCCGTGACATGTTGTGATGTAGCACAGCGATAAAGTTTGAGTGCTCACAGTGATGTCATTGTCTGGACATTAGATCCTGTGTCATGTACTGTGACCAAAACATCTACAGTTTCTGCAGCCAGACATCATCTGAATCAGCCAGTAGAAACCATCTGGACTGTGTTCCTGGTTTTGTCTCTCAAACGGTTTTGACACTAACTGATCAAGTTCTGCATTTAGCATCAGGTGTCTGCCCCATTGGCATTGTCAAAGCTATCTCATTACATCAAACACAGCCAAACAGCACCCCAGCTCAGTGCTAGTGCAACTGTACCTCTTTAAAGCCAGTTGAAACATGCATCATTACAAAAAAAAAAACTTATGAGATGCCATGTGGCCACGTGGGAGCATCTGTTAGTGCCCAAGGTGCTTTCTTTCCATCTGGTCTTCCATTTTGTACTTAAGCAGCTTTGAGGTACAGAAGTGAGAAGATGGCCGTTATGTTTTTACAACTCTGATCTGTTTCAATGCTCTCTGTGATGCTTAAAAAATGTTACAAAAATCATGATACCGGCACCACCATTAGGCCACGGTGTGTTCAGAGTCATGTACATTGTAAGTTTACGACCACACACAGAACTTTGTACGTTGGCCAAAAAGTTGAGGGTGTTGGATTTTTGCTTGGCAATCTTCATTAAGGTCAGATTTGTGAAGTACATAACCATAGGCCACCTCAACATCACCTATGGATCTCTGCACCTCCAGTCTGCACTTTTATAAAATGTGGAGTACTTACTGTATATACTTTTAGACCAGCATTTAAAACAGAAAACTGTTTAGTTTATTACTTTTAGAAATTGTGGGGTATACTCATTATCTTAGATCAACATTTAGCTCCTTCTATAAACTGTGGAGTACTTTTAACTTTAGACCAACATTTAACTTTCTACTTTTAATATCAGAGCAAAACTTAGAGAAACTCCTGTTAGCTTACAAATCTAGAACAAACTTAGAATGTACTGTCTACTTTATAGAATCAAACATGGAGAACCAACATCTGCTTTTATCAGAACAAGAATTCAGATAAACCTCTATTAGTTTATAAATTATGGCTTACTTATTCTTATTAAACATGGGGAACCAATATCAGTTTTATACTTTTTGTCTTTCTTTTAGTTTTGTTGTTTTGTTTGTATTTCTTTATAGCTCATGTAAAGCAATTTGAACTGAACTGCCTTCTTACTAAAAATGTGCTGTTTAAATAAAATTACTAGGGATGCACAATATTATCAGTATGGTATCGGACAATACTAGTTGTAAAATTTAATATCAGACATCAACCATTCTGTCAAAATAATTCACTGATATAAAAGTGGTATAAAACCAATGGCAATCAATCAGTCAAATTTTATTTGTATAGCACATTTCAGCAACAAGACATTTCAAAGTGCTTTACATCATAACAAACACAAAAACACAAAGTCATGCAACAGAATTAACAATCAAAACATTACATTAAGTCAAGGGCCATCGTTAAATCCGTAATCGATTACATTTCAAATGCAACTCAATGATGCCTACAGCACAAGGTCATAAGAAACTGTTAAGTATTATGCACGACTGATGTGCTTTTCACTTGTGGCTTGTGAACGGGTTGAATTTTACATTTGCATTTGGTAGCAGGCTAAATTAACAAAGATAATGCAGTATTACCACAGTAGAAGAAGCCATGTAGTTGCAGTAAGTAGCTATAGAAAAAAAATATTGATGTTAGTATCAGTTATCAGCCAAATGAGTTTTAGTATATCGGATATAGACCAAACCTCCAATATCATGCATCCCTAAAAATGACCTTTGAGTGCTACTTCTAACTTGTAGATGCATCACTGCTCCAGCACACCTGAATCAAATGAACGGTTAATGACCAGGACTTCAGAAACCTTACTGACACATCAGGAAGTTAATTCAATCTGTTGATTCAGTTGTGTTGGTCCAACACATTACTGACACATCAGGAAGTTAATTCAGTCTGTTGATTCAGTTGTGTTGGTCCAACCTGTAATAAGGCGCTGTAAGCAATCCTGCACACCACAGGCCTTACATGAAAAGACTTTTATTCGTCTTCCATCAGAAACAACATTTTGCTTTAAAAATTAGATACTTACTGCAAAAGTTGAGGAGAGGTTGTTTTTGAAAACAATTCACAGTATCTGTGCAAAACCTTTCTGAAGGTTTTGCACAAATACAGTGAATTGTATTGTGTAATCTTTTATGAAACGCTGGACATATAATTGCCATTTCTTTAGTTTTAGAGTTTGCTAAACCGAAAACAGGATCGTGTGAAAGACAAATGTCTCTTTAAAACTGAAACAACAGTGGAGACAAGTTTAAGCGAGGTGGGTGTTTTCTGGCTGTGTCTAGTGTAAAAGTGAAAGAAAAGAGGTTAGTGTCATACCCAACACGCTCTGCAAAACAGGTGAGAACATTTTCTCTTCACATTTGATTAAAGGGAGGAGGAGGAGAATAATGGAGGGAATTGAAATCAAAGAAGGTGAGAAAGGATGGTTTGGGGGATTTTCTTTTCTGTTCAATTTTAGGTGTGAAGAAAAAATAATGGTCATGTTGAGATATAACGATATTTGTTGAGCACTAATTGGCACCTTTTGAATCAATTGCAGGAGCTTGATAATTCACCGACAGTGCTGTGAAAAAGTCTTTACACCCCTTGCCGAGATCTTATGTTTGGCTTTTATCTGTCCCACTTAAATGTTTCACTTAATCAAACAAATTTCAATACAAGGGTAAAAAATATCCAAACCAATTATGTCTTTAGTTTACCTCATGTTGTCAGACATGTTCTAATTTAAGTGATTTCTTGATTCTGTAGATCTGGATATATTCAGACCTGGGTATTTGTAGTAAAAATGAACCAAAATGTGTGTAAAAACAGCTAATTTATGATCTAACAAAGAGGGTACATCTTTTTCCCGTTGCGATTCTTAAAGATGTGCTGATGATCCGAACCTTTTAAATTTGACAGAAGAGCAAAAACAGAACGTGGTTAGAGGAACGGTACGAGGGTGTCTCAGCGCAGGGAAAACTGTGTCAGAATATGCAGTGGTCTGCTTCCCTGCTCCCAGCTGTACTGCCTCAGGAGCAACCAGCCACTGTGCGATTACGTCTGATTGACAGGCTGGCTCTCAACAGAATGAGAATAGGAAGTGACCTTAAACAAGCACTGCCATTTTTGAGTGCCTGCTGCCCCATCAGCTCCTCGGCTCTCTCGAGCCATGAGGAGGGGCATGGAGCTTTGTTGCCTCTGGGTCAAGAACACAGGGTCATCCAACTATGGGGTAAGGGTAATTGCTACCCCTGTGTGTGGGCTTGTGTCCTGAAGTGAGAGTGGGTTGCAGCGGCTGGTGGGAGGCTGGAGGTGGATTTTATTTCTCTCAGTGGAAAGAGAACACAGCACCGAGGTCCTGCACTATGTGTCTGTTCACTGCTCTTTGTCTGCTTAGACAGTGCCAGGAACCCCAATGGGCCAACTCTGGGGCCACAAAGGGCAAACAGCGACCTGTCTCACTCTGGACTAATTCAATTTAGCACACACTGTTGTGTTATTGAAGTGGTAACTCTGGCCTTTCTCTTGGCCAGATGGCTGTTTTCTGAAATAAAGCTTTTTATTGTAGGCCTCTTTGATGATGGTTGATTTAAAGTGCATTGGTGAAAGTAGTACATCTAAACTGCATAATAGCTTTATTTAAAGTGGATGAGAAGTAAGATAAATTATACATATGATGGTCTTTGCATGTCTAATAGAGCTATTTGATCAATAATCACTGATCAAGGGTTTAGCATGTAACTTTTACAAAAATCTGATTTTTTATGTTTGTTAAAACTGTCGCCATGTGACAGTATATTAAGAGACAGATAATCTGTGAAAATAAGCTCCTGCACCTCCACCTAGTGTTGCCTTTACAAAAATGCACCACTCCTGTTCAAAAACAACCAATCAGAGCCAGGACAAAGATCGTAGCCCTGTTAGTCAATCTCGTGTATGTGCTGCTAAATGTGTCAGTGGCAGAGAAACAACTTACCGTTACAGGAAAACCGTTTATCCACCGTCATCGGCCATGCTGACTAACATTAGCATTTGTGGCGGGCTCTGTTGTGTTGGACCAGCTGTAGCGTAGCAGAAAGCGATTGACAGCGCTAAGCCTCTCCTCCTGGCTGTGATTGGCTGTTTCTTAGTGGTGTATTTCTGGAGTTAGTTCTGGGAGCACGAGGAGGTTTTCACAGATTTTACTGTCACGACATAATGAAAATCTTAAATATGTAAAAAAAACAAAAACAACTTTTATAATAGTTACATGCTGCAGCTTTAAGGCATTAATGTGACTACGCCTTCATCATAATTAGGTTAAAAAACATTAATGCCAGTGTAGTTTCTCAGGAGGAGGTTTTTGATGCACTCAAAATTAAAAAGCACTCACTGAGAGTTTTCTGGTTTCAAAAAAATAACATTTTCTTTACTTATAAAAATAGCAGAAATATTCACTGAGTTGACTTCATACAAAAATTCAAATATAAACGTTAATTTTGTGTTGTAAAAAATTTTTCACTCCTCAATCCTTCACCAAACAATTAGATGAACCACGACAGCTGCTGCTTTCGCTTGTTAATCACAGACCTGACGAGGAGGAGGGCCTAATAAAATAAAGAAATAACAATAGATCTACCATTACCACAACTTTGGATCAATCACAATAATAATTTAGCAAATAATACATTAATTTAATTCTTAATGGGCTCCAACTGGCATATAATTACATAAAACTGTTGTGTGTAAATGTAAAATAGTTTCAGCAACTCAGCTGTCCTCAAACCTAACAGCAATATTCTTGTACAAACACCTTATCTGAAAACTGTCTGCAACTTTGAGGCAGCCATACGATACTTCAAAAACAGCTGAATAAGACGTCTAGCATAAACACAGCAGAGGGCTTGATTAGATTATGTCGTGTTTTTCTTCTTCCCATGCCGACAAAAGGTTTGTGCATTGACTTTCTATTTACTCTAGTTACATCCAGGGCTTGGCTTGTTGAACATAGCGGGTGAATATAATGACCATAATGAATGTGAACGATAGGGAGTGGGTTGAGGACTGTCATTAAGAGGTTTGTTGCAGTGAAGGATGATGCCACAGTATGCAATGATACAAAATAGATGCCCTGTGCAAATTCCTCCTGGGTGGTATCATCTGTCTCAGACATAAACCCGGAGAGTTTAAACCACAGATATACATTCCTGTGGGTCTTTTGGCAAAGAAAATAAAACTCCTTAGGTTCTGTGGGAGTGTGTTGTTGGGTGGTTTGCCTCCGTCTGTAGCTTGTAGTTGAGCGCTTCAGAGCATTTCTAATAAGTTGCCATCCCAACTGAAAGAGCTGTTCCCATTTTCTCAAATAATTTATGAGGTAATCTGCATGAAAGTTTTATCCCCCTGCCTATTCATTCATGCTTAGAGGATTTTAATGAGAGTTTATTGGAGTCATCTCAGCCAAACCAGTTTAACTTATTTATGTTTAAAAGCTAAAGCCCTAAGAAGCTTACGGAACTTTCGACCTCTGCGACACTTGACGCAAAGCGGCCTGTTTTTTTTTTTCCTTCTTTCTACTTCTGTCCCAGAAAAGCATTCCTGCTACACACACTCATTGAAATTCTAAGAAAGTACCCCACAGCTTGCTGAAGGGATTACTGGTAAATCCTCACAAACTCCAGATGTTTTCCCAGACAGCGCAGAGCAAGAAAACACCTCCCATCCCCTGTAAACATCTGTCAGACAAAAGCCTCCACCACAGAGTAGACAACAGAAGCTTAGAGCGAGTAGTCAGGTTTTTACTGCATTAAATCTATTGTAATTCCTAATGAGATGAGTGACTTTGAACAACATGTTGTTTGCCCGTTCATGCCTGGCTTCAAAGTGTGAAGTATATACACTATAGATGAAAAGCTAAATGGGCGAGAAAGCTCAGGCCGATTGTTAAGCCTTAGAATCAGTGTGGCTTTTGTTCTTGCCATGGAACAGTGGATCAGATCTTTATCCTGACTGATTTGCTCAGGGGGGTCTTTGGAGTTTGGTTGTCTGCTGTGCAGTTCTTTAGAGAATCTGGAGAAGGCTTATGTCTGCATTCCCTCAGGCATTTTGTGTGGGATGCTACAGGAGTACAGGCACAGAGATGGTCTCAAGGGCAATCAAATCTGTGAATTACCAAAGAAGGAGCTGCCTCAACATTCATGGCAGTAAGTCGAGGTTATTCCCATTGTGCATTTATCTCCACCAGCCCTGACCCTTGCTAAGACCTCAAAAAGTAGTCATGGAACAGAGAACCTTGGAGTCTTGTCTTCGCTTTTTTGTAAATGATGTGGTTCTGTTGAAGTACTTCAGGCAATTATCTTCAGCATTTATCTCTTCACAGTCAACTGTGAAATAGCCGGGATGAGAGTTAGTTTCTCTAAATCTGAGACCATTCTTCACAGCTAGAAAAGCCCGGATTGCTCTTTCCAGATGAGGCATAAGTCTTCCTCAAGTGAAGCACTTGTTGTCTTGTCCATGAGTGATGGTAGGATGGCCAGGGAAATGGATGAACAATGGATCATGACTAAAAGGACCCTCCCTTGTTATCTTTATCATTCTGGAAGTACTCCTGCTGCTTTGCATAAGAAGGAGTTAGTCGATGTGGCTCAAGAATCGTATCAGTTTTTCAGAGGAAGCTGTGCCTCCCCTTTGGAAGTTTTCCAGGCATGGCAAACTGGGAGAAGACTTTGGGGCAGACATGGAACTTGCTGGAGGGAATATTTATATTCCTTCTGGCCTATGAGTGCTTGAGATCTCACCAGAATGAGCTGGAGTGGGTCATTGGTATTTTAGATGGGTAGTTTGGTTTCCTCTTCCCTCTGCGATCCCTTCTTTAATAAGTGGGAAACAGTGGATGGACGGATGAAAAGACAGGTATAAATTCATTAAGTATCCCTGAAACCATAACTGTTCTTGGCAAATCAATTGCAGAAATACATTCAAAATGTTACCTAGTATGGTTTTAGTCTAAAGAATCCTCAACAGTGACAAACAACTGTATCTTTTACTCCTTGATTTGTGTTGTGGGCGTGTGTGTGGGCGTGTGTGTGGGCGTGTGTGTGTGTGTGTGTGTGTGTGTGTGTGTGTGTGTGTGTGCGTGCGTGTGTGTGTGTGTGTGTGTGTGTGTGTGTGTGTGTGTGCGTGTGTACGTGTGTGTGTGTGTATGTGTGTGCGTGCGTGCGTGCGTGCGTGCGTGCGTGCGTGCGTGCGTGCGTGCGTGCGTGCGTGCGTGCGTGCGTGCGTGCGTGCGTGTGTGTGTGTGTGTGTGTGTGTGTGTGATGTAAGTGGCAGTCTTCCCTGGGGTCAGGCACTGGGCAGGATCTCATATTCCCCCACTATGTTTGTGTTAATTCACTGGATGTAAACACTGTGAGTGGGCTGTAATAAGGCACTGCCTGCCTCTGTGTTTCTGGTCTCCTCAGCGGGACACAGAATAGACAGAGGGAGCGACTGACCACCGTCTGGATCACTGAACAATCGCAGTCCAGAGAGAAAGTAGGGGAGAGCTTTGGCCCTCGGCGCAGCCGCTGGGGACGTGCCTGACAGATGGACGGAGCGAATGAATGGATGCTTAGCCAACTGGAAACACAACTTTAACCCACACATGTTGGATGCCTTTGCCTGTCACCTTTTATCTCTATCTTTAATACATAACCTGAAGGAAGAAAACAGTGATGGTTTATACGTCAGTGACTCAAGCATGGACATAAACCAACTATAAAAATGGAAAACAGTGGTTCTTAGTAAAGTGTAAGGCCACCTGCCAACACAGCAGCCTTGCTGTAAATTGACATGTTTCTGAAATGTTACTGCAAGCTGTATAAGCTGGAAGGAACAGATGACATCAAAATATCATAACGTTAACGTCTAGGGGTTTCTACTTCCCTTAAAAGACAGTGTAACATTGTTTAATGGATGATGCTTTTTAAGGAGTGGTTCAGTTTGGTTTACTCTGTGGAAGTCTGATCCAATTTTTGTTCAATATCTCCATATTTTCCACTATTATAATACATTAGTAATTTAAACAAAGCCTTTAGAGATCAGTTTTCTGACAATTTCTGATTTACATTTTTGCAAATCTCTGACCTGTAAAAAGTGAAGTAAACTGACTCCGACCTCCTAAAGTACCATAAAATAACAGAAATATAGGTAAAAATTGATTTATCTATACACCAATCATCAATGTAAAACAGGGTTTTACTGCTACATTTAAACAGTGCAACAAAGAAAATTTGTTGTACTCTGTAAAGCCTTAGTATCATCTCCTGACTGCCTTGTCTAAACATGTTGTAAAACATATATATTTATTTTAAATACCTTTGTGCTGCCACCGATCTCCTTCTATAACTCCTTGCCTAGTTATATTGACATTATCAGTAATGCCTTGCAACAAGTCTGAAGAGGCCTCTCACTGTAGACTTTTGCTGTATGACTGTCTCAGGACTGTCCTGACATGTTAGCAGTTTCATTTCTAGGCAGCAGAGTTGATATTCCACCATAACATGTCCTGGATGACATCATCAGTTCCTGGCAGCACTGCTAATCCACCTCATTTGCTTTTGCCACTCCTCTTTAAAGCTCTGTGTAGACTGATAGTTAAAAAAACTAGGTAGAAGATATAGTCAGGGATGTGCAGCTCAGGTGGTTCATGCTCATGCTAGCCAGTAAATCAGCATTTTTGTGCTCACAGACTTCATTAGCTTTACTTTTCCCCCCATTGGAATGCTAGTTGCTTCTGCTAACTTCTCCAGAGCAGCTCTGGTTTCGACCTCCTGGATGACTGGGCACATTGGTGGTTCCCACAGTTCACTCGTCTGAGCTACATGGGCAGACCCTGGTATTTTGCCTCAAAGAGCCTTCTGTTGCTTAATGCACGCTCCAGTGCCAGGCCGGGTCACTTCACACAGACATACACATACAGGGGAGGTGGCCAGGCAATGTGAGCTGTGGGAATGTCACAGATTTATGGAAGGACGGATCACATGCTGCTCGTTGCGAGAAAGCCGAGACCAACAATAGCGTTTTGTCTGAATGTAAACTCGTGTAAGTGTCTGGCAGTGCTGCTCTGCCCTGACATTGTCCGCGGACACGGTCTAGTGGTCTCTTCTGCGCCAACCAGTCCTCTTAACCTGGATTTCACTCATAATTCAACATAAACACTGCTGAAATTCAGATTTTTGCTGCCTTCTTTTCTCCGGACTTCTTACACATTTTGTGATTCGTCTAACTTTGTTTTTAAAGACCTCGCTAACACTCAAATGTCCTGTCTTTCAGTAGCTACTTCCATAACAATCAGTGTTGTTCTGCATGTGATGGGGGTATTGTTCATTCACTGATCAGAAAAATCCCCTGAGATTTTTACAATTCTGATTGGCTGATCAGTGCCATTCAAGTGTAAGACAGGCTAACTCTAGTTAGCTAGTGTTTTCTGGTGCCTTTTTTGTAATTTGTTTGTTTATTCAAGGAGTCATGGAAAATCTGTTACCCCTCACCTTATTCTAAGACAAAGGATATTTTCTACGTGTAACAACCTAAGTTTCTCTTTTTGGCAAATCTTCACCCTTAGCAGCAATTTTCCCCTCAGAAAACTTCCACCCTGCAAGATGGGGAGTGTGGGCAGGGATGTGTGTGAGGGTGTGTGGGGGTGTGTTTTGGTGGACCAGACGAGAGTGCATATCAAAGAGAATGTGCCATCTGTCAGCACAGGCAGCAAACAGCTGGTAAAAGGGATGCAAGATGTCTGAACAAAGACTGACAAGATGGAAGATGACAGGAAACAGATTTGCCTCCCTTTCTAGCCCTCCTGCATGAGAAAAGGTTGACCATCAGGGCTATGAAGTCGAGCAGTCTCCAGCTGCTGACTTCGTTACCTCTCCTTTCCCTCTCATCTTCTTCTCTTCCTTCTCTCCGTCTTGTCCTCTCCCTCTCTGTGACTTAATAGCAAAGAATTTTTAATGTTTTTTTTGTCAAGAGTCTTCTGCAGAATTAGTTAATTTGTGTCTCTCAAGAGCGGGAATTTAAAGCAAAATTAAACCATTGCTTGTTTTAGTGCCTCTAAATTGATCCTATAATAATTAATACATGGTGTGCTTTTAATGCTAATTGCGATAGCATTCACTGTAAAAGTGTTTTCAGAACAGGGTTTTCTTTTTTGTCAGACCTAAATATTACATTTCGTGAATTATTAACATCAGTAATTGACCTGCTGGAGCTTAAGTAGATACACATCTCACCGCTCATTTGCTCGGATAAATGAAGTGGTGTGAATTGTGTTAAATAAATTTTTGGGAAATGAGCATGGGGCCTTGTGTTAATTAGTGTTGCGGCGTAAGCCTCGTTACATCAGGTCTTCCTCTTTCTCTCTCTCTGCCTCTCTCGCTCTCTGCTTAGCACAGCCTATTCCCCTTTGTGCCTTTATCCCCTGCACTGTTAATTTGAAAGAAAATGTAGTCTGTTTCTAAATAGAGCGCTGGTGCACACTCGCTGAAATCATTAAGTCCATTTTCTGCCAGCTTAAAGCCGTTGAAATGCCTGAAATGGAGAGGAAGCGGGAGTGTTTTTGCCTGTTCTGTCCAACCACAGTGTGATGGCTGACATTGGCCAGTGTAATACATTAATGGCTCTAATTGTCTAATTGCTATAATATGTGCCCGTTGCTCTTAGAAATGATGAGGGGGGCAAAGTGAGCTAATAAACTGTGATTACTGTCACTTCAAATGAGCACGAGGAACAAAGGTGGAAATGTTACAGTGGTGTGAGGGGAAAAAAAGTATTTTACCGCGAGCAGATTTCTTCTGTTTCCATTAAATCTAAAACATCAGGTGTTTGGATTCAGGTGTTTTTCAGATACACTCTACATTGGGCCATGGTTGCCACTAAATCTTCATTATCTTGTACTGTGTACTCATTTAATGACGTCATCTTTTTTATTATGCATGCATATGTTTGTTGCTATGGCTTGTGTGTTTTGTTTTGTTTTTTTCTCGCTTTCTGCAGGTGTAGAAGAAGACTTCTAGCTTCTTTCTCTCTTATCTACTATTATTTCCTTCTTTCCCTTTAGATGTTTTCACCAACATTCTCCCTTTCTTTTCTGCTGGGGTTCATTTTTTTAAACAATATGCCCAAAACAATTTCTAATAAAGTTTCATATATATATCAGCATCATCATGTGACATCTGTAATAGAAACAAGTGATATTTTTAAATATGGACCCAATAAGATCTGATTTTATAAAATGTCTCCACAGTATTTCACACCAGAGGTGATTTTTTTTTCTTTTTTACCCCTAGGCTTATTCAATAGTCTGCAACTTTCATGTGGGTATATCAGTTTTTATTCATTTTCTAAGGCAGGAAAATGACTCATTTAGCCTCAAAAAAACAATAGATTTTTTTTTAGCTCATTTAAAACTTTTAAGCATTTCTTTGTACTAAAATCCAAAAACAGAAATGAGCATTGTGTTTTATAGCATTTATAATAAAATGAACTCAGAAGGAAATGTTGTAAAGCTCTGCAGGGTATCCGTTTTCCACAGGCTCAGAAGGTTTTACGGCTCCTGACTGATTTAGTTTAGGGAGCAGGAGCAAAAATGGCTCAGTGGACTTTAAAGGTTCCTGACCTCTGCCTTAGACATAATACCTGCTTATGGCACCGTTGGCTACAACAACTGACTTCAAATATTTGGATCGAATCTTTTACGTCGCTGTGGGGTTTCCAGTTTAAAAAGCCTGTTTACTCAATTAGATTTAATTCCTTAATTTGACTTGCCTTTCCTTTGATTTTGATTTTTTTTTTCTGTATTTGCTCATTTTCTATAGATCCGTGTTCCTGCTGCTTTGCCCAAGTGAACTGAGCTTGAGGTTACAAACTGGTGACTTTTTACTTGCCTTGAGCTTTTTCTGCTATGGAGTTGAATCAGCTGCAACAAGTTGCACAAGTCCTCAGGCAGCAAAGCAGTCTCAGAACATCAGACTACTGCTACTAGTATGGCTATTAATATGATTTTCTTTTCTATTTATTGCAAAATCATGAACTTTGACCCTAACAGATGTTGCCTTTGCTTGTATTGTGATCTCCTGGATGAACTGTTGATGTGCTATTGGAAGGATTTTGGTTAGTTGGTCACTCCTGGACTTCTGTTCTAGGCTTTCTCCTTCAGTGCATAATGGTTCACTTTGGTTTGGCAGAGCATCTCTGCAATTATTTCAATTATTTGAAAATTATAAGACCTTAGTACATTTATGATGTTTTCAAACCATTATTTCTATTGATTATGATAGTTTTCTGCTTAGAGCTAATGAAAACACATTTAAAATTAGAATATTACATCAGACAGATAAAAAAAACGATTCATGAAAAAAATGTAGGCTTAAGGAAAAGTATGTTTAATTTCTGCTTGAAGGTTTTTAAGGTACTTTTAATCTGACAAACTAGACTCATCTGAAAGCATATTTTACTTTATTGAATATGACTGTAGATAACTGCCTTTTTGATATACTGTAATTTTGATTTGGAAAGACATTTTTCTTTAGTGGATGAGGCACGTAAACTAACCGCAGACCATAAGCTCTTGTCTTACCAAATCCGGCCCCGTTTGTGTGTGTATGTGTGTGTGCGTGCACGCGTGTGGGTGTGTGTGTGTGTGTGTGTGTGTGCGTGTGTGTGTGTGTGTTTGTTTTATGTTTTTTTGAATATTGACTCCGCACTTTCTTTGGTATCCAGCAAAAATAGAATCAGTTCTAATTTTAACATATAGCAACGCGGAGATAGTGTATCTTAGTTTATTTCTACAATACAAACTGGGTTTTAGTAATGGCTTTGTCATCATTTCCGGATGGGTTGATGTATTTGAGTTTGCCATTCTATCTCTTGCGGCAAAATGTGTTGACTTTATCATTGACAATTCTTCAGGTCTGGTAGGAGTCAGGCCTGGGTGTGGACGGAGAAATTTGAACTTTTTATTTAAAAAAAGAGAAAAAATGTAAAGTTATGACTTTAAAATGGTTCAGGGTAATTAAGTTTTTATATTAGAATTGTTTTAGCTTTCTCTCCTTCGTAAAGTACATATAATTATTCATAGTATAGTTAGGAAAACAATCAATTTTATCTGATACATTTAGGGGCAAAAACAGCAGAAATCTATCGTCACAGTTTTGCCGCTACATGGGATGAACACTGATGTTGTTCCTTCAAGCTTGACTGACAGGGGGAGGCTGGGTGGCAGTGGAAGGTCAGCTTCTGCTTGCCCACAAGTGATGGAATGACAGGGAGAGAAACATAAAAGCAGGGGAAACGGAGAGAGAAAGAGCTGTCATCTCCAGATCTTGTCCCTCTTCGGTCGGTTAGATTGACAAGCTGCCAGCCCGGCCGGCTCGCTCTCGGCGGAACAAAAAATAGACACGGTGGAGCTTTCACTTTCCCCAGCCATCTGCCTCTTCCTTGCTTCTCTTTGAGAATAACAGATCTGATATGGAATTTGACGTAAACACGCCCTTGTTGAGAACTGTAAGAGTGGGTGTGAATTCCTCTGCTGACTTGCGATGCATCTGTCCACACACAGATGGGAAAGGTCGAGGTTCACTGAACAGGAGGAGGTATAAAAACGTTCGTGAGACATTTTCACACCCCTTTGAAGTGTGTTTGATTGGGATTTTATCTGATATACACGGAGTTGTGCAAAATTGTGAAATGTTTTTAGAAACTTTTACTAATAAAAAGCTGAACATCTTGATATAGATATTTATTTAACTCCCTTTACTCTGTTGTGGCTAAATCAGAGGTGTCCAAAGTTTGGTCCGGTGGCCATTTGTGATCCTTAACATTATTTAACATTATTTTTCAAGTCAAGAATGGAAAAAAAATTGACCAACTAAATAGAAATATATGACACAAGAAATTTTAAATTGTCTGTTTTTCTTTTAATGAGGACAAAGCAATTTCTATATTTGGGATTTTTAATGATGTACAGATTTCACAAAACTTGTTTCTTGTTGAGCAAGTAAAACTCACTGAATTTTAATAATGTAGGTCACAAAACCCATCAGCTCATCATATGAAAACAAAACTGCAAAACAGTCGATACATATCTGTCTAGCATTAATTATTGTAGCTAGCTAGCTTCTTCACCAGCCATATTTGCTAAGTCTTAAACAGCTACATATGTCAGTTGAAGGGAGAGTTGAATGTGCTTGTTGCTCTGAGGTCCGAATAACATTAATTAATATTAAATGAAGCAGACGTTGCTCATTATTGGTGAAGCATTTCAAACAGTGCTGGGGGGAGACACTTTTTATCATCTTGTGAAAACAAAAACTAGTGTGCTTCGTTGAAACACGGTAGTTTGTTTCATTTGTGATACAGATAATATCAGTAAATGTTGATCTTCTAGCTATTGATTTTTTTTTTCATCACACCATAATTGCATACTTTTTGGGTTAATAAATATAGTTAAAATGGAATTTGGAAAAATCCAAAGTGGGGGGGGGGATACAATGGACTTTGGAAAATAATAAAACAGATTTTATCGGGTCTGTGACAAAGTGGTTTAGTTTCTGTTCACCACTTGTCCCTTACTCTTATTTCTGGTTCACGTACTTCCTATAGTTGGTTATAATGCTTAAATTTAAACATTACTTTGCAACGTTGCTTCACTTACTATCCTGGGTTTGTTTGTTAGCATTATGTTGGAGTTTCCATCTATTTATATGTTTAGGTTAAAGCTACTACTTCTGGACTATTGGTTGAATTTGTTTATTTTGTTTCAAACTATATTTATGGTATTTGTTTTCGTTTCTACTCACCATTGTTTGTTCCTTGTAGGTCTGCAGCAGGGCAGGAGTATGGGAGGGGCCGGCCCAGTATTTCCTGCTTAAATGGCTGGATGAAGTCATTGATTACCTTGCTGGGTTCTACCAATTAGAGGCTTTTCTTTTGAGTATTGCTTTGTTTGTTTTTCTTTAAAGTAACTTTTTGAGTTATATTGTATTACATGGTTTATTTTGCAGATCATTTTATCATGTAGATGAGTTTGTAAATTAGATTAATAATTTTTATTCTTGTTTCTCTGTTTAGATTTTTTTTTTTTTTACCTGTTTAATTATGGCTTGGGCAAGTGCAGGTGTGTTGCCAATTGGCTATAAAAACAGTGAGTTCTTGGAAGCTCAGGATGGTTGTCATAGTCAAAAGTAACAGATAAAAGTCATCAGAAGAATCTGGAACCAGTGGCTGATGCTGTTTTTTTGTTCACCTTGCTGATCCTTGACCACACTACTTTACAGGGTCCTGGTAAAGGGTTTGCTTCCAGCCTTTTCTTGTTCTCCACTGCATCCGGACATAAGGTCAGATAACTTTTCCCTTCAAGCTGTTTTGTACGTTCCGACTTGAATGCACTTGCGTGTTTTTGTTTTTTTTTTGGATGTTTTATGTTCCGTCCCGACTCCTCGCTTCACGGTTCCTCAGAGACCAGTTAACTCCCTCATTTCCTCTCCGAGGAGCATCCAATAAGGTCCACATGTGTGCCTGCACATGTGTGGGAGCCCCTCACCGTATCTTGTGCGGAGCAGACTTTGTCTACAGTAGTCTGACACTCTGATAGCCTCCATTTATTATTCAGTGCTACTCCAGCTGCACCACGCCCCCGAGCAGCCCAGAAATAAAACAAGGTTAAGAACTGGCATGAAATGTGTCTCGGAGGATCAAGTGTTGGGGTAGGAGGTGGAGGTGGTGGAGGGGGGGGTTCTCCAGACAGCGGCGTGGGGGGAGGCATTGGGCTTTTATATGTGCCATCTTTTATTAATTGCCCTGGTGCTTAGAATGTGTTTCTCAGTGATCATTAATGCATGCTCGGAATAACGTATTTACATGTTCTCATGTTTTAAACATGGGGAGAGGGGAGACTCCGTCTTGTGGCAGACCCCCAGTTGCACCGGACCCCCAGTCCCTCCACCCCCACTGTCTTTCAGCTGATTTGCATTCACCCACAATGTAAAATCCATTGGCAGCCAGACTTCCAGGGAAAGCTATGGAGCATGGACAGCAAACAACACTCACCACAACCCCAGAGAAGCTGCTAGAGGTGTCAGAGGCCGACAGTTGTCACGGTTACAAAAGACCTGCACCCAGATCAGTTTGCTAGACAGTGGATAAATGTATGGTGTGTTTGCCCCAGGACTTCTTTCATCTGTTTTCGCTTTTACATCACACTTAAAAGTTTCAGATCGTCAAATAAATTGCAATCAACCCGACTGAGTACAAAATTTAGTGAGAAAAGCAGCCTGATCCTGCTGCTATTATTACCGTATTTTCCGCACTATAAGGCGCACCTAAAAACCTTCAATTTTCTCAAAAGCCGACAGTGCGCCTTACAATCCGGTGCGCCTTATATATGGACCAATATTGAGCCACAACAGATCTCGCAACTACGGTAAGCAGCCGCTGATTTCATTTTCCCCCTTAGAAGAAGAAACGGGGGAAAGCAGATGCCGACTTCATTTTCCCCCGTAGAAGAAGAAACGGGGGAAAGCAGATGCCGACTTCATTTTCCCCCGTAGAAGAAGAAGAAGCGCGCGGTGCACGCTGGGTTTTGTGTAAAGACCCCAAAATGGCTCCTATTAAGAGACACGCTTATGACGCAAAGTTTAAACTCAAGGCGATCAGTCACGCAGTAGAACACGGGAATAGAGCAGCAGCCAGAGAATTTAACATGAACGAATCAATGGTGCGGAAGTGGAGGAAGCAACAGCTGTTCATTTTGGGAATGAACGGAGTTTTCAGAACGCTGGTTTGTAATCTATTAATAAAGTTTGACTCACCTATCTGACTATTTTGTTGACATTCCTTTAGCGCAGTTCCATCTAATGGATGCATAACGTAACCCCAGCCTCTACTGTAGCGTCTATTCTATGCGCCTTATAATGCGGTGCGCCTTATATATGAAAAGGGTTTTAAAATAGGTCATTCGTTGAAGGTGCGCCTTATAGTGTGGAAAATACAGTATATACAATATTTCATCAGCTGTTATGAAACTATTGTATGTATCAAACACAACTTAAAAGTAATTTGACTTTGCATCATCCGATACCTTGAAATTGGACTCTGTTCCTTTAAGAACCTTCTACTCTTTCCGAGACAACCTCTTCAGAGGGTCATCAAAGCAAAGCTTCTCCATGGCTTCCATTGATGGTGTTTACAACCGCTCTTAGGAGTGTTGTAGTTTGTATGATTGTTTGCTAACGGCTGCTGCTGCTAGTCTGGTGGAACTGAGTGGGAGAGATGTGGAGGGGAGGTGCTGAAGTTCCTAGGAGGAGCTTTGGGAAATAGCCAGCACATATTAGGGCACCCCGAATGACTGGCACTGGAGATTCAAGGATTTCTCAAAGCAACACTCTGGGAATGTGTTTGATGTGAGAAGGACATCATAACATGACGTAAAGCTAAAAAAAAGTACATTTTGCAAAATATCCACCCTTTAAAAACCTTGGTAAGACAAGACACAGAAAAACAGTTGCATGCTTCCATCGTCTATAGCCCATATCGTTGTCATAGTTTACCAGTCTCATTCTTTATACCCTTTTAAATCACAACAGAGCCTCACTGTTTCTTGCTTTTTATGTAATGCCTAAATTTTACTATTATTCACTTTCTTGTTTTTACGTAGATTTTCTTACTATCGTTTCATCGTTTTTCAGTATAACACTCAATGTTTATGACTGGCACAATACAAATTGCCTTTCCTAATGTTTCTCCAACCTTGACTATACCGTTGACTGGAGTCAATAAAGCAGGCAATTCTGCAATGCTTTTCACCTACTGAGCAAAATGAAAGCAAATAGTCTTGCCCCCATGAAAATCACTAGAGAGCGATCAGAAGTTTTGGAAACCAGTATATATTTAAATACAATTAAATACAAACACAAATGGAACTCACGCTTCCCTATGTCACACTTTACCTGTGCACATGTTAAAAATGCATATAAATATCTTTATTTTAAGAATCACTAATATTTTATGCAAACAGTTTTCATTTTCCCTCATTGTGCCGAAGAGTCCCACAAACACACACAGCGGTAATTGAGAGCCGGCAGTCACAAAGCAGAGATTTAACAGCGCGATTAATTAAATTCGAGCTAAATCGATTCTAATTATCCAGCGGGGTTGCCTCTGATGCAAGGTGGCAGCCGGCACAGTGACTGGCCACAGGGGCAATTATAGGATAAAAGTCACGACTGGCAACGCGTTGCAGTCAGCATACACAAAACATAACCAACAAATTCGCTTAAGTTAAAGGAGAGCAGTCGGAAGCAGTCAGCAATCAATGTCACGAGTCATAACTCATCGTAACGCTGACTGAAAGCACAGGTCAAGTCAACAAATACATGAACAAAAGTGATGAGAAGCATCTCCAGTTCAGAGAGTTAGCTCTGTGAGCCACAGGTCGGACGAGTGTCTCCGAGTCGCTCGGTGATCGATCACGGAGATGAATAGGTCAATGGGGAGCTGCGCTCTGAAACGATCAATCAGAGCACCTGCTGGCAACAGGATGGGAAAATGTTTGGGCTAAAGCAAGTAAAGACAGCTTTACATTGTCTTTTACATCATGTCTCTATCAATACTCTGCTTTCTTTTTAAAGCTTGAACATAGGGCAGGCACAGTGATGTAGGTTTCTTCCGTGATCATTAAATGTTTCAAATTGTCCGTCGCATGTTATTGTCAGACAAAGACAACTTGAGTAAATGTGAAACAGTTTGCAAACAATGATTTTCTTAGTTGGGGAGTAAAAATCTATTCAAACCATCTTGACACAGAGTGGAAAAACTCACTGCCCTCTCTAATAAATCATGAATTAACCCAGACCTGTAGAATCAAGAACTTACAAAGAAGGACCTCATGAAGTAGACTATAAATATTTAACACATCTTGCCCTAACCTAAATAAATATGTGTACAATACTAATTACTTTGCCTTGCTTCAGTCTGGAAAGGGTTATAAAATATTTCTAAAGCTTTGGAACTCCAGAGACTCACAGTGAGACGCTTTACAAATAAGGAAACTTGTAACAGTGGTTAAGTATTATACTTTGTCTATTACTGATCTGATACCATAACTACATCTTGGTTTCTTGCATTGTTTCTGGATTTTAGATGTGTAGATGATCGCTATGTCCTGCTCTTTTCACATTTTGGGTAACAAATGTTGACTTACGTCTTTGTTGTTTTAAATTGGGTGAAATTCTAATGCATCTACTTCCTGATATTGTGGACACATTTGGTCAAACCATAACAGACTGTCAGAAAAGTGTTTTTTGTTGTTGTTCCCAAAATCTTTTTGGTAAAAAATAACTTTGGCAATTATCTTAGGAAGGTGACAAAATGCAGTTCATCTGCGTCAACATAGTAGGAGATGTTGTAGTCCTCCTTAATCTAAACTAGTTGAAGGTGTACATGTAAAGTAGTTGTGGCACAAGAAATTAGCCTTGAGGAACCCATGTCACAGGTTTGTTCAGATTTATGTCATTTACCAGATGAAAGAAAGTTTTCTCGCTCTGCCAAGTAAAAGCTGAACCTGTTTGAAATGTCTTAAGCTGTCAAGATTAAAATTGAAGATGTTGGCTGGTGCTGTCTCACTCATGTCTGGGTGGCATGTAGAATAGCTGCAGAAGACATGAGAAATTCTGCTTCCTGCTGCTCTATTCAGAATCATTTACTTTACAGAAACACTTGAATTTGGTTCAGGGTCTGCATCTCAACATGAAAGAAAACAAAAAGGTCCTTGATGTTGCTGCTTCTCACTGCAGCCATTAGGATGCATAGGCGCTCCCGGTATGATTGGGGCCTCTCCTCAAGGGGATTCAGCTTGCATGGCTCTACCGCTTGCCTGTTTTTAATAACAATTATCTGAAATCACTGCAATAAGCCCGAAGCTGGAAGGAGACGGAGAGCCAAAGATGGAGGGGCGGCTGTGGAGGGGTTCTGGCTCCTGTTCGGTGAACCTTTTGAATGTCAGCTCCTCTTTCACATGGAAAATTCAAGAGGGCCTTTGTGTTCATCGGTTATTAGTCATAATAGTTCAAGAAAGGAAGATCCATTGTGTAATTCAAGCAGATATTTATTAGGGATGTTTGATCTGACTTGGCCGGGGAATACGTTACCTCTGATACCTGAAAGGAACCAGCCACCAACATCTGAGCAGCTTGAATGTAGATTACATTATGCAGCAGTGAAAGGAGTTGAGACCTAGCAACACTTTAAAAACTTCAAGTGTAGTTTGGAAAGTAAAGAAAAAAGTACGAGAGAGTAAACTGAATTGAATGATAACCAGCCTGTTGAAACAGAACCACTTTACCATTCAAACAGGACAGTACAGCAGGAACCCAGTAACCATAAATTGTGAGTTCCTCTAAAAATGTTTGGAACTGCTTGTTTTAATAGTTAAACACCAAATTTGCCTTAAAATGCTTTAATACAATCTTAGCACTACCACAAAAGGTCATTTCTGCAATCTTCTGCGCCAAGGAAGATAAATGCAAACGCAAACATGTCAAATACCAGTTTGCCCAGGTATTTCAGCTTCCTAAACAGCTTTTTAAAAATATATTATATCAATAATTATTTATTAGTATTTTTGCTTTGAATATCTTAAATAGTGCTGAACTGGTGGCGTGATCTTTCCTGTGTTATCCACAGTTTTCACTCCACGTCTGTCTTTATTTTCAGGCAGTTATGACGAATGGTGGCAAAACCTGAAGCTGCTGCTGCGCAAGCTACTCAACAGATTGTTGCTAGGTAACCATAGAGCGAGTAAGTTAGATGATGCCATCAACTTTGGTTAGCTCTGTGTGAGAGCTTGAGAGCCTACATCTCCCAGAATGCTGTGCGGTTCGGGCTCAGTGCTCAATGAATATTCTATATTCTATATGTAATATCTATTGATATTGATCAAATGTCTATTGCGATATATGTTTTTATTGATTTAAGGCCCTCTTGTAACATAAACTGTCCAGAAACGTATGTCCTTCACTGATGCTCAGGTTAATTTTGTATCACAGCTGCTTGGTTTTTCAACTTCTGACATGAATGTAGTCATCCTACTGATGGTGGAGGAGAAAATAGTCAAATTAGCACTACAGGAGTCTCCTTCAGACTTGATGTTTAGTTTGATAATTATAAGAGGCGGATGGCTACATGATGCAGAAGACGGGATTGTTGTTTTGACATTGTGTCTCCCTTTATTGAATGCTACTTTAGGGACACATCTGGTTTTCATGTCTTTTCCTTTTAACCCAAATTCTGTTCTCGTAGTTTTTACACTCTTGTTACTATCCGGGATATTGTTTTCCATTTGTTAATGCCTCCATCGCCTTTCCACTCTGCGTCCTCCTGATGTGCTGTCATGTAGCACCACCCACAGGTCAATGGAGGGGTGACAGCCTGGTGTTCTGTGTCTTTGTTTGAGGGAAGAAAGGCAAAAGCTCCTGACTGAAGCTGCCACAGCAACTCTGAACACAGCTTCAAAATGTTCTCTCTCTGTCTCTGCTCCGAAATAATAATAGTAATAATAATAAAAAAGAAAAGCATCAGAATTTTTCCAGCCGCAGACGGAGAGCAGAAGTGCCCCCGACTTGTTGTTGCTTCTTGTGGGACATAGAAAGAAAGTGCAGCGTTCACCAGAGAAGCCGGTACACTCTGTTAGATTCAGGCGTTTGTTCTGGCTATGCTGAATTATTTAGCCTCGTGTTTTAAAAGGCAGCTCTGGGGAATTTTCCACGTAACGTTCTGTCGAGGTTGCGCTCACTTCATTCCAACACACACACAAAAAAAAAGAAGAAGAAGAAGAAGTTGGCAGCCTTCCATGTAGTTTATATAGGCAGCTGTAAATGAGGAGTTATCAGGAAACAATCGAGAGAAGAAGTGGTGATAAAATGCAGACTTGAAAGTGAGCTTTTGAAGGCAGCGGATGCTTGTTTTACCCTCGTTCTCTGGCTCTCTCTGTACTCTCTGGTGAGACCACACAGAGGCAAAAAGCACTTCTCACCCAAACCCCTTGTGCTCTGCATGTTTTTTTTACTGCTTCAGTTCTTACGTTTTTGGAGGGGGAAGCCGGGATATTAATAACAAAAATACTTTGTACAGTTCACATTTACATTTTCAGAGCTGCTCTATAATTTATGATGAATTACCTTGATGCCTACTTCTTCTGTTTGGGTGTTTGTTTTGCATTCTCCCTTAGTATCTCAGTAATTTAGTATATAATCAGAAAGTTCACTCATTTTCATACTTCAGTTCATACTCATAGATAATATTTTGGCAAAAGTTATTTTGGCAAAGAAATCACCAATATTTCTTCCAAAAACAATTTCTAAGCATAAAAAAGTCACATTTGACAAACACACGCAAAAAATATTTTGTCCATGATTTTAGGAAGACAAATTTCAAACTGAAATGTAAGTTTTTCTGAAAATTGGAATATTCCATATCACAATATTCCATATTAGCGATGTTATAGGAGAAACACTCCACCAGGACTATAAGGTCATTGCTAAAAAAAAAACAGAAGCTGGCTATTCATAGAGTGTTCATAGAGCCGAGCATGTCGCCAGAAAGTTCAGTGGAAGGAAAAAATGTTAAGGAAATTTCTTTTTAGATCTTTTTAAATAAAGGTTTGGTTTTTTTGCTTGGAAATGAAGGTCTCTGGATGTGAATCCAATGTTTCCAGCAGGAAGTTTCTAGAGTCAGCGATGATTTGTGGGAATCCATGTGATCTGCTGCTGTTGGTCCACTGTGTTTTGTCAAGACAAAAGTCAGCACACAGCACTTCTTGGCTTCCTATGCTGACGAGCTTTATGGAAGTGCTGATTAAATTTTCCACCTTTGCTTGGTGTCACACTGAAGCTCCATACAGAATCTATGGAGTATTGTCAAAATAAACGCCAGAGCCAACAATGTCAAGTTTACTTATATTGCACTTTTAAAACCAGGCTGATACTACACCAAAGGACACACGAAAAAGAATAAAATCAGAATAGAACAAAATGACAGAAAGTGAACAACACTGAAACATCACAACAGAAATGTTACAGTATCAGAACTCAGCTGAATGCCAATGAATAACAATAAGTTCTACGGCTCGTTTAAGGATGCAGACAAATTTATTTTGACTCTCAAAACAACACGAGCTTCTGTTCCACCTCAGCAGAGCCACACGTTGATCTCCATGTCACTCTGCAATGATGCAGGATGTTGTTGCGCAACACCCCCCCCCTCCTTTCTGTCTCTACTCTCTCACTCTCGTACTTCCTCTTCTGAGAGGGGAGATGTGCTACCAGCTCTCCATCTAACGGGTTAATTGAGTTTCCTAAATCTGCCGGGATTTACCCTGTCCAGAACTGAAGTAAACTCTGTTTAAGCTGGTTTCGAGAAACGATTCACCTGATTTTTAACGGCCTACATCCAGGTGTCCCACCCTTCTTCCCCCTGTGAATTAGCCAGACTGAGCAGCCTACAGCCAACTAGTTTCACAGAGCACACCTGTTAACGGTCGCTCGTTCTCTATTTCACAACTTGCATTTGTTATTGAACCAGGTAGGTTTTAGTGACTCGGGCGAGTCCCAAGGATGTTGTTTTAAATTTGGGCTACCAGCAACCTATAAAACATTTTCCACCTCTTCCTCTCCAGAATCAAACATCACAGCTATTTTACAACCATCAAAGAACTTTAAGGTGACTCATTAACTGAATGTCCACAACATCTTTTAGATTTTCTTTATGCTAAATATTTTATTAGTAAGGCATTTTTGCAAGGGTCAGTACAGCTTAATTCAGTAGCAGAAATAATCAAATAAGTAAAATCAATCATCTAGTCTATCTTTCCCTACTGCTGACACTGAAAACTAAAAAAAAGGAACCTTTGAGAGAGACGGACGGAGCATGGCGCCTCGAACCCCAGACCTGGCACGACGACGAAGAAGGTGCTGCAGCAGGAGGAAGACGCCGATCGATGAAGGCCAGGATCTCCGCAGGTCTGATGATGAAGAAGGTGTTGCAGCAGGAGGAAGACGCCGATCGATGAAGGCCAGGATCTCCGCAGGTCTGATGATGAAGAAGGTGTTGCAGCAGGAGGAAGACGCCGATCGATGAAGGCCAGGATCTCCGCAGGTCTGATGATGAAGAAGGTGTTGCAGCAGGAGGAAGACGCCGATCGATGAAGGCCAGGATCTCCGCAGGTCTGATGATGAAGAAGGTGTTGCAGCAGGAGGAAGATGTTGATCAGCGAAGGCAGGAATCTCTGTAGGTCTGATGAGCTTCTTCTCCGCATGGATGCTGAGGTCACACAGGACTTGGTGCTGGCAGGAAGGCAGGCACCAGTTCTTCTTCTTTGTCTTTGCCTTTGTCTTCATCTTTGTCTTTGGGGTCTGAACCCAGCCGATGAGAGAAGTGCGATTCGAAGCCACAGGTTGTGGGGCTGACGGGTTGGTCCCCATGGCCGGACAGTCTTCGGCTCCGTGGCCCCGGCTCTTCTTCAGCTGCAGAGTTCTTTGTCCATCTCTTGGCTCGAAGCTGCCCGGAGGATCCAACAAAAGGTTCCTCTTTTGCACCCACCTTATATAGGGTTTATCCACCCTTTTGGTGCGTTTTCATTGGCTGTCTGCTTAGACAGATGACCTCACATCCATCACTGTCCTTCAGACATTATGTCCTGATGTCTGTGCTGATGTCTCAGAGTTGCTCAACCTCCTGTCTCCATTGCCTGCACAACCTTTCACCTACTCTCTAAATAAGGCGTTGATCATCTCTGCTCTCCTGTTAGTTCCTTGCCTTTCACCTTTCACCTACTCTCTACCTCCAACATATCAGTGATGTTTAATTGCAGTTACACCTTTTACACCATTTCAAGTTCAATGTCAAAATCACATTTATATCACATTTATTTTCTTTAGCTTCTCTGATCTAGCATTCATTTATAATTTTATAACCATAACTTATATCACATTTATTTTCTTCAGCTTCTCTGATTTATCATTCATTTATGATTTTATAACCATAACTTATTAATTATACTTATTATAATCTTAATGTGAGTTATTACAGATGTTTTTCTGAAAAGAAACCAAGAATAATACATGATTCTAATTATTTGATGCCAAAGTTACAGTTACTTGTTTTTCTTGTAAGTGTTCCCACAAATGTTCGTGTAAATATTATTACAAGTAAACCAATATTAATATAAGTATTTTACTTTGAATCTTATCAAATTACCAAAATGTTTAGATTTCATTCTTTAAACTTTCATGATTTAAAATAAGGAATAGTCTCAGCTATTTTTTATAAATCTGCAGGCTGGAACTTACTTCCTCTTTTTCCAGGAAACCTGCTTTTCCTGTTTAATGACTCTTTCTGACTGACTATGATTTCTTATGATTAGATAGAAAAAAGTAGAATTAAAGCAAAGTTTGCATGAGACAAAAACAACACACACAACCAGATTTATTTTATTGACACTTAAGTCTACTGTTGGGCCTAGATATCACTTGAGTTATTCATTTTAAAGATAACTTTATTTATTATTACTGTTAAACTAACTTTATTGACACTTAAGTCTACTGTTGGGCCTTGATGTCACTTGAGTGATTCATTTTAAAGATAACTTTATTTATTATTACTGTTAAACTAAAATCTCCAGCATGGGGAAGTGGGATGAGCTCGGATTTTCTTGACACCCCCTCCACGAGGTCAGACCTTTCACATGCTGGGAGTCCATCACCCTCCTGCAGTTCGCCGTCCTCATCCCCTGGAAAGAGAAGAGGTTCGTCTGGGATGTGAAGATGCAGATTCTTCATCCTCAGTTGTCACAGAGGGCTCAGTGTAGTCATCAAAACTCCACTTCTCTTGACACCCCCTCCTTGGAGTTTTGATTTCCCCCATGAGGTGATGAATGTCGAAGAAAACTTGGATCGCTTTGATTCTTCTACAGGAACCTTCGCTGGATGAACTGTCAGTTTTTCAGGATGTGGGATGGTTCTTTAGGGAAGGGAAGATGGGCTGAGACAGAAGGCCTCAAAAAAAAAAAAATTCTGGCTGTTCAGCAGAGCAAAGCAAAAAGCATAAGCATCATGACGCTTTATCCGTAATCATGATCCTTTTCCATTTTAATCCATCAGGTTGTGACAGGAGTTCTTCTTTAGCATAGTCCAATTTCTTCACGGCCCTCCCAGTCCAAAGCCTTGAAGTTGTTCTTTGAACGGCAACCTTCCTGTAATAGTGGCCAGTCTACTGTAGGATGGCATGGTGCTTGATTCTCTGGCCATCTTCTCGTAATGTTCTGGTTTGCTGTAGCTAAGAACTGGCTTGAGCACTGCTTCCTCATGGACCCCTTTCTTCATCAGTAGTACTGTGTTGAAGTTCAGTACTTGCTTTACAAAATCTTGGGCGTTGAATCTCAGCTTGATCCCCGTAGTTGCAGGCCGATCTTGAGCTTTAATCCAAACTCTCTGCCCTGTTTTCAGTGACACTTTGAGCTGCAACTTCCCTTTTCCTCCTCTGAGCAAAAAGGAGAAGTGTCTTCGCCTCCCTGCTTTCTGTGACGTGAACGGAGTTCCTCTGCAGGGGAAGACCTGCTCTTCTAGCAGTTGTCACTGTGTCCATCAGCACCAAGAGGTACTTCTCACCTCTCTTTCCTGTTATCCCCATTGGCTCTGCTACATCCATGCAGACTGAACCCCATGGGACTGTGCTCTTGATGAACAAACCTTCCATCCGCTGCCCTGGGTGCCCTGCGTATCGACCACATACCTCAAAGTCACACAGCTGCATCGGATGGGCTGAAGGGACATCCAGCAGTCCTGCTTGCTCAGTTCTTCACGGGGGTGTAGCACGCCTGCATATTCGAGGGCCTTATGCACGCACCGTACTACCTGGTCCCCGTGCTACTCTAGGACCACCTGTCCTTAGGTGTTCTGTCCCACCTCGACACCGGCAGAGACAACCTTTCTTAGTGGCACGAAAGGTCGTCATCTTTGCCCCTCCATAGGGCTTCTTCTCAGGTGTGCGCCTTGTCGCTGCACCTCAAGTTTCGGGCGGAGCCTCAGTTCTGCTTTCTTCTTCCATAAGTTGTGATGAGCTACTTGTTTCCCTCTCGCACTCTCAAGCTGCTTCTCTCGGGTCTGGCACTCTTGATTTTCCTTTTCACCAGCTCCAGCAATCCTTCCAGTACTGCCGTTACTTCTCCGGCTTGAGCACTACCGGGAGCTTTTCCTTTCTGACGGCATCTCTCTTTGCCATCTTGCTTCAGAATAAATCCCCAGTATGCCGACTGGTCGGACCCCTTTCTGGATCCATCGGTGTAGATTGCCCCTTCCAGTTGTCCTGGCTTCTCAGATGTCGCTTGCGGTCGTTTCTTACTGGTGGGTTGTGCTGGCTCAATTTCAAGCTCCGGGTCCAGCAGGATGTCTTTAACCATGTCTGCGTCTGTGTGATGATGTCAGCTGCTGGTGTTTGTTCCTCTGTTGCCGGATGTCTTCTCGATGGCTGCAGTGGAGGACGCGGTGTGCTTCCTCATCCATCGTCAGCTGATGATACTTTTCTGTGTTTCTTGTGCATGCTTGCAGGCTGGTCTTTTCTTTTCTTGTCAGCATTACATCACGAACCACTCCAGCAAGACTGAGCCAACTTTCCTTTGTCAGGGGTTGATGTTTCAGTTCCTCATTCTTGGAACCAACGTCCCCCCTTGCTTCAGGTCTGAGTCACAGTAGCTGTGTAGAAAGTTGATGCAGTTCTGTTGAGGTCTCCTCCTTTTCCAAACGATCTGGGCGGCCGGCTTCCTCCGGTTTCTTCCCCAGATTTTCCTCCTCGAAGTGATCATCCATCACTCCGTCTCTCTGTCGGTTCGAGTTGTCTATCCCCCAAAGCCTCTCTTTGCGCTTCGAGCAGGGATGGGTCTAGACTATGTTGGCTACTAGCTTCACTGTCTGGATCCGGTCATTTATCCTCAGTAGAAGCTTTCCCTCACCTGTATGCCATACAGTTACTGCAAGGGTTGTGACTGACGGCCATATCAGTCACCATTAACTCTATTCCCTAAGAGTTAACAAACCAAGTGAGCTATTCAGATCCTCACATCTGTTTTTACTGACTTGGCAGGGCCCTCCTACTCCGTTAGTCGAGCCCCACGTTGGGCGCCACTTGTTGTTGCGCAACACCCCCCCCCTCCTTTCTGTCTCTACTCTCTCACTCTCGTACTTCCTCTTCTGAGAGGGGAGATGTGCTACCAGCTCTCCATCTAACGGGTTAATTGAGTTTCCTAAATCTGCCGGGATTTACCCTGTCCAGAACTGAAGTAAACTCTGTTTAAGCTGGTTTCGAGAAACGATTCACCTGATTTTTAACGGCCTACATCCAGGTGTCCCACCCTTCTTCCCCCTGTGAATTAGCCAGACTGAGCAGCCTACAGCCAACTAGTTTCACAGAGCACACCTGTTAACGGTCGCTCGTTCTCTATTTCACAACTTGCATTTGTTATTGAACCAGGTAGGTTTTAGTGACTCGGGCGAGTCCCAAGGATGTTGTTTTAAATTTGGGCTACCAGCAACCTATAAAACATTTTCCACCTCTTCCTCTCCAGAATCAAACATCACAGCTATTTTACAACCATCAAAGAACTTTAAGGTGACTCATTAACTGAATGTCCACAACATCTTTTAGATTTTCTTTATGCTAAATATTTTATTAGTAAGGCATTTTTGCAAGGGTCAGTACAGCTTAATTCAGTAGCAGAAATAATCAAATAAGTAAAATCAATCATCTAGTCTATCTTTCCCTACTGCTGACACTGAAAACTAAAAAAAAGGAACCTTTGAGAGAGACGGACGGAGCATGGCGCCTCGAACCCCAGACCTGGCACGACGACGAAGAAGGTGCTGCAGCAGGAGGAAGACGCCGATCGATGAAGGCCAGGATCTCCGCAGGTCTGATGATGAAGAAGGTGTTGCAGCAGGAGGAAGACGCCGATCGATGAAGGCCAGGATCTCCGCAGGTCTGATGATGAAGAAGGTGTTGCAGCAGGAGGAAGACGCCGATCGATGAAGGCCAGGATCTCCGCAGGTCTGATGATGAAGAAGGTGTTGCAGCAGGAGGAAGACGCCGATCGATGAAGGCCAGGATCTCCGCAGGTCTGATGATGAAGAAGGTGTTGCAGCAGGAGGAAGATGTTGATCAGCGAAGGCAGGAATCTCTGTAGGTCTGATGAGCTTCTTCTCCGCATGGATGCTGAGGTCACACAGGACTTGGTGCTGGCAGGAAGGCAGGCACCAGTTCTTCTTCTTTGTCTTTGCCTTTGTCTTCATCTTTGTCTTTGGGGTCTGAACCCAGCCGATGAGAGAAGTGCGATTCGAAGCCACAGGTTGTGGGGCTGACGGGTTGGTCCCCATGGCCGGACAGTCTTCGGCTCCGTGGCCCCGGCTCTTCTTCAGCTGCAGAGTTCTTTGTCCATCTCTTGGCTCGAAGCTGCCCGGAGGATCCAACAAAAGGTTCCTCTTTTGCACCCACCTTATATAGGGTTTATCCACCCTTTTGGTGCGTTTTCATTGGCTGTCTGCTTAGACAGATGACCTCACATCCATCACTGTCCTTCAGACATTATGTCCTGATGTCTGTGCTGATGTCTCAGAGTTGCTCAACCTCCTGTCTCCATTGCCTGCACAACCTTTCACCTACTCTCTAAATAAGGCGTTGATCATCTCTGCTCTCCTGTTAGTTCCTTGCCTTTCACCTTTCACCTACTCTCTACCTCCAACATATCAGTGATGTTTAATTGCAGTTACACCTTTTACACCAATTCAAGTTCAATGTCAAAATCACATTTATATCACATTTATTTTCTTTAGCTTCTCTGATCTAGCATTCATTTATAATTTTATAACCATAACTTATATCACATTTATTTTCTTCAGCTTCTCTGATTTATCATTCATTTATGATTTTATAACCATAACTTATTAATTATACTTATTATAATCTTAATGTGAGTTATTACAGATGTTTTTCTGAAAAGAAACCAAGAATAATACATGATTCTAATTATTTGATGCCAAAGTTACAGTTACTTGTTTTTCTTGTAAGTGTTCCCACAAATGTTCGTGTAAATATTATTACAAGTAAACCAATATTAATATAAGTATTTTACTTTGAATCTTATCAAATTACCAAAATGTTTAGATTTCATTCTTTAAACTTTCATGATTTAAAATAAGGAATAGTCTCAGCTATTTTTTATAAATCTGCAGGCTGGAACTTACTTCCTCTTTTTCCAGGAAACCTGCTTTTCCTGTTTAATGACTCTTTCTGACTGACTATGATTTCTTATGATTAGATAGAAAAAAGTAGAATTAAAGCAAAGTTTGCATGAGACAAAAACAACACACACAACCAGATTTATTTTATTGACACTTAAGTCTACTGTTGGGCCTAGATATCACTTGAGTTATTCATTTTAAAGATAACTTTATTTATTATTACTGTTAAACTAACTTTATTGACACTTAAGTCTACTGTTGGGCCTTGATGTCACTTGAGTGATTCATTTTAAAGATAACTTTATTTATTATTACTGTTAAACTAAAATCTCCAACATGGGGAAGTGGGATGAGCTCGGATTTTCTTGACACCCCCTCCACGAGGTCAGACCTTTCACATGCTGGGAGTCCATCACCCTCCTGCAGTTCGCCGTCCTCATCCCCTGGAAAGAGAAGAGGTTCGTCTGGGATGTGAAGATGCAGATTCTTCATCCTCAGTTGTCACAGAGGGCTCAGTGTAGTCATCAAAACTCCACTTCTCTTGACAAGGAATACATGCAGAAGGAATATTTAGAACATAAACTGTGCTGTCCAATAATCCTTTTCCATTTTTATTGATCAATCAATGAAAGAAAAGCTATAAATGAATTTCTAAAATATATGTTCTGTGATATAACAAGGTGAGATGCACCTGTATTTTGAAAGGATGAGCTCTGCTATCATAAAGAACCCTCATAGATATGTTTCTCCATTTACTTAATTGAAACAATGCAATTGTGAAAAAACCCTCTAGGTTTTTGATAAAACATTTTGGCGATAAGATGGTGTGTTTTATTAAATTTTTTGCGGTATTAAAATAGGTTTATTTCGCTAAACTGCAATGAAAACACTTTCTCCGCATCACACCAGTCATGTGATCAGCAAGCAGATGTTGCCTTTGGTGCAAAACACAAAGAAAACAACAGGATGTCATTGGAGGGTTTTTAATTACTAAACGTGTGAACAAACACATTCACATGTGACTTTAAATACAACTTTGAAATTGTTTTTGTTGACATTAGTGGAACATTGACGAAGTTTTGCGCTCATTTGTAATGTAAATGCAGCTCTTGATGCTCTCATTTTGTTTGAATTCACAAGATTTTGTTTCTGTTTCATTTTGAATTTTATCTTAAAAAAAAAAAAAAAAGTCCAGACTAGTTTTCAATGCAGGTCACCTCATAGCAGAAATACTCATTAATCACCCCGGAAAAACTCAAATTATCTAAAATTCCACACTGTTATCAGTGAAACGCTCACTCTCGCATCTGTTTGATTCTAAAGTCATACTCAGCCTTATCAGACGGCATGGGGTTCAGCTTATTGCTCTTTTTTTTTCTTTCTTTCTCTAATTGCAGTTCTGTATTATGCTTTTTATTCCCCCCCCCCCCCCCCCCCCGAATCGCTTTCTGCAGGTCGTCGTTGACAGCGTATGTAGTTCAAAACCATTTTGACTGGGGAACTTTCACAGTAGGAACCAGCAAACATTCAAAGTATAACGGCTCACATTAGTTTGTTCTGTATCTCTTTGATTAGACCTCTACGGATGTTTTTTGTGGGGCATTTTTGTGGCATGGATAAAGTCATCTTCTGGTCTATTTGAAATGATTACACCAGTTTTGTTCCAGTAAACGTCTGAAGTTTTCTGTCATAAACCCGCAGACTGAAAAACCCAATTTTCCCCCCCCCAGTATTCTCAGAAAGCCTTAGGCAGACTCCCACTCCTGCAGAGACAGGCTTTTAAATTGTTTTATTCAATTTTTTTCATGCCATTCACTGAAATTTCCACACTGAGGGTAACAAAAATAATTTCCAATGTTTCCTCAGGCGGGAGGGAGGGGGGAAAAAAAGCCATAGTCTGATTTTTTATTTTTTGCATTTCTTTCTTCCACGGCGCAACCGAGGGGTAAGCACAAAAAGCTAGACAAAACGGCTCGGTATCAGCCGTGATTTCCTGAATAGCCCAGTGGGAGTGCGGGAAGTCGGGGCGCACGCAGCAGATCGGCGCTGCCCTGAAACAGCGGCCATGCTGTGAGCGAGATGGCTTTTCTCTTCAACAAGCCCGGCTGTGATGAGCGGCTCTGCAAATGAAACGAGGTGGGGAGGCAGAGAAGGAGGAGGAATGGATGGATGGAGTCTTTACAGTTTCAAGGCCTCTGTTTCCTTGCCGGGCATGTCTGCTGCTGCTGCTGCTGCTGCTGTGGCGGCGGCGTGGCTGAGGGAAATAAAACAAGCAGCGGATAAACAAAGAGCTACAGATAATTCCGCTGGAAATACGAGGATGCCGCTTCCTGCTGTTTTCGAATTCATTAGGCCCCACGCTGGGCCACTGGTGATTTCTAAATATATGCAGCTCATCCGATGTGGATGTGTAAACTGTGCGTAGAAAATGGATGGCTGTGCAGACAGACTGTTTGCTTGAAGCCCTCTGTGGTCCTGGTGGGTGGGAGCTGTCAGCAACCATCTTACATTACTTTCCACATGAGCTCTATAGAGTTCCCCCAATCACGATGCTCCTTCTGTCTTGGGCTCTTCACCGCTGTTGCTGAATTGACCTTGCAATTTTTTTCCTTCTTCTTTTTTTTTGCAAGGAAATTGTGTTGTGTATTCAAGCCAGCAGGCAGTAAGGCAGACAGACTCCTTTATATTTACCCCACTCTCAAGACCCTGCTTAACAGGCATCAGGATTACGCTCAGGAGGGGAGAGCCAGCGAAGGTTTTAGCTCTTTTCGCAGCTGACATTGTATCAGGCTCTGAGATGAGGCCAAAGTGCTGCACTCTTATTAGCCTTGTGTTGATTTGATCTCCTTGAGTCTGCCACTGTCACTTAATGGGGGGACAAAAAAACATTGGAATTGAAAATGGCGAACACACAGGCTATGTGTTTTGTTTTGGGGGTTTTTTTGTGCCTTTTTTCATCTCAGATGTAAATGAAAATAGTCTTTTTGACAACACAAAGTATGCTGAATCTCAAGACATGGGACTTGTGCCACAATCTAATGAAATTTAACATCAGATAAGACAGTCAGTTCCTTTACAAACATGGGGAAAAACATTGTCGATATTCCGCTAATTTGCAATTATTTGCGTTTCCATCAAATAAGAAATGGAACTAATCTCACATGCGAATTAGCTTGGTCACTTGATAAATCGTTAAATAAGCCACAGCATCATCCTCCTACCACTTCCTTCCTGTTGCAACATTGGTGACTCGTGTGATGTTAAAAAAAAAGTTTCCATTGCAGTTTTGCAAAATACACATTTTAATATGGCCGAGAAACTATATCATACGAGCACAAAAACATTTTATCAAAAAATGTGTTTTCTTCTAAATTGCTTTTTCCATTAAGCAAATTTAGTTTTGTAATTCCAATGTACACAAGCTACGAGCTACTGACATCTACTGGCTATTTATGGAGTCATTTTGAAGGCTTTGAGACACCAGGAAACCACAGAGAGAGCTAATATCCATCAATCGCTTTCAGGATTGGCAGATCTACAAAAATTACTCCAAGAAGGCATTGAAGGCAAATCCAGGAGGTCACAAATGAATTCAAAACTACATCTAAAGCTCTTTAAGTTGTCACTTAACATCTAGCCTGGTGAAAACCAGCCTCTTGCCCTACGCTCATCTTCGTACAGAAGGCCTGGAGCCTTGGCTCTTGAAAGGTGATTGCTTCCTGAAGGCGTAGACTGTTGAAATTTGAAACAATTTGATATGATTTTACCCAATCGCTAATGTTGGGCTGTGACGAATGTAATGTGATGTTCAATAAAGCTTACCGGGAATTGTGTGCGCTGTAAACAGCCCTGTGGGTAGTATTGCCAGCAATAAAATGGGTAGTATTGCCAGCAATAAAATGGGTAGTTGGGCCAGCAATAAAACGTCTTAGCCATTGCTGTTGTTTCGTATTTATTAGCGCAATATTTGGAAGCTCGGCCAACAGGCACTCACCTGCCTTTGCCAAAGTACAATAGGTAGATGGTAATTCTAAAACAGCGCAAAAAACGTGACACAACTCAGTCTTACACTCACTGACTGGCCCGGTTGGACTTCAACCGGAAAAATGTAGCTCAATGGGAGAAATCCCAAATGGAGCACTGAAGGGAGATGAGAATCAAGCAGGCTACTAAACGTCATACACACAGTCGCATGGTGGTATTAGTGGGATGGTCTGGGGGTGCTATTCGACATCAGAACAAGGATGACCTATAATTGATTCAACCATGTATGGAGTTCTCTGCCAGAACACCAGTTTCACCATCAGTTTGAAACCTTATGTTCAAGCATTCTTGGGTTATTCACCAGTATGTCCACCTCTGAATGGCTCAAAATGAAGGTCTTAGAATGACCTTGTCAAAGTTTTAAATCTGATTGAGATAGAACAATAACAGTTATTAGGTAAAGGAGGCAATTTGTTTTCACATTAGATCCAGTAACATATTTTTCTCCCTTTAAAAAAAATGAAATTATCATTTGAAAACTGCTTTTATTTTTTTACTTATAGGTCTGCCATAAAAATAAATAATGTGACAAAAAAGCAAAAGGAGGGGGGAAAAAATCTGTTTGGGTACTAATACTTTTTCACTGCACTGAGCTCGACCGTCTGCCTGAGCAGCTGAGGACAGGGTGCAGAGAAGGCGCTTGCAGTAGGTGGAGCTCTTGTGTTGGGTTTTGATATCGGAGCCCGATTCACCTGTTTGTGAAGGACACCACAGCACTGCCTGTGCTGCTGTGTTTGTGCATGCAAATTTCTCTTTCAGAAGCGGCCTATCCAAAATCCATACGTGTTATGTAGCATTTACGAGCCTGCCCCTCTCCCCAGCGCCAGAAACATAAACCCTTAAAGTGCATTTTTAGTGCCAGGCTAACTGACAGCTTATTATAGGTGGTACGACTCAGCCAACTGTTTGTGTTTATGTTAGACTTATTAGAAATTTTAATGCTCTCCTATGTGTTGGGCTTGTAATACTTTGTGTCTTTTCGATAGTGTGCCAGCGATTTGCCTAATTTACACATATCTTACTGTCCTGGCTCGACATCACACGTGGCGGAACAGGCGGAACCCAACCCCCATCCTCCCTCTTCCGACTCCCCCAACACTCCTGTCCTCTGCTTGCATTCCCTCCCCCCTTTCCCTCCTTCTCCATCTTCTCTCTCCCTCTCGCGCCACTGCAATCTACCGCAGGCCCTCCATCTCTCCGGCCTGTCAGCATGCTTTTTCATTTGGCTTGTTGCTACAGGGGGCTCGACGCTGGCAGATTACAACTCGGCAGCCAGTCATTTTCGATTTATCAGAGGCACCCTCCCACCCCCCTGTTTCCCACTCCCCCCCCCCCAGCCCTTCCACACTTACTCCCCTCACCAGAGTCAGTCCAGACACACAGCACAATTCCTCATCACTTCCAACACCCTCCCCTACTTCCCTCCAAACCCTGCCTTATCTTCCTGCTTTCAATCGGTGCGGAAAAATTTGCTCGCAAGACACAACAAAACATAGAGGTAAAAAAATAAAAAAAATAAAAAAATATTTATATATATAAAGAGAGAGAGAAAGAGAGTGACAGTGGAAGGATTTAAGTTAGAGAGGCAGCTAGAGCTGTATTATTACTTAGGCCTCTGTCACTGGTGATGACCCGGGAGAGTGGAGAATATCGATTGTGCGTCACTCAAGGCATTCAGCAGATTGCATTGACAAAGCTTGTCGGGCCTTTAATAGCAAGGTTAGCAACCCCGGTTGGGACCCATGAGAAAACTCTAACTGCGCCTTATTTCATGGTGGCTTTTAACCATTCTCCGAGTCCAGGGAGTGGATTGATAACAGTCGGGAAGTAATTTTACTCTTATAATAGCTTTCCTGTGGTTGACATTTGTGGCCCTTAGTCCCCGCAAAAGTGCCTCTCCAAATGCAAGCTGAGAGACGGCCGGCATTGTCTGGCCGCCTTTGTGTTTTTTGGGGGGGTTTTTTGTGCAACAAAGATGTGGTACGTTCACCAAAGCATGGAGAGAAAGAAAGAAGCTGAGGTGGGAGGGGGTGAGGGGCAGAAAAATAAATCAAAAGGAGTGTACAAGTATGATTTATGAGAAGAAGGAAGTCCATTACGCGCTAGAGGAAGCCCAGACCAAAACACAAACAGAGCGAGGGCATGGCTTGCAAAAGAGGGTCATGGTGCAATTCATTTGCCATCGTAAGATCACTGATAGCTGCTGAAAACATTACTCGACAGAAAAGTCGAGTAATGGTGCGGAGGAATCTGACAGCATTTCAATCTCGCTGTAATTCTCAACATAAATAAGCACCTTAAACAACCTTAATAGTCTCTCTTTAAGTCAAGTCATGTGAAACTTGGCTGAAATGTAACGGGTCCCCTGTGCGTTGTAATTTGCCTTCCACACATGAGGGAAAGCTATTTCTTCAACTACTAAAGTCATTGCTTGATGCTCGAAGGTCCTGTGTGGTGGTTAGTTATTATCACGGCTCTGGGGGACAAAATCATAACATCAAAAAAATAAAATAAAAATGGTTTTGCTCTAGTTTTTCGGTCAGTACACAAAATTAGAGAGAGACTCTTGTACGTTTATCAAAGAAAATCAAAGAAAAACAGTTGTGTTTCGTATTGACAATCCGTTTAGAGTATGCGTTCTCTGAATTTTAACGTATAGAATTGTGAATTCTTTGTAATGAGCAGAACATGTCAAAACTGCTTTTAATGAATGTGCAGTGCTGATGTGCATCAGCAGGTCAAGCTTCAAGGTTTAGAAGCTGATTGAGAACAATAAAAGCATGATTGTGATGAATAGAAGCGTAATCCGACATCAGGGGAGAGACAAGGCAGTGCAAGCCATATTGACTTTACCTGAACAAGACAATATTTTAGCTTTTAGGGCATGAGGAGCCAATAATTTCCATTATACTGTTTTCCTAAATAAGGAAAGGAATTTTAAAGATAATGTTGAACAATCTAATCCTGGTTTGACTAGCTGTACATTGATTGCATTACATCACGCCTGTCTAAGAGTGTTTTCACACTTGATAGTCTTGTAGACTCTCTTTGATTGGGGACCAAAAGTGCAACTCTTACATTGTCAGTCCATTTGACACACTGCACTGTGGCAAATTAACCAAACCTGTCCCTGCCTCTCCTGTGGTGGCGCTACACCAAGAAGCGGCACCACAGGAAGGAAGGAAACGGCATGAAAACCTCTGAAGAAGACACTGAGCAGCACAACTTCCTTCTTCAACAACAACGGAGGGGCATAAAAGCTTAGCCATTATAATCTCTCTCTTTTGTCTTTGGCAAAAGACCACGAGCCATTTCTCCCTCTACTGCTAGACTCGCCCGTTTGATTTGGTTGTATTTACCCAGAATGCCCTGCGCTATAGTCGCTCCCTGCTGTTGCAGCGGTTTGCTTATATTCATATATTCATTCAAGCTGCACCAGAGCTCACTTTAACAGAACTGAGACTAAGGTTTTTAGGCGGACCAGAGTTCATTTTTTTTGACGGCATCAGAGTTTGATTACGCGTTGACACCTCCTCAACAAACCAGATTAAAGCAAACTAAATACTCCTTCCTGGTGTGAATGCAGCCTAAATCTAAGGTGATCCAAATGACAAAAATACTTTGGAAGTGCATCCTTCACATCTTAACAATAAACGGTTAAGGAATTTTGTGCAAAGTTAACTTTATAGATTGCATTCTTGTTCCAGAATAACACGGGCTGCACATTAAGCAAAATTATCACAAGCAGATGTTCTATTCCTGCCTTGGGCAGGTGTCACTATCCAATCCACTGCGTTTATAAAGTCTGGCCAGATTTTCTGCTTTGTTTGGCAGCTGGAAAGGAAACATAGGTTGGCAAATTTTAATTGCTTTAAAGAACTTATATTATTGTGCTGTAGGAACAAACTCAAGTCCAGGCAGTGGTGTTTTAATGGCCACAGCCAGCGAGACGTCTGTAACATTAGATAATAAATGAAAAGCTGTTCCACTAATGTTAATGGGTGGTATTGTGCTGTTGTTATGCGTTTACATCAGCCGAGCTGTTATATTGCACCAGGGGAATTTCTGTTCTCTAAAATCCTAATGTCTGCATCTCCGGTTATGTTATTTGGCTTTATTCTGGTTGCCCTTGGCTATTTTTTTTTTTTTTCGTTTGTTTTTTTTACTCCCATTATCAATCTGTTGAAGTCTTCAGAGCAGATGTTTGGTAGACTCTTTGCAAGCTGAACAAACCGCTTCTATTAATATAGCGGGACCGCTGCACTGTCTTGTTTTATGACTTGATAACGATACGCGTGCATTTTAGAAAGGCGAGTAAATGAGGACCTTTACAGCAGCAGTAGAAGCCGACGCGGGTGATAATAGTGCTGGCTTTAGGCAGACATCTTGGGTCTGCCAAATAGAAACTGTGTATCTCGCCGTCGGATTTTACTGCCACTTCTAATCCTCATGTTGCAGCACAGATGGAGCTGAATTCTGTTAAAGTTAGGTGCTAGTTGCCTTATCCCAACATACAACACCAATGGATTGGCAATGGTAAATGGAAACACCTGCCTTATCCCTGACACTCTGGGGGTGTTTTTATTTATTTATTTTTTTAATTTCAGTTTATTTTTAAATCCTGGAACAATCTCCACTGATTAGATGTAACATTATGACCACCTGCCTACTAGAGTTTTACGTTCCCTGTTACTGCATGGACTCCAGTTGACCCCTGAAGGTATGCTGTGGTATCTGGCACTAAGATGTGTTCACCATATCCTTTAAAGGTTTGGCTTGACTTCTCTGAATTACGGTTCTGTACGGTTTAGTAATAGTTTGCTTACCTGTAGCAGGAAGATGTCGTGCCAGCCTGAGTTTTTTGAAAAGTAATCAAAGGTCAAAACATTTTAGATGGTTTAAAGTTGCTATAGTGTTACTTGGATATTGCTGTATCTCTATATTAACAATGGTGTGTTTTTCAGGCCACTGACATTTGTGTTACTATGTGGAGCTACATTGACTGAACCTCCTAGTTGTATTAGTCTGTCTTGGCCAACAAATTGAAGGAGAGTGTAACCCAGTGTTAAAAGCACAAGCAAGAATGAATATTAATTTAATATATTTTTCTACAATGATATTAAAAAGTATAAATAAACAGATTACATGTCTTAATCTACAATAACATTTAAAAAGTAATAAAGTTAAAAATAAGTTCTTAAAAATGTTCATAAATACACGTAAAAAGTGCTAAAAATCTTTAAAATCTGTGCAATACGCCTTTAGTGATCTTTTTTAGTGATGGCTTAAACAACCAATAGCTGGCGCAGTCTGAATTCACGTCAGCCAATTAGGTTGATTGTCCCGCCCCTTTGCTAAGATTAATTCAGCCATGAGAGCTCAGAGCTGATGGTTGCTCCCGCTAATAGCCCGGAAGATCTTGTAAAATTCGATGAAGAATCTTGAAACCGGTAAGAAAAACAACGCTAAAACAGCTCTGCAGAATATATAATTCAAAATAGTAAATTCATTTTTTATTATATCCCAGAAAGCTTCCGTTGTGAGTGACTGAAGCCCGGTGAGCATCGGTGAGTGATTACACATGCTCTGTTAGCATTTAGCTCAATAAATACACTGAAAAGTGGCTAAAATCCCCAGTAACTGATCAAATTCAATAAAAATAAAATAGTTCTATTATTACTGTTGTGTGTATTGTATTTTTTCAATGTAATTGCACTTATTTTTCTATTAGCACGTTTTAATAGTTCAGTGGTACTAATTCAGTCTATGGTGCTGTAATTGTAGGTCAGAGCTATTGTGTGCTTCCAATCCACATTCTGATGTTAAATCGTTATAGTATTGTAGATGTATTTCATTAGCACTTTTAGATTGAAATATATTTTTGTATTATTACCACATATAAGCTAATTACTTTAGTTTTACTGATATGTTGGGGATATTTATCTGTGATAACTTGAATGACGTTGTTGTACAACATGGAAAAACTTGAGAAATGATAAAAGGTCCCTTTAAATTTTAGCTTATTTTTTTTATTTTTCAAAAGCATTCAAAATTTTGTTTATTTGCAAACATGGATCCTTAATGTTCCCTGTATTAAATTCTACTCTGTCCTCATAGACACTGTGTGCTTTACTCTGTTGTCTTCTGGTCAAGCCCAACATCCCCTTATAAGTCTGTGGTATCGGTATTGGTCATTGAAGTGACTTAACTTTCTTGCAATCTACTAACCGGAGTGGTTTAAGGAAAACTGTCAATGTTAGCTTCTCCAGTGCTAAGATAGTTTCTATTGTGCATATTAAAGGGGAAGTATTATGTAATATTGACTTTTTTGACCTCTACATTATGTTATAATGTTATTCCGTCATCAAAAACATACCTGGAGTGTTGCCTTGATCCTTTCATGCATTAAGCTGTGAAAAATGCCTGGACCTGTCGCTGCCTTTGAGGACAAATCTCTTCCTCGGAGCTGCAGTTTCCAAGTTTCCAAGCATCCGCTTCACAGAACAACCCTCGCTCAGTGACTCCCGCACTCAGCTCCTGTAGACTAGCCAGCAGAAATTGCCAAACACCTGGTGGAACTGCGCATCTGCTGAACTGCACTACTTCTTTTAAGAAGCTACTGGTGCTGTGCTGGTAAAAACGTTGTTAAAGGGTTAATAGAGGAGTGATGACTTCCTGAAGGCGGAGTTTCAGAAAGAGAAGGAGACAGAGGCTCAATTTCAAGATGTTAAGTTACAAAGTCAAATTTCTTATAAGTCGTATTTGACATATAAAGCATTTTCATAACAACTGAAGGTACAATGGCTACTTGATGGTGTTATAAAATTATACGATGTGGCTGGGAAACACATAATACTGCCCCTTTAAAGTATATTTAATGTTTGAACTATTCAAATAGAAGCATTTTTGTGGGGATTTCAAATGTTTGCAGAGCTTAGCTCTTTGAGAGTGGATACTGGGCATCCACTGCATTCGCTTTGCACTATATACATTCAACTTATGTAAAGTAATAATAAAAGTAAAATTAAGAACAGCATATTTGAGCTAATGTTTTTTTTTTTAAAGGACATTTTGCTTGCCGGAGATGATGTGTTTTGATTGCAGAAATGCTGAACATCGATTGCTTTCATCTGCTTCAATCTCCAGTTTTTGTCCATGTCGTCATGACAGCCGAACAGACAGCCGCGATGGAGTCTGAAGTATGTCCCTGCAGTCAGATCTCAGAGAAACACAAAATACGGCCTTTCTAATATTCCCCCTGCAGACTTATCTGTGCCACATTTCCATCAGTTTCTATTTCCCCGAGAGCTCACGCCTCTGTGATGGAGAGAAAAAGTGGTTTGAACGTCCCCGTCGACCAATCTCCAATTTTTATCTTTATTTTCTTCCCCCTGCCACATCACCAACCAATGTACGGGATTCGCCATTTTGCAGGAGTACCTATCTTCCCCTTCCAACGAACACTCCCCAGTTTGTTTTTGCTCTGCAAAGAGTGTCAGGGAGAGCACATTACCGCTATTCCTGTAACACAAATAGAGCCCTCTTTCCCTAAACTGGAAGCACTTGTCTATCATATTACCACATGAGCCTCACACACAGCTTGACCCAGTGTTAAGTGTCCGCGCTAAATTTCATTGCCTCCATCTCCTGGAAGGCCTGCCAATATACTGGCAGTGAATTCCTGGAGGAAAATAAATGGCAATAAAAAAGAGAAATGATAGCCCCTGCAAGCCGATAGGAGAGGAGTTTTTTTTTTTTCACTGACGCCTTTTTTCCATACCGCTCTTTATCGAGGCAGTCCGGTCAGTGTTGGGAGCTGTGATTTTGGCACGCCGTCGGGCCTCTTTAGTTGGCTTGGAGTTTGAAAGCCAATATGGAAGGAACTACACCGAAGCCTATATGGGAAGAGCTGGGGATTCATATAATTAATAGAATGCAGATTTTCTCTGCACGGTTATACGTTGATGAGCGCTCAGCTGGGGCAGCCATAAGTGTGATCACTCTCAGCTTTTGGCGCCCTTCTGGGAAGACGTCATGTAACAATATCCGGTTGGTCTAGTTTTTTTCCTGGCCCGCACTGGGAACATTGGGAAACGTCACCCGGGGAATTAGCGGCATGTAAAGTGGGCTGCAAGGTTATTTTACTGCCACGCTGGGCTACTATAACAAGTTGTTCGGATATGATCTGAGAGAGTAGAAGTCCCCCATTGCTCTTATATTCTCCCCCCATCCCACCACCACACATTTTTTTCCTCTCCACCTGCTCAGTTCATTATTAAATCAGGGAATTGTCCCCATAACTCAATCCACTCCACTACTACATTATATGACCATTTGTGAGGAGGGTGATTGCGACGCAGGGCGCAGGATGGATGTTAAAAGCATATTGATTTGTCTGTAATGTCGTCATAGATCAGAGATTTATGGCGATGTATAAATGCAGCCGCAAGCTTTAGTAGCCTCCAGCCTGGGGTTGGAGGAAATGGAGTCCTTAGTATGACTGATGAGATAAAGACAGTGCTCTCAACCGCGTTTACCCCCCTCTCCCTCTTCCCACCCTCATGAGTCTCCATTTCCCCAAAGCCTCCTGCTTTTCAGGATGCTCTCACCCCGCAGCTGTGGGTCTGCTCCTTATCGGGTCCATATCTGTGGCTCCAAATTCCAGTACAGCCCTCGTGAGAGCCTCTTCATTGGCTTGAGAAGGGTTGAAGTGGGTGCATGTTAGCAAGTCGTCACTCGTAAAACGTTTAACAAAGGCTAGCTCGACGCAGCACATCGCATACGGAGGCTGCAGAATTAAACAAAATGGAGGTTTGCTTTCTCACATGTGTAGAGTTAAAAACTCTTGATTTGTCATTCTGCAGGATGCTAAAAGGTTATTGTTTGAATTTTGTGCAACTTTTTGTTGAGTTGACAAGATGCGGAGAAATGCACTAGCTTTTATAGGAATGTCTAAGAACAGCATATATGCACATTATATTACCATTATTTAACTATAAGAGGAACAGAAGTGATGTCACACCACGTGTGTGAGAGAACAGTTGCTGCAAAACAAGGTTTTACTTCAGGAGTCTCAAACTCCAGTCCTCGAGGGCCGCAGTCCTGCAACTTTTAGATGTGCCTCTGCTGCACCACACCTGAATAGAATAATTAGGTCATTAGCAAGACTCTGGAGAACTTATCTACACAAGGTAATCAAGCCATTTCATTCCAGTGTTTTGTACTTGTGGCACATCTAAAAACTGTAGGACAGCGGCCTTTGAGGACTGGAGTTTGGGACCCCTGTTTTACTGTTACTTTGAAAGGCTAGTGTAGCTGTTAGCAATTAGCATAGTTGCATTAACAAAACAGCAAACCCATGCATATTGCCTGTCTTTGTTAAATTTCCAAAGCTGTGCAAACATTCCCAAGTCCAGCATAGGTCATGACAGGAGGTCATTAAATGTGCTCTGTTTTAGCTCAACAGACTGAAACAAAGCAGCTTTGCTGACCCTGTTCAGCCTTCCTGTTATCTGCTGAAATTTTGCTTTCACTCACACAGTGAGAAAATCTCTATTTGAAGGCACTGAGCGCACATTCCATTTTCACAAAATGTAAACCAAAAAGGGAGTGGTATCCAATTCTAATGGTTGTAGGATTTCTCTTTTGTCTTTGGTAATAAGACCCTGAGCCATTTTTCCCACTAGCACTACACTTGTGCGTTTGTTTTGGTTATTTTTACCCACATTTTACCCACATTTATTGTGATTGCCAAAAAAGAAAATTTACATTAAATGTGAATTTATTTTTGGCATTATGGGAAATTTGATCTGTCATCATGATAAATTTCACAATTTATGGGCGTGGCGTAGTGGTTAGCGCGACCCATATTTGGAGGCCTTGAGTCCTCGACGCGACCGTCGCGGGTTCGACTCCCGGACCCGACGATATTTGCCGCATGTCTTCCCCACTCTCCTTCCCAGTTTCCTGTCAGCCTACTGTCGTATAAGGGACACTAGAGCCCACAAAAAAGACCACCTGGAGGGGTAAAAAAAAAAAAAAAAATTTTTTTTCCCAATTTATAATGTAAAAAATGTAAATAAAAATAAAAAAAAACAGTTTGACAGTATGAAATGTAAATGTTTCTCAAGAACTATGAATGATGTGTCATGCAGTCACAGCCATACAGTTGCCTAAACAATGAGTAATAAATAGTTTTTCTTTTAATCAATCTTTATCACAATAATAACACAAAATATCGCAATAGAATGTCCATATCGCCCACTCCTAGGGCTAGTACCAATACCCCTGGCTAAGAGCAGGTCCTAAGTCTTTTAAATTGACATTTTGACTCTGATAGCAGCCCATGTGACATCCATGGTTCAAGTACAGAGATGAAACAAGCTAAATTGGGGTTATAATCACAATTGGAGCTCTGTGACCTCTTTGCCGCACTAAGGGAACAGCAAACAAATCTGTAACAGTGCGAGCGAAGCACTGATGCTCACTGACAGGCTGTGAGCGAGGGTGGCATAAAGGGTTATGGGTGACAAGAGCGTCAGGCGGGGCGCCTGTCTGTGGAAGTTAAAGCAGCTGGGCCTTGGGGGCCCACGGAGGGAGGGGCAAAGTGCAGGGTCACCATTGGGCCATGCTGTTAGGCTCACCCACGCAGCCACTGTCAGAAAGATGACATAGGGCCCAATGTCAACCCCTGTGCAGGCCCTGACTGTCCCACGGCTCCCATTTTCACATTAGTCTTGTCAGATAAGGCCGGCTGTGAGATAAACAGGCCCAGCAGTTTCCAACTGCTGTTGTCAACTAGCCTAAGGTGGTGTTGGTGGATGAGGCTCACTGTGAGGCTGATGTGATGTGGAGGCTGGCAGGGACATAATTAGCAAAGCTTAATGCGGTCCTAATGTTTCGCATTGTTCTGTCCTCAGGCCGAGGGAGAACATCTGCAGAAAGTCGAAAGAAATTCTTTAAGTTCGTTTTTAACCGTTCGCTCATTAAGCTCTCATTCGCTGGTGTGCAAGACCTCTGAAGACGGCATGAGGGAAAATAGTCATGGTGTGGTGTGGTAGAAGCTGAGGGGATCTGACAGTTCTGCTGGAAACACAATTTATTAGCAGCAGCAGAGCTTCAGCAGTGGATTATCTATAAAACTTTCATGGTTCTCCCTTAGTGGCAAGCAGCCATAAAACTTCCCAAATGAGGGACTTGTTAATTTACTTGTTAGAGCAAATTAAAAATTTATAAGCGCTTTTAGGTAAATGAGATCCTCTTTCATTGCTGCCCTAGTGGGGATTCTTCCTGCCAGATCCTGCGAGGACAGGTTAGCTGTTGTGAAAGCCGCAGAAGAACAATAAAAGCCGTTAAATTGTTCCAGGTTTTATTACCGCCGAGCTCCGCAGCTGCTGTTGCGCGTAACTAAGGGAAACCAGGAGCTGATGGCAGCAGAATCCCACTGAGGAGAGTAGAAAACTGAGGCCAGTTCTCTCCCCCTTTTTTTTTTCTCTGTGGGATGAAGGCGAGAGGCGGAGGAGGGGTAGGGCGGGGTATCCGCTGTAGATTGGTTGTGTACGACTCCATTTAAAAAGGCCTTTGTGGTTCGAAATGTTAGCAGGCCTACTTTTGTGCTTGATTGCATTGGGGCTGTAGTGCAGCCCTTGAGAATAGGTCAATACACTTGTAAAATTCCACTATGGCAATGGTGAGCACTTTTCAGTAAGTGAGAAAATAATTGACTCCACATGCTCAGGAATATGTTGTAATAGCTGTTTTACAGCACCTCTCAAGGTAACGCTGCTAAATTAGAGATTTCATTTTGACTTTCGTCTCAGAACATACAACGGTGATCATTTGGGACGAACATTATTGCCTTTTTTGACTTTTGTTTTACTCGCGATGCAACAATATGGCTGAAAAACTTAGCACGATATTTAAGCGTTTCACATCAGTTTAGCGATTACTATTGATATTGATAATTATTGAATTTTTTGTTGTTTTTATAAATATCTGAAATACTGCTAAGCTGATGGTGCGCCATTGTTTATTTTTAAGCAGCGATGAGGCACGGTGGCAAAACCTAAAACTGCTGCTGCCAAGTTACTCAATAGGTTGTCGCTAGGTAACCAGTGAGTGAGTGAGTCAGTTGATGCCACCCATCTTGCTTAGCTGGCCGTGAGAGGTTGAGTAGCTAAAGCCTTTGCTCTGCCTACATCTCCCAGAATGGTGTGCGGTTAAGTATCTGAGTTCAGTGAATATTCTATTAAATATTGAATATTCTGTCAGATGCATTATGTATCGATATTGATCATGTGTGTATCGTGATATATATTATTGATTTATTGTCCAGCCCTACTATGGATGTGTATTTTTTATGACATGTTGTTTTGTTTATATGTGAACACTGTACAGGTCTGTGTGTTTGTAATGCTTGCGTGTCAGGATCAAGTACTGATAGGATTTTACATGTAGCCATAATAATATTGCTTTCGTGCTGTGTGTACATATAGTAGCACATTTTATTCTGATAGGAAAGGCCCGCTGATGGGCAAGGAGCTGTCATCTTATCTTTGTATAGGCTGAGTGAATATAAGAGTGCATGGGTGAATCAACAGCAGTTTGTAGGAGAGGAACTGTCTGTCCTCTGATATGTCATAGGAAAACCATTATATAGCAGTATAGCGGATTTGATGTAAAGTTTTAGTACCTTAAATGTGATTTTTTTTGTATGTGTATTACTTGATGTTCCTCAGCAATCCTGAAAAATATGTTTTAGTGATCCTTCGTGGGCTTTAATATCTGAAAACTTAAGCTTATCTTAACTTAAATTACTTAAAGGTGTAGTATTATGTAAAACTGACTTTTTTGGTCTTTACAGTTTGTTATAATAGTATTCCTTCATCCAAAACATACCTGAATTGATTCTTTCATGCATGTTTGGGAAACCCTTTAGTCTCTCATGGCAACCATTTAGCTGTGCAAAATGCCTGGGTGGACCTACTGCTGCCTTCAAGGCGCAGCTCCCACTCGGAGCTGCAGTTTCCCAGCTTCAGAGCTTCCGCCCTTACAGAGCAGCCCTCCCTTGTGGCTCTCTGACTCAGCTCCTTCAGACTAGCCAGCAGCAATTAGCAAACACCTGGTGGAAATAGGGATCTGCTGAGCTCATTATACAAGTTTTAGAAAGCGCAGGAGTTTTTAAAAAGACAGAGGACCAATTTGAAGGCATTAAATTATGAATTCTTTTAAGTCATATTTCTTATACAGCCTTTTTATAACAGCTGAAGATTGTGATTGTTCTATTATTGTTTTTCTGCAATTACACAGGGGTTATATTTATTTATTCATTTACTTAAGTGATGCTAACCAGATCTAAATATGATAACTAGATATTGGATTGACAAAACTGCAAGGCATTATGGGCTTGTAGTCACAACTTGTGAGGTTGTAGTCACGACTACAACCTCGTGACTACAACCTGTGAGGTTGTCATGACTACAACCTCAGAGGTTGCATCTTTAAAAGTAAAATTGCACCCACAAATAGGTCTGTTTTCAGCTCTGACCAAAGCTGAGCTGTGACTGAGTATAAATGACATTATTAGCTCTTTTCAGCATCAGTGAGGTGTTTTAAATGGTAAATGTCAATATGTTGAGGCATGTTCATTTAGGCCATAAAATACTTTTAGCAGATAGTAAGAAGGTTGTTAAATTCAGACAGTTTTAAAACTTGGAACGCTGTGAAAAATGTGAAATCAGGCAAAAAGTATTTATATTTCTTTTCTTATTTCTTCTTATATTATACTGCAGCACTTAATGAGAAACTGGAGACACGTAGAGTCATAATTTTTAGGTCTAACCTTGACAAATCCAATGACTACAAATCAGCTACTTGAATCTTCAAGAAAATATTACCAGAATATCTTCCGTTATCATTTTTTGGCCTAGTCAGTGTATCTGCTTGAAATATTTAACTTTGTTAGATGGATAGATGAATTACAACTGGAAATTTACCATGCACTTAATAGTAAATTAAACACATTATTGTATTTAATTAGTATAAAATTAAACTATTATTTTCAACTGTATTATTTCTAATTTCATCTAATAAGAATACACAAAGTTTCTTATTAGTTTTTGCATTTAAAGTTTCCCTTTAAATGCAATAACCTACTACTTGATTTCCTTTGCATTACTTCTTGTGCACAGCATCCCTACACACATCTGATCTCTCCACCGTAATTTACATCGGTGAAGTGCACTGGTGTTCATTACAGAAGGTTTAAAACTGAAACTAAGTTTAAAAGGCTGTAAAAAGTATGCCTTCCATGCTGTTTCAAGTGGGAGTGATCAAATGATCCCAGATCAGGTCACAGAGACGGCCCCCAAGGCCCCACATGGGGGTTTCTCATTTAGATTTATCACCAGGCAGCAGGTCATTAAATTTCAGCTTCCCCGTTTGATCGTACTGACCAGCACCATTCCCTCCATTTGCTTAAGACATCCATTAATCACACCGTAAAAAGAAATGAATCCATCAGCTGAAGTTAAAAAAAAAGGAGAGAGAGAGAACAGATGAAGGAGGGGGGGGGCACACGCACACAATTCTCTGAAGTAATTTAAAGGAGCTCAGGGGGAAATTAAAGGGAACAAGCTGGGGGATACGTTTTCAAATAGCTGTGTAATCAGGTCCTGAGCTATGTAATAGCCCCAAAAGATGAGCCGCTCTTTATTGGTATGTCTTTATTAGACATGTTCTTCAGACATTACATACAGCTGAATAAATGTGAGATTTCTGATTTCATGGACTCCTTTCCCACTGATAAACCAAGACACAGATGGTGTGATTATGTGGTTTTTCTGCAGCAGAGCCTAGTTTGATTCCACATTGATTAATAAAACACAAATGTCTATATCGCTCCCTTCCCCTCTCCACCCCCACACTTACTTGATTATATGTTTTATAAGCCTAGCACATATGAGTTCAGTTCCTGGCAGAGAATATTTGATGGAACAGTCGGTAGCAGCTTTTCTTTGTCTGCGCGGATTCATAAATGCATGAGTGTGCTGGCACGCACTACTCATTGTTGTCAACAGGGACACCGGTTGGTTAATAAATATTATAGGTCAATGTGTTTTGATGAAGGAGCCTGAGACTGGGGGCACAGGCAGCATCCCTCGTGCTTTCTTCACGGATCAGTTCAGAGGCCAGGCTGGATGAGATATTGTTCCCGTTTTTCCCTTTGGACAAAATGGCATTTACACCCCTGTCGCACTATTTGTCTGCCTGTCCTTTCATTGACGTTGTAAGGCATGTTGTCTTAGTAAAATAACTCTCTTGCACATTACTACACGTCCAACATTGTCGCATACACAAGTGGATCACCACATAAGTGATATTTGTGAAGTCGTGACAAAAATTCACCTCAGCACACATTACCCTACCCTGATAAAAAACCAGCCCCTTGTTCTACACTTTGCTTCGTACGGAAGTTCTGGACTTTCGGCTTTTGAGAAACGAATGCTTCCTGAAGGTGTGGACTCTGATGAGGTAATCGCTAACGCTTACCTGTGATGTATGTAATGCGACAGTTTGACGCTATGAAGCTTACCGGAAATTGCCTGCACTGTAAACAACCATCGCCCTCTGCAAAGAGAGAAGTGCTGAGCTGAACAAGATGGCTATTGGGGTTAATTCAGTATTTTGAAGCATGGCCGACATAGACTGAACAACTTTGTTCATTTCTTCTGTTGCCATTACTAAAACTATAGGTAGACTACAATTTATTGGAGCAATAAATGCCGGTCGTAGGAGTTTGCCCTTCAATCAGTGGGTTGCCGCTTTGAGGCTCCGCCCCGTCAATGTCTGTCTTTGTGTCAAAAAGACGGACTATTTAAGTGTTGCTATATTGTAACACAAGACACTCAAATAGAGGATTAAAATGTCAATTTCCATCAATCAGCTGTTCCTGAAATAGAGAAAAACAGTTGAGATGGAGATGTCACTACAAAAGTAATAGTGTTCCCCTTCATGACAGTAGAATGATCAGAATATCACAGCCTTGATCTCAACAGACATGCACTATTCACTTCAGAATTACATCATAGGGATACACATACTTAAAGCTCGTTAAGATTTTATCCTCCACAATATCAGAAAAAGGGAAAGTGTGAAGCAGTTTTACAAGTACAAAGATAACCTGTTTTTGGTTGAATGTCTTGTATTGAAGCTACTTAGTGCTTCTGAAGCTCAGAACAATGCTTGACCTCCCTCTCTGCATGGACTCTTGTCTTAAAGCGCGCCTTCCAAGCTTTTTGCACCATGTGGACGCATGATCACAAGCCTTCTCAAACTTTCACACACATTAAAATGGGCCCGTCAGGCATTCCCAGTGCTGAGATTCTCTTATCACATTCGACACTCTGGTGAATCCACCAGTCCTCTACCCATCATGCAGTTCTCCCAAGGAATGGGATTCCTTTCACACCACTAATGGCTACAGAAAAGGGAACATTTTCATTTTAATTATCTGCTCAGCTCAAGGGTTCCTTTGTTATTCCCCTGCCTCGTGCCCTTTCATCATGTTAAATTATTGCTGATACCTGGAAGGAGACTAGTGAAGGAGAGGTGAAAACACACATCGGTCCAAACGCACTCACTCTACTGCTTTGGTCGTTTTGTGCAGAAGACGGAAAGGAAGGTTCTACTGATCCGTGTGAGTAGCATTGCACTCTAGATTCCCAATATTAGAGTGCTTTGCAATGCAATTTATATCTGTTGAACCTATTTACATTTACAGCCACAAACCAGGAATTTATCTAATAAACCAACACTGAGTGGTGCTTGTTTGTAAAGTGGACGGAAAGTAATATAGTTCACAACACTTTTTACAAATAAAAATCTGGAAAACTCTGGCTGTCATTGGGATTTATCCCCATTTCGTTCTATACCGCTAAATAAAATCCAATGTAATTGCCTCCAAATGTCACCTACTTGGTTAAAGGAACCCGTCTGAGTGCAATTGAATCTCATAAGCTATGAGGAGAAGAAGGGGGTCTGGTCAGATAAGACCTAAACTGAGCTTTTTTTCCCACATGCCAATATTTGTGATATAGAACTAACACTGTACATCACCCTGTACATCACTGTCAAACATGGTGGTGCCAACATCATGCTGTGGGGATGCTTTTATTTTTTAGGCACAAGAAAGTATATCAGAGTCAACAGAAGATGAAAAGTAGGAAATACAGGAGGATAATACATTAGAGCCTGGAGCACACAAAGCATGTTCATGGTAACTAAAAAGGTCCAGTCAAAGTAGTCCACACTTAATGGCAATTAAAAATGCATGGTGAAATTTGCATTTTGGTGTTTACAGAAGCTCTCCATGCATTTTGACTGAGATTGGGCTATTTTGTAAAGGAGAAGGGCAAAAACTTCAGCCTCCAGATGTGCAAATGAAAGGTGATTGGAGACAGTTTGTCAATAATGGTTGACAAACCGACAACCATTATTCACTACTTCCTGTTTGCAAATTACATAAACTGTCAATAAAACTTATATCAGTTTGTAGTTTAACATGAAACGTTTGTAGTTGTGGAAAGGCTCAGAGGTATCCATAGCAACATTCAATAAATTATAAAATACATCCCAATGAATTTTGTTTTTCAACTTAAAAGTGCCTTTTCAAAATAAGTTATTAAACCTACTTTTCATAAAGCCACATTTCTGTTTTTCTAAAAAAAAAAAAACAACTTATATTGAGTCTATATTATATTCTAATTTTAAATGTCATATTTTCATTGACTATAAGTGGAAGATGATCATAGTTCATAGAAATAAAGGCTTTCAAACATCCTTCTGTGTGTAGTTTATATAAAGTGTTTCACTTGGTGATGCACATTATATGGATTTTAGCACCATATTATTTAGCAAATAATATGCAACTTTATTTTACATATTATGTAAAAAAATTATTGAAAGAATATTGTTTTCAATTATTTCAAATATTATTTTAATTTATTGACTGAGTCTGTAGTTTTGAAAGGCATAAGTGGTAAAACATTTGTCAACTGCTGTCTCAAAATGCAGGCATTTTCTGTCCTTTGTACTAAAGCCAACTCGAGAACCAGGAATTTGGCTCGTCTTTAAGAAGCAGCGTGGCCATCAGTTGTAGTCCAGTCCCCACGTCCTCCTGCTGAACCCTGCACTCCCAAGAGTTCGCCGTCGTTCCTCAGACTGTGTGAGGCCGCAGACGCTGCCAGATTGGCCGGTCCTTCCCTTTTTTTTTTTTAAATTCCCTTCTCATCATTCAGCCACATCTCAAACAGCGTGCGACGATGATGGCACTCGCCGGGCTCCTGCTGCCTCAGCATGTGGTGTCTGCTCGGGAAGGAGAGTGGCTCCGTTTGAAGGTTCCAGAGGGTCTTTGTCCCCGTTCCCTTTTCCGTGGGCCGAGAAGAGTCGCATACTGAGAGATCAGATGGCGTCAATCGTTGGCAAGCGCGGCGACGTCTACTGAACAGGCTCAGGAAACATGACAGATTTACGGAGACAGCGCTGCAGATCCTGCCAGTTCTCCCATATTCATGAGCTGACTTCTGTGGGACGTCTTGCTGAGCCAGAGCTGTGCATGTAGATAATTCAGAATGCAATATTAACAGTTTTAACCCTTGATTGCCTTGTGTGGGGTTTTTTTGTCTTTGTAGGTGAAACCTGGGCAGAACAACGGGAAGGACAGCGACAGTGAGAGTGCGAGTGGCGAGTCCAAGCCTTCCATCAGGAGCAGCTCCAGAGACAGACTGACAGATGTGAGTACCTGAGCCGACACGCTGCCAAAAAATCACAACCTCACTCGTATGTAAGCATGTACGACGGATGTACGTATATGTGGATCAAAGAAAAAAATAAATAATGTGGCCATGGAGGAGTTCATTTCACATAGGACTGGACAATAAATCAATAACAATACATATCGTGATGCAGGGTTTCCTTCAGAAAGCCTGGTGGTGAGGGAGGAAAGGCAGTCATCCAGAGGCCCATTGTGTTTTTGATTTAAAACATGTTTAATGTTGGCAGGAAATTTAAAAAAAAATCTGTTATTTGAAGACATTATTAACAATACCTTAACACAAACTATGAGAAAGGCAAACATTGAAAAGCACAATTAAAGTAAATATCAATTTTTTACACTTAAGTTGTTTCATCCTAAAGAAAGTGTCCAAATTTTTTTACTCTTTTAACCACGACTTTGTCACTTTATTCACTGAAGTTGTTAGCATGTTGACCGTTAAAGACAGGAAATGGCAAGAGAAGAGAGAGAGGAAAAAAACTAACAATGTTTTGTAATAGGAAAACCCTGGCGATAGATGTGCGATAATAGATAAAACTTCTGATAGAATATACAGTATTCAACATAAAGAATATTTCCAGAACTGCACAGAAATCTGGGAAATGTAGGCAGAGGAAAGGCTTTGACCACTCAGCCACTCACAGCAAGCTAAACAAGACTGGTGACCTCAGCTAACTCAATATCTGGTTACCTAGCAACAACCTGTTGAGTAACTTGCGCAGCAGCAGTTTCAGGTTTTGCCACCGTGCTACATGGCTGCTTAAAAATAAAGAACAGGTGAAGAGAAAACTGAATAAAACAGGAAAGGCCATTCTACCAGTTAGACAGTATTTGAAATATTAAACAAACAAATAAACCAATTGATGTCAGCAATTATTGAAATCGACTGATTTCAATAACTTATTACTTACATTGTGATAAGTTTTTCAGCCATACCTGCCCAGCCCTAATGTCACATATTTAAAAGAAGAAAATCTCCTATTCTCTAAAATGTCCAAAAGTTATGAATTTTCAAGAAGGAAATTACGTTTTCCATTTTCAAAGACAAATCTGCAATATTGAAACTATTACACTGGGGGAAAAAAACCCTCTTAAATTAAAACTTTTAAATTAAGTAGGAAATGAAACTGTATGTCAAGTGTTTTTGTTTGTTTGTTTGTTTTTTTAACACTAAGTTAAAAAATAAATAAATAAATAAAAGCCATAAGTTTTCTAGTGCACATCTTGATATGTTCCACACTGTAAGTGGAACATTCTGGGCTCTTTTCATCCATCAGAACAACATCTTCTGGGTCCAGAGAGATGTACTGCAGGAAGAATCACAATCATGCAAATCTCCGGCTTTACAATATCTTTGAATACCTTAAATGCATTACTTTAACACTGTGAGTACCAGAGAAGGGTCCTATGTTAACATTTCTACCTTTGGAGCCCAGAGACGGGTCGACTGACCTGCAGGATTTTAGCTATATTTGGTTATTTTAGCTATAACCAATTTTGCATGATTTTCCACTCCTCCTTTCTGGCCTGACGGTCAATGGCCACGTTTACAATTGAAAAAGGGATGCTAATTTGAGCCATCAGAATCGTCAGTTTGGACTCAGGTCTTTTGACCCTCTTTTCGGGACTTCAGGGGAGAGGTCGAAACCCTGGTACTCCCAGTGTGAAAATTTTACAGTTTTTTCTCAAATTTTTGAGTTTTCAACATTTCAGCAGTTATTTTCTTGTACATATGTAAAATTATTCTAAAAACATTTTCGAGGTAAACATATTCCTGCGTAGCCACATTATTAGATTTCTTTTATCTACAAAGAATTCTGAATTAAAATAGCTTAGAAGCTATGTGTTCCTGTAAAAATAGCACATATTTATTATAAAATGTAGGTTTGGTTGTTTTTTTTTGCCAATTTTTTTCCACACTCCACGAGACAACACATCAGCCTGCACATAATCAACAGTAATAGGAAGACGACTGTTACAAATTCTGCTACACTTTTATAAAACTGTAAAATCTGTTGCCGTTCTCCCATGTTGCACAGAAAAGAAGGTAAGTTGTATCTTTTTCATCACTCACTGGAAATGGTACAATTGTGTAACAAAGCCATCATATTTTTCACATTTCTATCCTGGGAAAAGGGATTTCTGGTTACGATACGACCACGAGATCCAATGTATATATACAGAACATTTTTTAGTTGTGGTTCTTGTGAGACCAGATCATCATTTCATACAAAAAGGTTGAAGACTCTTGGTGATGTTTCTTCCTTGTTTGCACCATGTATATGTGTTCTTGTATGTATTTATTATGTAAAACAGCTCTAACCAGCCTGAATCCCAGACTCTCTCCTACCTCTTTGATGCTGGCTGACATGCTGCATAAGCAGAGCGCTGAAAACATGGCAAAATCCAGCTGCTGGAGCTTCAACAACAAATCTAACAGTAGATTCTGCTGCAGCATTTCCTGTTTCAGGAATAGCACACTGAATCCAGATAAAGTAAAACATGGATTACCATATTCGATTTTTGTCTCTATTGATAGCTGTTAGTTTACCCACACTTAGTACGTTTTTATTAGAGAAACTGACTCCCCCCCCCTTTATTTTGTAGGAAAATCCACCAGTTTATGTTGCAATGAAACCATCTAAGATCGTAGTTTATCAACTAAAATGCAGTGAAACTTGAGTGATGGATATTTTTCTAATTAGTTTTTTCAACTATTGAAATCTTTTTAAGTGTTTGGTAGAATTACCTTTCAAACTCTGATTTTAGTTTCCGTCCACAAACTTTTCACAATAGTTTTTTGGCCCGTTCCTCTCTCTGAAACACATTTTATGCTCTTCCCCACAAACTCCTTAAGTGGTGGCCACTCCAAAACATTTACCTCAGTGACCTCAACCACTGCTGATATTTTGGATCATTGTCAGTTTGTACCCAAGCTTTAACTTTGTGGCTGATTTCTTGGGATGTTCTTTTTTTACTTTTTTTAGTTTCCTCCAAATTAATTTCTGTTTATGAGTGGATTTGAAAACTGTAATCTGGCTTTTTTTTCCATTTCACTTTTGAAGTTATGGCATCTTCCTTACTGAATGGCCTTTCAGCCTATAGGCTGTGGTTTTACTGTAGATGATAACACCCTTAAACCAGCGTTAGCCAACATCTTCACAATACGATTATATTGTTATCTAGGATTTCCCAAGTTATTACATCAGTGATCTTAATGGATGAATTTTAAGACGTTTATTAGAAAAATCTTCTAAAGCATCAGTAAACATATATTTTTTAAAATCCTAACTGAACAGGAAAACAGAAAAGTTCAGTCAGGTTTAATGTCAGACAAGGGAAACAGGTTTTTTGCTTTTTATTAGGGGTACATAAATTACTGATTTCAACTTTATAGCACAAAAGCAAACGTATATCCATGAATTCCTTATGAATATGCAGAAGGGTAACAATGAGGAGAATAGAGCAGCTGTGTGTCCCTACACCAGATTCTGAGATTTAAGACCAGCGGACTCCTGGGACTTTGGGAGCTGGCCTTCTGTCTCTACTCCTCAATTTGCGTGGAAAACACAGCGAAGAGATCAGATATCTGGCCATAATTAAAGCTGCCAGTCGGGAAGCGAGCTTGTCTTTGAGGAAGACATGGCCGAACAACTGAAGCAAAACGGATTCTGCGTGTAGCTTTACAGTGCTTGACTGGGCATGAAATGAAATAAGTAATTTGATGTTGACAACAGAAATTGAAATGATACTTGCTGATTTTTGTGGCGATGGTGCAGCTGCATTCCAATACGAGTCGAGCGTAAAGCATATCTTTTGCAGAATGCTCGTAATAATCTGAGTCTGAGAATGATGAAGCATTTACTGTCAGTTCTATGTAACTGAAAACTTCTTCAGCCAGAATTATCATCACTGTTTTTCCTCTGTGAACATGTTGATTTAATTTAGTTTAATACAGTACATAATTTGTTCTCCTACAAATATTAGAGATTGGTTACAGCGATTAATAATGTTGGTAACTAGATTTTTAGGAGGCAGCATTTAGCTTTAATTTGCTCTGAGTTGATGCTAGCTCTATAGATTATATCCAGATATATTTCAACTGATTGATGTTTTCATCCTGTTCTGGTTTCCTCTCAGTCTCTGGTTACCTTCATGTTAATATTCAATAAATTACTTCACTTCAAATCACAACTTAATAGGAACAGGCTGGCAAAGGGACTAGCAAAAACAATTAGCTTACTTTAGCTGACATGGTCACATTTTACATGATATATGTTGAGATACGTTCACTGACCCGTGACAAATAAATACGTAAAATGAGATGGAATATGTATACAATGATAGTACCTTTCAGTACTACTTTTTCACACTTTTTTTATATTACAACTACAAACCATAGTTTGTCATGTCACACACGTCTTTCTTTTTTCCCCCTAAATCACTTTTACCTAATCTGACATCTACTCCACTCTGGAGACTCAGGAGAAAGGAAGAGTTTCTTTCTGGTTTCCTCTTCTTCCTCTGGTCAAGACACCCCACATGAGAATGGCCAAGCCTTCAGACGAGCTGCTGAAAGCCGCTTGGGATGTAGAAAGACTTTTAGACCCGCATGTCACTTTAGACAGTCTGACTGTATGAGGCTTCAGCTCCGGTCCCTACAGGTTTTTTGAACAAGTCCCCTCCAGCCATGCTGTAAAAACCCACTTAACACATCACAAGAGGTGCAAGCCGGTGCATTCGAGCAGCGCTCTGTTCCCATGGCTTATAGGAGAACATGGTGAAATCTGAAAAAGGATCAAATCTTCCTGCTGCGCAGAAGAACTACCCCATTTCTTTCATGCATTATGGTGGTTTGCAAAAGGATTCACAATCTTAACTTGCTTACATTTTGTCACATTTGCGTCAATTTAGTTCACGTGAGAAAACAGCACAAACTTTTGAAGTGGAACAACATCATACATAACTCTTCACTTAAAAAAAAAAAATTAAAAATCTGGAAAGTACGGCATGCATTTCTTTTAGCGCAACCAACCTGTGTCCTACAAATTAGTGGTGGGACTCGGTTAAAATTTTAGTTAGTTGCAGGGTGTGTTATTAATTAACTGCAATTATTTGGATTGTATTCTTAAACTAAATGTCGACAAAATAAGCAACATTTTCAATTCAAACATTTTTTTCTGTTAAATGATCGACTAAATAGACTAAATAGCTCAACAACAAATATATACATTGTTTTTTATTTTATTTTCACAGGTGTCAAACTCCAGTCCTCAAGGGCCGGTGTCCTGCAGTTTTTAGATGTGCCACAGGTACAAAACACTTAGATGAAATGGCTTAATTACCTCCTCCTTGTGTAGATCAGTTCTCCAGAGCCTTACTAATGACCTAATTATTCTATTCAGGTGTGGTGGAGCAGAGGCACCTCTAAAAGTTACAGGACACCGGCCCTTGAGGACTGGAGTTTGACACCCCTGTAAAATTTAGGTTATTCAATGATCAGATTGATGTAAAGTGCTGCTATACCCCTTTAGCTTTAAATTGTTTCATGTACTACTAATAATTCATGGAACTTCTTTGAGAAAATGTAGACTGTGGATGCTACGGCAGGTTTAGAATTGAGATGCTATTCATGCTGGAGTGTTGCCTTAATTCTTTTATGCATCTTTCTGAAATCCTTTAGTTTCCCGTGGCCACTATTCAGCCGTGCTAAATGCCTGAGTGGTGTTAGCGCCGCCTTTAAGGCATAGCTACTCCTTGGAGCTGCACTTTCCAAGCTTCTGCCTCACAGATCATCCCTCCCTCCCTCAGCTCCTTCAGACTAGCCAGCAGTAATTAGCAAACACTTGGTGGAACGGTGCATCTGTTGAACTGATATGTGCTGCATCTTCGTGTTATGCTGGTAAAAACTTTGTTACTGGGCTAGTAGAAGAGGGCTGTTATGATGACGTCCTGAAGGCAGAGTTTCCAAAAGAGCAAGAGACAAAGACCCAATTTCAAAGCATTTAATTATGAAGTCAAACTTCTTCTAAGGCATATTTGATGTAAACAGCATTTTTATAACAACTGAAAGTAACATATTTACTTGATTATGCTTTAAAATGGCACTATATGTTAAATTCTATGTAATTAGTTAAATGAAATTAACACGTTAGAGTCTGGGCCCCAATATAAATATAACGATGACACAATATCAAACCTGAAAGGACACACATCTAATCTGAGTGGAGAAGCAGTAGAACCACCCATGGTATCACTGGAGGAGCTGCAGAGATCCACAACTCAGGTACCAGAAACTAAAGTGCTCCACAATTTTTCTTTTCTGTACAAGAATGGCAAGTATAGAAATAAAGCAATTAAAAAAATCTAGTTTAAAATGTGCCACAACTTATGTACCAACCATGGATAACTACAAGTTTTTGCCAAAAAAAACCCCTTGACTTTATTAGTTACTAGAAAAAAAACCAAGTAGCTAATAGCTAGCAAAACGCTAGTAGCTATTAAGGGGCAGAAAAGGAAATGTACTTGTTCTACTAAAAAAAAACCCAGCTCACATTGCATTTGTTACATTAATGTAATTCTGCAGCAGAGGGGAGCTCCCATGCAGCCAGAAAACAAAGAGGGAACATCAAAGTCACTCGTTAGTAATGGGGATAGATGTGACACAGGAGCCGTCTGTGACCCACACTGTTCGTTAGACCAACAGTCCGCTAATGGCATTTGCTCGCAGGACTCCCCTCCTCCTCATGGTCTGACTGGACTCCAACGAAGCAGATGAAGTGAGTTTGCTGACCTGGCATTGGCTAGCGGCGGGGAGACGGGGGCCAGAGGAGGTCAGTGCCTGGCAGACCCCTCCTCTCGCCTTCCCCTCCTCTCTCCGTCCTGCCAGCTCATTAAGGCCTACAAATGGCACATCAGCTCGCCAGTGTTTGCCTCAACCCCAGACCCCAGCTAAATTGGCAGGCTTAGCTGTATTTGCTAGCAGCTCAGGGTTCCCTTTTGGATTTGTTTGAAGCCGACATGGCAGAAATCCCCCTCACCCCCACCCTCGCACTCCCGTCACCCCACCCCTTCAGTCGGGGTGGCAGGCATTCAGGCAGTCCTGAGCAGAGGGAGTCTGCTGGATCGGGGAGGGCATGGAGCTCTGGATGAATCACTCCCGTTTAGTCTCTGCGGCAAGGGGTGAAATGCCATCATTACCCGGCTGCCTATCAAATAAATTGGCAATTACGGGCCTGGGATTGCAAGTAAACAGCATGTTACTCTCTTTTTTTTTTTTCTCTACCCCGCTCCCCACCCAAGGCTCTTGATGAGAGGCGGGTGCAATAGAGAGAAGCTCTGCAGTGCTGGGTCAGAGCCCGCCAGTTTGTGTTATCCAACCTGATGAGAGGCGCAAGAGGCAAGCTATAATGAATTCACCCCCGTATATCAGTGGCCATTTTTATTTTGAGCCAAAGCTTCCTGTTGGAGCCTGCTTCAGCTGGGCTCCCGAGTAAATTCTGCCTGATATATTGAGTCAGAGGCAATGTTGTCCCAAACACGTTTTTACACAGTCAAAACCAGGTATTTGAGTACGCTGCATAAAAAGACACAGTGTTTTTCTTTGACTAAGATGAATCAGGCAAAAATGTTTTCCGTTTGTGTCGGTTGGTGAACAAAATTGTTTTTCAAAATGTGAGAATAAAAACAGAGAGATTTTGTTTTTACTTCAAATTTTTGAAGATTACATACTTTTGGTAGCATTTTGTAAAATTGCCGTTTAAACTATATTTACACGGGGTTAGGGTTTTTTTCGCAAAAATGATCAAAAACATTGGGTTTAAGCGACTGCAACTCTCTCCTGCAGGTGGCAGTATTTTTTACTGCGACTACACTGCTACTGTTTCAGCTTTAAATGACATCAAGTCATAACCCGTGATTGATATGGCGAGTAATAAAAATGGAGCCATTTAAGTACTTGAAAGAATAAATATGTTAGTGTCCAATTTGTTTATTTTTTTCTTCCATATGTAGATTTTGAAGGTGGTTTAATGAAGAATTTTTGGGACATCCTTGCAAGTATTTGTAAAATCACACTAATTTTGTTACAAAAAAATCATTAAAGCTGTTGCAAAATCGTGGAGGGACTGATTGGAATTTATTCTAGAAACTTCTTACAATAGTTTGCTGGAATTTTTACTCATTCCTTCCAAGAGAACCGATGTAACTGAGTTAGATTTATAGGCCATCAGGACTTATCGGCAGCCTCCAAAACACATACTTTGTCGTCCTTTAGCCATTTTGTGGCCAATTTTCACTTATGCTGTGGATCAATATCCATCCTTAAACCTCTTGGCTGATGTCATCAGATATGTTGTTTCAATATTTTCACAATGTCATTTTTTGTGAACCACAATAGTCTCACTTACAGCAAAACACCCCATAGCAGGCCGCTGTCATCACCGTACTTCACAGTTGAGATGGTGTTGGAAATGTATTCCTATTTTTGCAGTAAGACCAACTTTCTTCGTGAATAACCTCATCCACAAGATATTTTTTCTTTCCTTATCTGGGGTGAAATCACATATTTTGCACCATAAGCCCTTCCTCTCTAGAACACAGAATCCTACTATGATGTTCCCATAGTGTTTATATTTCCTGTAATTGTTTGAACAGATGAATGTGACACTATAAGGCATCTGGAAATTATACCCAGACTTGGGGGGGTGGAAGGGGACAAGTTATTTTCTGTGTTAAACCAGAAAGCAGTGTGCTTGAGGTGTTGTCTTGTATTACTTCCACATGTGTGTCTCCAGTTAGCTCAAACATTGTGAATGCATAGTAATCTTGGTGAATGTAAACTTTGGGATTTGATAAAAGTGCAATTTCTCATTAGTCTAATTTTGCAAATACAAATAATGAACTTAAACAGTGGAGGCTTAGTTGGATTTAGCAGTGAGGTAGGTAACCATCCGTATCCAACCATATGTGGTGTGAACCGCCCTGCCATAAGGTTGAAGAAAGACTGTTATACTAGCAGGAAGTCCAAATGGTTTTGTGTTCCACACTGAAATCTAAAGTTTTCCTGAAATCTAACCTTGTGTGTCCTGGATTCCCTCAGACGATATATATTTTCCCCCCATTGAATGTTGTTTTGTAATAAAACATCTGGAAGTGATATTGTTAAAAAGTCAAGCACACACAGTCTCCCAGGCTCTTTGAAGTGGTTACAGCCCAAACATAGCTTGAGTCTCTCTTACGGCTTGTAAAACTGAACTCTGTTATTACTGGCTTTCTGATGAAAACACGATGGCCCACTCGGAATCCTGTGTGCATGTGGTAAAAACCCTTTCCAATACTCAAATTGCAACTTTTGGAAACTGACTAATGTCATAATGTGCACTCGTTTTTATGAATACCGTCATTATGATTCGATTTTCTGGCCCATACCAGTTTACGCGAAGCATTATGTCCTTGACCTTAAAGCGTTGTGTGTTCCCATAAGCTCCTCGCACGATCTGAATCTCACCGTCCAAGAGAACCGCTCGTGTAAAATGTCGCCACTGCTGGTGTCCATCCCACCTCCTCAGTACATTCTCCAATTATTTCCTGACACTCTCATGTAAATGAGGTCACAGTTCCCCTACATGTCCAGATATGCTGTCCAATTTGTTCCGACACCGAACGTGTAATTGCTTGCATCAATTATCTGTCTTTCTCTCTCTGCCTCTCGATAATTTGAAATATTTCTTATTAGAGACAAGCATTTAGATATGGAAGTAGGAATGCTGTACCTATAATTAGCTCATTATCACGGGACTCTCTGAGGCCTCAGCGTATGCATCTCCATGCGGTGAAATGAGCGGCAGATGTGTTACTTGATGCGTTTTTTTGGGGTGGGGGTCTATTTTAATGGGTTTTTAAAACATCCGGAAGCTCAGCACAATCACTTGTGTATTTCACGTATCTGGAAGAAATTAAACATTAAATGAGTCAGTGCTCTGAGTTTCATGTCGGACTTTTAGTAAAGTTAGCTAACCCGATTGCAGTTTTCTGACTGATAGCCGATTGCCAATCATTAAAAAGTATTGCATTATTGTTAAAAAAAAAGTGTTTTCAAATAATATTCTGAAAAGTGTGGCTTACATTTCTATTCAGCTATGCCCCTGAATGAGTCACCTGTAGAACCACATTTTGGTTTAATTACAAATACAGCTGCAAGTCATTTTAAATCTCTCATAGATCGGCACAGCTAGAGACTGAAACTATCAACCCAAACTCAGATTGCATCAAGAGCGTCAGCTAGCAGAAGTTTTCATGTTTGGCATCAGATTCTCAGTTGTATTTATGTCTGGACTTTGACTGGACCTATCTTACAAAATTTTGAGTGGAAGCTGGTCTTTTGCAGCTTCTAAAAGGCTTTATTCAACTGGATTTTTTCAAACATGGCTTTCTTCTTAACACTGACATAAGGGCCAGATTTGTGTCCTTTCAGCATATTCACCTATCTGAACTGTGAATCTCAGTTGTTCATCCAGAGTCACCATAGGCCTCTTGACTGATTAATACTCTCATTGGCCAGTCTGCCAGATTAGGTGGTGGGCTAGTTTTATACTTGATCATTAATGCCCAGTTCACATGGCAGAATTTTTGTCCTGATTTCCCCTCCACCGTCAATATTGAGGATAGCCTTATTGTTGGGATGCCTTTTAAGATAATCTTAGGGGATATTCCTGCCGTATGTGGTGCATTAAGAGTGATCTGGTCCGGTCAGAAGAACATGGGGACCTCTCGGATCTAAAATCGTAGATATTCTTGACCTATGACTTAATATAGTTTGTGCGGATTTCCCCAAGTTAAAATTCAACCGGTGGAATGTGAGGTGTAGCCAGTCAGAATGTGACTGCCATGGCACACCAGAAAGTCCTTTGTATCGTTTTCTTCTTCAATCAATATGGTCCACAAAATAGTTTTACAAGTCATTAATGCAGATATTTTTAACAGCATACCTTTTCCATTGATAAAAAAGCGGAATTCTCGCCGCTGTAACCATTCTCTTTATTTCCCTGATTCCTTTCAGCCGCTATACGTACAGTACAGCAGCATCCTGAAGGATCCAGGCATGAGACCACTTGACTTAACCCCCCCTCCCCCCATCAGCTTGATGAATAGGCTGTCTCCCAGGAAGTGGCCAGACGTGCTTATTACCGTCTCTGACACGCCAAATCAAGTCCTCTTCTCTTCTCTTTGTCTTCTTTATCGTTCCTTCCCATTTCCTTTCTCACTGCCTGCAGCTTACATGTCATGAGCAGAATATGACACTTTGTGACACGGCAGTCGGACAAAATTCCACTTTGCCTCCATCGCCCTGCCAGCACCCAACAACCGAAGGTCCATCAGGGACCCATGAGAGGTCCCGCTGGATATCTTGTCTCTGTGAATGCCGGGGGCACTAACCAGTCTCTATATTCTCAAGAGGTCAGCTTAGTTTTCAGTAACTCTGTCTCCATTTCTAATGTCTGCAAATCTTTGTCAATATTCTGGTCATGTCGCAAAAACACAGTTTTGCAATTGGGGTATTTCCATTAAATAAGAAATTAAATTAAAATCACAAGTTAATAAGCTTGTTCACGAAATAAGTCATTAAAAATCATGGCAGAGATGGATGTAACTAGTTAGATGAGAAATATTCATATTTCAGCCACGGTGCTGTCGCTCATCATCTATCAGAGAATCAGAGGAGTCGTCGGCGTTTACATGTGTGCCATTTTGGGAAAATTGTAGTCTGCAATTTTTAAAAAACAGCTATGGATTCAACTCTTTCAAATGACACAGCTTTTTCAATTTTTTTTTTTGTTTGTTTTTTTTTAACATAAATTCTACAGTAAAACGCCAGCAGCTTTGTTTTTCCAGAATCCCACCGTAAAATTACAAGTATTTTTCTTTCAAGGTTACAAGGCATCGTCATTGTTGAAATTAAGGCTAAAGTTGCTGCTGGAGTCAAAATGTTATTGTAAAATAAAATGTTTTAACTTATTAAAAAAAAAAGTTTTTCCTTAAAATGAACTTCAAAACCACTCATAAAATGAATGTACGTACATAAAATGTACTAATTAATGTTTTTGCCAAGTAATTTCTTTATGGCAACTTCGCATCAAATCAAAAGTTTTAAATTGTTGTATAGTTTATGGATTATTCTTATCACAATTTTACTGTTTATTACTGTTAATTATACAGATATTTTTTTTAATGTGCGATGCCGTGAGAGCTCTGGTGGAGCCAACTGCCAAATGTCTGAAAAAACAAACCATCCTCCTCCTACTACTTCCTCTCTTCATCGTTTTTGCCAGTAGTAATATCCGACTTTTGATCACGTGATTTGCAAAATACATGTCTCAGTACAGTTGAAAAAGCATCTCATTGTAGCTCAAAATCTTTTGCGAAAAGTTAGAATTTTTTTGACAGTGGTGTGTTTCCGTTAAGCAAAATTATTTCCGTAATTTTCAATTTACTCATTTTTATGGTTAATGGAAACGTAGCAACTTCATCTCCAGAAGATGAAAATCAATTGAAAGAGGAAGGGACTCTCTTACCTGATCGCTCTTGACCACGGTTGCTGTTAAATCATCAACAAGTAGATTGATCAGCGCCATCACTGGGTCGCTGCGCCACTGATGTCTCTGTCTTCCTGCTGACGCAGCAAGAAAACACGGGTTTTAATTGTTGAAACCGATACAGAGGGCCTGTCAGTGTGGCTTAGAATCGTTGGCTGATCCCGACTGAATTTAGCCCCTCGCTGCTGCGGATGAGAAATCTATTCTCATGGAAGATTAATGGACTGGAGAAGTGGTGTTGAATGTCATTGTTGAAGGTTGAAAGTATCGAGCGCCCGAATCCTATCCATATGTTTTCAGGAATGACATAAATAGGCTCAGCCGGAATCCATTTTGACTTATCAAGCTTAAACCACTGCCAGAGCCATGTGACACTTGCCAAGTATTCGGGCTCTGAGGCTTCCAATAACAAATCCTATTCCATATAATTTCCACTCAAATTGGCTATGGTTATGCACCATCACCTTTTTTTTTTTTCTCTCGCTTTTGTAATGCGCCCCACTCTCAGATGCTTATTACTTCCGCGTTCTCTGTAACCCGAACCTAAAGCCCGCATTTTTGATGTCATGCCACGTTTTGGCGAGGGAGCCTCTCCTCTCTTTTGTTCCAGGCTTTTCAGCATGGAGGCTGTTCCGGTGGGGTAAGTTGAATAAGTGGAGCCCGAAGGAATCTCTACAAAGGTCTCACTCTGATTGGATGCATAGAGAGCCCAAGGAGAGAGAACCGGTTGCCATAGCAATAAGAGCAATGTGGAAACAGGCTGCATGAAGAAGAAGGGGAAATGCTTGTTTCTTTTGTGATAGGAGGTCTCCATAAACTGACTTTCTCATTATGAATAGATTCCTGTCGTTATGAGCGTAAATATATGAAGGGCCTTCTCATGCTCGCAAACTAAAGCCATGCAGAAGTGTTTTTATGAACCACTATACTGTGATAAGTGTACTAATAACCAAATTGCTGACTGAAAAACTCAAATTAGTAAGAAGAGTCTGTGACATTAACATTGATCCTGGCTGATTCAAATAAAAGTAGCCATTGTTAAGCATGGTCATTCATGCCTGGTTTGTACCACAGTGCATTTTGGGTACTTGGTGGCCCTTTATAGGTGGTGATCATCACAAGAAAAGGGAGAGAATGTGACGGAGAGAAGGGGGAAAAAGAATGGAAAATGGACAGAAAACTTAGAATTCCTTTTCCCAGAACTGTCATTTAACCCAGCGATGTACATTTCCAAGGATTTCCACTCCATAACAGCCGCTGAACAGTTCAGCCGTCTCAGCAGGGGCTTTGAAAGCCATGCATTTGCAGAAATAAAACTATCAACAATGATTGCGTCCCACCAGCCACACTTCATATCTTGCAGAGAGCAGAAAGTCTACAAAAAGATGAAACTCGAACAATCTTTGACAGAAATCTTGTGTACATGTGCTTTAGCACTTCCACTTAGCAGCAGAAACAGAGTTTCTTAGGCCCCGTTTACAACGGTAATGTTTTTTTTTTTCTAAAATGGCAAAGTTTTTAACCATTTGTGTCACACATCTACAGAAAAACAATGATTTCAGGAATCCAAAAAGATTTTTGTATGTTCCTGTGCTAGACAATATGACTGAAAAACACATGATGACACAGATGTATCTTATCAGATGATATTGATAATTATTAACTACTTTCTTGTTTTAAATATCTGAAATGCTGCCAAACTGGTGGTGGTCTTGTTTTATACACAGTTTTCACTCCATGCTGTTGTTTCCTATTTTTAAGCAGTTATGAGTTGCAGTGGTGAAACCTGAAACTGCCAATGCACAAGTTACTCAACCGGTTGTTACTAGGTAACCAGAGAGCGAGTGAGTTAGTTGATGCCACCGACCTTGCTTCTTAGCTCACCTGGAGAGGTTGAGCGACTAAAATCTTTATTTTGCCTACATCCCCCAGAACTCTGTGGAGCTCTGGATCAGAGGTCTGTGAAATAATTGAAAATTCTATTGGATGTACTATGTATTTGTATTGATCACATGTCTGTTGGTATATACAGTACAGACCAAAGGTTTGGACACACCTTTTAATTCAATGAGTTTCCTTTATTTTCATGACTATTGACATTGTAGATTCACACTGAAGGCATCAAAACTATGAATGACACATGTGGAAATATGCACTAAACAAAAAAGTGTAAAACAACTGAAAATACCCCTTATATTCTAGTTTCTTCAAAGTAGCAACCTTTTGCTGTGATTACTGCTTTGCGCACACACTGCATTTTCTTGATGAGCTTCAAGAGTTAGTCACCTGAAATGGTTTTCACTTCATAGGTGTACCCTGTCAGGTTAATAAGTGGGATTTCTTGCCTTATAAATAGTCATGAAAATAAAGAAAACCCATTAAATTAGAAAGGTGTGTCCAAACTTTTGGTCTGTACTGTATATTGTTATTGATTTATTGCCGAGCCATATGTTCCAGATTGAAAATGAATTCCTCATGTATGCAAGTGGGGAGATAAAACACTAATATATTAGCCCAACTTCTTACATGAGCTATGACCCCAAAGGCGCCATGCGCATCATACATGGCGCATCATACATAATGGGGGTTTATGTGTTCGTCTTGTGGTTTAGTAGCTTGATATGGAGAAGAAGTGTGACTCCATCGTCACTCCATGCAAGAGACTCCAATCACACTGTATTGTTCTCCAAGGGTCAAGATGGATTCCGCTGAACGTATTAATGATTATTAAGGTATATTTGGTGTTGAACTAATAAAATAAGCATTTACAAATGTTTGTAGAGGAGTTCTCAAGTATTGTTTAATTTCAGCTATTCATGAAGGGTTATAGTCCCCAAATAATCAAATCAAAACAGGGTCTTTCTCATGAACATCTCCCTGTTTCATTACTGTGTTTCTGCCTTGTGCTTCAGCAAAGGAAGATACAGAAATGTAATGTGCATGATTTGATCACCAGCTAGACTACAGTAGGCCGACACAGACATTTTGGACTCCATCTATACAGCACATACACTCCACCGCTACCCAATTTACCTAAGCAATGGAAACTTTGCAGCACTGAGACAATGATGATGGAACTCAGTACGCTGAAGGTAAGTGTTATACTGCTTCGTGATCAAAATATGAACTACAATGGTGATTAATACTATGAGAACTGCTAGCTGAGATTAGTTGCTTTATTGTTGCAACCGCTACCATTTGTCTAATCGATTTACCATGTGCCGTGTAGAAAGTGTCATCCCAAAGATGCCTTAATGGCATAGTCAAATTCCGCTTTCATCTTTCTGTTAAGCCCAACTTTAAATTTGAGGAGGAGATGTGAAACAGTAGACGGTAACTCAGAGAGCCATGTCACACTGAGAACAAAGAAATAGTCCTGCACAATTTGAGATCATTTTGTTAATGTTCACAAAAGCTTTCAGAACATGTGGGGCGTTTCCGTCTTTTTTCCTTTTTTTCCGGAGCTCTGTCCGGCGCAGCTGGTTGGACGTCCGTCAAGAATTGGATCTGCACCGTTTTTATTTCAAAAACCAGAGCAATCCTCCCGAACCACAAAGCAACAGCACCAAGGATAAATGAGTAGACATCCGGCGACAGACAGACCCACTGACGGACAGATAGACCGGGAAAGGGAGAGATCGTGCTGCTGGAATTACAGTCGGAGAAGATTATTCCAGAGACATTATTTCCCTCAAGTCGTGGGCTTAAGTCAAATTTGGAAAAGAAATGAAATTGCCAGCAGTGAAAAACCAGACTAGGTAGGAGTTCATGAGTAGAGAAATAACATTTTCATTTGTTTCTGCCCCAGTGGGAGGCGAGCAGCCTTTCAGTAAATACAGACAGCTATGAGGAATGATTTTTTTTCTGTCTGTCTGTAGGATATTGTTTTAATGTGCGCTTATCTATCTGCAGACTGGAGGTCAGGCCTCGGGAATCCGCACGATGGCTATTGTGCTGGTTTATGACACACAAGTGTTGGCCTCGTCACATCTCTAATTGGTTTTTGTTTTTTTTGCAGAGCATGAGTACAAAAATCCTCTCCCAGATGTCCTCTACTGTTTTGTTTTTTTATTTTCACACTGTCCTTGTACGGTGTATCCAGCTGATGCTCGTCTCGCTTCGAGCTCTGTTTTGAATAGAGCTCCAAAATTTAGTTCTGGTTTGTGAGCTTGTCAATCTACAATTCAATATGATTCTGCTCCCCTGCTTTGATACGAAATCTAGTCTAATAAATCACTGCAGAGACTGAGTTAAAATAGGTTTTAATAAAGCCTTCTCTGTATTGCACTTTATTACTTTGATATTTGTGCAGTTTACTACTTTCTTTTTCCTTACCAGCTTTATTTATTTTATGGACTTATTCTATAGGTGTGCGACTTTGCAAAGATATATCATAGTTTCTCATTTTAAATTAAATTTAAATTGACAGTAATATGATAATATAATTTTAACAAGATTCCTCTTCATGAAAATAGCTGTTGAAGTAAAACATAATAGAATAATTAGGCCAAAAATGAGGTTTTATGCTTAACATGTAAAGACAAGGGTATGAAGCAAAATGAAACTGATCCATCTGGGCATTAGCATTAGCATAGCACTGTAATGTCTGCCAAAGAAGAGAGATTATGTGTTGGGCACAATGTCTTCCAATCCTTCACAAGCTAAAATTGTCATACTGTTCACTCCTCACGTAATTATCATCTACTTTTGTCCACTTCAATAAAATATTTGAAAATAATTATCTTTTGGTCAGCGTTTGAACACAACATTGTGTATTTGCCAAGTTTTGAAAGCTGTCTAAATATTGTTTTGCAATTCACAATTAATTTGCAGCAGAACAGCTTTGCTCTGAAGCTGTCAGCGGCGATGTTCTCCCAAGCGATTACGTCTACTTCCTGTCATCCACAATCAGCCGACACATAAAGCGCTTGTCACACGGCCCGCTCTGATTAAGGCTGATATTGACACTGGAATTGAATAAATGTGCGTATTAAGAAGATTAGTATTTCCCGTGAGGCGCGCGTCCCCCCTGCCACATTCTCTCCCGCGAATGAGGCGTGGTGATCCTTTTGAGAGACTCGATTTTCACACAGGCAAATCCAGTCTCTGACTACAATACGTGTAAATAGAACATAGAGATGAAGATTAATCTGGTGGCCATCTTTAATGGGAAAGTATTCACTGTACAGTGAATGAGAGGCAAAAATTGCATTAACTTTAAAATCATTTTAAAAAGAAAATTCTGGCAAATTGGCTCCACATTGCATTTATATTCATTTGATTTGAACCTGGGTATCACAACCTGGGTGTCACTTCAATGTACATTTTTAGCAACAAGTTTGGTTGTGTGTGCTTAGTTTCATTGTATGTATGTACATTTAAATAATATATTTTTTATATATATTTGTTGAAACAGTTTCTTTGTCATGACAGTATGTTAAGAGACAGATAATCTGTGACAAATTTGAGCTCCCCTACTTTCTCTCAGTGCTAACTAGAAACAGCCAATCAGATCCAGGAGGAGGGTCTTAGCGCTGTCAATCACTCCTCCATGTTTCCATTTTGTCTCTGCTAAGCTGCAGCTAACTCAGCCTGTCATGACTGCTAAGGTTAGTGAGCATGGTTACCGATGATGGTGGATAAACAATTTTTCCTGTAATGGTAAGTTGTTTTTCTGCCATTAGCACATTTAGCAGCGCATACATGAGGTTTATTGACAGCGCTTAGACAGATTAGTTGTTTTTGGTCAGGAGCGGTGGGTGCATTTCTTCAGATGGCAATAGCAGCTCTTGAAGGAGGTCATCGATCTTTTCACAGATTATCTGTCTCATATCCTCTCATTAAATGGTAACACTTTTAAGAAATATGTATAAAAGTGATGTACTGCACCTTTAATAATTATATGGAGACAACAGTTTGCAGTGTTTGAGTGTGAAACTTCCGCTACGCTAATTAGATAATTTGGCTCCCACTCCTGAAGTCGCATCAGCTGCACTACCTGTCAGGTCAAAGCGTGGAGCCGGGGCCACCTGGAACAGGGGGACCGAATAGCATTAACCTTGCTGTGCCCCTGTTGGCCCCAGGCCCAGGCGGCCCAGGAAGAGTGGAATTAGCTAAGCCAGGCAGGGCCATCTGATTCCAAGCTCCATCCAATTACAGCCTTATCTCCTGGCCAAATGAGATCAATTCATAGAGGGCAGGCAGGCCTCGCAGCCTGGCCAAGGTGCGATAATCAGCAGTTGGGAGCATGTCACTTAACGCCCCTGTGTCCCTGAAAGAGCCAGAGCATGTGTTAGGAGCAACACTTGCTGCCATTAGCTCTCGACGCCTGCTGGAGCTTCAACCGCACTCTGCATGAGGGCAACCTGCTGTAGTGCATTTAGACATCTTTTTGTGTTCGAGTGCAGCAGTCAGGAGGAGGTCAATAATGTGCATAGTTACAATTTAGACACTCTTCGCTTGAGATGACACTAGCCAAAAAGTGCAGGTTAGAAAAATAAGGCTGCTTTTTATATTGTGGCAATGTTTAAAAGCTGTTCTGTGAAAAGGTCTGATGTGCTTTCTGTTATTATTTGGGAAGGAAAACAAATGTTGGATGGCGGACCAAAAAAGCAAACTCTGACCTACATACTTAGGTCTTGGTTTGGTTGAAGTGAACTCTGATGTGGTTCGAATGCATAGTGAATGCCAAGCAGAACGGAGACCCCGCTCCTAAAGCAGGAAGCAGACTATAGTACCAGGGATTCTGGGTAAATGGAACCAAAACAAACATGCGAGAATAGTGCTAGCAGGAGAAATGGTGCCTGGTCTTTTGCCAAAGACAAAAGAGAAATCCTACAACCTCCAAAGTCTGATGCTACTCCATTTTTGTTTACATTTCATTAAGAAGGAAGTTGTCTACGTCTTCTTCAGAGGTTAATTAATCTTCCCCTTGCTCAGTCTGCCAGGTTGTGATTGTTCTGTCCTTGGTAGCTTTACATTTGTGTAATATGACTTTAATTTTGGATGATTGTTTTAAAACCTACCCCTGCTTTAGGTTCTACTTTCTCCATGACCTGTCTGCTGTACTCCTTGGTCTTCCTGATGCTATTATATGATGTTCTGTAACATACCTCTTCTTCACCAGAGGGCTTTTGACTATGCCTTTTCAAGTCAAAAATAGTAAAATATATAAGAAAACATCAACTTTTAGAATATTTTTGTCAGTTTTATTCTCTATTCAATAATTATTACATTCATTTAGCATAAATGCTGACTCATTCCTAATATGTTAGCTAGCTATTCTATGCTAGCTGTAGGAGCAATGCAGCTTGATAAATTTGACTGGCAGCCAATCAGGAATATGAAGATGGTAGTAATTTCAATATATTATTTTTAAATCAAGTTAAGTTTATTTGTGTAGCACATTCCAGGGAAATGGAAGTTCAAAATACTTTACATCATAAAAACATAATGTAGTAACCAATTATGAAACAAGCAATACGTTTTGTTGTTTTTGTTTTAATTTTTACAAATTTTGTCAAATGCCATCATCAAAATCATCAAGCAAATATACAGCAAGAATTTTGATCAATGTTTCACTTACTGCTAATAAAAGGCAACTTTAAACAAATCAGTGTTTTAGCAGTTTTCTAAGTTTTTCTTTATCTCTTGTTTTTATAATAATTATTGAAAAATAGATTTGATTTTATGATAAAAATAAGATTTTCTTATTTTCTTAAAACATGTTTCAGATAATTTTTTTCCCTCCAGTTATCTGAGGCTCAGCGGTCCCCACTTTGAAAAACAGCAGTCTAATGCATTTTATAATAAAACACTAAGCTGTCTTTGGAGGAAACTATGGAGTAAAAAATGTCTGAGTTTTTCTACCACTAATTGGTAACACACAGCTATTACCTGGGTATTAACAATAAGAAACTGCAATAGAAGAATGGAATTACTGGTCATCAAAATGGAAGATTTTGCTGAGACCAAAAAAAAAAAAAAAAACCTAAAGCTCTTTATATTTATTTCTGGTCCTTCTGCCATACTAGTGATTGTATTGCACCACTGGTGTGTCCCACAACCATCTGGATGACTGTTCTGTGCCCACAATATGACTGGAATGGGAGCCATTTTGGGGAATTTATGTTTGCCTATTTCTTCTCATTCTTGTGTTCTGGGCACAAGTATCCATTGGAGAGCAATAGGTAGCGGTGAAAGAGTGGCCATCCTCAGCTGCGGCCCCTGTGATTGCACATCCAGGACTGGCCGACACACTCCCACCTCCCACCTGTCCCCAGTGCTGCGGCGTCTGCATCCTTCCTCGGCCCAGTTAGATTAAAGCCCTCTTAAATTCACTGCAGCAGGCCTGCCACACAGGGAGAGCCAGCATCGCAGGGGCCCTCTGACAATCAGTACTTGGCTGGGAAGCACTAATGACCACTGGGAGGGAAGGAGAGGGGTGATGTTGGCTTGCATAAAGATAGCAGCAGCAACAGCAGTGGGTTGGGGGTTGTTTGGGACAACCTGGCACGTCGCTGGGATGGGGTCCGGCACGGCACCGACTAGATTAGCTTCCAAGGGGCAGAGCTGCAGTCGGTTTGGGGGAAAATATCACAGCCCATTAGTTAGACGCAATGAAATGGAGTCAACTTCTGGGACTCCATTAGGCACGCTGCGCTTAGGCAGACAGCGTCCCTCGGTGTGATGTTACTATTCTGGAAGGATTGAGCACAGAGATATAATTGGACTGGGGAAATCAAGCAAGTTTCAGTGGTCCTGGTGGGGCTCTCAGACACAAAATGAGAACACGGGCATTTGTATTATTTTTTTTTCCTCTCCGTCTCCCCATTAGTTTTGCATTGTTATGGGAAAAACAGGAAGACAAAAAGCAGCCAGTGTACCTGCATTTCTTTTCTTTTTTTACTTTCTCTCTCTCACTGCGTTCTACATCTCAGCTTCCAGCTTCCTCTTCTGTATTTTTTTTGCCATCTGACTCAAATCCATTTTCTATTTGTAGCTTCAGCTCTGGCTAACTCCAAACTAAACAATATGCATTTATTCATCCATTTCTTTCTCCAGGCATTGATGAGACCAAGGCTTGTGCTTGATAAAAAAACATGGATTAGTCTAACACGGGCTGCTTGCTTAAGCCTTGTAAGCCTGCTTACTGCAGATGAGAGCCAACTAACTTCATTCTTCTAGAAAATACTTTACATTCACATAGGTATTGCCAAGGCATGGACGGACTGACGTTTTGCCCTTCCTGAAACGGGGTCTTTCTGAGTAGACGGCTGACGTTTTGGCTCCTTTTTTTGAGGCAGAACCCTGATGTAGATGGAACGGACAGGCATCAGTGCTCCGGGTAATTGATGTGCAGTTTTTAGCACCATCATGGGACCTCTACATCCCCGCTCGGTCCTAACAGGCACGTCTCACTTGGTTTGCTCAGAATTCTTGATGTACTCCCGCTTAAATAAAGGACGTTTTGCCAATTCTCCAAGTTAATGTACTTCCCAGTCGCTCCCCCCGTCGTGCCCTTCTCATGTTGACAGTCACATATGCAGTTCGACTATCTGACAGTACACCGACCAGGTTTCCTGCTTTACCAAGCTCATGTTGGAGCTGTTGGTCAGTGAAACGCTTCCCAAGGTGAAAGGGGAGAGCTTGGTTTAAATATAGGCTGTCACTCTTAAGTAAGCCATTTTCTAATACTTTTCTGCCCAGTTTTGTAAGGGATTTCTGAGAGATCAATTAAGAGTTATCCATTTAGGGTAATTGGTTTTGTGAGGGATTGATGAGTGGAATTAGATAAGGTCAGAAGAATATCTTGTCATTGAAAGAAGGAGGCAGTCTGTTCAGTGCAAATGGCCACCGCTTTAAAAAAAAAAAAAAAAAAAAAAGCATTTATCCTTTATAGGTTTTCTCAGTTTTTGCAGTTTTTTATCACACTTAAATTAGGGGAGGGACTTTAATTGTCCCTAATTGTTAACATGTTAACAATTTTAACGCAATCAGTCGCATATTGATATGGGTGTGGAAAGGGAAGTTGAATTAAAATGTGAGTAATCACAAGTTGTGTTTCCATTAACCATAAAATTGTGACAATTGAAATTACAAAAAATATATTTTTTTAATACAAACATTCCAATTGCAAAAACTTTAATTTGTTGATAAAGTTTTTCAGCTAGAATGACGTAGTTTTACAGCCATATCAAAACATGTAAATATGTATTTTGCAAAACTGTATTAGAAACACCTTTTTCACATCACACGAGTCGTGTGATCAACAACCGGATGTTACTACGGGCAAAACACACAAAGAAGAAGAAGACAGGAAGTAATAGGAGGATGATGATCTGTTTTTGTTTTGTTTATTCACTCAATGTGCAGCTGGCTCCATCGAAGCTCTCACAGCATCGCACAGCTCATAAAATGTTGAGTTTGTCAATCGAACGTGTTGAATCCATAGCTCTTCTGCTTAATCGCCGACTACAATTTCCCCAAAATGCAGCTTATGTAGTCGCTCCCAAGTATAAGAGGCTCGTCACTTCAATACCTGAATAAAACTCCAATGTCTCCTCTGATGGCTGATAGATGATGAACGCTAGGGCAATGACTAAAACATGAATATACGTATATTGTATTACTATTTACATCCATCGCTGCCATGATTTTTAATGACTTATGGCTTATTCACGTGTGATTTTCATTTAATTTCTTATTTAATGGAAATACTGCTATTGCTAATTTTCTTTTGACATTATCAGAATATAGACAAAGATTTGTGCAGATTTGTAATGAAAATGTAGCTAAAGTGAATTCAATCAGATTCAAGAAAGGGGGAAACATTACGTTGCTTTGAATGACGTTTTCTTCCCTTCATAGATAAAAACATGGTTATTGTATGTACTCATGTTATATTTGTAATCTGAACCATTTAAGTGTGAAAATTAGGCAAAAACTGAAGACATCTGCGTTGGGGCCATATGCTTTTCAGTCAAAAATAAATATCAACGTGTTTCCACAGTGTTTTTTTAAGACAAAACTGGGCTGTTACTGCCTGCGAACCGAAACATTATACACAAGCCTGCCTGACAAAAAGCACTGTGCTGCATCTCTCTCGCCTTTCCTCTTTGTCCTTTCTATTCATAGAATTATACGCCCATAGCAGGAGAGTGTTGACATTTGTGCACCTCTTGGGAACACATCAGCGTGAATGTTATCAGCACCTTAAAGACAGCCTTCAGCCCCCATAAATCCGTAGTAGGTGCTTTCAGCCCCCGCCTCAAAGGGCAAAGCCCACCCCAACCTTCCACCCCTGACCTGTCTGCCAGCCTGAAGAAAGAGCCCCTGACAGCTCCTTTGACAGTGAGAGGAGGGGGGGCGGCTTGTAAAGAATAGGTGAAATGGAGGGTAAAAAAGGGGGCCAGCCATTTAAAATGTCTGTGCTGAGATCTAATCAGGTTGCAGTGCCTGTGAGCCTTTCCAAAGTAGCACTGAGACATTGCAGCTATCCACTTCTTCTGGCACCAGGGGTCTTATATCTGCTACCCCACTCCTCGCGGAAGAAGGCTTGCGGCATTCCTCTTTGGTATCCATCTTTGTCAATCTCTACTTGTCCAGAGTGAAGTATTGTGGTTTTAAAAAACAAAGAAAAACATCAAAGCAGCCAGACGTCCTGTTTCCTGTCTTGCTGTGTGTTTTAGTGTAACAACACCCGTTCAATTGTCTCTAAAGAATAAAATATTAAGTGTGTTTTGTTGAATAGCAAGTCCTCTCACTTCTTCGAATCGTGTACCTCTATTCGTATGGTGCACCTATATCAGGATGAAAGGTTTAAAACAACAGAAAACAAGGGACATTACTTTTGCCATGGCGACAACGTTATATTTCTTTCCATATTTGAGAATCAACTAACCATCTGGGAAGGAACGGTCAATGGACTGTGTAATCCTTAATTGTCAAGTAAGTTTTACTTGAATTAATCACAAATTAGTGGATTAGTGTATCAGTAGGAGCATTCAGCATGCCGAGGTGATTAAATCTTCATCAGTGCAGACCGAGTCTCTGCAGAGAATAGCATGAAGTTAAGTACAGCGGACTAACTGTTTGCATAAGTTAGGGACTATAACTGCCTGTGGATATCTGAAAACTCAAGTACTTGAAAGTCTGTCTAGAAATACTCATAATTGCCTATTTTACTAGCGCAAACACGAAATACACGGTGGAAACTGTTTTAGAACTACATAAAAAGCGAACATCAACGGTCATCCCAGTCTACGCTCCTGGGCATACAGCCAGTCAGGGTCAAGAAAAATTAATGGTGCTGCTATGCAAATGCCAGCTTGCCACAATATATCTTATGTTAAATATTTTAGATATGCACTACAAAAAGAACAGGTCAGCAAATAGCAAAATTTTTCACAAATAAGTTGCAGTCATGTTCCACCTAAGGAGAACTCAATGCAGACTCAAAGCGGATGTCCGGTGGACACATACATCACCGCAAAGGCACATTTTTTACAACACGTACTCTGTGTCGCAATGGAAACTGCTCACCGGGAAATTAAGTTTACACAAACAGTTTTATATGCGACACCAGGCCGAGAGGGTTGAAAGTCGGCACAAACAGCACTAACAGGAGTGAGGTGTCCACCTTGGTGTAGCAGAAACGATGCTTGGTGTCCGACTAGATCAACATTCAGATTATAGGAAATGAAGGAATTTGTCACAAGAAATGTACGCAGTTGGTATACTCCACAATAAAATCTCAACCGTCTGCAGACAATGTGTGTGGAGTCTGTGCGGTTCACAGAGTATCTGATATTTTGTATCAGACACAAAATATCTCGTACAAAATATGCTAAAAACATTTTAATATATAGCATACGAAAAATGTTCATTTGAAGCTGCATTGAAACACAACACGTAATTGCAATAGTCTTATAGGTGTATAAAGATGAATAGCTCTCAGGGTATCAAGCACCTGGTGATTTATTTAAAATTAGTCCTAAAAGGTCAGCAACTGATTTCATGATGAAGAGCATGAAAACTGAAAGTAACTAACATGATGTCAGTGGTAATAAAAACAAGAGAACTGTGCTTCACAATCTTAATCGTTTTATTTCCTAGTTTCGCTCTAGTTTAGGCTCAAAGCTGGGGCACAAACATAGACATCAAGCGTTGCCCACGTCGGTCCAGAGGTTTAAGATAACCTCCAAGTGCAAAGTCAACACAGAACACATCTGATCTGTAGCTCTTTGCCTGTTTAGGACCTACGCTATCTCCCCCAACATCTCCCTCTATGAAAAACGCGCCTCGACGTTTTCTTATCTGCTCCCTCTGTTGGCAAGCCATGGAGAGTGGCAGCACAGGCAGGGCAAGTAAATGTCAAGTGAACCACCAAGGATGGATATTATAGCTTCTGGGCCCCACAGACAGACAGAGAACGACTGTGGGTGGAGGAGAAAAGGGGAGGGCTTCATCTGTCTGTTTTAAAGCCAAATGCTCAAGATGGCTGCATTTTCTGAATTCTCTCTTATCAATTTCCAGACTTTAAAGATGCTTTATGTGTGAGGAGGTGACTGCTATGAGACTTCAAAGCATGTTCCACACCACGATTACACTCCGTCATAAAAATCTTACTTATATTCATACTTTATACATACTGTATATATTTTCTATGGTAGAGATATTCACTTCTTCCTCCATTAAAATAAATCGCTAAGCAAATCTTTCATATACAACATACCTGTGAGCATATTAGTATATTCATAAACTTGAATGCGACCCAAGTGAACTGATGCTGAGAGATTCGGCTCCACTTAACATAAAAATGTTATTATAGCTGACATATGCATATATATGTATGTTTTTTAACATCACATATACAGAATTTGTCTGAAGCAGATTTTCCAGCAGCTCTTCTTGCATGATTCTAAAATAAATGAACCATCAAACGTCTGATGAACAGCAGTCCCATTTTATGAGTTTGGAACCATAAGGTCCTGAGTGGGTGGCATCTTGCTCTCAGATACTGCACAGCTAAGATTTAATTTAAAAAGGCTTCTTTGCTTTTTTTCCAGACTCTTCCTTTTCTCAGAGAGTCTTTGCTTGTGTGCATTTTCACTATAAAATGCAGCTCTGGGAACAACAAAATTAGAGTCACCGCAAAAAGTGGTTTTGAGGTTTCTTCATAAAATTTATCTGCAAAATTTTATTGCCAACTCTGAATTAATTGTAAATCTCTCTTTAACCGATATGTTTTTTTAAAACTTTTTATTTTCAATAACTGTTTTATATCAACACATACACATGTCCACCCCTGTCACAATTCACATCTTATTTACGCAGACCATTCCAGACATTTAACCCACACCAAGTAAACTGGTCATACAATTCCAGCTCTACCAAAAGTCTTCCAGGGAATGTTGATGGAGGAAACAGTCCAACAGAGATACATTTCCTTCAGATAGACATTGGACCCACTTATATTCATCAACATCCATGGATATATACATTACAATAATTACAGTGATAGGGACTAACTGATATGTTTATTTAAAAAATTTAAATAGAGCATTTAAATTTTTTAAAGTTCTTTTAAAATTTAATTTATGGATATTTAAAACCACTGCTATGTGGAGAAATTTCTGGCAAACACATACAGTACAGACCAAAAGTTTGGACACACCTTCTAATTCAATGGGTTTTCTTTATTTTCATGACTATTTATAAGGCAAGAAATCCCACTTATTAACCTGACAGGGTACACCTATGAAGTGAAAACCATTTCAGGTGACGACCTCTTGAAGCTCATCCAGAAAATGCAGAGTGTGTGCAAAGCAGTAATCACAGCAAAAGGTTGCTACTTTGAAGAAACTACAATATAAGGGGTATTTTCAGTTGTTTTACACTTTTTTGTTCAGTGCATATTTCCACATATGTTATTCATAGTTTTGATGCCTTCAGTGTGAATCTACAATGTCAATAGTCATGAAAATAAAGGAAACTCATTGAATTAAAAGGTGTGTCCAAACTTTTGGTCTGTACTGTACATACATAAATAACTGCTGATATTAAGCTAGTAACAGAATATATGTAGTGGTAAATGCATTCGTAGGTACGTGTCTGGTTGAGCCCTTTATAGTTTAATATGCACAATGCAATGTTAGTAGTGCAACTTTAAAAAGTGACCCCAAAACAAAACAGAGAGGAATCCCGGCTATCGATAAGCTTTGCTGTTTGGGGAACATGAAGGTTTGTCATACATTACAGAAGGAAACGTAAATGGATCCAAAACAACAATCAGGTATGTAGCTCGCTCTGCACGTAGCTGAGTCACTCACCTGAAACCTAAAGCTGTGAACGTAAAGATGACTGGCGCTGGAGAAAAATCAGTTGAAGTTCAAATCCAGCAGCTTGCTGCAATCAACCAGCCAGAGATGCGACAACACTCTGTTGCTGTGGTGATGATTCTTTCTGACGCTGCGATTTTTTTTGGTGCGTTAAGTTCTACTGGGAATTTAAAGAACAAGTGCACCTTTCTGTTAGCATCTTTCTACTGACTGGGCTAATGCAGTAGGCACATCTGCCTAGTACTGGGCTGGACCTTCTTACTTATTACAACTATGTTAATTCTTAATACTGTAGATTCAACAAGACGTCAAAAACATTCCTATTTCGGTCTGTATTAATATAGACCTCACCTATCTGAATACCACAGCAAATCTATTCATTGGCATCATGTTGCACATTAATTAGAGCAGAGGCTACTGTTCTTCATGTGTCTTTCCCCCTCTCCACCCTGTCTCTGCCCCCTTCTTGTTGGATTACTGTTTTGAAGAAATTCTTTTAAAAAAATAAATTGGAAATCTTTAGTTTGGACCCTGACAGAATAGTAGCCTTCCATCCACACAGATCCGGCTAGGGAAGAGCACCTCCAGTAGAAGATTTGAGGACTGCATTTTTTACATGACTGCACTGCTACGAGGTTTCTGCAGCAATTTAGAGTCTGACTGAGATAAACCAATGATTTAATGAAGTCTTGCATCTGGGATATGTCTAAAACCAGACATCAGCTTTGCAAACATAAGAACTGATGACTCTCAAGAACTCTTGCCCTTGATTGGTTCTTTCTAAAAGTTGATTGACAAGAACTACTATAATTTAGTAGAACCTTAAAGAAGTGGTCTAAAGATAAAGTTGGCCTGTTCCTGCATATCACTTTATCAAGTTCTGTACTTAAGCACTGCCTCTAAACATTGAAAACCTCTGTCAAAGCTGCTGCTGGGTAATGTACACTTATGTTGTTATGCCTGCCTAAAGCCCTCATATCCCTTTTTTTAACCACAAAAGCATATAAAGACAAAACCTTACATATCATTTAGGAAACTACTACTTTTCTAATAAATTTTGTTTTATTATCCTCACTAACTTGTAAGACTTGTACTAGTTTATACAACTCTTGTTTATTTTCTAGTGCCAGACAACCAGGCCTGATTTGAAGTCTTAACCTCGTATGTTTACTACTTGTATATTTTTGATGGGTTTTTGTTCCCCACAGGACAAAAAGAAAAAAAAAGGAGTCCTTCACTTGTTTGTTGTCTGCTCACAGAGGAGAATTGGATCTAAATTGTTCGATAATTTCTCTGCCCTTAATTGCATGGCTTCAGTGAAAGCTTTGCTCCTCTCTCCAATCCTTTTAGAACTACTTAAACGTTCCGCTTGGGTGTGGATTAGTGGATAATGGTCCCAGCAGCAGGCCAGGTACAAGCTATTGAAGTGTTCCTTAGATAGCCTCGGTGGGCCTGAGGGGGGGTGAGGGAGGGCGTTCATTGTTGGTGTGACAGTTTGCCTGAGTGGATTACATGCAGTTTAGGGGACTGTATTGGATTGGGGTTGTGCTCAATTATCCTCTTGGATTGGATTGCAAGTGAGTAACCTCCTATCCCAATTTCCAGTGCACCATATGAAGCCTATAGGAGCCCGCTGTTCCACATTCTAAGAAAGCATTAAGCCACTGAGCCCTGAGATAAAATAGTCATGTTCACAGCATGATGTGACGGCTAAAATTTCACTTCTTTCCCTGACACTATTTCTCTTCCAACTGCAAGCATATGTTACCAAACTAATTTCCCTGTAAGTCTTTGGTATATTTTACTCAGAACTGTTTTACATGTGCATCTCCTAAAGTCAGCTAAGTGTATTAGGAAGTAAATGATAGATTGGATTAATGAAAAGTCCAGCAACCAAAAGTAAAGATTAGATTACTTGTGCCAATAACTACTCATTCTTTGAAAATGTTGCTATTGTCTCTTTGGCAGTTCAGGATTTTGCTGTGATAAGCCTAATAAAACTACTATAAACAAGTTTATATTTATGCCCACAGAAGCATGAGCCTGACCCGACAATCACGCAAATAATTTTCACCTTACCCGGCCCAAATTTCAAGTTGGGTTTGGTTTTTTAAATAACCCTGCATTCCATACAGCACAGCGAAAACAACACTAGAATGCACAAGTTGTGATAATATACTTATCATAGTATAAATACAGGAGCAGAAAGTTTAGCCTGTTGAGAAAATAAAAAAGTGAGGTACAGAATCATACTGTAAAAATTTGCAGCGCACGTCTATCAATCACACATCCCAGATGACTTGCACTCTATGGTTACAATAAGTGGCAAGATGGAGCTGGAGAACGCTAAACAAAAGCAAAAAGTGGGAAAAACTAAAGCAGTACAATTGTAAATTGAATAGTATATCTGGACTTGGGCCTATAATCAAAGTTAGCCGGATTAGGCTTGGACATAATGCCTATTGGCCCGGATCAAGTTGGGTTTTTTAAATTATTTCTTAGGACCAATCTAAACTCTAATATTTATCTTGTAACCCTATTTGCTTTTAGATCCACTTAGCACACGCTAAAATTGAAATGTATCAGTAACAAAACAAAACAAAAGTTATATTAGCTGTAAAAGTGCCCAGATCTCATGACAGGAAAAAATCCTAAAGTCCAAACACCAAGGTTTGATCCACAAAGCAAGTAAACAACCAGAGCAAGTAGAGACAATATCTGTAAAATCAGACGCAAAGGTTAACATGAGCAGCCGTCACACTGAAGTCCTGGAAATGAGGCTGGGATGCAAATGAGTTTGAATCCAAACACAGCTTCAGCTCACTTTACTTTTAAAGATGTCTCCATCCCAACAGTTTAAGTTGCAGGAAAATTTTTTGATTAAGTTTAAGGATGCACTTAATGCTTAAATAAATGTTAAAATTACACCATTGTTACCCCTGTAGAAATTACAGAAGCTGTTTCAAAGTTTTATTTCAGCATCCCTTGCAGTTAATTGATGTATGATTATTTTTACCTGCACAACTGAAGTGCCCGTGTTAGCTCCCACACTCCATCTCCCACCTGACACCGATTCTCATATGCAAAGCTGCAAGTGGCTGCTGTCACTTTCTCTTTCCCTTTTTCATCTTCGTACTTTTTCCTGGAGACTTGCGAGTGGATAACAATGAGTCCCCTGGCTGTACTCATCTGATTCCGTCAGCAAGAGGAGGAAAAAGCATTACAGCGCCTTGGGAATATTGGGCCCGAAAATGGTAATTTACCAGCTCAAGCAAATCCTGGGAGAGCTTGGAAGATGAAGAGTAGACAGATTTTGCTCGCTTTATTTATTAAATTTGATAACCAGTGCTGGCGTCCAGAGACAGAACCGTTCTTCCATGTGTCATTCTAGACGGAGGGAGAGAATACAGTGGAGATCCATCAAAGACTCCCAGTCATTCAGTTTGATGTGAAGCAGCTGTCTCACAATTGTCCTCTGCTGCACACATCTCACAAACACAATACTCAATGTATTCATTGGGAATTTGAACCCTCAACACTCCGTCCCAGCTGGTCAGAGGGAAGGCTGTATGGAGCTAAATACAGGGCAATGCAAGCAGAAAACCTGCTACTGGTAGGGCTAACCAACTGACTCACCTGAATCAACTGGTTGAGTTACTTCCTCTGCATTTCATCAAGTTCTAAGATAGCCTCTTGCTCTGCTTTGTCCAGAAGGTCTGGAAAAACAATTATTTGCTGGAGGTTTAGACTCTGTTGAGGTTTTAAATTATTGGCTCTGATTTTACCCAATCGCTAATGTTTGTCCGCGCTAGCTTAGCTGTGAAGAAAGCTATGCTAGGAAATGCAAATGCCTAGCCATGACTTCCAGCTGTGGCTGGGCAATGATCCCCAATACCCGCGTATGCCGGCCATTTGGTACCAACTTTGGAAACCACTGTGCTGGATGCCCTAATAGACTTGAGACTAAGGCAAGTTCACTTTTTAGTGGGATAGTCAGCCTAAACATATAGGCAGAGCTACTGTGGAATCCCTTGGATCAAAGCACATTTAAGCGTAATAATGCCTTAAACATTTTCTGAACTGAAATACGATGGTGTATGGCTTCTGCGGCTCCCCTGACCTTGCTTTATGGTAAGGAGGAAACAAGCTAATTGATCAGCTGACTGGCACTTTTTGGTGTCAAGCAAGGAAACAGTCAAGCTCATATCTTTACTCCCTCTGGCTATTACTTAATACACTGGGTTGTGCTCAGTTTCCTCTCTTTGTCCGGGAAAAGCTCGCTGCCCTCCTCAGTCCTCAGAAGGCTCCTCTGGGACACTTCACACAATTCAGAAAGGAGGTGGAAGAGCCCAACATAGCCACAAAGCTGTACCGAAGAGGTATCACTTTGCAATCTGCCCGTCTCCCAGCTCTGGCGTCTCATTTGTTCTGTGTGCCGATGTGCATCAGGACTGCAGGGCAAGGTGATAGTCTCTAGGGACGAGTTGCAAAAGGAAAGTTACCTGAGGAGATAAAACGATAAAGAGAAAGAGGGGGGGACCCTTTCCTGCTTTTCTGAGCTTTGTGTTTCTGCAAAAAAAAATCTGCAGCATCAGTTAAGCAGTACCCATGCAGAAACTTGACTGCAGAGCCAAATAGCCCTTGAATGGGTTGCCTTTGAATGACGGAGGCCTTTTGAATGTACTCTGCTTGAAGAAGAGGTCTTTGACAAGTGAGGCTTTGTGATTTTCCCTTTTGCTCCCGAATTATCAGCGCAGCTGACTCTGTATGCCGCCGGGGTTACAGTTCTCGTAGTCATGATCCTCTGACAGTTCCCTTTCTTCAGGGTTTCTGCAGAACCTTAAAATGTCATCAAAAGCCTCCAGATTTAATAAGCTAAATTTATTCTTTAGAAAGTATTTAATACCTCCAGATCTAGAATACTAGATAAAGTTGAAGTCAGAATAGACTTCTGGTTTCAATTGTATCTGATCTGGAATAAAAAGACTCATAAACCTTTGTACCCTCAATGTCTGAAGTTAAATCAGAACAAACGTCTCTTGTTTTAATTTAGTCGGAATTACCAAAATTGTTTCTATTTGCTAAATGCCACAAGAATGGGCGATACAACGAATATGTCAGAGATTTATTCACTAATGACTTGAAAATTGGGGGAAATCCACCCAAAATTCCTTCTACAAACTTCTCACAAGAGTTTGCTGGAATTCTGCCCCGTTCCTCCTGATAGAGCTGAGTCAGGTTTGTAGGCCGTTTTTTCAGACCTATGCAGAAATTCTCTATAGGACTGAGATCAGGAGTTTGTAATGACCATGCTAAGACATTGACTGAGTTTGCTTGAGCTGGTAAATTATCATGTTGTCCTTAAACCACTTTGGTTGTTGGCTTAGAGTCACTGTCAGTTTGAAAGACCCATTTGAACCTGAACTTTCTGACTGATGTCTTTAGATCAGGGGTGGGCACTCCTGGTCCTCGAGGGCCGGTGTCCTGCAACTTTTAGATGCATCTCTACTTCAACACACCTGAGTCAAATAATGAGGTCGTTAACAGGACTCTGGAGAACTTGACTGCACTTAGGAGGAGATTCAGCTGTTGGATTCAGGTGTGTTGGACCAGGGAGACATCTAAGAGTTGCAGGACACCGGCCCTCGAGGACCAGGAGTGCCCACCCCTGCTTTAGATGTTGCTCTATTATTTCCACATAATGTTTTTTCCTCATGATGGCATGTATTTTATGAAGTGCACCAGTTCCTTCTGCTGCAATACAGCCTCACAACATGATTCTGTCACCCCCATATGCCACTATTGTGATGGTATTTCCAAGCTAAGCATCCCTCCAAATGTAACAATGGTCATTATGACCAAACAGTTCCACTGCAGTTTCATCAAACCACAAGACATGTCTCCACAAATGAAGATTTTTGTCCTTGTGTTCATTTACAAATTGCAATCGGGCTTTTTATGGGTTTTTTTGGATTAATAGCTCATTCTTTGCTGAGTGGCCCTTCATCCCATGTCAGTTCAGGACACATTTAATTGTGACTGTCTTTCCAGCTTCCGCCAGCATCTACACAAGGTGTTTGGCTTTCTAGCTGTTCTGGGGTCGATTTGGACATTTTGGAGAAAAACGCGTTCATCTTTGTAACAATCTCCTTTCTGAGAGGCATGGTGTTTGGAAATACCAATCATGTCTGTACTTGCGTATTATTGTTTGAGCAGATGAATGAGGCACCTTCAAGCATGTGAACATTGTTCCCAAGGACAAACCAGACTTGTTCAGCTTCACAATTCTCTTCCCGATAGCCTGGATGAATTGTTTCCCAAAAGGAAGCAATGTGTTTCAGGTGTTACTTTAAAATACATGCTCAGGTGAGCCTCCAATTAACTCATATTAGCCAAGTTTATGAAGCAAACTAAAAGCAAATTTGGTTGCACCAAAGAATTCCTTTGAGTAAAAATCAGTGGATAGATGTTTACTATGAATTTAAAGAGAATTTTAAATGTCTTTATTAAATGACAAGTACTTTGTGTTGTTCCTAACATTTTCCATTGTAAGATTTTAATTTGTCTTTAATAAATAATTAACATTGTTTGAGATTCTTTAACGCAAATTTGAAACCCATGAAAACCTTTCCTCTAGTTTTTATCCCTCTTAATTTTCCCAATAATCCCACTAAAATCTAAACTCTAGTCATCCTCTTGATCCCAGTATTGCACCTGATCTTGTTTTGTGAATTGAAAATATTGTTACCCACTTTACTTCCTGTTTCTCAGTCACCTCAAATAAAAATATAGGAGTCTACATAAATGCCGTGCTGGGGGGGACAAGAAAAAAAAATTAAAAAATTTAATCCTTCATATTTTTTTTTAACTTACAGGCATTCATATAGCTTTTGTAATTAACAAATCACAACTTACTCCACAGTGCATTACAAATCAATTTGCCTGCCTTCCAGCCTCCCCACCCGCCACTCTGCCTTTCTGTGTGTGAAAAACCGGAGAGCGGGTGTGTGTGTTGGTGGGGGGGGAGCATAATATAGTCGAATGTATTAATTCAACATGATGAATCCTGTATTCAAGTCAGTGGAGTGAATAATTAAAATTAGCTGATAAAACTTTCAGTAGAATTACTTTGCTGAAATTGCTGAACAGATGTGTCATTTTAATGAAAATCCACAGCCAAGCTTCTTTCCCCTTCCCCTCTGTCGAGTAAAAATATTATTCCCACGGCACATTCTTAATTTGGTGGTAAATACACTCGCAGCCGTCTCCGGGAGGGAGGGAGGGCGGGTGGATAGAGAGGAAGAGCAACTTGTCACACTTACTAACTTGATTTCTCCCTCTGCATGCAGTTAAAGCTATCTACAGTAATTCACAGCACTCCATTGTTTCGGCAAATCCCAAGGAGGACTTATTAAAATGCAATAATCTCCCTATTTAAACAGAAACAATAACCATTAGAATTCCCGCAGATCTAAAGCAGAGCGTAAGCCCCCATCTGCTGTGAATGATTAGAGTCTTGACGAGGGAATTTAATTTGCAACATTCAAAGATTGGAATCGGAGCAGATCTCTCCTCCGAGGCTCTCGCCCTCGTACTCATTTGCCTCGTGCTTTATTTGTCTTTTTAATTATTTATTTAGCTGCCAATAAAGTTGCTCTAGTGTAGGGGGGCATTTAATGCGTCCTGGCCAGGTGACAGCGTCCGTTACGGAGAGGCTGCTTATTCTAAAGCCTCTCCTCAGTATTTTTATTTAAGGTGGGTTCATTAAGAAGCAGTCAACTAAACGGTGTTTTAAATAAAGCTGTGACTGTCTATCAAATGTGATTTATGATTCAATTACAACTAGAATTAAATACGTGACCAAAGCAGTCATATTAAACCTTAACATGAATCTTTACATTTGCTACATTGATCAGATTTTTTAAAAATTTGCCCTCTTGCTCAAATTCTTTCAATTTCCCACCTGAAGCAGAATCTTGTGCAGATTTGGAAACAGTTTCAAATTCTGTGTGTGAAGCAGTTTCATATCGGATCCATTGTGTGACTTCCAAGCCAGGTCACGCTCCACTTCTCATTTTTAGAACGCAAAGGCCCCGGTCCATTTATGCACAGAAGGTTATTCATCATCTCCAACCACTTCTGAAATGGAGAGCTGCAGTGTCCTTTCAGCGCCTCTCAGCAGGTGCATTCCTAAATTTATATTAAAAAGTGCTTTATTCTGCAAGTTGCTGTACTCCCAAGGGCTCAGTGTGCTGCTGATCTCTCTCTGCCCGCTATCATCCATTTCTGGTCGTGAGTGTTCCGAGCAAATCCTAATTCCTGTCTGTGGTTAGCGGTTTGCCCTGGAGACTTGTGATAATGAGCTCGGAGGTTAGGAAAAGTGAAGTGCCGGTCCCGGAAGGTGTTGTTGAGTTATGGATGGGAGGCGTGGGTCCCGGGGAGCCTCCAGAGACCCAGTTAGGGCCAAAAGCCTTGGCAGAAGGCACATTATTTCCCTATTTGAAAAGAGAAAGCTGTGCCATGTTGAATTGCATCTAATTGGCACTCAGTGGAGGACAAGTTGGAAAGCAAACCTTTTAAAATTAATGTAATTACTGTTGCAATTAAATGGTAATGAAATGATGTTTAATTTCTTCTACAACAGAGCTTGATTTAAAAAAAACGTTTTAATTTATTGGGTAAAGTTCTCTTGAACTCCCCACTCACCTTTCAATACGTGGACTCTGTTCAGTGGATACAGTTGGGATTGTTTCCAAACTGTCTCAGTTGTGTTCTACAAAGTGAAGTTTATCCCCAAGAAAGTCATTTAAAGGAAGTATTAAGTGTCAAGAACTTTTATGACTGTAGATGACTGGATACACGTTAATCGCGTGTACTAGAGAGACATTGAAAAGTCAAAGTAGGGATTCCGATTGAGGGAATTTGGTGTTATTCAGAGTGGTTGACTCAGACATTAGAAATACCAATCAACAAGATGTTGGAGAAAACGGGTAAACTACATGGAGAACATCAGGACGGATCTTAGAACATAATATGACGCCAACACACGGTGGCTTAGATAATGTACTTCGCACATGCCCAGTTCAATGCGTCAACTATAAATAAAGCTTTAAAAAAGGTAACAAATCAACCAAAATTATCCCAGATATTCCTTAGACCACCACTTGTTGCTGACAGGTTGGAGATGTATTGATTTTATATCTTGTTTGATAGCTGATAGTTTAAAGTTTTTTAAGTGAGAATCTGTGAAGTTATTACCAGGTACAGTCCCCAAACCTCCAGAAGACAGATGCCATCATCTTTATTTTGCTGAAAGGTGAATGAATCGCAATGAGCTAGCCAAACCAACCTTCCACCCTATAGAGTTTTAGCTGATTTTAGCCATTTCAAACAACTCAAATTGAAGCTTTTTTCGATACTGAGTTGTTTTTAGCAGACATAAAACACTTTCAAAAGAGCATTAAGTTTATGTACTGTTGGAGGCTCTTTGTCCTTGACATAAACATCTGGGGTTCGATCCCTGACTCTGGGATATACCTTTGCTGCACGTCTTCCAACCTTCTCTCTCTTCCCATCTACTGTCTAATATACTGTAAATAAACACCAGAAAAAAGGGTTGTTGGTACCTCAGTCATACATCGTCTTTGTAAGAGTGTTACTTTCCTAGTGGTTGAGGCAGCAGCTGCAGTAATCTGTGTAATTAGTAGTGACCAGTCAGTCGAATCTAAACCCTACAAGACGAGAGAGGACCTTTGAATTTTGCAACACACAAGCATATTTTTAGCTTAGTGACATTAATGTTATTCCACTGTGCAAAACACCATCAAATTTAGTCATGGTCTTTTATGGGAATGTAGTCTTTGTTAATAGCTAATGCCGTTTTCTATCCCATTTCAGTTAAAGTTCTTTCATATAACTAAAATCAGTTAAAGATTAGAGAACTGTTAATATCTGTTTTTCCATTGACCATATAATGGAGCAAGTTGACATTTGAAACATAAATTTGCCTAATGGAAACGCGGCAACTTCCAGAAAACTCGTTTTTTGACAAAGTTTTGGCGCTAGAATGAGGTGGTTTTTTTGGCCATATCAAAAATGGTTTATTTCACAAAATTGCAACGCAAACACTTTTTTTCACATTCAATGAGTCACATGATCAACAACAGGGTGTTGCCACTGTTGGAAACCACGAAGAAGTAGACAGGAAGTGGTTGTAGGATGATGGTTTGTTTTTGTTTTATAATGACTCATTGTTTCAATAACGTATTCATGTGTGATTTTAATTGCATTTCTTATATAATAATAATAATAAGAAACAAATCACAGTTGCAAAATTGTGCTTTTTTGATATTAACACAAGCTTATATTAATAATGTTTTGCACACATTTGTTATGGAAATGCAGCTGATATCGGCTTCAATGACTCTACAAAATATCCCAAACATTCTTTTAAGCCAAGTTTGACTCATTCAAACAGATTACTTCTGCCAAGGAAGAGCCTGTACAAGGACGATGAGGATAAACACAAATGTTTTATGATAAGTTTCTTCCTTCCCTCCATGTTACGATTACCATTATTCATAGATTATTATGTTATTTTACTATCATTATCATAGTCATGCTAGCTTTTGTAGCTAACATGATTTAGGCTCAAGAAATGAATGAAAAATTAATGGAAGTCAATGCAAAGTCCTTGTGATGATAGAAAGATGCAATATGTGTGCATGTCTGTGTGTGTCCTTCAGCAACCTTTTAGCTGACTCTGGTGACACGTTCCATGTGTGTTAGGTGCTCTGAGGAGTACCTAATGCTCTCCTCAAAGCTGTTTACTGTCTTCAGTGGTTTTAATGTTTTGCCTTAAAAAGGTTTCAGAATTCCAGCTGAAGCAATCATAGAGAAGATGAAAGGCTTCTTCGCTCTCCTGTGCTTGGTGCTTTTGTTCTCAGTGGGCTATTATCATCAAGAGGTGTACAGCGCATTTCCAGCAGCACTGAAAGCATTTCCCAAACATGGCGGCATTGGAGTTGAGTACAGTCTCATCCATCATGTCAGCATCAAATTCTGTTTCATGCCGAACAAACGGTCTTTATCTGTTTTTATTAGAGCATCCCCAGGTTGTTTTGCTCTGTCTACTCTCGTATAATAAAATTGTCTCTTTTGGTCATCTTTCATGCCTCAATTGGGTTGAGCCACCTCTGAACTTCAAATGGCTTTGCCTTCATTGTGGTAATTTTTCCCACTGATGATTTCCTTTTTGCTCGGTTGCTCTAAGGAATTGCTCAGTTTTGTTATTCTTGTATAACCTGAATTGAAACGTCTTGGTTCCTGGTCCTTCTGTAGAAATACAAGTTCATTGAAGTCACAAAGGAACCAAAGGACGTTGTAAAGATAGATGGGCTTGATTGCTGTGATGCCAATCAAGATTTTTTCCAGTTGATTTTTCGAGAAGGGCATTGATGGTTTTCAAAATTTTTCACTAAAGTATGAATAAAAACAGAGCTGGAGAAAGGGATTGAAACTCTTATGAGACACTCAAGTTGCAAAAACAAAGACTCAGCTTATACTTGTGCCCTCAAGACTTGAGACTTGACTTGGACTCTTGGTCAGAGACTCCGGCCTTATTACTGGTTTCTATTTCCTGTAATGAAGAGTGAACAGAAGCCGGTATGCGAGCTACAGATTGCTGCTGCTGCATATGTTTTACTGTGAAAGGATGAGCTTGGAGGATGAACACCAGTGATGTTGGTGGATTATGGCTATTTTAATGGCTCATAACCTCATCAAGTTAGACGTAGCTTCATAGTAATGACCACATATGAAAGTCTCTCCAAATTAACTCTGTATTAAATGACTTTGGCCCATTTAGAAAACAAATAATCATAGCTTATAACCTTAACTACGTCTGGCATTTTCTTGCTGTTAAGCTAACAGTGTTATTGTACTTTGGGTTGGAAATATTAACAAACACACTTTTTTGTGCCATCATTCAGATTTTTGCCACTGTTTCAATTCTCCTATGCATGGTGATTTATTCATTAGATTGTAATTTACACCTCAAATTTGAACATTTTTACTAATGTTTTCCACTTAAAGAAAACACTATGCCATTTTTTAACGATTTTCTTTATTCTGAACAAATCAATAAAAAAATGTGCAATAGAAAGTCTCAGTGAGTGATATAAAAATCAAATAAACATGTGTTAAGTTAGTTATTACCACACAATAAACACTTGATTCAATAAAGAAAATCCATTTAAACAGCTTTTAATCTCTATTTTGTCTTAGAGCATAATTGTCTATGTTTCTAGGAGTAATTATTAAAATTGATCAATCTTCAAAATGATATAAGGCAGTCTTTATCGAGAAAATCTTTATTTCAGTCACTGATAACTACAAACTTGACTCTGATTTGAGTTGGAGAAAATGACTTGTAAACTTCCCTGAATTGATGACAAGTCCTTGCTCGTCATTACAAATCATAGAGCAGGTTATGATTTCACAGCATTTGCAGTGGCAGTTGATTAAATTGTTTCACAAGATATGGTGCACATCCTCAAGTCTGACTAAGGAAAAACTAGAAGAAATCTGTGAAAATTATCCACGTGGACATGTTTCAATGGCCATTTGACTCCAAATCCTCGTGAAAAAGTTGTGATGAAGACACCAAATGAAGTGGGGAAATGTACTGAATGATACTGAGTGGTATAGTGAGAGATAGGAGGTTGTGACAAAGTGACTAATGCTCTGTCACAGGCCAGTGAGCGGCGTTGTGGCTAAACAGGTGCTGTCTTACAACACTTTCTAAAGCGTAAACCTCTGCTAATTCTCTAACGTGGAAAATAATAGCTTTAATTTCTCATTAATTCACAAGAGAGATGAAATTTGGCCTTGTAATTTTTTTTCATCTGTCATTTTATTAAAGATTCCCATAATCCAGCCTTTACATGATTCACTGGGAATTACTCCCACCTCATCCCTACTGCCATTTCTCCACAGTTTTTTTTCTGTTTTTGTATGGACACGCTGACTGTGCGACCTAGTGATGCTTATACCCAGACTTATTGCCACAGTTATCTTTAACGACTTTGAAATGTATTGGCCTCGTTAATAAGCGGTGAGGTTATCAATCCCTCTAATTAGGCGGCACGCTCCCCTAAGAAATTTCACATTAAAGAGCCAAAAGATGAGTCGCACAAGGACCGCTTTCTTGCTGGCGTGGGGGGTAGGGGGGTGGGTGGAGATGTGGAGGGACTGCGCAGTGGGACGAGAGGTGGTGGTTGTTTGGCGCTTCAAACTCAGTGTGTCTTACCCGTGTGGGAGGATTAGCATTAAATCACTGTACCCCACCACCACCACCACCACTAGAACTCCCACCAGCACAACCGCACCTTCTTCATCTCCCATTGAAAACGACTGTTTCACTTTCGCATTAAGGCTATCAGTGAGGAGGGGGGAGAGCAGGGTGTTGAGTGCGGGAGGGGTAATCGCTGCCAGGCAGGTCTAGGTGGCGGTAATGGGACATGAGCACTGCTGAGGTGTGTAATGCGATCAGGAGTTACTGTCACAGAGCACTGATGTGCATATCTCAGGCTGACATGTTGCGGCCGCGGCGAGGCCATTTGGGTAAGCTTTATGTGGCGTTCCAGGGGAGCTTCAGTCAGCTGTCTGTAAGGAATCCAGGCTTTTTGAGATGAAACGGATGCCTGACTTCTGTCACTCACTTCATCGTGGCTGTCTACTTCTTGGCAGCTATTAGTTTGGTCACAGGAAAGCTAATCTCCCAGGTTTTTTGTTTCTGAGAGAAAGTGATTTTATATATTATTATTATTTTAAGTTTAAACATATTAAGATAATTGCAGTTATAAATATCCAGAGTTTAGATATACAAGATATCCTCAGCAGCTCAATATTAAAGCAGTAGAGTCTATATTTCACAGTATAATGTCCTATTGTTGGCTATCAATGCTAATTCACCTCATCTGCTTTTGCCGCTCAGTCTGTCTGGCTGTATCCGGATAGAGAGAGACAATGGAGTCGGAATTTTGATCATTTCCTGTTATGATTTATGGAAGAAGTAGTTTGAACTTCCTCCTTCTCTCCATCTATGAACCCTTCCTTTCAAATCCTCTGGGATTTTGGCTCATAGTTCAGGTATTGTTGGAGCTTTGCGGATTCCAATCAGTTCCAAGTTGCTAAACAAACAAACAGAAAAAAAAACAGAAGAAGATGAAAAAAACCTCTGCAAAATGCACCGAGAAATCACTTAGAGACTGGAATCAGAAAATTCCATCTCCGTCTTTTTTTGGATCAGTGAACCCACCACAACTAAACCCTATAAGGTCACATTAAACAATACCCCTTGATGTGAAAGTTGTCACTGAGGGAAGAAGACTTAAAGGTAGCTGTTTTCTCTACAGGGACATGTTGTGTTTATTCAGGCTGCAGCGAAAGACAACTAGGCTTTGGCAGATGCTGGCCAATTTACTCCTTCACCATGACAAACTTTTGCAGTTTTGATCTTTTCGCACCTGGTTGTTTAAGGAAAAACCTGTCAACATCAGTTTCTTAAATTAGCGTAGTAGTCAGCTGAGATGACAGTACTTGAGGAAAAAATGCAGTGAAGTAAAACATCAGAAAATGCTTTATAAAAACTGGAGACTGCAAATCTATATCTCAAAAAAAGCATCTATGTCCTTAAATGCTGCCACATTTAGCGGTGCATCAATAAATCGGCCCCAATTTCTTTCATTTTGGAGAATCGGCAGTCGACTGATACTGACTGACCGACCCGCCCACCAACTCACGCCTGCATGTGCGCTGTTGTCAATAGTCACCCCACTGTTCCCAACTTAGCAACTTTGTTGATACATTTATCGACTTTTCAGATATCGACCAAAATCGAAATCGGCAGATCTGGCGTTTTAAAGATTGACAATCGGCCAGAAAACCACCAATCAATCCACCCATATAATTTTTTATATTCTCTCTCACTCCAGCTCTATTAAAACATACTCTTGGATGTGAATGCCCGTTACAATTCATACACATCATTTGACGTTGTGTGGCTTCACATATAAGTGAAACGGAGATTAGCTATAAATGCCTGTGATTTATTTGCGCCACGACCCCGGCAGCCAGACTAAGCTTCCTTCACATTTATAACCAAATGTCACTTTTGCATGATGGGTTTGTAACAAATATCTGCTGCATATTGTTAAATTAATCTTCCATTTAAAATTAATGGAGTTAGACTCCCCTGGTTCAATGTAATTTGGTGTTCATGGGCAGCGAGCGGCGCGGTGTGAATACGGAATGAGCCGAGGCCAAACGGCCTAATCTTCCATCACCTTGAACCTGAGAGGAGAGGACGCCTCATCCAGCAGTGGTTAATGAGATTGTGCTCACCTCCGGGGAGAATGAGAGACGGGGAGGGAGGCGGGCGTCGGTGGGAGGGGGAGGGCAAGTTGGAAGGATGGTGGGGGGAACAAGGATAGATGCAGGGAAGCATGCTACAGCAAAAAGCAAGAAGAGGATATGAGGTGAGAGAATGATGGCTGCGTTCGAAGAGAGGGACGTAAAAAAAAGGAAGGTGGGAGATATATGGAGCGGCTTGTGGTTTTCCACCGTGCCTCACCACTTGTCTTGTTTTCCTCCGCTCTTAAGAGCTGCTGCAGGACGTGGCTGATGTATGTATGAGAAAGCCGGGGCCGTGTACAGACCAAATGAATTCTATATCATTATTTCACAGACCTCAGCCGGCCATGACAGAGACAGAGGACATATATCACGGTTAAGGATGCAGTACTCAGCGGGGATGTCTGTCTCTCCATAATTCATAAAAGGAGAAAAGATTCCCCTGTGCAAGCCGTGCCATATTATTGTCAAAGAAACCGGAGGGAAAGGTTTTCTGTTGCCTCACAGAGAGCTCTCTGGTGTTTTCCGGTTGGACTGAAATCACCTAAGCACTTGTGATTATTAGGTAGAAGTACATTTTGTAGAATTTCAATTTTGGCTTGCTTTGATTATACTACACTTTTTGGAAAGTGTAGTTTCAAAATGGCATTTTTTTGCATTTAGGTTTTTATTTTAAAAACAGAATAATATTTTTAGAATACATAATGTGATTTAATCTTGGATTTCTTCATGTCTGTATGCTATGAGGGTTTGAAGCCAAATCCAAAGCTAAAACATTTTAAAAGTGTTATGTTTTTTCCAGCCACATATTGCTATTTTATAGTACAATCAAGTAACTATGTTATGTTCAGCTGTTAGAAAAAGCATGAGCTTCTTAAAGCAAGAGAGACCAGTTTCAAGGTGTGAAACTGCAAAGTTATGTTTGATGCACGTGGCATTTTTCTGACACTTCAGCACATTGTGATGACCTGCCTTCAGCACAACAACGCTCCTCCATTATGCCACTTACAATTGTTCTTATGACCAATGGACTGAGCAGACTCACAGTTCCACCAGGTGTTTGCTACTGCTAGTCTGAAGGAGCTGAGTGGGAGAGATGTGAAGGAGGGGTGCTATGTGAGGCAGAGGCTTCGCTGGGGATTGTAGATGCAGCCCGTCAGCCTGGCCAGGAGTTGAGTCGTGCCAACATTCAGGGCTCATATGGTTGCCTTTGGACAGGGACACGGCTCTGCTGGCCAACACAGTGGATCGCCAGCAGGATGGTTCAGCTCTCCACTGCAACATCCTACCATCATGATGTCCAGAGAAGAGACAGCACTTCCATCTCTAGAGATTAGATAGAGAGGACGGCACTGGATTTGAAATTCAACACTGTTTCCCGATGTTTGCTACAATATGAAATGGAATTGGCAAAGAAATTAAACAAAAAGTAAACAAATGACAGGTATATTTTAAAGGGGCAGTATTATGTATTTTCCAGGAAGGTAGTGCTATTTTAGAGCACAATCAAGTAACTTTGTTACCTTCAGCTTGGAAAAACGTTATATATATATCAAATATGACTTAAATTAAGTTTGACTTTGTAATTTAACACCTTGAAAGTGGGCCTCTGGAGAGGCAAGAAACTCTTTCTCTTTCTGATACTTTAGCATATAAACAACATTTTTACCAACATAATATGAGAAGTAGCTCATATAATGAGCTCAGCAAATGCACAGTTCCACCAGGTGTTTGCTAATTGCTCCCGGCTAGTCTGAAGGAGCTGAGTGTCGGAGTCACAGGGCAGGACTGCTCTGTGAGCTTGGAAACTGCTGCTCTAATGAGGAGCTGTTTCTCGAAGGTAGTGCAAGGTCCACCTAGGCGTTTGCACAACTGAATGGTTGCCAGGGGAGCTTAAAGGATTTCTCAAACATGCATGAAAGAATCAAAGCAACACTCCAGCGTATGCTTTTGATGACGGGATAACTACATAACATAATGTAAAGCTCAAAAAGTTGTTTATGAATAATACAGCCTCTTTAATATCACACGCCGACTCAATTTCTGCAAAAAATATATATACAGAGATGGTTTTGGACAATTAGCCATGCTGTTTATCTTTATCTCTCTCTATTTTCTAATCACTAACCTACAAGTTTGCCAAAAATCATCATCGTCATTAATGCATTTTTATGAGTATTGATTGACTCATAATCATCCCCTCATTCCATCACACCTTCAGCACTTTGTCCATCTACTCCCACTTACTGAGCAGATACTAATTTATACAAGTAGACACTCATTTGTTGGTTCATTCATTTCCAGATTCCATCGATCAGCTCCATTGATCCCTGGCTCTCATTCTTCTAATGTCCTTATTTAATCAATGAGCCCCCGAGTTTCCTGACGTTCTGTCGACGCTAATCAGCATGTTAGCGTCGTAAAGTTGTTGAACGTTAGCCAAAGACAAGTGATGCTCCATAGCTGCGATGGTGAGGAGAGATGTATTATTTATGTACACAGCAGCATCTAATGGCCCTCACTGTTTACCATCTCTCCCATCTGGATGTTATGACAATCCCGTTCCTTTGAGGCACCATTTGGCTCTCCATCACACCTATCATATCTGACTTATGTAGTGTCTTGCTGTCTCACTCTGCGGCGCTATAAATATCAGCAGCACCCAGCATTCAATAAGTGCTAATTTATTACTAAATAAGTTTCTGCTTAGCAGTTTTAAAAGATGAAAAGGTTTTTTGCACTGGTGTTAAAAAGCTGATCTGCTGCTGATTATCATTTCCTCCCGCCAACTGTGTTTTCCTTTTCCTTTTTTGGACCCAAATGGTATTGAGTGGGCTGTGGGGTTAGAAAGTTCCAGCTGGCAACATTTGTTTAATTACTTAAATCTGTTCGATCAAAGCTTTTCAGGCAATTATGTCAGTGCTTTCAAGGTTCTAAAGCAGCAATAAATGGATTAATCCAGTTAGACTTTCACACTGCTAAACATTTCCCTTTACAGGGGCAAATCAGGGTGAGTAAGAAGTGAGCTCGGTACGGCTGTGTTCTATTGAGTATATCCCTGAGAGTGGATTTTAAATACAAAGTGGGCTGCAGCTTCTGCAAATGAGGCAGAAATGTAACTTTGAGCTTTTTTAAAATTATTTATAACTGAGGTTGTGTTTGGGTTAGAAAATCAAAGAATGGGAAATAACATTATCTAAAAGCTTTAGAATTACAACCCAGTGCAATTAATATTTGAAGAATATATATTTGAAGAGCAGAAGGCTGCTTTTCAAACTAGAAAGTGGAGGAAAACATTGAGTGGAGATTGGCAAGCATGAACTAGACTGAGTGTATCATGACCAAATACGTGTTTGAGAGCCCATTGGGGAACTCGGGTGTTTTTACATCAATCTGTCCATCCATCCATCCGAGATTGGATTACAGTTGTAACCCAGGCAACCCGCTCCAACTCCATTCTGAGATGTCCCAAAACATTCCCAAACTTGAACAAATATATAGTCTCTCTCATCTCTATGGAGTCTTTCACTACCAGGATCTTCTACAGAGTTGCCTTTCAATACCAGAGAACCTTCCAGGTGAAGCGTACAGTAGGTTTTCTCATAAGATTCTTGAACCACTTCAGATGAATACTTTCAGAAAAGCATCAGTTGTACTCAGTTGTGCTGAATGACATAGTTCCTCATGACATCTCTAAGCATGAGCCCAGTCACCCATCAGATGGAGCTGATATCCGCAGCTTGTACCCAGGTCTTTGTTCCTTGTTCACTATCCATATCTTGTTTCCATAGGTAACAGAGTGTAGACTGTATGTGGTACAATGTATACTCAACATCCATATTACTGAGGATGAGTTCCTAGTCTGCCTATCTATCGCTTCCTACACCCTACCTTCATTTGTGAAAAAGACATTAAGATACTTTAACCCCTTCTCTTGAGGCAAAGACCGACCACAAAGTTAGAAAAAAAGAGTCCACCATCTCCGTTTGAGACTTATGACCTCAAACAGAGACTTTGGCTCTTAGGTCATCTGTGGGATTGAGCCGACTCTCAATCCAACAGCCACTCAAGTTCATGCTATAGGCAATGGCCTAAAGACATCAATAAAACTACATCATCTGCAAAAAGGTAAATGCAACATCCAGAGATTAGGTTTCAGTTTCCAAACTGCTCAGGATAGATGCCTGCTTTTGTCCTGGGAATGAAAATGTGAAACACCTAAATTATTCTGCTTGAGAGAAAAGAACTTTAAATTCAGCATAACACTGATCTACTCATGTCATGACCGTTGGGTTAATTTGCCTGTCTAAATGAGTTTTAGGTGTGAGTGTGTACATGGTTTTTTCCCCTGTGTGTCTCTGTGTTGTCCTGTGATGGACTGACGACCTGTCCAGTGTGTAGCCCACCCAATGATGACTGGAGACGGGCACCAGACATCCTATGTGATTATAGACAATTGATGGAGATCTTAAAGGGGAAGTATTGTGAAAAATCTGTTTTTGAGCTTTACATCATGTTGTAAAGTTATTCCCTCATCAAAAACATACCAGGAGGGTTGTTTTGATTATTTCATGAATATTTGAGAAATCCATTGCCCTGGAAGTCCCATCTTAAAACTACAATGTCTTAAGGTGGTACTTAATTCAAAATAAATTCCGAATTAGCTACAGTTATCTACTTTTCAGTCTTTTCAAACTGGTTGCCTATAAATGGTTTTAAAGAATGTTTTTGTCTTGCCTGACATCACACAAAAACTACATAGATTTTATTTCCTTTTGAAGTCATTTTTAAGCACTGATATGATTATAATATACATTTTTTTAATCCAAAATCATCAGCATAACACTTGAACCTTTTATCCTCAAATATTATACATGCTTTCTTTTTATCTTTCATCTTTATAGCCCGCGGGCTATACCCAAGGGTCTTTCTGTATGCCAGGTGAGCTGTACAACCTACCTAAAGAGATTCAGCTAATTTGTACTTTTGCCACATGTAAGAAAAACAAAAGGTTATTACTAAATTATTGCAGGCATTATTTATCTCATGATATTTTAGTTCATAATTAAGACTGTATTTATCATATTTTTTGTGCAGTTTTAAAATGTCAATAAATTTTTTAAAAGATCCATCAAGAATTTTAATCAAGTCTAAATTAATTGCTGAGCAAAAATAGCTGTGATGTTACTTGTTAGATTTTTAAGCTTTTTATTCTTTTTTCCCCATAAAGAAGTCTTTAGGAGCCTAACTATGGTGATTAATAAATAACAATATTGAGGTGCAGTCATACAATGTGTGAGAGAACTTAATCTATCTTCCACAGTTCTGCAGGTAACAGCAGAAAGATTATGCATTTTGTTTAGTGATTAACACAATTAGCGTGGTTAGCATTACAAGCTGTTAGCATCAGACTGTAGAGGTACCAGACAAATTTCTTCTGATTTCACTATCCTCCATACACCCACCGTTTAAAACTGGCAGCCTGATGGGCACCATGCTTCTGTAGAGAGTTGCTTTCTTACAAACGTCTTTCACATTAATTGCTTTTTCTAACTTTACAACCTCTAAACTGAAAATAGCTGACTAAACTGTTTCTGCAGTGACAGCTTCCACACTGATGAGTGGTTTTGTCTGAAAAACGATATAGCCAATTTTTGGCTCATTGGCTAATCACCCATTTTTCAGTGCATCACTGAAATTCATTCTCATCAGAGAATGTATCATTGCATACATTTGCGTTTCCATTCCAAATGTATGCAAAACTTTGTCAATATTCCACCAATGTCAAAAAAATTATTGCAGTGTTGACATTATGTTAGGAACGCAATTAAAATCGCATGTGAATAAGTTTGTTCACATTTAAGTTTGAGTCATCATAAGTTTGAGTCATCATAAAGCATACTTAAGTTACTTCCTGTTGCCTTCTTTTTAGTGGAGACAAAAAAAACGTTTGCGACAAAAAAACCCACCTCATTGTCGTGCCAAAACTTTGTCGAGTATTTCATAAATTGCCGTGTTTCCATTGAGCAAATTTAGTTTCAAAATGTCAAATTGTGCAATTATATGGTCAATGGAAACACAGCTATTGTCATGTCTTTAAAATTCTTTGTCAGAATAACATTTGATCGTTGCAGAGTATGATCACAAAAATATCTAATCATCAGATCATCCCAAACTCTAGTCGGTGCCACAACTGCCAGAAAACAACTTCATATTCTTCGTGGAAGCCTCCACACTGCATTTATAGTTCATCCAATACAAATTAGGGAACCTGAGAAACAGTATCTCTTCATTCACTGAACATCAGCTGCTATGAATATTTACCACATCTTCTCATTTTATTCAGCTTTTTCTTTCTTTTCCAAGCCTTTTCAGTTTTTGATTCAATGACCTGCTTAATGATCGGTTCTTGAGGGAGTTTCCAAAGACAAAGTGCAGATTCTCTTTCCAAACTGCAGGCTTAGCAGTGGCAGTCATCCCAGCCAAGAATGGATTTTCCCTTGTGCCCTGATGGTGATGTAGTTAAGCTTCCCATTGTAGCTCTTCCAAGTCTGTCGCTCTGCACTGCATTTCTCTTTCTTATTCTGCCTTTCTCGTTGCAATAAAATTACCCAAAAGACTCGCAAAGTCTTATGTCTTGCCAGCTGGTTTTCTCATTCCCTCTAGCTGCAGAGTTGGAAACTTAAACCTTGATGATTTTTGAGGATATATCCTGACCTGGTGAGGAAAACCTGCAGGTTTTTAAAGCCACACTAAACATGAACTCTCTCCCACAGTGGAAGCAGGAATTGAAAGCGGGTTATGTGAATAAATTCCCCTCATCGTACACAAGGATGAGTAGAAACATGAGGTAGAGGCCTTGAAACATTTATGAGCTGTGACTGATCTGACCTGGGGGAAAAACATCCCTGATCTGATTGTCGAACTTGGAGTGGATCTGCAGTGTCCCAAGGTGTTTGGAAAGGCTAAGTTTAGACCACGGGCCGCGGTGGCTTTCTTAATTTATCCCCCTTGTTGCTGACACATGCCTCTGTCCAGGGGAAAATGAATGCAACCTCCCCCAAGGGAATAGCTTGCGGTGATAAATAGCTCCTGCTTTACACTCCATTTGTTCTCCAGCAGCTCACACCCTCCTCCTTCTCGTCTTCTTTCCCCTCCGCTCCCACCCTAGAGCCTCCATCAACCCCCCCCCCCTTGCCCCTCCTGTTTCCTCGGCAGGCACTGACCTTTCAGATGATGCCTTTCCTGGCCTCCCTGGCCAGCAGCTCCCCTGGGAGCTATAATGGACTCGGTGTTAATTGCCTGTTGAAGGACAGAGGCAGTTCTGCGCCGGCTGATTGTCGACTCCCCTGGGAGTGCAGCTGTCTGTTTGTGATTGTTGCCCTAATACAGCACCACTGGAAAGTCCACCACACATATACTGACACACGACAAAAAGAGACAGTGTGAGAAATACATTTCTTAACATATTGATTACTTGCAGTTCTGACGTACAGCTCTATGGGTTACTGGAAAGACCTGCTTTGATATTTTAATATGTTCTTGAGTCGCACCCAGTGTTTTTTTTTTTTTATTAGAGAGAATTTTTTTCAGTGACTATTCTTAGGGGTTATTAACACTGATGTAAGGTTAACTCCTTCAGATAAAGAGATGCATCGATCAAAATCCTGGGGCCAATTTCCTACTTCCAGCAGCAAAGCTTCAACCTGTCAATACCAATTTGGGCTAATTCTAATTTCTCCATTGGAGTTACAGCATAGGTAGATATAAGAAAAACATTTCAAATATTATGCATAAGTTAGAGCAGTGTGATTTTTAAACTGTCTTTATTGTCAAATTAAAAAAATTGCATGTGTAAAACTGCACTCGGGTGCTGGTAAAAAACCAGCCCAGATGAAGGACTGAAAGGGGAGGAGAAAGCAATGGCTAGGCTAGTCTTGTGGATAGTTTCCATGGTGAACTAATTTGAAACCATAAAATTCCAAAAGGTTTCCAACATTTCCAAAACCAGCATGTTCAATGACAGATAAAGGTTTAAAGCACGATAAAACAGAACCAGATTGCATTCCATTTAGCCTTCCTGTTATCTGTTGAAAGACTCACTCACTCTCGCTTTCCTGCAGCCAAACAGTTCTTGACTGTGACAGCTTCCACTCTGAAGAATATTTTTGCCACTGCAACCTGGTACAGCAAGTATAGGGCACTCACTAAGCAGATTTTTGACTTTCCGACCAATCAATCAGCGGTTAACGTTGATCAAGCTGAAAATCATCCAGCTGTTTGGATGACGTTTGAATCATCCAAACATTATCCAAGGATGTTTGAATCTCTATTCTTTAGGAGCAGTTTTTTATTCATGTCTGTTTTAATGCAAATTCAATGTATACCACCACATGTGTTCCTTAGAACTCACAATTTGGCTTTACCAAACCAATACCAGCTAGCTAGCGAGGATATTGATTCGTTGTCTTAATACAGAATCTGTAATGGCTACATAGAAGTCCATATTATACACAGAGCCCTGCTATTCCCATAGCATTAAAATTGCATTGAGGCGTATGATGTTTTGAAGTCTTTTTTATATATAAAGTGAGGCATATGTCAAATTTTGCATTGTTTTTCTAAGGAGTCTAAAATTGGTGATAGATGGGTGTTTTTTTGTTGTTGTTTTTTTATAAAGAAAGAAAATAAGTCATACCAATTCTAAAATATTCAAATGGGAACAAAATTCTTTATTATTTGTTTGTTAGAATATTTGTATTTTTGTATGAAACTATGCAACCTTTGACGAGCTGAGCGGAATAGAGGGCACCCAGGTGAAACTCACTGCTCATCATCCTCACTCTTAAAGAACAGCCTGTGTTTGCATGGCCTGTGGCTGGACCTTGATGTCCATGGTTTGAAGTTCAAAGTGGGTCCCCTGGCCCCGGCGGCCAGTAAGCGATTCCTGCTAGATAAGGACCACCTTTCATCCTGCATCCATCTCTGAGCTGCACTGTCACGGTGAGCTTGATTTGCATGAACAGTCTGTCTGCTGGGCGGAGCGGGCCGTGAGATGAAGATGCTGGGGATTTATTTTGACATGCTGCCAAATTCTTGCTGCATGTCAGTATTGGATTTTTTGTAGAGTTCAGGGAAATTAACGTTGACCATGACAACCGGGGATTTTTTGCCATAGCAATGAATTAAGTGAGGTCTGGATTCCCATATTGAATATATGTTGGTATTAATTTCTCATGGCAATACAGCACTTGATAGTATAAACATACAGTTTAATAAATTAGAATATCTTTGAAAAGCTAATTTATTTCAGTAATTACTAGGGATGCGCCGATCCACTTTTTTCCGGTACAGATATCTGAGGTTTTGCGTCAGCTGATACTGATCGGATACAGAAAAACTGTGCTGCATTGACTGAAAAAGTTTCTTGTTTTAAACACAGATATAAATGTACTAAATTACATTTTTTGATAACTGCACCAGTGCAGCACACTTAAATACACCAATATCTTCTCGATCTTGGTCAAACATGTAAAAACAACACAACTGTAATCTGTTCAGTCAGAGCAAATAGGAGTATAACAGCCAATATAAAATAAATAAAGACACTGGAACTAACAAAAACAGGTTGACTATTTTGGTTAAACATGTAAAAATAAACTGCTACAAATCTTCTTTTAAATGGGTCAGAAAGTGCAGTTAGGAATTATAAATATAATGTTAAATAAATAATATATTTTTATTAGCAGCAAACCATAATCATAATGAATAAAAATAAACACCAGTGAACCTTTATGATATGACTTTGACTTTTGGAATTAAATTACTGAAATGTTTGACTGGATCCTTTGATTTATTGATGGGAATATTTAGGCAAAAACAGCAAGAAAAAAATAAAACGTTAGCTGAAGATATAATTCCAAAATGTTATACTTTAGCAAAAACTGACTATATTTTCATTTTCTAAACTTAAAAGCCCTGCACTTCACAGTTTCTAAATTGTGTTGCTAATATTTCCCATTCCTACATTATTCATAATGTCCTCCATCCAATGTTACCATTTTCAAAATACCTGCTGGCCGGAGGAGAAAACGGTCACTTGTCCCATAAAAACAAGCTTGAGCCTTGATGCTTAATGTTTTCAAAATCCGTTTTGGTTAAGTAGACATGATAAATCATTTCCATTACACACATGACTAATTTTTTTTAATTTAGCCGTGGATTCAATTTGCCGGTGTCTGATGGGATGGCTGAGAGAGGAAGAAAGGTCCACCGTGCTACGTACAGCAGCATAATCACGTTAAAAAGCCATGAAGAGGCCCTTGTTAAGGCCAAGGAATCACCTTGAGTTAGGAGAAGAATAATTTAAAACCTCATGGGTAAATAGTAACCACACGCTAGATTAGATAGACTTTTAAGCTGTTTACCCTGAGGAATTATATATTTTACAAATCATATGCAATCATAACACAGATAAGGAGATGACTGTATAATTAAAAAAAAAAGAAATACACTTATGCTGCTACAGTCATCAGTCGAGCCAAGGGAATATAATAAAAATCACTACATTATTAAACCCCCTCTGAAACTAAAAACTCTGCTAATATATATTACCACCAGGATAGCTGCTTATTAGGCAATGAACTCCACAAATCTAACAGTTATGGCAGAATGGCATGAAAAAAGATGAAAAACTAATATTCACAGATTTGAGCAAGCCATACAGGAGACCCAGGAATGGAAGGTAGGGCCAAAGTGAAACCGTTTCTTTCAACATGAAAGATGCGGTCAGGCATTTCCCTGGGGATTCATGGTGGTGGCAGCATCATGCAAAACCTGAAAACTTGAAAATTGATGCTCACTGATGTAATCTATCCAGCATGTCAGAAATTGGGTGAGTTCCTATTGAAGAATGGGCAAAAAAAAACAGCAAGAAGGGACCAAAAAAAAAATCCCTTATGGTCAGAAATTGGCCCCAATCACATGATTTCAGACTGGATTGGAATTGGACATTTCATCCCAATGATGGATTGGATTACCACCATAATCCAATATCTATGTTTATTCTAAATGCAAATTGGAATAATAACAATTAGTATCAAATGCTATGTGGTGCTACAGAGTCAGACTAGTCTCAAATTAACACAAAGCGAAGCAGAACACGGCATCGGTGATGCCGTCGCTAAGCTGTTGCCAACATAGCGACAACGTAGCTTGAAGTGGTGACTTTTCAGATCCCTCCAGTGACTTTTTGTTCAAAAAAGCGACTAGCGGTAAATCTAGCTACTTCCTCTGGTTTATTGGAGATTTTTGGAAAGCAACAATAGAGCAGGATCACACTGCCTGTGATCCTGCTCTGGATTAAATATGATGTAATAGTTTTCCATGTCGCCCAATGTGGTTTTTCTTAATCAAAACTGTCACAGCAAAAAAAACCCACCTGCATTTTATTTACAGAGCCTCAGTGTTCTGCTAATGGGTTCAGGGTATCCTCGATCTGTTTCTCATTCTTCTTCATTTTTTGAATGGATTTGTGATTATATCAGATCTGGACACTGTATCGGCCACTACTAAAAAATCAAAGCAGTACTGATTGGGACATCCCTTGAGCTAAACAAGTTTCCTTTATTTAAGCTTGTCAAAGCAAAAGCAGTAAAAATACAAATGTTTGCACACTTTGAAAAGTTTGAAAATCATCCAACATTTTCCTTCCTGAAACAATCTTTATCACATTGCACAGATAATTTCTCATCCTCTGTGCATCTCTTGCTGAATAAATATTGTTGTGCCTAAAATCAGATTTATTTTCCTTTCTCAGAGTCCTTTTTTTTTTGTTCTATTCACAAAGCTAATTGCACTTACGGTTGTCAATCAGCAGAAATCAGGAATGGTTTTGGAGGCCTATAGCTTTTTGTCTCTCAGATAGCATTAGCATGCCTGTTTTCTTTTTTTGTTCCTAGCTGTGGAATCCAAAAGCATTCTCCTTGAAGGGCTTTAAGAGAACTGGTAGCAGGTGGCGGTAGGTGTGAAATGGGCCTTTGGACCGGGCCGCCACAGAGAGGATAATGCAGCCTTTCAGCCTCTCTGTAGCCGGGGCCCCCTTTGTGCCCGGAGCCGACATGCTACTTCAGCGAGGCGTCTGAAAGGTTCCATTTTGTTCAATTTGTTCTAAAGCTGCTGACTTATGTGACAATTTAAAGACTGTGGATGTTAAGGTTTCCTTGTCCCACTGACTAGTGAATACTTTTCCCCCCTCTGTGATCTGTCATTCCCCACATGATTATAGTAGAAAGAAGTCGACAAAGGGGGAAAAAAAGTTAAAAAGCCGCAGTAAAAGCACCGTGACGGGAGCTCTTCATAGATTTACAGGGCACTCTGACAAGACCCAGGTGACTTTAATTCAGCTGAAAAGCATGGAAACTAAGAAGAAAAAAAGAGTGTAAGGATGAATGAGGCTCTGGGTTACTCTGACAAATGTTTCCACTGCTGCATAAGGGATGAATTATTCAGCACTGCTTGCTGGACACAAGCTTGACACTTGGAGCTTCGGAGGTTTTAGTTTGAAGCAGAGGTGTTGAGGTGTCATAACTCTGGATTTCATCTGGTTATTTGGCGTCTTAGAACCAGGACGGTCAAATAGGACTTCAGCAGTTCTCTGTGGTACTTATTGGTTTAGCTGTTTGGGTTTCTGGAAAAATGCTTCTGTTAAACCATCTATCCGTGTGTCCATAAAGTATTTGATCATCCATCCATCTATCCGTCAGTCCATCCATCTGTGTGTCTATTGTATACATAATCATCCATCCATCCATCCATCCATCCATCCATCCATCCATCCATCCATCCATCCATCAGTCCAACCATCTGTGAATCTATTACATATTTGCTCACCCATCATCCTTCCCTCCATCCAGTAGTGTGTCTATTATGTACATGGTCATCTGTCTATTCATTCATTCATTCATTCATTGATCCATCCATTATCCATCTGTTCATTTATCCATTCATCCATCCATCCTTGATAAAAACAAGCAACTGATATTTTTGTCAATAGTTTATTTAGCTAAAGTCCTTGGTTTGAACTTTAAAAAAAAACATCATTCCACCCTCCCATTGTCCCTTCATCCATCCATCCATCTAGCGACCCAAAATTCCTCTGAAGTGCCAACATCACTTTTCCTCTCATCAACAGTTTAAGTGCATACATAATTTCTGAAAGTATTTGTGCATTCAGGTGCTGAGACACAGATACCACAGTTACTGACATTTGAAATGTCAATAATTTCCATAGAGCTGTGTCCTTCTCTCTGGCTTTTGATTAATCATTACTGGCTTAGCACAAAAATGTCCCAGTTGCACGCGCAAAACAAGAGCCACACAATGAAGGTGCAGTGAACTGTTCAAAGCTATTATTTCTTTGAATTGAAATTAACATGAAGTCAAAATAAGGAACCATCCTGAGAAACCATTTAGGAGTTCAAGGTTGGAGTCACGCAGAGCGCTCTGGGGTTATTTCTGGCAATGAAGGAAGGACAACAAAAGAACAAAGTGCTTATTCTAAGTATAATACAATAAATGGCTGAAGAGGCGTTTTCAGAATAAATACAGACAGTTTTAACTGCTAAGAAATAAAAATTAAAAATATATATTTTAATGGTTATCAGACCAACATGATTTGAAACTCCTGCTTTTATTCCTTTATTACCAAATCCAAGAAATATCACCAAGTAAATCAGACTGCCACTGTAGTTAATGATTTCTGCTTTGAACTTATAAACGGGCTCCCAGAGTGCTGAAAGTTTGAAGTAACGTAGATTTGAATTAAGGACTTTCCACCTCTGAATGTATTTTCAGATTTTATTTCTGATTTTATCATCATCTTGATAGACATATTATTTTCTGACCTCTGAAGAAGACACTTCCTTTTTGAAGTTGAAAGTTGAAGGTTGTTTGATTTCTCTTTTCTTTGTCAAAAGAGCAGGCACCATTTCTCCCGCTAGAGTTGTTTTCTTGCATTTGTTTTGGTTGCATTTACCCAGAATACCATGTGCTGTAGTCCACTTCATGCTTTTCAATTAGTCTCTGGTCCACTTGGCCTTCATATATGCATTCGTACCACACCAGAGTTCACTTCAGTTGAACAGAGAACTTTTTGGTGGACCAGAGTTCACTTTTTGGTCCACAAAAAGTGAACTCTGTTCACACCTCCCCAAACGACCCAGACTTCCTAGACAAGCAAAATAAGTCTAAAGGGAACTAAACATGACTGGTGTAAATTCACCCTCAAACAGTGTTTCGGATATTATAGACCTTCAACATCTTAAATTTACATTTATCCTCCTTAAAGCAGTTAGCATTGCTACCTCTACACATTAATTTTGATGTATATTCCCTATAGAGAACACGTCATTATTTCCAAATCCAGAAACTGAGGCTGAAAACCTCAAGGAATTAAAACAAAAATAAAATACCCTTTAGTATAGTCAACCTTCCTGTTACCTGCTGTAGCTTGTTTCCGGTCCCTTCTCTCCTGTTCCATCCCAGAGAGTGCAGCTGTTACTTCAGCTTGATAATGCTTCTGGATATTTGCTGGGAAACTGAGTGGATGTCTTAGACTCAGACTGTCAGGTCACCAGTTAGGGCCAGCTAAGCTGAAAAATTGGCCAGTTCTATTAAGGAGCCAGTTTCTCTGTGCATCTCCTAGATGTAGTTAAAGCAAAAGTATCAGAATGACTGTAGAGGCCAAGACCTACCACTGTTGTTCCCCGGATATCATGATCCATTTGAGGCGAGGAGCAGTTCATGTGGTAATTAAAATTTGTAGGTCAAGTCTCCCTTGACTCTTATTTTTGCTGATATGGAGGCAAGGCAGCGGCGTCTATCTTTAATCCGGCTCCTTCAGCCAGCTGAGAATTAAAGGATGAAGGATGACATTTTCCCCCCATTTTCTAAATTAATCCAGTTGATCTCCCTAACAAGAGCAAAGTTAGTTTTCCAAATAGTGCATGATAAAGAGATTAAGGCCTTAAATGCCTTTCTAAAGGCAAGCCCTAACGCAAGGGCATTGAACTTTCAATTAGAATTTCTAATAAGGTATCGACTGGATTGCGTTAAATGTTTCTGCACAGCTCCACGGCTCCTAGGAGGGGATTTTTTCTCAATCCAGGGTACATGACCCTGAATTTCTTCAGAGTAAAAAACACAAATGTTTTTGCCTCAGTTGCCTAACGCGTGCATTGTCGCTGTGGTAAATTACTGAGGCAGGAGAGTTTTCTTTAAACGTCAACATTACCCATCTAATCTACGGCAATTTCAGCAATCTCCTTTTCTCCTCATATCCGTAAAACTAAATTTTTTTTTTTTTTTTGCTCACTTCTACTTAGATTGCCGCCAAAGCTTTGATGTCGTTCCAAGAATTCGCGTGGTACTTTGTCTTTGACGTGAGCTGTTTCTAATTTTCCAACGACTGATTGTCGGGTTCTGTCCATTTCTAATTGACTCTAATTCCAAACTAACTGCAGTCAAAATATTTGCTCATGTCATTCCGATATTGCAACTCTGAGAGCGGCAGGTTCACAGAATGCTACATGTGTTCTCCATTGTCTCCACATCCTGCTACACCTCTCACTTTTTCCATTTCCTAGATTTAATTTTCTCTTTGTTTTCCTCCCCTCCGCCCCTCCATTCCACCCCCTGACTTGTCTTTCTGCTCCACAGACATCGTAGCTGCAGGTGATTATAAGCTTTGAGAAAGCTGCATCAGGATACAATTTGTCAGCGCCTAACAGCCCATTCTTTTCTGAAGGGTTAACATTCTGTTTGTGTTACAGTGCATTCAAACTCTAATTAAAACAACATTACATTCCCCATCTGCCAATCTCCCATAATCTTCTTTAATTGCTGTAATTAAAGTATATTTACATGTGCAAAATACTTGTAATTTAGCAAATTGCACTCTACACTCTGCACATTTAATCAGCGGCGCTGCAGTGGAATGACTGATTCCAGTGTTTTCATTTCAGGCTGTGGGCTGGTTCTGACAGGGTAAGTGGACCTCTGCCTGAGGTCTCGCAGAGGTTAGGAAAACAAGCCATTGGAGAAGTATTGTCATTGGGCTCTGATTGTGGCTAATTATAAGCTCGGGCTTTTCCAATGAAGCCAGACAGAGCCTAAGGTACGCTAAGTGTTTGTGTTCAGACTAGCATCTGTAGCGCTTCTGCTTTACTGGCTCCTGGCTTTTTGTCCCACAATGGACACCTGTCAATATCTCAGCAGAATGGAAGACTTAAAGGGGCAGTATTATGTATTTTCTAGGCACATAGTGCGATTTTGTAGCACAGTCTAATAACTATGTTAGCTTTAGTTGTTTTAAAAATCAAATATGATTTAAATGAGATTTGACGTTGTAATTTAACACATTGAAATTGGATTTGATCTGTGCTTCGACTATTTAATCCAAATTAAAATATGTGGTTGTTTTTTTGTTTTTTAACATGTAGCGATACCACAAATGGCAGAAGTCACCAACTAACAATGTGTGAGAGATTGTGTCACTTTGTAATCTTAAAGTGAAACAAAACGTTTTCCTTTAGTAATCAGATAATGAGAGAAAAAAACAGGTTAGCTTAGCACAATAACACAATTCCAATAATACCTTTGCAGACAGATCCATTTCTCATTTTGAAACTGTGCCATAATCAGTACTGACTAACAGAGATCACAGCACTTAAAAACAGCTGTAACATTTTTAGTTTCTTTTTTTGATGCCATACTCAAGTCACTGCATCCTGAGAACAACTTCCTTTATTTCTTCATAATAAGAGTCTTCATAATAAGAAGATGTAGGACTGAACGTATGCATCGTCTTATTCTGGGTTCAAATCAAAATGTTGCAGACCCACATTATGACACCATTTTTTTTGTGTGTGTTTTGCACTAAGACATCAATCTGTCACTTGAACAATTTGGAGCTTATTCTCACTCTTAGCTACTTACTTTCACAGGTGTGCTCCATTCACATGAAGGCTTTCATCTTTTTGGTTAGCATCATTCCTGTCCTCCTAGCCGAATTACATTTCTGTGTGTTTGGAAGGGGGAAAAAAGCCTCAGTCGGGTCAGATGGAAGCAGTTGTAACAGCTCAGCAGTTTTGAGCTGGGGCCCCAGTCTGGCTCGACTTCTCCGGCCTCCAGATATAATCAGTTAGAGGCAGCTGGTGGAAGACCTGGCAGGAGGAACTGCCACTACAGCCTAGATAATTGCCATTTTCCCTGTCCTGCTGGAGCTGTCTAATAGCTTCACACCAGCAGCACAGATATTATTTGGACGTCCGACTGAGGCGAATGAGAGAACTGAAGGAAGTCTGTTCTCAAACACGCCGCTCTCTTCATTTAGTTGAAAACTCTTCCCTTGGGAATCATCAGGAATCGCATTTTCCTGTTCAACTAGCCGAGCGTTTAATTGCTCTGCCTATTAAGTTTTGCGCCCGATGCACAAATCGCACTTACGTGTCTTTGTACGTGCGCTAGACGTTTGTTGCCCTGGCTGGTTATGCATACGTTACAGAGGAGCTAACTGGTGAGTATTGCCTCGCAAATGATGATATAAGATGGACAAAGCCCCAAATCCTCTTTAGCTGACACATAGTTTCTCTTAATTAGTTTCCATTCATTGTAATTAGCATGGATGAAGCTAATCACCCGGTGTGAAAGCAATCTAACGCTTGGATACAACGTCCTTGATATAACTTTCATGTCTTTTCAGGTTCTTAGATGTTTTTTTTTTTTCCTTCAGTGACTATCAAGAGAGAAAGCCCATTGAGGGTTTGTTTTACCAGTTTTTCTACTTTAAATATTGAAAGTTATGGTTATACATCGTTTATATTTGGGAATATGTGCATAAAGTAAATGTAAATTTTATATTATGCCTAAGAGGATCTAGAACAACAATCTGTTTCTTATCAGTAATAAAGCAAACAATAAACAGTTCCACAGAGAGGCAAGCATCATTTGGATTAGTATCAGTCTGTTTTTTTTCATGTATAAGCCAGAATCTTACAATCTCATTTCCAAGTCCTCAGATGATTATTGGGTTTTACTTGAGAACAGTGCGTTCACAGAACTTTGAGACTTGACACTGTGCCACAGATAAAACAAATATGTGTTCTGTAATACGATGGAGAATTGTTAAGCCAACAGTAAAAGCTAAAACATCAGCTAAACATATCCAGACATTTTTGAACAAATTTATTCTTCAGTTTTCCTTTGGGGGGTATTTTACATAGTCTTCAACCACTGTGATACATATGCCATACCAGAAGGTCTTATTGATCACTTCAAGCAACAGTGGCTAATTGGGAAAAGTAGTTGTCTTGCAATCAAAAAGCTGTAGGTTTGATTCCAGCTTTCTTCTGCCACACCTCGGTGTGTCCCAAACCAACCTCTTGTTCTACGGTTTGCTTCGTACAGAGGATCTGGAACCTCAGCTATTGCGAAACTATTTATTCAAATAATTTTTCGGTGCATGAAATTTGCCAGAAGATTGACTGCGATGTCAACAACTATCCTCCAATTGTGTAGGAAGACATTGACCAGGCTATGTGTCCCTGGGTAACACACTTAACCTCAAGTTGCCTTCGGAGCTGCATATCAGTGTTTGAATGTGATTGGGTGAATTAGGCTTTAGAGTAAAACACTTTGAAATGTCCTTATGACTAAATTCCCTCAGAACAATTGTACTTTGCCTTATTTGATGTTATGATATGTTTCGATTGACCTGGACAAAGAAACAAGTCAGATAACGGTAGAAAAGACCAGGTTAGCTTAGCACAATAGCACAATTTCAATAAGAACTTCGCGGACAGATCTATTTCTGATTTTTAAGCTGTTAGTGCTGTCTAAGAGAACACGAGGATGCAGCAAAATATATCTATCATGCACCAACTGGAGTACAGACGTGAGTTATAAAACTTCTAATGAGAAACCGTATTTCCTGCAGTGGAACAGTCGGATGTGCACAGATTGTCAACCGTCTCCAAGAGGAAAATAAGTTCTGTTTTAGAGATGCTGAGTGGTTCCTTGTAAATGAGTCACGACTTGTTGGCTTTCTCCATTTTGAGCTTAGAATAACAAACTCGTATGCTTTCAAACTGATCATCTAAGGTGACTGTTGACTTTTTATAGAGAGAATAACCTGGAAAGATTTTCCAACACAGAAAACCTAAATTGATGAATTATTTGTAAATGATGAGTTGAAAAATTGATAATGCGGTCCAAGTCTGTTCTCTCATTGTAGATGTAAGTTGGGTGGGCCTAATAAAGAAAATCAGCTCTGAATGCTTGAAGTATAACGTGCATCTTGTTTTTTGGATTATTGCTGAGATATCATTGTTTCTACATCATAGTTTCCAATAATTACCATAAACCTAGCTAAAATTAATGTAGTCATAAACTTGCTAGTAAAACTTCTATTGTGGCCTCTTTTTTGTCATGGTGGTTTTTGTTGTTGCGTTGCAACTGTTGAATTTATTTACCCTTCTGGGCCACTGTAGGATTTGATTGAAAACAGGCAAATAAAGCAGGAAAAAAACAAGACTGTGCACCTTTTGTGATGTCACCAGAGGTAGGCCTGTGTGGAAGCTTGTTTTTGGAAGGGTTTGGATTTGTCCTCATCAGGTATCGATTTACAACAAGAATTAATTGAAAAACTCACCGTGACATGTTGATTTCTGGTTTAAAGGTTGCACGTAAAATGTGTTGTAGTAGTGTTACAATAAGTGTGGCCAGTGGCTTTAAATTTTCAGCATTGTGGAGATTCTGTGAGTATTTTTTATTTTTGATCCATTGATTTTGTTTTGGACATGGAACCAAACAGAACAACATTATACATATTTAATTGAATAAACCAAAAGAAGTAATGCCAATCTAAAAAAAAAAGAAGTAATAACAGAAAACTTCTGGAAGAAAGTAGAAAGAAGCAGGTTCTTATTTAATCCTACTCTGTATATGTATTATTTTATGACTACATAAAAAAGAGAAAAATAAATACTGCTAAAATACTCTTGTATGTGTATCCTCTCACTATGAAATGTCAGAACAAGCAGGTTTTGGTGATGTGAAAAAATATTTATTGCTTACTGTATCAAACCTAATTGAAATCAGAGCCTTGTCTGCCTGTTTCACTCTGTTATTATTGTAAAATAAAATTCAGAACTGAAACGAAATGGGGAAGTGCTATGTGTATAGATGCTCTCATTATTATATGAGATTCACTGGTTTCTGTCTTACTTTGTATGTACGTGTTCCGACAAGCTGTGTTTTTTTGTTGATGTTTTTAAACCGAGTGTTTGGTATTAACATTCTCCGTGTGCTCGTAGATTTGCCAAGAAGATATTCAGCGCAGCTCTTTTCTCGTGCCAAGTACTTGGCCATCTGCTTAAGTCTATAACCAGGAGCATCCAGGGACTTCATCAAGCTTGAACTGTGAAGTCAAATGGGTTTCTTCGGCTCTCAAATCATGCTAGGCACCGCTGTGCAGATTTACTGCGCTTGGCAATTCCAAGCAGCCGCACGTATATTTTACTATTCAGCTCATAGTCACATTTATGGCTCCTGCACTTAGTCACACCAAGTTTTCTCCGGGGCTGTCTTTAGGTCGTTAAATTTAAAATACAGATCCGTTTCGACAAAGTAGGCATTTTTGAGTCCTTTTAAATCACCTCTCGAAGTAACATTTAACAGACAGGAAATCTGTTTGTGTTCATTTGGATGGTGTTAAGCATCTGCAAATGAGGGTGCAGACAAATGGCTGAAGCACCTGCAGAAGTACTTTCCCAAATAGGTTTTATCCTTTGCCGACTCCAGAGTTTACGGCGGCGCTGGGTTGTAAAGCGAGGGGTTTCTGCCGAAGAACATGCTGCTTGTCAAAGCGGCGGAAGAGATAGCTTCTCTGTGTGGGTGGGGGTTCATTATGCAGCGCATAGGATGCCATTATTAGCCCCATTACACACACTGACAAGCACACATTCATTCTCCTATACCTACTTTTTAAAGCCTCCCATAAATAATGAGGGCTTCAGCTGGCCACGTCTTGGAGGAAGAGGGGGAAAAAAAGGTCATTATAGATCAGGCCTCCATTTGTCAAAATTATTTCATAATTTCAGGTCATGAGAAGGGTTTTTGCTTTAGTTAATTGTGGATCAGGCTGATGACATAAATTTCCATTATCAATCAATTTCCTACTCTCTGCACATTGTAACCCTGCCTGTAACCTTTTTGCTATGGCTATCAATAATATCTTTAGGGACAAGTAAATTATAAAGATTTTTAGAAAAACAACAATTTCTTTACTTTTCAGGAGTAAAGCGGCAGTACAAAACTTTTACAAAAATATGTAATTTGATTCCTTATCGATTCTCTAAGTGACTCCCAATAAGTTAGGAAATAAACTCTTTCATTTAAAATATGCACCATGTTGTATTTGCTTAAAAATGACAGTCCCTTTGTCAAATGAACATTTCAATATGAAATGCAACCTACTTTTGCACATCAGCAGTTTTTGTGCAGTCACATTTGCTTGTTTGCCTTTTCAAGAAGGATCTTTCATGACTTAAGGTGTCTCCAGATGTGGAAAACACCCTCTCAGATGTCACTTATTTTTATTTATTTATTTGTTTGTTTCTGTCACTTTACTCTTCCCTGCTTCAATGAAAGGATTAGCTAAAAGTGTGTGAGAGCTTACCTCTGGGCCAGCATCATTCTGGTGGTCCTCGTCAACCAAAGGCTCATTATGGTCAGTGTTGACGGGAAGATCGATGTAGCAAAATACAATTCTGGAAGACTTATTGGGCTGAGGTTCACCTTGCATCAGAACGACCTTAAACGGAATCCAGAGGTATAAAGTAATGATATAGATCACATTTCCTTGCTAAATGGCCCAGTCAAAGTCAAGATCTTAATCCAGTTTGATTCAAGATTCAGAAGATTCAAGACCTTTGAATCGATACTCACAGACACTATGTATCCAGTGCTGAGACTGAACTATTCTGACAAAAGGATTTGGTAAAAAAAAAAAAAAATCAGCTGTAATTGCAGCAATGGTAGTTCTAAATACTATTCACTCACTCTTAGTTAAATAAGCTGAAATTTGTGCTGACAAAAACAAAAATTGGAAAGAGTTCCAGGGGTGTGAATACTTTTTGGTAGGCACTGTACACATCTCCCTATAGATCTTTACACTGATGGCCTTTGGACTTCAGCTACGTACCTTTATCCCAGTGCAGAGGCCATAATACTGGACTGATTAAATGTGCTCTGACTAGTAATCAGTGCGGTATAATTGCTCCAGCTTCTATCAGAATGACCTGTGTTACAAGCTGCCATGATGGAAGGAGACAGCTGAGAGCTTCCACACTTCCTATCTGGCCTTGTTTTCTCCAAAAGGCCCCGTCAGAAAGGATAATAGAGCCCCTGTTCTCCCAGCAGACGGATAATGGAGGGTGGAGTGACCCTCCTTGGCAGGCCGCTGCCTCTTCCCTGAACTAGAGAAACCAATATCAGCCCTATCGGCTGATATATGACACTAATATACAGCCTGACTGGGGCCCTAAACAGAAAAGAGGGATTGTTCTGACTTTCGACTGGGCTGTAGGATCCATGACTCTCAGGTACCGCACTGTCTGGCCCCTGAGACCGCTCTAATTGCTTTACATCTGTACAAAGGTTTCTTGTAATCGGGCCTTCTGCCTCCATTTGTCTTCCTTTCAGTCTCCTAGTGAAGGCCTTAATTGGTCTTAGTGGGGCTTTTCTTCCACTTAGCTCCTGGGTTTGAGCGAGTGGAAGACGTTACCTCTGGGGGCAGTGCGGTTTGCCGGCTGCCGGTGGAAGGAGAGGTTGCAGAGAAAAAGGAAGTCAATACTTCTTTTACCTTTAACACTTTAATTAATGCTCTCTTGACAAGCAGTTTTTTTCCCATAGCTTCACGTGGGGGGATGGGGAGGAGGGGGAGGTTGAGCTGCTGGGATCAACACAGGAATCAGGACTTGTAGAGCTTTGTGAGAAAACCTCACATGGAGTCTTGAGGGGCCAATTGACATTTTCTGAGAATTCAACTCTTTCTTTCTCAAGTTGCCGGGGCAAAATTCTTGTGTGCCTGTTCTACTGAAAGTTAAAACTCTGTTTTAGCTGCAAGATTCTTTTCATTTTGAAGCACCTTTCAGACTGGAGCCACAGGCTCTGATCTCATTGAAATGATTCTTTTCTTCTGGTTTGTTTTTTCCTCCCTTTGTTTGGAGCTTTGCATTTTTTGGTGCAAACATGATGATGATGATTGGTTTTCTCACGGCTGATTTTCAGACAGATGGTATAATTTTCTCACAATGTATGTATCTCATATCAAAAGGCTTCCCAGGCTGACTGGATATATACAGCATTGTTTGTCAACATGGATGTGAGTGGATTGGAGTGCAGCTTTGGTAATTTTTTAGAAACATATATACAGATTTAATTATATATTATACATTTATTTTTGCTAAATATTTGGATACACTTTTATTAACAAAATGCAGAGACATTTTTTGTTTCATCTCTCCTGCTGGGTTATTGACCACTTCTTTTTAGAAATATTATAGCTCATTGGTTATCTTCCATGAACTTGACATTAAAACATAGTCCATTGAAGAAGCTTTGAATTTGGAACCATTCTGGAAACTGAAGGTCCATTCACACCAGCCCTCTTTGGTCTACTTTAATCAAATTGTAGTTTGCAATTGAACTCTGATTGGGGACCACAAGAGCAAATTCTGGTCCGCCAACAAACCTGGGTCTCTGTTTGGTTGAAATGAACTCTAGTGCAGTTTGAATGCATATGTGGATGCAAGCAGGCCAGAGACGGTGCCAAAAGTGGGAAGCCGTCTGTAGCATAGGGAATTCTGGGTAAAAACAACCAAAACAAACGTGTGAGCTAGCGCAACAAATGGCTTGTGTTTGGTCCATTTACCAAAGGCAAAAGAGATTTCTTACAATACCCAAATTCTGACACCACTCCATTTTTGCTTACATTTTGTAAAGAAATTAGTTGGGTCAATTTCCTACAGTGGTTCTTGGTGCAGTGCCACCACATGTGTGGGGAGGAATAGGTTTTTTAAGGGGTTTGGTTCATTGACACGATGCAGTGTGAAAGCAAACCTCACCAGCTGACAATGTAACAAATGTTCTCATTTTAGTCCCCAACCCAATCGAGTCTATTGGACTATTAGTTGTGAAAACACTCTTAATTTTAGCCTGCTTTATCCATTTCAAAAGCAGCATTAATAGGTTTTTGGGATCATTGTCCCACTGGACACCAAACTGTGTCCAAGTTTCAGCTGTCTAACTTACTATTATTATCGTTTTTTTAATACCCTCTGTGCAGTGCAATACCACTGGCAGCAGAACATTTAGCTGACGTTCATAGGTCATAGAATTGGCGTCTACAAATATATTTCTTTCCATCGAGGTCACAGAGATCATTCTTTTCTTCTTCTGATCACGAAACTTTTCTTCAAAAGACCTTTTCATTGACCAAGGATGTAGGTCCAAATTTTATTTTAGCTTGAAAATGGTAAAATTATGTCCAAGAGCTTTTTTCTTAGTAGCTTGGTAGAGATTACAAAACTGGTACTCAACAATATTCCAGTTAAGAATCGGCTTGACCTTTGGTGGTTTCTGATTTCTCCTGATTATCTTGACAAGGTTTCCTTTCGTCAGGGCTGTAAATTTTGTTCAGCAGTCTAACTGAATTGGGGTTTCCTCTGGACAAAATATTAAACCGGTCTGAAAGGCTAACGGTAACCTTGAGCTCATTACTTTCTTTTATCCAGACATCTTAGCATCCAAGATCTATATGAGGTGTTGGCATCAATGTCAGTTAAAGTCCATCCGACTAGCCGTATTATTAAAACACTGAGATGATGAATAACATTTGAAATATACCTACTTACCAAATAAATATTGCTTTTAAGCTGCCCTTTGCACATATTGATGTTGTGGTGGTAAAGCATTAAACTCTCCCTGTCTCTAGTTTGTTTTCATTGAACCACCCAAGATTATTTACTTTTAATAGAGAGGTGCTGTTATCCAAGCCTGATTTGCAGAGTAATGTGACCTACCTCTCTGTCTGACTCCGATCAAATTTATCTCTATGTTTTAGATAATATTTCATGTAAATTTTTTCACAAACCACATTTCACGTCTTTAATCTAAAACAGGCTGGAGCATTCCTGGCTCTGTACCTGCAGCCTTCTCTTCACCAGAGTGGAGCGGGACTTGTGCGGACTGTTTGGTTCTGCTCGGCTGTCTCCCATGTTTCCTGCAGACTGACTGATAGGGAGCTCTGCTGCCAGGGCTTAAATAGCAGCTGTAAGCGTCCAGCTGCTCCCCGCCACGCTCCACTTCTCCCCAGATGGCTCAGAGACATTCCAGCAGCCCTCCGGAGGAGCGCTCATGAGGAAAGTGTTATGGAGTGGCTCTGTGAACCACCGGGGAGCGTCTCTCGGCGCACCACAGCCACCCTCCTCCTACTTCAACCCCGCGGGCCAAACGCCCAAATCAGAGGCAGGATTCTTCTGCCTCCTTTGCCAGTTTACCAACTTGAGGGGGGAAGCACAGATGGTGGTATCCTCAGAGAAAGCCCAGCGTGGAGCAGGGCCTGGGATGGGATGGTGGGTGGAGATGGGGGCGACTTGGAGAGAGTACACGCTATGCCCGGCCCAGGATGCCATTGATATCCCCCAGCAGATGATCAGGAAAAGTCAGACAATTGTACCCAACTGCTGGGGTAAAATGTGTCTCTGTGTTCACAGGGGCATCTTTGCTAAGTAGCTTTTTTTTTTTCTGGTCGCTGTTCTCCCAACAGGGGACACGCTGGGTTAAAATGAGCTTGTTCAAAGTCATTCTAATTTTCCTTGAACACTTGCTGTTAATGTATGATGCAGCATGCTGTCCTCCAGGGAGCGGTCTCTGACCTTGGCTGCGTGCTTAAGTGATGAATGGTCTATCAACTTCATCACAGCACATCGTCGCAGCGAGGCGAACTTTAACCGTGACATTGTCCACATGAAACAATAGCACGCTGAAAAGATCCCAGAGCAGCAGTTTTCAGAGCAGATAAATGCTGCTCTGAAATATCTTCTACAAATCTTATAGTGTTTTGCTGATATAAATTGTGCGTATCTCTAAACGTTGAAGAATTTGTTTGGATATGCAGTTTACAGTTGTCACAATGTACAATTCATATATATGTATATATAACAAATGCTAAAAAATACATATGGTCAGTTTTGAATGAAAAAACTATTATTAGTTGGCTGGAATAATTGAAGTAGGTTAGAAATGTGTTGATCAATTTGGTGGCTAATATCAAACCTTCGAATCAGAGTAAAGCTTTTACCCCCTGATATTGAATTTCTCTTTGATACCTGTAATATTAAATGAAAAAAGAACACCATTCCATGTAAATCAGCGTTTTAAAAAGATCCACAGCTAGTTTAACACGGTGGCCTAAATATGTTGCAATTTTCCTATTACCTAAAAAAATGCTGTTTGTGATACACCAAAACTCATAATTACTTCAAAAAATTTACATCTCTTATTTTATTTTTCACCAATGGATGTTTTCACCGGTGGGTTGATGACCATAATAGTCCATTCTGTGCTGGAGTCTACAGAGTAAACACGGGAAGGCTAACTTTTCTCGAGTAGTTGTTTATCATATTGCGTTTGACTGGTGTAATTTTAGATAATGCCACACTGTGTCACTATTGGCTGTAATTAAAAAAAATTTAATAAAAATTGAGGTGAATCTGGATAATTTCCCACATGAAAGAAAGAAGAGTCCAGAGCCGGAGTGGAACACAATGAAAGACCTAATCTGAACCCTTGACATTTCTCCAGAACACTTTCAGTCATTTGTACCAGCAAAACTAACGAAGGCTCTAACAGGTTATCGTTACCTTAACGAGCTAAAAATAAATACCTAATTTTGCCAACTCCAATAATATAAAGCTGGTAAGCTCATATTTCTTGCTTGTAACTTGGCAATTGATAGAATGAAGCAGTCAAATCCTTTTTATCACTTTTATTTTTGTCACCAGATGGTTCAATCTTGTCCTCCTCTCTGCTGTTTTAACTGTCAGCTCAGTTCTCTGTCTTCTCCATGCCTTGGCTTGCAGTGACCAGAGAGACGAGAGGAGACATCAGCGATGGATCTAAGGCCACTATTGCTCCCCGGTATGGGGTGGGGGTGGGTGGTTCTTGGTCTGCTGACCTCACTGTTATCCTTGTCATGACAAGAAGCATACATCATTGCGGGGCCTCTAATTCAAACCACATTCTGCCTCAGCTTGATCAAAGCCAGTCTGTCTGGACAACAAAATGGCCTGTTATGTCATATTTGATCATATAATCGGAGAGCAATTACAGCTGACAAAATACTCCAGTGATTTTGACTTTCTCTTCTGGTTCTTCCATGTGGGAAGCTAATAGAAGGGCTTTTCTTAAACTATGTTGGAAGCCATGCACTCCGTTGGCTTGGGCGCTCCGGAGTGGAGGTGAGGTTTTTATTGGAACACAGCTGCTTCTTCAGAAAGATTGCTCACAAGATAGCAGTGTGGATGTAACCAGTGGCCTAGAAAAATGTTGCTGCGCCACATGATGGCTAACCTCACACACCCACAAGAGGCCAGCCTTCCAAAGAGTTTCTGTTCTCTTTAGGTGTTTCATCATCTCCTCTATAGCAGACGCTAGTTTGTGAAGAGTTGGTTCATAAAGTGCAGGTCCCTGATTCTCACCAATAGTTTAATTTATGTGTGTGGGAAATGAATTCAAATTTCATGCTAATTTGTTTGTACTTCTTTGTATGGCATGCATTTTTCACCACAAGTTGGGGTTGGTGTACAAAAGATATTTTAATATAAAATGTCCACTTTCCTGGATATGAAAGTGCATGTTTTTGATTGACTCCTTGTGTCTGTGATGAGGACTGATTTTGAAGATACAAAGGAAGTAGTTCTTGAGATGTTTGGATGACTGGCAGGCACCAACTGGTGAAGTTAGCATCGCTTTCAAAGCTTGTTGGTGGAGCTACTGGGCAACTTCAATGGGTTTTGTAAATGAATCTTGAGTGCATTCTTCTCCGGTTAAAAATCTAACATATCTAAACTTTTTTTGAAGAATTTTTGTTAAGTGTAAATATTCTATTACAGCCAAAATATTCTGATTCGATACATTGAAATAAGCCAAAAATACATCTTTCAAAGAACACAGTTCTGGGTTTTTGTGTGTGTAATTAGCATGGATGTACACATCTTGCTTTAATCCTAACATTAAACAAAGTGAGCTGTTCCTTCTCAGTCCTCAGGCTTGGTCAGCTCCGAGAGATCCTTCACTTTAGGCTGAGGTTAGCCACGATTATGGCTGTCATCCTGTAATAACTTGGTATGCTTCTCCTGCTGACAATTTACTGCTGAACAGCAACAGAAAAAAACACATTATTTCAAAAAGTATAATTTAGGACCCTGTTGTAATGTCAACAACGCTTTTCATGCTTATTTCTGTCGCAATTTTCTCAATAATACTGGTGTACGTAAAACATGTTGGAAGCTGCGCACTGTCCTCTAAAATGCTTCGATTACATACTTGCAAGCCTTTGTGCGGAGAATAAATAGTCTGAACACTGCATGAGGCTGTCCTGGTTAGAACCTTTGTGGTGCTGATAGTGTGAGCTGATAGATGTTAAATGTCGGGTCTGTAGCTTTCAGCTCGCTATCATCCTGTACTACTTAACATGCTAATTAATCCTAACCAAAAGACCATGTCAGTCACCTCACGTCCCACCAGGGATGCTCCCACTGGGCTCATCCCGCTTTAATTGAGCACATTTTTCAGGAGCCCGCTGTCCGTGGGATTACATTAGATCCATCTGCTTCAGCCGGCCTACCACCGGCATGGGCAAAGAGAACCAGGGAGTAGATGGGTGGGGGGGGCAGGGTGAGGAGAGAAAAGCTGGAAAATGTATAAATAAACCAAACAAACAAACAAAAAAAAACACAAAAAAGCAGACTGAGTGTTTATTAACACCCCTGGGATGAAAAAGGAGGTGAATGCAGGAAATCATTAGCGCAGGAGAGTCAAACTAGGCTCGTTTGATCTCGCTGATGGAGGAGTAAATGTAATTTAGCGTGCTGTGTGTAATTTGTTTTAGCAGTTAGCATGGGTTCCTTTTAATTTCATTTTGCCTCACAACAGTCTTTCAGATTAAATATTTTTATTTTGTACAAAGCGGATCTTTGCGAGCCTGGCGGCTCAAAGACCAGCCCTCGACAACAGCTAATGTTTATTCATCTTCGCTTGTTTGCATGTGTGGCAGACAGAAGCTTGACAAGAGTGTGCCGTGTCGGCTTTTTATTTGACTACTTTCTGTATAATGAGGCGACTCAGATGTACGCGGTGACAGCTAGCAAATCATAGCAGGAGGATAACAAAGTGTTTTTGTCACTGCAGCTCTAATTATTTGGGAGACAGTGCTGAAGAGCCTGCATCTGTTTTAGCATCTCGCCTCATGTCCTCGTTCTACTCAAAACTTGTCAACTACGCAATCCGTCCAAGAACCAATTTTCACACCCAGGTAACTGAACACTTCCCAAACAAACGCTTCCAACGCCAGCAGAAAATATCACGTGAAACCTAAGTGACCATTCAGGGTAAACACCCTCATCTGTAACTGAATGCAGGGCGTGGTCCCATTTATTAGCTCTAGAAATTATATATTTCACTTGCAGATATAATTTCCTTGTTTTATTTGCGTTCAAACTCAGCTTGAGTTTATCTGTCATAAGACATCTTTGCCTTCTGTTAACAGTGGAAAGTGACTTTGTGGTATGTGTGCTTGTCAGGGCGTTACCAGTTTCTGACATAGACGAAGTCGGCTACCTGTGTCTGATCAGTTCCTCTACGGGCTGCTGAAATTGTAGAAGAAAATGTCAGTCTTATCAGCAGGACTGTCTGGGACAATACTGTAGGGAAGCAACTTATTGGGTGCTTTCATGTGTTACTGCTGTGGTAACACATGAGAGGATTGTCATTGTAATATGTGCCAACATAAGCCACCACTATGGAACCCTAAGGTGCATTTCCTTCGAGTCACAACTGACTTCTTTGATAAAATAATACTGACCACACACTTTGGTTGGGCCAAATTGGACCCTTCAGAACTGCCTTCATTTTTGTAACATGCACTGCCACTGGCACAAACCACAAAAAACCAATGACAGGAAGTAGTTTTTAATGACATACTGTGTGAACAAACATATTCGTGCGTGATTTCAATTGTGTTATTTAATGGAAACACTGCAATTGTGAATTTTTTTTTTAATATTAGCTCAAAATTGACAAAGTTTTGCATAGCTATTATCTTTGAACCATTGTCTGTCAATCTGAGATGCTTTTATATGATTCCGCTGCCAAATAATTGATCATTTCACTATTTGTGTTAAGCCATTGAACAGATCTAACTTGCTAATCCCGAGCCATTCTTGAAGGTACACACAGCACGGTGTTGAATTTTACCTACTTTGTGAAACATCCGGTGAGATGTGGAAGTAAAAGCTTTGCTCTCTAACTGAAGCCGTGCCTGATCTCCAGATACGGCGGCGTCCTGTACAAGATTTCTGACCTCTTCAAAGCGAGACTTTCCTTTCTGCCAGACTCTTATACAGCATGTTCTTTAATGTGAGAGCAAAGGGAGCTTTGCATATATCAGCTGTGTACCTGGCAGAGCCTGCAGGGGTTGTTAGCTCCGACGGTGCCGCCGGTATAGGCATTACTCCCGGGCAGATTGTTGGCAGAGAAGAACCACTTTCTCTCAGACAGCTGCCTAGCTGGCTACAAGCCTCACAGCATTCTTCCTCCACCTTGCTCTCCTTCTCATCATGGCGGCACGAGGAGAAGAAGAAGGAGGAGGAAAAAAACTCTATGGAGCTCTGTAATGATACGTGGCAAATGTGCAGCATTGCGGTAATTGTTAACGGCAGCAGCTGCGCGGATAGCCTGGATGATGGAAAATCAGTGGGACCTCATTTTGGTTTGCCAGTATGAATATTAATGGCTCGTTTCCAGGCCATGGCTAATGATGAGGAAAATTCCCTAATAAAAACTTGATGTGATGGGCAACGACCCGCGGGGTCACTGGAGACAGTCAAAGTTAATAGTGTGCCATCAGGTGTGAGGAGTTAAGTGATTAGAGGCACAGAACCTAATCCTGATGTTTTTCTCCCCCCTCAGCTATGAGTCAGAGCGGAGAGAGCAGGGAGGGGAGGAGAGGGAGCAGCAGCAGAGGAGGTTTATGTTTTTTGACAGCAGAGGGTCGTAGCCTTTACAGGGCATACTTCCAGTGAAAATAAACCACAAATGTTGTAGCTAATGGTAGATGTAAGAGGTAGTAGTTATTTTGTGGTTTTCGTACAGTTTCCAACCATATTAGTGATACGTCACATGGGATCATTGAAAATAATAGGAGCATTGATGATAATCCCATGCAATTGGATCGTTTTAGTGCCAGTATTGCAACAATATCTTATGATACCCCACCCTCACTCAAGGGGATAAATCTGGGGGTGCTGTGGTGGCGCAGGGGTTAAGTACAACCCACATAAGGGAGGCCTTAGTCCTCAACGCGGCTGTCGCAGGTTCAATTCCTGACCTCTTGACCTTTGCCACATGTCTTCCCTCTCTCATTACCCTACTTTCCTGATATAGCACTCTCAAATAAAGGCTACTAGAGCCAAAAAAACCTATAAAACAAAAAGGGGATAAATCTGAGCAAGCATTCAGAGACATTTACTGTTATCGACCATATTTCGCTCTTGTGCTTCTTGCATAGGTCTTAAATTAGAATATGTTTTTTTTTTGTATTTACTCAGTTAACATCCTAAATCATAAAAGGAGATGAACAAGACAATATTTTAACATTATTTTTTTTGGGAAAACTAAGATTTGTTCTCCCCAAAGAAGTGAAGGTTTTACAATTTACTGTAGGGTAACTCAGTCCAGGTTTGACAGATCTCTATGTTGTGCTTTTTGCTTTTGTTTCTGTCTAAGGTGGTTTAAAGTGTCAAAAAGCATTGAAAATGCAATCTGTTGTTTTTCACCTGTTGAATAAAGATTTCACACTGGGTATGAAAGAATTTATGTTCAGTGAAGGTTGGCCTTGGAAAAGTATTTCAGATTTTGAGCTGGTTAATTTGAGTCCACATTTCTGTAAAAGAAATAGTAAAACATAAGCTACAAAACAAATGCTAACTTTAGACTCGTTAGCCAGAGATGGTTTTCTTTGGTTTCTTTGGCTGCTTATTTCATTGCTTTTTCTTGAGTCACTTAAATTTAGGTTTGTCGCTTTATGTACTCGACCCAACCCTAACCAACCCTAACCCTATCCCTAACCCTAACCCTGACTATCGTTGGAGGTTCTGGCCACGTTATGTGTCCACCAACATCAAGTCCTGCCCTTTCCAGTGTGGATTGTCAGTACTTTGCTTTCTTATTTGTGAAGTTGCAGATTTGTTACCAATCACTTTTTTTGGGACCTAGATCATTCAAAAACATTGTGACATGTGGATTCCCGTATTTGTGGATTTTTCTGTGGAACGTAACTCCCAAATATTTGTGGATGTTTTTCATAAAGCATATCAAAAAATATTCAAAAGAAAATGCAGCTGCGACATAACTTGGCGCAATGATACTTTGCATACTAATGGTTGAGCTCCATTCGTTATCCTTGGTGCTGATTGGCTGTACCGCCAAGAGCAGAGATAAATGTCATATCGTCCTATTTATTTAATCCACATCAATCCAATTCTAATGAAGCAGTCTTTGACCGTAAAGTATTTTTTTCATCCTAGCTTTAAAAACTATTTGAAATTCTTGCTTCTTTTGGCTGAGGTCTCTTAGAAATTTCTTTTGCCTGGCTTATACATTATACATTATTATACATTATTGAAGACACATTAAACAGTTATAAAAAAAATATGTTGGAAGAATTTGGGATCAGTGGAAGAAAGCCGTTCATTGAAAATGATCTGGAAAACATTCAGAGTTGATTTAGCCCCCTTCTGTAGTTAAATCGGAAATGTGAGTGTTTAAGACTATAGAAACCAGAGGCCACAGACCATGAATGTATTATTTGACAGAAGGTTTTGTTTCTTGCTTCTTTTCTCCAAAGTTTGTATTTAAGTTAGATATGTTCTGGATAAAGATTTACATTTGAAAGGAAATTATAGCCAGATGTTGGCCTGCTTAGTGGTCTTAGCAAGTTGTATTCAGGCAGAAGTCTGCTTAGACCCAATGAAGCATTTGGCTTGTAGAGAAACATTAACCATACGGGACTCTGTCAGTGTGTCACCGTATGAACCTCTGAAACACTCAAGGTGTGTTTGGTATTTCTTTTAAGATCTACACTTTCCTACCACATTTTTGACATAAAACAGTTGCTGTAGAAACTAGATGTTTAGTGTCAGCCCCACAAAACCTTCCTTACTTTAATGCTTCCTTGGTGTCATGTTGAATTTGCTTCCACTCCCTGAACGTAGACGTCACTAACCATTTATGGCACATTTATTTCCACCTTTGCTGAAGACATGCAGCAAGAAACCAGCTGGTAATCATCTGTTAACTCTAAAACCCAAATCTTTTTCCAATCGGTGAACACACTATTCACACTGATAGGTCACGCAGACCACTATTTGGTACTTAAGTTGTTACTGAGTGAAGAAGACATTTTGCAAAACTGCAACAGAAACACTTTTTTTACTATCACACGAGTCAAAAGACGCCAGCGTCTTCTCTGATGGATGATGAGCGCTAGCGCCATGATTGAATTATAAATATGTATACCTCATATAAGTGTTTTCATACATCATAGCAGTGATTTTAATGACTTATGATGTGAACAAGCTTATTCACATGTGATTTTAATTTAATTTCTTATTTATTGTGAACACTGAAATTGCAAGATTGTGTTTTTTCGTCATTAGCAGAATGTAAACAAAGACTTGCGCTAATTTGTAATGGAAGCGCAGTTATTGTTATTAGCACCTCTTTGGTATACATCTGGATGCTTACAACCCTACTATCATTGGACCACATGCTGAATGTGAAAATTGTTCATAATAATTAAATAATCTGAATACATTTAAAGTGACATAATTTTGTTCTAAGTTCTTGTTTTTGGGAGCAAATTCAATCCAGTCCTTAAGCTCACTCGTCTTCTCCCTCCCAGCTCTATTTGTTGTTCCTTAATTCACACTGGTGGGGCTGACAGACTGAGATGTGCTGGTGTGAAAGAGGGAGTGAGTTAGGAGAGGAGAGATGGATGGATGGATGTGGGAGGTGTGAGTGGGGGGAATTTGGGAAACATGCATGGCACAGATCTCCATTTTACCATCCCGGCCTCTCTCTCTCTCTCTATTCCCCATGAATAATGTGGCAGACCTCTTCACCCAGCGGTAGGCCAGGCACGGCGCCATATCAAGCCATGCTGGAGGAAGAGGTTTCCAACTTGGCAGGTCTGGGCTCGGATGCATCCTAGGCCCCCGCAAACCGTCCCCGCACTCATCCCCAACCTGCAGAGAGGAGCGCTGGGCTCCAAGATGGCAATCAAGGCTTGATTTGCCAACACATTTCCAATGATTAAAATGTAATTAGCACAAGCGAGCGCCTCCTCCCCAGCTAATTTCCACGCACGCTGTGACAGGCAGGCGGTCGGCGGCGCCCAAGCCCCAGCAGCAGATGGATGGAAGAAGCACTGGAGGAGGAGGAGGAAAAACGGGGGAGAAGCATTTTGCCATGCGACTGTTTGCATCAGAAAACCATCAGGACGCTCAGCTATATCAGGAAGGAGGGAATGAGGGGGCTCTTCACGACAGCACATCAAATTGGCGCCGTCAGAGCTGACCCCGGCGGTGGCTGCCATCCTTCATGCTGTCTGTCCCACTCTTCAGGCACGGAGGCAGATTGGTGTCTATATAGGCGTTAGCCCCTGCAGCCATCCTGCAGGACAACCTGGCTCAGGTTGATAAACACAAACCACACTCTGTGGACTGGTGGCGCCTTAACGAAGCCCCCCCATCAGCCGTAATTAATTCTAAGGCTGCGGTGAGCCAGTAACAATAACCCTGGGCTAATGTCATTTAATGCAACCACTGCACATTCACTTCTTGAATGAGCAGTATCATGTTAAAATTGACTCTTTGGAGCTGTACATTATGTTATAATGTTATTCTCTCATCAAAAACATACCTGCCTTGATTCTTTCATGCATGTTTGAGAAATCCTTTTATCTCCCATGGCAACCATTCAGCTGTGCAAAAACGCCAGGGTGGACCGAGCATCGCCTTCCAGGCAGATGCAGTTTCCAAGCTCCCTCTGACTCCCCTATTCAGCTCCTTCAGACTAGCCAGCAGCAATTAGCAAACATCTGGTGGATCTGTGCATCTGCTGAGCTTTTTATATGAGCTACTTTTTAGTGCAACAATGATATAAAAAAATCATTGATAAAGGGTTGATAGAGGAGCGATGTTGTGATGACTGCCTGAAGGTGGAGGTTTTAAAAAGCCAGAGGTGCAATTTCAACGAGTTAAATTACGAAGTCAATTTTTCTTTTTGACATATAGCATTTTTATAACAACTGAAGGCTTCTATTTGCCTGAAAAATACATAATTCTGCCCTTTTAAGAAAATAATCCATTACAGACATCTGATAAGGATGCAAACAACAGATAGAGAATTATAAGTCTCGCTCTTTTGACATTAAAAATTGCCGCTGTCACATCATGTTTTTCCCCCCCTAAATTGCTAAACATCTGTTAGCATTTGTGAAGCGGGAGATTTCCAAAGGCTTATATTGGCCAAGAGAGCATGGCATGCTTTGCCTTGCACGCATGCCTGTGTGATGTGGTTACCTCTTTAGTACAAACATTTTTCTGCGGGTAACTATGCCAGACTTTGGCAAGCTCACTGCGGCTGCGCCATTTAGGATTCAGCCCGTGGCTCCTTGGGTTCCCCTCCTCACCTCCCAACCCGCTCGTTTCCCCTCTACTGGGCCAGTATTACACTCAGCTGGAGAGGATTTAGTGCAAGAATAATTTACTCCTACTTTCAGACCAATATAAACAAAAGGCTCTCTGCTTGGACAGAGTGTAGGGAAATTTGTAAGAGCCCTCAGCCAAAAGAGAGGCCTGAGTGAAAGCAGAGGAGCAATCAGAAGTGTTCCGGATGCGAGCCAACATCAACAGCTCTTAGAGCTGAAGCTAATGTTTGACATTCCTGTGTTACTTAAACTAAACACTTGGGTTTTAGTTGTACGGTATAATGGGGGTGCTGTGCAAATAGCGCCGGGCCTGGATAGAGTATCATTTTTCCTTGTCGGCCGTCTCCTGGGACTGGCGGGTTCCTTACTGTACATCACTGCTGCTTTGACGAGTCCCCGGTTACAGAGAAGTAATGATTCCCCTTAAACTTTTTAAAATTTGTGATATTGCAAGCGCAAATTTCAACGCTTGTAATTGTGGCCTTATGTGATAGACCTACACAAAGTACTGCATAATTGTGAAGTGGAAGGAAAATGACACAAGGTAAGCAGCAGTAAACCATTGTCTATACCCACAAGTCCATTTAGCGCTATGGGCAACACAACCAACCATCCACACACTCATACCTAAAGCCAATTTAGAGAGACCAACTAAAATAATGTTTTTGGACTGTTGGAGGAAACCAGAAACACAATAAGAAAGTCTACCTGAATGTAATTATGTAATTAATGTATCTATCTACCATTTGGTGTGAGATGTATTATTGTATGTTTTATTGTAAGTTTTATAATCTATTTTCGTCTCTGTAGCACTTTGAGATTTCTTTGAAATGTAAGGTGCGTTACAAATAAAATGTATTATAATTATTATTATTATATAGATAGATATTATTTTTATTGCCATTTTGGTGATTATAGATCTGGTCAGGTAATATCCAATTGTTACCCTTTCCCTCAAAGGGGGAAAGGGTCACAAACTATGGTAATCACAAACTATGGTAATCTTTTAAATCATATCCAACTTCTAAGTTACTTTTGCGTGTTACGCCGATAACCTCTGCTAGTCTTCAATCTGTTTCTGGTGAAAGAATTGCTAAGAAGTAAAAAAAAAATCAAAAATCCCACATATGCAGAGCTTCTGCTCCCGCCTGCCTAAGGCTACATTTTGCATGGGGGATCGCATTAGTTCACTCTGATCACTTATCAGTGAGTGACAGCTCTGACTCGCTTATGCGCCCAAAATGTGTTTTTATCTTTTTAGAGGTATTATTATTTGTTGCTTTCCGCCCTCCGCTTGAGCGGTGAGTTCAAGGCGGCTTTGCTGTGCGCGGTGAAAGGACGATCGAATTGCCTGCCCTCGCCTGTCAGGTCTGATCTCAGGATTTTTTACTTTCCTCGTTATAAAGGTATTTCCATTTTATTAAGTTTTTCTTTTCTTTTTTTTTTCTTTTTGCCAACCTTTGTCGCTCTGGGAAATTTGCATACCTCTATTCGCAGGGAAGAAAGTAATGACAGCAATTTCTTTTTTCTTTTCTCTCCCCCCAGTAGCCGTGTGAGTGCTTCGTTTAGTGGCACCTGCGAAAGCGACAGGCGCGGGGATGAGAAGTGAAAGAGAGCAGTTGATTAAATCATCATCAAGTCGCAGCACAGAAAGTCAATTCTGCTTGCCGTCTACAATGATATCCTTTTATCTTAAAGTAATGAGCTATGGCACTTTTGCATCGGGTAATACGATGAGTTCCATTAGCATGTTCCATTTGCTTCACAAGCAAGGGCAAGTCATTCCAGCCGGCTTCTATCTTGGCAATCAAAGCAATTGGCTGCACAGCGAGAGAGTAGAGAAAGGAAGGAGGGGGAAAAAAAACATGATAGAAAAACAGAAGACATGTTTTTGTGGATCACAACGCAGTGGAAGAAACTAAAATGATGTCCATTATTTAAACCCTTTTGCTCGCCGGGTGTTTTCAGTGTGTGTGTTGTACGGAAATAAAAGAAGGAGCTAATGAGCGAGTTCTCCCTACTGATGTCACATACAGGAAGATCTGATGGGAACTAATCTTGACTGCTGCTGCATTAGCTAGCCCGGCATGGGAGGCGATATAAAAGACACAGTAAGGAGACACACCTATTTGTTGCCAAGCACCGAATCCATCAATGGAAGTTTGTTCCAGATTTGTGGCGCATAGAAGCTGAATGCTGCTTCCCCATGTTTGGTTCTGGTTCTGGAGATGCAGAGCAGACCAGAACCAGAAGACCTGAGTGGTGTGGAAGTTTGATATATTCAGTGGTTTGTTAACTACAGTACAATGAGTATTTTAAAGTAAGTTCTCTGACCTACAGAGAGCCAGGCAGACTTGTGAAGGCATTGTTGCAGTAATCAATGCGACTAAGTACATAGATGAGTTTCTCTAGATCTTGCTGTGATATTGTCTTCTAGTGCTAGAAATGTTTTTCAAGTGGTCGAAGGCCTGCTTTTTAACTCTCTTTATGTGACTGAATGTTCAGGTCAGAGTCCATCACTACACAAAGATTCAGGGACTGATCACTAATTTCTAGATGTAATAACAGAAGCTGCCTGTAGATCGTTCCTCAAAAGGTAACATTTACAGTTTTCCTTATCTTGACTTTTGGGGGTTTTACCAATCAGCTCCAAAGAAAGTGAATGGTGCTCCTGGTTTCGCTGCTTTGTGATGTCAAGTAGGTGAGACATTTCAGCTATCTAGTAGCATTTGCTTTCGAATGTTTCAGATAAGCTCTCCAAAAACAAATCTGCAAATATGCAGAATTTTCTCAAATAGTTGGGAGTCACATTCTATATAAAGATTTGGAAATAGGTGAATCATTGAATACTGAACTGTGACTAGGCAGGGGAAGTGGGTTGGGGGGTCCACTGTAAACTGCAGTTGAATCTTCTCAACTTGATACATGACTTAGAATAATAAAACAGTGAGCAGGTGCTTGGAGATTAAAACTTCCATAATGTGATAGCTACAGCCTGAGAAAAGACTTTGTTTAAAGCAGCCAGGGCAAAAGGATTGTTCTGAGGTATTTTGCCTATGGAGCATGCATAGTTAAAAAAAAAACTTTTATTTGGGGTTTTTTTCAGCTGTGATAGCGATGTGCCGAGATAGAGTGAAGTATGATGTGTGAAGATCTTAACTTGAGAGAAAATTTGAGAAAAGTGTTAAATATGGTGAGATATTTGCATATTTGTACTGTGCCGGTGAAGGGAAAACAACACACACATTTCTTTAAGTTGTTCTTAAACATTTCAGGTGTAGGAATATCCTACACCTTATCCTACTGTAGGATAAGGTGATAAGACACAAAGTTGTTTTTTTATGAAAAAAATGGAAATAACTGAGCAAGACCTGCAACATGGAAATCAGAATTTCTGCTTTCATACCATAGGAGTCATTGATTTCATAGCAATAAGTACACTGTCCAAATGTACGGACATGTAGCTCATCTAGCAAAGATGTCGTGTCAGAAATTGCCAGAGTTTCAGTCCAGCTTTTACCACTCTTCTTTTAATGTTTGCCAGTCTTCACTAAAAAAACTAGAATGTTTAGTCCTAAAAAAGTACTTTTAAACTATAAATGAGTAACAGACTTTGATTTAAGCACTTATTATTGCCTTGTTGCTGAAAATGTGCTATATAAACAAAATTACCTTTACATTTTACCTTTAATTTTTTAATCCTGTCAATTACAGAGTCTGTAATTCATTAATCAAAATTTAATCAAAACCATATATTAACAAAATAAGCAATATTCTTAACTCCAAAACCATTTTTGTTGCTATGGCTCCTTCTCTATGTTGTATGATTTGTTGTTATGAAACGGCCAGCAGCAGAAAGATTCTCAGATTAAAAAATAATACTAAAATATGAAATCACTAATCTCTAATAATAAAGAAATTTGTGATGATGGCCGGTACTGCTTGTTTACACCTAAGAAATATTTTTTCCAACTAATTGAAAAACTGATTTAAGTTAATAGCCTTCAAGGTTATTAGAGGGTTCTATTATGAGCTTCATTATATAATGTTATTGCCTCATCAAGAACATACCTGGAATGTTGCTTTGATTCTTTCATGCATGTTTGAGAAATCCTATAATCTCCCATGGCAACCATTCAGCTGTGCTTGGGTGGAATAACCGCTGCCTTCAAGGCGCAGCTCCTCCTCAAAGCTACAGTTTCCTAGTTTCCAACTCACAGAGCAGCCCTCTCCCATTCTGCTCCTTCAGACTAGCCAACAGCAATTAGAAAACACTTGGTGGAACTGAGCGTCTGCTGAGCTCATCATGCAGACTACTTTTTAGTGAAGCGCTGGTGAAAATGTTAATAGAGGATGTTGTGATGACTTCAGAAAGAGCAGGACTCTTTAAAGAGACAGAGACCCAATTCCAAAGTGTTAAATTACAAAGTCAAATTTCTTTTAAGTCATATTTGATATATATAGCATTTTTCTAACAAGTGAAGGTAGCATAGTTACTTAATTGTGCTACTCTGTGTGTGGAAAATACATAATCTTGCCCCTTTAATGCTAACTGATTTATTTTTCAACAGTAAAACAGCACTTTCAAGGTCATTTTTATCTAAATTTCTGCTGACTTGTCTGCTACTCACTACAGCGATTAGCACAGTGGAAATATTTTTATGCTCTCGATTACATTTTTTTTTTTTGGATCTTTATTAGAAACAGCTGAGCGCGTTCAGAAAATCTGAGCCTGTTACGAACCATCAAGTTTTGTGCTCGTTATCAGTATCAGGTCAGAATCTCTCGGATCATGACAACCCTGCTAACGCGTAATGATGATCTGCACTTAGCTGTCATTATCCACATTTATTCCGTCAGCTCTGACAGGCCGCGGGGGCTGCAGGTCCTCTGCATGCCTCTTTAAAAAAATGTGGGGTGGGGAGAATGCTGCGGGTGATAGCAAAAGAGCGAGACAGAAATGGAGCAGGAGAGCGTCTGTGGAGTGTTTGCCCAGTGCGTTTATTGCCTCTGCATAATTTATGAGCTGCTGGAGCTGACCATCATGGCAGTGTGCCGCGGGCGGCCCCTGGGGCCGTGTGGGACAGGCCTGTAAATTGGATGCAATGCTCCTGCTGAGCTCGCAGGGTTCCCCCCCCACACCTCCCGCTTATTTTTTTTCTTCTTCTTCACCATCCAGCCTGAGAAGCAGATCAGCCTCAGAGCCAGCCAGCTACCTTTTGAGTTAAAGGAGATAAAGGGGGGAAAAATAACAGGCATGGCCTTCTGTTGCTCACTCCCTAGGCTGTCAATCATCTCTCCCTCCTTCTCCTTCCTTCCTTCACTCCTGCTTTAATCGCCACCCAACAATCCCCCCCACCCCAACCCCACCAGTTCACTCCTACCCACACACTGTGCCAGGCCCCCTACCCACAATCTCTCCACCCCCAGTGCCTTCTTCATTACCGACTCCAGTGCTTCTGTGCGCCTCAGCCATATGCACAGCGTTGAGGGCCGCCAGTCACCCAGCATTGCGCTAATTAGTTGATAAAGAATTAAGTGGACCTTGAAATTGAAATTGGAACGAAAAAATGAAATCCAGCCACTTTTTTTTTTCTCTCTCCTTCCCTCCATCGCAAAGTTCCTTCCTCCTCTTTGTCGTTGTGCCATTCCCGGCCTCGAGCAGCAAGTCTCGTTGTGGAAGTGGGATTGGACTTGTCTGAATCTCGCAGTTCACGGGGTTTGGCATTAACGAGGCTGCAGCCTCTCACGGCGAACGTGCTCTCGCATGTTCTAATGAACTGGCTTGATAATATTTGTTTACTGTGGCTGTGAATGTGCAATAAGTTGCTTTTGAATTAAAATCTGGCACTCATTTTATGAGCAGGTTTTATATAAACAAAGAGCCTGAAAGCATTTCTCCTAATTTCTTCCTTGTCTTTTTTTTCTTTTTCTTTTCTTTTTTTTTTTTGCAGTGTGACACAGAGAGTGACCAGGAAGACAAGGTAAGCCTGCTATTCTCTTCATACACCAGTGGCTGCGCTGCAGGCGTCAAGATATTCAGCAATATTCAAAATGAGACCATCTTTAAGACTGAGGATTTCATGTAATTAGAATTAAACGTCAACTTAATAAGTACTCAAAGGCCTTAATTACTTATACATTAATTATGAATGATTTAATGAGGAGCAAAATCTAAATCTATCTGGGTTTTAGGGTTTGGGGGATGTTTTAAATGAGACTGTTGTAACTGTCTTGAGTGGTGATTTTTGCTCAAATCAAAACCATCATTGAGGTATTTTTAGTCTGAGATCCAGTTCCTGTAACCTTACCCCTTACCTTGCCTATGCTTCTATCACTTTTTAATTAAATGGAAATCATTGTGTGTTTTTATTCCTGTAATGTTAAAGCTTCTCTCGCACAGTTTTGTTTTTATCAATGAAGACTTCCATTTTTTGAAATATCAAATCTGCTTGTATGAGTCACTTATGACAGTTAGCTCATATTTTGTGCATTTCATTTATATTATATATATTTATATTATATATTATTTAATGGAAACACCGTAATTGGGAAATTCAGTTTTTTCGACATTAGCGTAAATATAGACTAGAAGCACTGCTAGTGTCCCAATGATTTTTCTTTCTTTAGGACTATCTGTTCATGGTTTACTAATTGTTATCTTAGAACTCTATAAGCAGTGTATTTGTTGTGGTCAGTTATAAGCTGAAATGATCAGGAAATTAGGTCAGTCTGCCATCCGTTGGAGCCACTCCAGGTATTCGGCAGGCCTGAATCTTCATCAGTGCAGACAAAGCGTCTGCATGAAATTAAGTAATGCTGGTTTTGAAATATTTCAGCAGCACTTAGCTACATTCCATATTTTACACCATATGCCATAGAATTTTTTCAAATGTCTCAGGTTGATAAGTTAGCAGTTTGCAAAATAGATTGTGTTATGTTTATTTGAAATTCAAACACCATAAAGATTATCTACTGTCATATGTTAATGAGAGTGAGAATTTTTTTAGAGAGGTTTGTATTACTTTTTCCAAACTCAGTGCAGCTGATGTAGTCATGGTTTGTAAGCTTCTGATTAATTGAGTTAAATGGAAGTGGATATTTTGTAAGGCAACACTTTGACCTCCACAGTCTAATTCATCTATATGGATAGAATTTCCAGCAGCACAAGGTGCCACTTAGCTGTTCAAACAACTATAGGAGAGTACAAACAACATCGCAATGTTCTGGAATCATGCTATTCAAGAAGGAGCCGAGTTCTGTATGTTTTAAGGTGTGTTTTGGTGTGAAATGTGCAAATCAACACCTGAAAAAAGCAAAAGACCTTGTGAAGAAGAATGTAAACTTGGTAAGAAAGTGTCATTGTCTACGGTGAAATGAGTCCTGTACTGACATGAAAAATACAGTTTGTAAATACATTTATAAAAATTTATTTTTTTGTAAATGGCCCATGCTTTGACAAAATCTAAATTGTGATCTCAGTCCCATGGAAAACTATTGAGAATAGCTGAAAAAGATGTATATGACAGTGGCCCACAAACTGGGTAGTTTCGGCAGTTCTGTCTGTGAGGAATGAGCCAAAAATCCAGCAAACTATTCCAAGAACCATATTGATGGTAAACTCAAAACGTCAAAGTTACTACTCACACTAGCTGCATATCCATTAACCACAAATTGCAATTACAAAAAGAAATTCTCTTAATGGAAACAGGCTAATTTAAACTTAAAATTTTAAATTTAAAAATAGATAGATACATTTTGGCGCTAGGATCAGGTGACTCTTCAGCCGTATCGAAATAGATGTATTTTGCAGAACTGCAAAGTAAACATTTTTCACATCATACGAGTCACATGATCAACAGCTGAATGTTACTACTGGCGAAAACAACAAAGAAGACCACAGGAAGTAGTAAGAGTACAATGGTTTGTTTTTGTTTTTTCAGACAATGTGCAGCTGGCTCCACCAAAGCTCTCACTGCATCACACAGTTCATTATGTGATGCACTGTGTGTCATTCAAACATGTTGAGTTTTCTGTTTTTCTGTAAAATCGCAGACTACAATTTCCCCAAAACGCTACATATGTATCTGCTTTTAAGTATAAGGGGTTTGTCGCTCCAACGCCTGAAAAAGACGATGACTGGTAGATGATGAGCACTGGTGCCATGGCTGAATTATGAATATAACTCATATGACTGTTTGCATTCGTCACTGCCATGATTTTTAATGACTTATGAACAAACGTATTGCCGTGCGATTTTAACTTCATTTCTTATTCAGTAGAAAAACCACAATTGCAAAACTGTGTTGTTTTTTTTAACACAGCAGGGTATAGATAACGATCTGCGCTCATTTGCAATGGAAATGCAGCTAATGAGAAACCTAAACAATTTCTTTTTAAAGCTTTCTCCACCGGGTTGCTATTCATAATATTTAATTTGAAATTAACTGACTAACTGGAGTAACATACCATGCCACTCCTAGAATAGTTCAGTATGAACATCACATAAACACCTTGTTATTTTCATTCAGAATTTCAGACTCTCTCCGGCTGTTTTAAAGTAGGATTTTACCACCACTTTATTCTACCCGTACCTAGCATACACCACTTGTCTGGACCGAGCAAGACAAATAAACACGGTAATGAATTCCCTGAATTTTTATTGCTGTTTTGGTATTCACAAGATCCCGGTAATGGTAAGCATTAATAAAAGCTTGATCCAAATGTTTTGTAAGGTTTTGAGTGCACCCTAAAGATTCTAAAAGCAGCTTTATCATCCAGTAACTTCTAACTAGAGCTCTGGATGCTCTCTAATGATTTAGTAATGCCATTTGCTTGTTGTGTTTAGACTGTGTGGCAAATTGAGTCATTACTCAGTGTTGTCGATTTAAATTGCTCCTGTCTCGGTGGCAATTCCTTTTTGTTTCAGGAAGAGAGCGAGAAAGAGAGAGAGAGCGTGGTAAGCTGTAATCCCCACAGTGACTGTATTAATTCACCCTGGCTCACGTTACGCGCCTGATGAACAGCCCCGACTACACCTTCCTGTCATTGATTAATTGTGTATTAAAGTAACAGAGGAGTGAATTAGTAAATAGGAGACCCCAACGACTAGTGTTGACTCACGTGGCCTTGGGGGGTAATTGGAGCTCCTTCTCAACACTTTTACCCCCTCCTGAGTCCCCGGCACCTTTTGCCCCCTATCTGCTCCTGCCAGCCACCTAGAACATTTGTATTCTGTGGGCAACGCGGTCTGCTTTGCGAAACCATGCCGGAGAAACACACGGGAGAGCCGAGTCATTTTTTAATGGGTCAAATGTATTCAGATGAGAACAAACGTGGCTTATTTAGTTTCCCTTCAAAAGCAGGAAATGGGAAAAGCGTCCCCGGGAGAAATCACGTCCTGCCTGGTGTAGAAGGCCTCTCTCCCTGTGTTGGAGGGAGCTGCCAGGCTCCGATAAGAGACAGCTATTCACATCTCAGACGATCACGCCCGTGTGTGTTTGCCCTCATGTGTGTGGGTGTGTGTGTGTGTCTGAACGAGCTGGAAACAGCCAGAGCATTTGCTCATTATAAAGTGACCCGTAGGATGGGCCCCCTTCCCAACGTGACATGTTAATAGCATTCTGGGAGACAGGTGGGTGGAAGGCTCAGTGTAGCTACTCGTCACACACCACCGGCGTTATTAGCTCTTTGTGCATTATCATTAGCATTTCTGTTATAGGGGTTCCTAACCAGTGGTTTTGCAAAGGGAAGAACAGTCTATAATGGAGAGCCAAGTTTCTGTTTTAATGCTCTTAGAGGAAACATGACAAAATAATTCTGTGTTTCAGCATCACATAGATTGGGTTTCTGAGCCCTTGGCCACTATCATGAAGCGAAAACCCTAATTTCCTTCTGGAAGATGCACTTTAGTCTCTGCAGTCTGTAATTACAGAATAACTTATAGGCTGTAATTGAATGTATAGTTCACACTCTTGGTTGGATAACGCACTAAAAAGTGCTCCAAAAGATGACGCATTCATGCTCTTGGTAGAGACTCACCGATTCACATTTTTCCCTACCGATACCAATATCTGAAATTTAGTATTGATCGATCGATACTGATTCGATACAGAAAACTGAATTGACTGATAACGTGTCTATTTTTTTTATTTTTTATTTTTTTCCCATTTTTTTCTCCGAAGAGTTTTTGCGGCGCTAGTGGCTCGTATTTTTTTGACAGTAGGCAGACAGGAAGGAGGGTGAAGAGAGGGGGGAAGACATGCGGCAAAGGTCATCGGGACCGGGAGTTGAACCCGCAACGTCCGCGTCGAGGACTAAGGCCTCCAAACGTGAGGTGTGCTAACCCCCTGCGCCACCGCAACCCCAACGTGCCTATTTTTAAATACACGCATAAATGTACTGAACTACAAATATACTTGATAACTCTGTACCACTACAGCACACTTAAATACACCAATAGCTTCAAAGGCTTAGTCAGACATGTGAAGATAATACACATGTCTTTAATTTGTTCAGTCAGTGCAGTTAAGAGTATAACAACCAATAAAGAAACTGATATTGACAAATAAAATATTTTGTCTGTCTTGTCAAACATGTAAAAAAATGATCTGCAACAAACCTTCTTGCAAATGGTTCAGGAAATGCAATTAGGAATTTTAAATATAATGTAAAATAAATAATAAAGCATGATGTCACTCAAAGCACATAGTATAGAATTAGACTGAATTAGACTGACTGTAATGAACAACTCTGACTGCTAAGAACAGTAAGTGCATAGCTTCATTGTCAACTCATTATAACTGATTGTGTTTTATAGCTTATTGTGCAAAGCAGAGCTGTGCTTCCATGGTAGCATGACTGGAATGCATGGACATTTACAATGCAAGTACAACAGAGCTGAGTGTTGATTTTGGAACGGTAAAACATTCTGTGGTTAATTTATAACCACAGTTCACATCATTAATAGGCATTGGAAGAGTTTCAGAGAATTCTCTGTGACAGAGAAGATCAATGCTACTCAAACTGTGGCACACAGAGCGTAAGATAAGTATTGAAAACATCACAATTTTCCATTGTGAAAATACATCTAAAGGTTCTGCTGACATGACATTTTCATCAGGTGCTAGTAACATAGAAACCAGAAATTAGGTTATGTGTTATACTTTCTCAATGTGTTTCTTGTATGAACGATTATTAAGGGAATTGTAGATAGAAAAAAGCAGTAAATTCAACCAAAAGAAAACAAAACTCATCTTACCTTTGAGAGATTTTAGGAAATTTTTGATTTTTCTGGCATATTTAGATAAACAGAATAAGCTCCTGATAATTATGCACACTTTGGTATAAGGTGTTTCTTAGGCCACACCCTCCCTCATTACACCAATAGCTGTTTGGTGTAATGAGATACACATCACCTGTTATGATTAAACCTATTAAGTATTCAACTTTATCCACTTTGGAGTTTGAAAATTTGCCCAAATGATGATAAAATGCTCATTTATCTACTAAGTGTCCACATAGTTTAGAGGAAATATTGTAATTTTTGTGCATTTTTCTGCACTTTAGCTCTTTTATTTTAAAATACATACACTGGATTATAAATTGTTTTAACAGTGGTCAATTTCCTCACCTTTGTAATATCATCAAGAGCTCTCAGACCCTCTTTGTCTGGACATGCTATTCCTGAAGTGACTTTTTCCCTCTCTCATAAGTGGCACCTCGAAAATGTCAGTCAGACGTTTCGGTCTGAACTCGCGCCAAGTAGCTGATCCGCCGACTCACTCTTCCTCGTCTCGGTTTTATTTCTCCGCACGATATTAAAACTGCACCTTCCATAAGCACTATTTACCTTCTATATCAGCAGTCACTAGCTAGCTGTAAATTGTGTTTTGGAAATGTTTTGCATCTTATTAATGACTGCGCGCGCAGGGGGCACTGTAATTTGCTGCGCTCTGCCCTCATTGAAACTGAGGTGCTCTTAGAGCGGTGCGAGGAATCTGTTTGTCCTTGACATAAAATAAAGATCTGAACTGGTAATATATTTGCTGTTTCTCTTCCTTTATTGTTTTGCTGTGTTTGCCCTCAGGCAATTACACTAGACGAGTTGTGTTTCTCAATCACTCAGTAGCACTGTACATAAAACCGTTTTATCTCCTCCTTCCACCTCCCTCCACCCCCCAAAAACCCTCCCTCTTTTCACCGCAGTGGGAAGGATGAGTAATAAAAAGGAGAGAGCAACTTGTCAGCGTTAAAAGATTATGTGTTTTGCCCCCCTCCAAAGGAAGAGAGTAGTGTTTACAGGCTTGAGTGGGTGCTCGCTAGGCCGAGGCTGAGGCTGATTGCACTAGAGTACCCTGTCAGCCAGTGATTTGTCATGTACTTTATCATCCTTGTCACTCTGCAGAGCGTTGTCATAGGTAACATTCCCGCCTGCCCACCCCCCTCCCACTTCCCTCTTTGTGCTTTGTACCCAGTCAGTGCAGGAAATTTGTATTTACTTTGGGGGAGTGTAATTTGTTCCTCATGGATAATATGACCCTTAGCGGAGCCGGATCACGGGTTAGTTGAAGTGATATTTTCCGGTAATGGTAGTCGTACATCATGGCTGTCAGGCCGGGTTAGGAGGCGAGCACATTACAGCTCCATTTTAGCACTGCAGGCATCTGGGATTATTTTCCATAACCAAGTATGACATGACCGCTCTGCGGAGTGCATTAAATTTTTACTAGCTTTTTTCTTCCTCTCCTCCCTCCCCCCGCCAACTTCTGTGTGGGGGGGTTTCTCCTCCCCCACCCCTTCCAGTCTAGGTCTAGGGGCTGCCATGTTGATGGATGCCCCCAGAGTCCCAGTAGTCCTGGCCAAGGTTAGCGGGTGTCACAGACCTACACTGCTCCCCTCCATCCAATAACCAGCAAATCCCTGCTCCCTCTGAGGCACACACCGTCGAGTCCGAGCCCCGGTTCACGTCTACACCCACATACAAAGAAGTAATTCAAAGACAAATAGGAAACGGGAATGTTCCTTCGTAATATTCCACTTTAAAGGGGCAGTTTTATGTGTTTTCCAGGCACATGGTGCTATTTTGTAGCACAATCGAGTAACTGTGATACGTTGAGTTGTTATGAAAATGTAGTATACTGTCAAAGCCCAAAAGGTTTGACCCTTGTCATACATTTTAAAAGACAGTTATCCGTCATACTCATTACCAAAATGTATGTAAACATTTGAATTTGAGAAGAGTTGCAAAAAAAAAACAAAAATTCTAAAAAATGTTCTTCAAGTTTTCTTGCATTTGGCAAATGTAAATAATTTGATAAGTCTAATTTACCTAAAACAAGAGAGTTTTGGACAAATTTAACTTCAGACAGTGAAGAAAAAAATGTGTTAAGTTTTTGAAATTGGGCCTCTGTCTCTTTAAGAAACACCTGCTCTTTTTGAAGCTCTGTCTTCAGGGAGTCATTACAACATCGCTCCTCTGTTAACCCTTTAATGAGGGTTATGCTCGTAGAAGCTCGTAGAATGATGGACAGTTCCAGCAGGTGTTTGCTAATTGCTGCTGGATAGTCTGAAGGAGCTGAGTGGGGGAGTTGAGAAGGAGGGGTGCTGTGTGAGGCCAAAGCTTGGAAAGTGCAACTCCTGTGAGGAGCTGCACCTCGAAGGCAGCACTCAGTCCCACCACGTGTTTTGCACAGCTGAATGGTTGTCATGGGAGACTATAACATGATGTAAAGCTCAAAAAGTTGTTTTACATACCTACACTCAATTGTGTGTCAAAAGAAGAAAAATGCACCTTAAGATTCCCCCCCGCCGCCCCATGTTACGTTTTCAAAGAACGGTCGACTAAAAGAGATAGATGGTCTTTGAGGAAACGTCTACATCTTCATGAATAAAACTGTGTTCATGTTGAAGGGTTTGTGTTGCTTCCCTTAGTTTGTAATTGTTCTCATGTTCTTTCCTCATCTGTCCTGATCGCCTCTCCTCTCCTGCATTTTGATTCCCCGTCTCCTTGGCAGCAAGGTCAGCAGTGTAAATGCCACCTCTTGCCATTGACAAATGGCCACCCTCCTGTCTGATAATCACTAAGGTCTCAGAGGTGGGCGAGCAGGCGGAGCTCATTAGGGCGCCACAGATGAGAAATTAATGTGGAGATTCCGGGCCTGGCAGAGATCCACACTCACAGGCCTCGTTGGGGGAAGCAGGTGAGCAGGGGGGAGGCTGGATAGATGGACCCTATCTGATGGATGAGCAGGTCAGCTGGCAGTGGCACTCCCTAGACAGTCCCACACATACGCCGATGTACGCCAACCTTGTCCGCCGATTAGAATCTCTCCTCTTTCGCAGCACGGCGCATCACCTGACGCGCCGTGCTGACACTGTTCCAGGTCAAGAGTGAGGGTCGGAGCAGAAGTATTTTAGCCCTGAAGTGACACGCCCATTATTAAATGGAACAAAGTCTAAGCCTCCCAGAGGAACCCGTGGGGTCAGGACCTTGCCGGTGGTGGCAAATGTACAAATGAGGCTGCAAGGCTTGCTTCACGAATCAAGTACAAAGAATAAATTAAATTTGTAAAAGTATGTATATGTATATATACAGTACAGACCAAAAGTTTGGACACAACTGTGTGTCCAAACTTTTGGTCTGTTCTGTATATAAAGGCCTATACATGAGGGCTATCAACGTTACCACATTAAAGCATGTGATTAATCTAAAAAGTTTAATTCGTCAATATTAACTATTTAGTAAGAACTTAACTTATTTGATTAGGATAAATAATCAAATAATTCATTACCACAATCAATTGCTATTACTCGTGGTAATTAATCAATAATTGCCACGATTCATGGCAGCGTAAATATGTAGAAATTGGAACTATAGCTACATTTCAACCTTTGTCCTAGTTTGATGGAGTTCTGACCCATTCCTCTTGACGGAGCTGCTGGGACTCAGTGAGGTTTGTAGGTTCCTCACTCATCCACCTCTTTTCAAATCTGCCCACACTTTCTCTCTAAGACTGAGATCAGGACTTTGTGATGACCCCACAAAAACATTAACTTTTTTGTCTTTGAACCACTTTGGAATTCCTTTGGCTGTATTCTTCAGGTCATTGTCCATTTGGAAGACCCATATAAACCCCAGCTTTAACTTCCTGGCTAATGTCAGAACATCATGTTCATTTCTCGTAATGCCATCTATTTTCTGTAGTGCACCAGTTCATCCTACCAAAACAGCATTCACAATATGATGTAAAACGGAGAAAAACAGATCCCTATTTTTCCTCTAAATGTACGGTTGGGCATTATTGCCCAACAGTTCCACTTTAGTTTCATCAGACCACAGGACATGTCTATGGTCTGATTTCAGTTGTGTTAAGTACAGGACATAGAACAATTACCTTAATAATTTCCCATAGTTATTTCTCATAACTTATGTAGGTGTTAAAATAAATGACACTGATCTTAAAATATCATACAGAGTCTTATGCTGAACCTTTTAAAACCTTAAACTATTTCCATATCTCTCAACTTGTACTGTTAATCTGTACAGCAACAGATTAACAGTTAATCTTGTATAATATTTGTTTCCTGACTTACTATTCCAGTCTTTAAATTTAGTACGCCTGAAAAGTAAAATGATGCTGTAATATTTAACTAATGACCAGTCACCACTGACATTGAGCACTACAAGCTAATATTAGCAGTTAAATTAGTTGGGCTGTCTGCTCCGGTAGCCAACTCAGTTTGTAGCATACCAACAAAACAGCAATACTTTAATAAACGTGACACAAATTTTGTAATTTTGTGACATCTAACCTCCTGTAACACCATTAATTCATTAAAAATACTTTAATCAGGGACAGTGAAAGTTGTTTAACATTGTTAGCTTTTTGAACGTTTAGCCTACCTTGAAACCACTGACCAACCAATGCCTAACACAGTCCTCCGTACATTACTGCCATAATTGTCACGTGGCAAAACCTGATCAGTTCTGTTCCTGCTAATGTACCACTGTTATATCCATTTATTTATGTAAAATCTTTAAAAAATGGGTACAAATACAGCAGCAGCCAGAAGGGAGCCGAGCAAATGTTTCCACCTCTATAAAAAGCATCACCATTGCCTTTTAGATTGCCTCCCGATTCTTTGTGATAGCTTGCAGAATAGCTGTTGGTGGTGAAACACAGCGTTGTCGGGGGTATGGCTTTTACCTTGAGACGTGATATTATACAGGCCCTAATGCGTTACACTTGCCTCTGGAGTGCTCTACCTCCCCATTCATTTATGGCCAACAATAAAATGTAATAATGCACATGTTTGAATAGGACAAGGGTGCCAAGTCCTTGAAATTGAATGGATGGGGGGAAAAACAGTCACAGCAGTGAATCATGCTTCTAAGGCAGTGATTCAATTCCCAGAGCAAGCTGAGAACAGAGGGAATGGAAAATAATTCCATCAGCAACAAAAGCCATACATATGCTCTTTGACGGATATGTGGAAAGGAGAAGAAGAAAAAAGAAGCTTTTCTTTCTATTTTTCTGACTTGTACCTGAACGTCTAAAGAAAATGTTTCCATGCGCATTACATCAAATCATGTATAAAACTGTCACTAAACAGAAGCCTCACATAAAGTCAAGCATTTATTTTAAGTGGCTTATGGTATAACTAGACATTTAGGCAGCAATAACACAGTAAGTAAGAGTTAAACACCAACTGTTTTACATCAAAGTGTAATACTTTTTTCCAGTTGCTGTTAGCTTATGACACTGAGAGTCTTTTTTTGAAGTGAGAAGTAGTTCTTCTATCGGCCTGTTTGGTAGACAGAGTCAACGAATAAAGACTTTGCTTAATTAACCATAGCTAAGCTCTCTGAAACTAAAAAAATCGCCCTTACGCCTTTTAAAGTGATTATTTTCAGCATCTTGGATTGTAGTAGAAAAACGATAAGTGACAGACAATACAGGAACCAGTGAATATTACGACTGGCTAACTGTTAGCAATTAATGAGGCTATCGTTAGCGCCTGCCTTGCGGCTTCCTGTTAGCACTGAACATAGTTAGCACTTGTTCCACAGCTTTTAACCTCTGACCCCAAATTAACAGTAAAAGTGTCTTTTGACCTGATTGTTCAACTATGCAAATGTTTAAACGGGGTATAATGCCAACACAAATTGCCTCTGTTTGTTGTTTTTATGTGTTTTGTAGTACAAATATTTAAAATGATTAAAATGTCATTATATTTATTGTTTTTGTTAATTATTTAGTTCATAAAAGGTATCCCAAAGTAAACAATTTGCTATCTGCATTAGCATCTTGATGTCAACTTAGGAAACCTGTGTCCTAAAGGCCCATTTCTTTAGTAGTCTGGTTTCATTTGTTCATCTCCACTTTAAAACAAAAATACATAGACTATAACTCTTTAAGGGGCGTGGCTAAAAACTCCTCAGTTTTCATCTATGTTATATGCATGAGGTAGGTGTGTGAGATACGCCGCTGTCTTTACTTTGCGTCATATCACTACATCACGCTCATCCTGTATTAAGCCTTAGAGGAAACGCACATCAGCAACTTAAGATACAAAGGATAAAAGTGGGCTCTCCTGGGTGGAGCGATCCTTTTCATATCTGCTCTGTTTGGAAGCGTTAACGCTGCTGATAAAACCATCCAAGTCTTGAAATCAGTAATCTATCCTGTCTCTTGGTCTATTGTGCACTGAGGATATCAAATCAATTGGTATTGCATATGGTTTGGGATGATGATTATCTTATCATAATGCCAATATGGACGTAATATTGGCAAGTCAACTTCTACCCTCCTATTCCATGTCTGGACCTATTAGCTAACTGCAAGATATAGAACACTTAAAAACAAAGAAACTGTCTTTTTTTTGTTTTATTTTTTTATTTTGCCTTGCTCATGTGAACTAAATGTTGTATATCATCTCATTAGCTCAATTTATCCTGTGAAGTTTATTCTTCTGATCCTTTTTGGTAATTAGTACAAGAGCCTACTTAGCTATGCTCTTAATTTCGCCCTGTTACTAGTACTGGTCCAGCAGCTCGTGGAAAGCAATCCTCAAACATGCTGACTCAGATTTAATTACAAATTTCAATATCATTGACCTGCAAAAATTAAGAACTGACCTCGGACTGCGCGGTTTGCCAGGTGCGCTAATAATAACCGAGCCGAGAGCTGCTGACCAGAGGAGTGTGAAGCGGCGCAATGTGTAAGCAGAAGCCTTTGGGTCGTGTTCTGGCCGCTGTGTCTGTGACCGATCAAAAGTAAGCAGCACCCCGGCTCCTCGGGTGTCGGTCCTCATCTCTATTTATGAGGCAGCGTCGCCAGTTACGAGTCTTTAATAATGCATGGACTAAGACCTCAGGTTCAAACCTGTGTCTTAGGAAACAGAACACTCAGAAAGAAAGAAAAAATACTAATATGCCTTGTTGCTATGCAGGAAGCCCTTCGCAGCCAGCTATGTCGGTTCGCTCCCACTCTGTCTTCATCCCTCATTGTTTCTCTGTCTCCCCCTCTCTCTCCCCTGCTGAGAAAGGTTAAATTTTCTGACTGCACTCGCTGAATGTCAGTCAAGGCCCGCCTCACCTGCACCAGCCCTCTGCCCCTTCATTGCCCTTTTGTCAAGCTGATGATTTTTGCAGGAGGGCTGCCTCTGAAATGACTGCGCCTCTGTCTCCACACTGCAGCCTTAGCTCACAGATAATGGCTTTATAAACATACTCAAGTCTAGACTTCGTTTGCTTTTTGTCAAGGTGGAAAACCCAGAGTTCTTGTGTTTAGTGAAAAGGCTTCCAGTGATGCGCTCGTATTTATTCAAGAGACAATGCACAAGAAAATGAATAAGTGAAAGGACTGTTTAGTAGTAGTTTATTTGTTTAGTTTAGTTGTAGTAGTAGATATTGTAGTATTTTTGATTAATAGACTACAATTGCTTCTGTAGATCATTATACAAATAGTCAAAAATTAACTGGCTGCGTGTTTGAAACTAAATTTTAAAATCTGAGATTATAATTTAAATTGCTTTTTTTCCATGTGTTGTAGTTGCATCAATGGACACAGAACTATTATACACAGGAAGGATGTATAAATTTGCAGTCAGAAGTTTACATACACCAATCAAAGACATGAGTATCATTTTAATTTTGAGTTGTTACAAATGATGACGCATATAAATCTTTTTTGTGTTTTTTTTGTGTTAAACCTTATGTAATTAGTTAATCAAATTGAACGTGTTAGCCTCGACCTTCTCAGCAACTGCATTTTTTATAGACATCAAAAGCTTCAGCTATAATTTTGACCAGATATTTGGCCCCTCTTCATGACAAAACTGGCAACGTTTATTCACGGTGCCATTTCGGCACATATAGTATTAGCGTTAGCACCACTGAAAGACTCATTTTTACCATAATGCCCAACAAAAGTGATTCACGAAGTCTACAAAGACATACATTTCCTGTAGTTGTTCAGAAACTGCAGGAAATATGAATGTGTACTAACACCCGAAGCAAAATGTACCAGAATTTGTTTGGAAGCGGACTGAGACCGCTTCCAAACAGTGGATCTGCACCAGTGTATTCACACTCGCACAAAATGTCTGGCTTAACAGGGGAAACTAACTCTGTTCTGAAGTGAACCAAATGTGTCAGGTAGGAATGCACCCTTAAATCGGTTTGCTTCCAGGGATAGGTAAAGTTTTTGATCATAATCCCTAAATTGGTTTAATTAGTCAAACATCCTTCAGTCTTCTATTCACTTTGTGTAACTCTAGGGTACCACAAGCAGTCACAGACCCTCCGTATCATGTGACCGCCACCTAGTTTTGAGTTGTGTCATCATTCCACCCTTAAAAAAGAATGTTTCAAATACATCACCAAAAAATTTTTTTAAAAATGTAAACTTCTCACTGGCACTGTAGCTGAATTCTTTATCAAATAACTCTAATATCCTGCTGTGTTAGTCACCAGAGGCTTTAGGTTAACTCACAGGATGATGTTGAGTTTGATGTCGCCACATCCATGGCAACGGCCACAAAACAGCTCTAATGATATCAGGAGCCCTGCAGAGGCTCTGCATACTGGTGGCTCCTGGGCTTAGACCCAGTCCCCTAACCCCTCCCACTTCCTCTCCTTTCAACCACCACATCCACCGCTCGTTAGAGCGAGTGTAATTAGGTGGCTGAGCTTGTTGCAGGTAGCCCAGGTCACAGAGGCATGTCCAACCCTTGTCCTGATTGCTCCTTGGGGGATTATTGACAAAACACAAGGAGCAATGCGTGTTGGACTCTAATTATGTGTACAAGACATAGATGGCCCCGGGGAAATTAAATGAAATTCCCCATCCTGATGGGTCCTCCACTCGGGGGATCCATTCTGGCTCTTATTAAGCTCAGCCATTGTCTGCCTTTATGAGGCTGTTGTGTGGAGCTAGGCACCAGCTAAATGCTTTTAAGTGTCTCTCCTTTCACAGCAGCAATACATCAGTGACTCATGGTGCAAAATTGCCTGTCGATTTTGATCTACGCTGAAAGGAGTGTAAGCAATAAAGCTGCAAATATATTTAACTAATGCTCGCTAATGTTTTAAATATAGTGTGTGAAATGGAACAGCTGCATGGTATTTCATTGTGTAGTCTTTCTCTCGCTTTCTCTCTGTGGCTCAGTCTGAAACACCTCTGTTGGGATGCTGGGCTGGAAACGGGTGGTCTCCCGCCTGTTCAAATGAGGTGATAAGGGGTCTCACTCAGATCACACAAGGTCTAAGTGGCACAGAGAAAGCTTATGCAGATGAAGGAATTAATGAGGCAGGCTGACAGATTCTTATGAAGCCATGTAATAAGGGATAAATCAAAAAGCAAGCATTTTGCCTCTCAATGATTTCAAATTAAACCAAAAGAATGTGGCGAAACCTCCCAGGAGAGGGCACACATTGATATATATATATATATATATATATATATATATATATATATATATATATATATATCATTAAAGCACTGCAATGCCTCATGTAAAAAATGGCAACATGTGCAGTTAATTGATTCTCCACAGCAGGATGTTTGTAATCTAGTCTTTGATGCTTTAAGCTAGAGAGAACAGACAGGCCAGATCCAATGGTCTAGCCACCATATTAGAAGCTTTAAAGAGGAAGTATTATGTAAAATTGACTTTTATGGGCTTTACATCATGTTACAATGTTATCTAAAACATACCTGGAGTGTTGCCTTGATTTTTTCATGCATGTTTGAGAAATCTTTTAATCTCCCATGGCAACCAGTCAGCTGTGCAAAACACTTGGTGGGACTGAGAGTCGCCTTCCAGACGCAGCTCCAATAACTTCCCCACTTGGCTCCTTCAGACTAGCCAGCAGCAATTAGCAAACACCTGGTGGAACTGCGCATCTGCTGAGATCATTATACAAGCAACTTCTCAGTGCAACACTGGTTAAAAAAAAACATTAAAAGGTTAATAGAGGAATGAAGTTATGACTCCCTGAAGGCAGAGTTTCAGAAAGAACAGGAGAAAGAGACAAAGGCCCGATTTCAAAGTGTGAAATTACAAAGTAAAATTTCCTTTAAGTCATATTTGATATATAACATTTTTATAACAATTAGAGGTGGCATAGTTATTTGATTGTGCTAAAAATCGGCTCTATATGCCTGGAAAATACATAAGACTTCCGCTTCCAAAAATAACTATATTGTAAAGTAAAGGTGGGGACCCTGGACTGACGTTTTGCAGCCTCTCTGGTGTAATGATACAAATTCGTCCCACCAGCGCAGGTGGTTCAAGTTAGATGGAAACTTTTCTCAATTAGGACAAAGATATGCCCCACAAATTAAAATCTTCTCACAAAAATGTTACGAACAACGCAAAGTGTTCATCTTTTATTAACCAAGTTTTCTGCTTTCCTTTTAATTTATGGTCAATAAAAGTATTTGTGATTTTAGTTTTCATTTTTGGCCCATGAACTCTTGAGTGGACGATTTTGACCTATGTTACAAAAAGCTCGGACACCCCTGTTTTAAATAATTGAATTATCTTTTGAGAGATGCGTGTCTCAATTCTCGTTGAGTAAACTTTTTGATCATTGCATAATGTGGTATAAAGATTTTGAATGAAAATAAAGGGCACAGGGAACTTTTCTTGTAAACGTTTAGAAAACCTGCTTGTAGCTCCAACCAGCGGCTTTTTGTAATCCCAGATCTTCCTCTCCTATCATCTGGGGATGAGTGTGACCATGTCCTCCTCCATCTATTGCTCATATGAATGTTTGTACAAGCAGACACCAAAGACTCAGGCAAACAAAGGCCTCCATAAAGCCAGAAGCATGCATGACAATGCCTCGTTGATATGACCCGAATTACAACAGTGCAACAGCCCTCAGGTCAATTAGGCATAAGCGAGGACTGCGTCATCTCGTTCTCAGATGCCCCGCGGCTAAGCGGACAGCCAGCTCACTAGTGAAGAGGGCGCACGTAATCTAAAAAAAAAAAAAAACTGTTTCCGAGACTGACATTCAGAGAATAATTGGCAGAAGATGCAGATGTGCTGGCTGCTGCAGTCTAAGGCCAGAGAAGAGATTATGACGTGTCTTGAATGGCAAGCGGAGGTGAGTCATGCTGACATCACTGGGCCTAATGATATTTCTGCTCGGAAAAACTAGGCAAACCAGGGAGGGAGAAGAAATTCAACATGCAGACTAATGTGTGGCTGGCCTTTGGTGTTAGCCATCGTGTGCTGGCTCAAGCGGTGCGATTTAACGTCGGCAGTTGAAGCCAAGACACCAACTTAGCGATGTTAATCGGTGCCAGGTTCCGTTTTGTTTCTAAATCTTCTCCCTACATCTTCATCATAGAGACATGCCATAACAGTCTGTGACGCAACAAAAAGCCATATCCAGTCATAGGGATGCAGTTCCAAACAACAAAGCAGAAGACGTGCCCTTTGGGTGGTGAGATAGCTCATTACCTATGAGCGACCTTCCATCTGCACTCATGGCTGCTCTGGGAGCCATTATGATTATGATGGAAATCTCACAAGCCATTACTGGGAGACAGCGCAGGGCTCACTGCAGACACACTAATGGACTCATTTGTAATTGGGAGAGAGGGAAATGACTCTGTGAGCTAGCAGTGGCTTTGTTTGATAGAGTATGTGGGAGCGCATACTAGATTTGACAAATGAGACGGGTTAGTTTTCTGTGTGAACTAAACTCCCATGCCTCCCTCATCACAAACACTATCCTCCCTCTGACTTCTGCTGCGACTTGCCTCCCAGGAGCATGTCCAGGCTTTGTATCTGTGGATGAATTTGCAGAACTTGGAGAAAAAATAGGAAGCAGGGCAATATCGTTTCTTTTAAATTTGAGATTTTAATTCTAAAAACGATTTGCAGTGACATTGCATGATTTGACAGTTGTGTTTTATGCAAGACACCTCAGAATGGAAGTGAAGAGTAGATTCCGTTTTAGTTGTCAAAAACTGATCCATAAACAAACAGCTGGTCCGAATGGGCCCATTTTACATTTGATCAGTGGATTGGACTCTTAAGTCCCATCATTACGCCTACTACCAACCACTCCAACTACTTTATACTAGAGTAACATTCATTGTTAATAGGCATCAGTAAAGTGCCCTGCCTAAGGGCACATCAACAAATGACTGAAGGAAGTTGAAATCAAACCGTTTTTCTTTCTATATAGGGACCAGGGATTGCTTTAGTAGCATTAACCATGCTAATTTTGCTCATTCCTGGTATAAGATGTCAAACATCAAACCTATAAACATCATTAGTTTGTAGAAATCAAACAGTGAAGTTTCTTTAACTACAGAGCTGTTAAATGCCAATGCCTGCTTCATCTGACGATTGAACCAAGAAATGTATTGGGTTCATTTATCGATCAAACACCTATTGAGAGCTGCAGATATTTTATGTAAAAAGTACTGAAACATTCACTTGTTCAGAGAAGGTCACCTGCGACTGTTATAGTACACATCCTGACTTTTCACCCAAGACTGAATATTCCTAACGTTTTTTGTGAGTACAAAAACTGTTTTCTCACACACCCTCCATTTCATTGGTTAGATGGCTAAGTGCCTATCTAGCTCGATTTTTATGCTAGAGGTTTGGGAGCTTGAGGGTTCTTCTCAGTATCTTAGGACTGAGATGTCTGATGTTTTTTCAGGCATCTGTCGGAACCTCTTCTCCAGAATGGGGGGTCACTGCCCCAGTTGCCTTAAAGCCTCCCAGGTTCTCTAGTAGTACATCAATTGCAGTGGTATATTGCTCCCAAGATGGTTCCTTCAACTCGTTCTCTTCCATTTTCCATTGTCTGAGATTCCTGATGTATTCTCAGAGCTTTAATGTTTAATTTTGTTCATGCATTAAGGTATTCTTGTCTACCCAATCTCGGGTGGCAGGATTATGTTAGCTCCCAACCAGTATCCCAGTATGTCTGAGCCAGGTTGTATCTCTTGGGTCTGTAGCTGAGAAAGTAACTCCTGTTTGTGGATGTTGTAACACTGAGTTAGATGTTTTGATGTCAGTTTTGACTGTGGGTAACGAAGCATCCACTTTTCCCACAGTTTTTTCATGTAGCCCTGCTGCCTAGGGTTACTGCAGTAGTAGCATTCCAACAGTGCCATGTCCATTGCCAACATTTCACAGTTAGAGTTAGGGTTACGTGTTCTGATTCCTCGACACTGGATTGGGCGACATCTGAGCCAGTACGGTCTCTGTTTGTTTGCCTTCATAGTATGAAACAGGCGGGTAGCGTTTATGTGTATATAATCTCTGATTAGTGCATTTTGGTTTACATCCCCCCTATGAAACCAGTGGCACGTTTCAGTTTATGTTTATGCATCGTATCTCCCTCAGCAGGAGCCTGATGGGGACAAATCAGAGCGAGATAGCAATAGGAAGCTAGGGAGGGGGCCTAATAACTTTGCCCTGACCTGGGTGATTTATAGATTCATTTGTGTGCTTGTTTAGAAACCTGATCTGCATTATTCATGTCCACAGAGGAGCTGTACCGGGGACATTAGCTGGTTAACCTCTGCTCAGGTTAGGCCACATTATTTTAATGGCTATTGCGAGGGCAGGCCTCTCATCGCCATTGTCAGAGCCGGCGAAGGGAGGAATGGGGAAGATGAGGGAGAGGACAGCTCATTTATCCCAACCAAAGTACTGTCTCCCCTACACAGTGAACAGGTGGGATGAGGGTTTATTATTCAATTATGTCTGTTAACGGTAAACAATACACAGTGCTTTAATGCTCACAAGAGAAGGATAATTGGTAACCAAATGCCCGGCGACTTTTGACTGCCTCGCATTCTATTATTTATATGCCGCACGCCACCTGTCATGCATATGATGCCACGACAGCATTCCATGTTAACTGTGCATGTAATTACCTTTCATCTCTGTAATGATCATGCTTTGCAGTCATAAAATATGATGCGCGAGCTTTGACTCAAGGCCACATTTGTCTTCATCTCTGCAGATTGTTGTGACAGTTATTAGCAGCGAAGCAGTCTGCTAATAGCTGCAGGAGGGGAAAAAATATGAACGGCAACAAAGCAGCATCAGTTTGACTCTAAAGCGACGTGTGATCATTGTGGGTTTGCTGCTTCACATAGAACAACGTTGCTTTTTAGCTGTTTCTTTGAGATGTTGTTAGACGAATTTGAAAATGCAGTTCTGTATGAGTTCAGAAGGTTTGTAGAATTGACAGGTACTTTCTGAAATCCTTTCATCATCAGCTACTTGAGCTTTTCTGCGTCGAGTTCTATTCAAAAGCAGACCAACCCAAAGTAGTCCGATTTGAAGGAAAATTATGTTATTTTCTAATTATTGACTGTTAAGAATGTGAGAAGTGGGGCATACTTTTTTTCCTCACCCGCCCCATGTCTCCCCATCAGTATTACAAATTAAGGGCCTGTTTACACTTTTCCATAACTAAAGCTCAGACAGACCTCTGAGGCGTACACAGAACATCTGTATTTCTAAAGAAATTAAAGTACACACAGATTTAGGTGAAGTTAGGAGGCAGGCAGTTGGATTTTATTTTGGGGTGTCAGAGGAAAGTGGGCTGATTACTGATTTATGTCAGGCTTTTTACTGTTGACGGGACTCGCTAAAAGATTTTAATCGAGTTAATTGCATTTTAATGTAAAACTGCAAAATAAGCAACATTTTTGTTTCAAAAACAGTTTTTGCTGTTATGTTGTTGAATAAGTATATATGAGATCAACAACAAAGATATTTCTTGCTTTTTAATACCACTTAGGTTATTCAAACATCAGATAGAAAGTGCTATTCTATTAAGTTTTTAAGTGTTTCAGGAACCCGTGATCATTCATAGGACTTCTGTTCACTTTTAGAAATGTGAACTGAGGATGCTGACATTAGTGTTGGGGACATCTGTACTGTAGCAACATGTTTGGCATTGAGATGCTATGTTAGGTTTATATGGCTTTGCTGATTGGCTAACTCTCTTTAGCACAACTTGAACATCACAATAGTCATTTCCAACATTTTTGAAGCAAAAATTTATCCTTCGTGGGCCAAGAGAAGCGGCTTTGTTTTCTGTTACTGTTGCTTGCGGATGTCGCTTGTACTTCAGATTTACTGCCATACCAGAAACTCGCAAATGCAAAGGTTCCTGCTTGTATCCTTTGCATGCACAAAAAAATAATAATTCAGTTAATTGTGTTAACATTTTAACACATTCAAACTGGTGTATTTAATCAAAGTGAACTTTAAAGTCTAGTTTTTACTTTAAAAAAAACAAAGAACAAAACATTCTTTACCTTCAGCTTTCCAAGTATGCATCAGTGTGAGTTGATCTATAACACATAAACCAGATGAAATAGGTTTGCAGTTGTTCATGGGGGCGTGAATACTTTTGCGAGGCACTGTATCATTACCTCTGCCCTGTGATATTCTGGAAACGGCTTTCAAAATGTGATAAATGCCTGTGATAAATGAGATGCAACAAACACACCCCGGTCCTTGTGAGGATGAGATATGATTATTTCTCCTCCATCTTCCTCGTCGGGATGATCCACCCCTCTCCGTGCTTTTCTTCTCTGCTCTCTCTGGGGAGAGTGGCATCATGCATAAAGACAGACAGAGAGCAGCAGCATATGTCTGTGGCAGAGGATGCGGCTCTGACAGGCCGGGCTTATCTTCTCTGCAGCTCTTCACTACAAATGTGATTACCGCTGACAGCTCCGACGGCTGATAAAAGCGGGAACATTAAAGAAAACAGAAGAGCCGCGCAGTCGACATACCCGTGTTTCTTCTCATCAAGCCCCCCGCCTCTCCTCCTCCCTCAGAAGCCCCCCCGCGCCCCCACCTCCATCAGCAAGCAGCTACTTCTTTTCCTCGTCTTCCCAGAACCCCGCGCCGGGGTGTCAGAGCTGTCGAGAGGGGGGTGGGAGGAGGGGAAGTGACATCACAGGAATGTGCCAGCAGTCTCGAGGCTCATCACGTCAGCGGCAGCCTGTCTTGTGTCAGGCTTCCCCCAGGCAAGCTGTGATCCAGCCCTCGTCTCGGCACATCAAGATTCCTAGCCAAGGAGGGGAGGGAAGGAGGGAAAGAAGAAATTAACAGAATGTTTTTCCATCTTGTTAAGTGACAGCATCGTTTGTTAGAGCGCTGTCTCAGCAAGCAGAAGGGCTTCAGATTGGCAGGGGGGGAAGAGTTGGCAAGTAAAGGCACGGTGAATTATTGAGTTTGGATGAGGTGTCGGAGCTTCCACGTTGCTCTGCGTGGGTTTTCCAGAAAGCATCTTAGATGTGACTGAACAAGTGTGAGGGAGTGCTTAAGTGACACAGAAGTGGGCCAGAATTTTCTGAAACCGGTCAGAAAAAGTGTCCAAAGTTCAAACCTGATATTTTTATCAAAAGAGAGGAAATTCAGGTATAACAGCAGCATCAGATGTATAGTCTAACTAGCTGATGTCACACTAGCACTAGTTTTTTAACCTAATATTCTAAGTAGTTTTAGAACAAAAATTTTCAAAAGTGTTCAAACATATATATACATGTATATAGAAACAAAATACAACAATCATCACCATAATAATATTCTATACAAGATTATAACATAAAGATGCTGTGCAGTTAGTAGAATAGCAGTATCATATTTATGATCCAAGGGATGCAACTGAATTGGGTGACATTTTTAAGATGTACTTAATGTGTATGTGTGTTGAAAAAAGAACAACAGACTATTTACATTGCAGTATATCTGTATAGAAACAGATGTACAACAGCAGCAGAAATGGTTTTAACAATGACTAAAAAAACAGTGCAAATGATTGTGCAAATGTCAGCAGGGATGTAAACACTTATTGAGTTTGTTGGGAGCTGTGATGATTATAAAGTCTTACAGCTGTTGAGAGGAATTTCGAAAATGCATTTGTTTAACAGAAACTCTGTAATTTTGTAAAAACTCTTGCTTTCCGAATTGGTTTATTTCACAAAACTGCAACAGAAACACTTTTTTTCTCATCACACGAGTCACATCATCAGCAACCGGATGTTGCCACTGGCGCAAACCACGAAGAAGATGACGACAGGAAGTAGCTGAAGGATCACGGCGTGACATGTGTTTTAATGCCACATGAACAAGCTAATTCACGCGTGTTACTTATTTATTGGAAACACTGCAATTGCAAAATTGTACTTTTTCGACATTAGCAAAAAATCGACAAGAATTAGCGCAGATTTATAATGGAAATGCAGCTGCATAGGAAAAAAACGGTTATGTGTCTTTAAATACAGGGTATGTAAATATCTGGTTTCAGCCATGCTTGAACATTTCGAATGAAAGTCCATGCAAAGCTTGCTGCTTCCAGTTTTAATTTCAAGTCTGCCAGAGCAAGACAGGGTTTCAGGAATCATGGAAAATCTGCTCCATCTCCCGGGTAAATCTCCATCTCACAGATCTGGCCCTTCGTCAGCTCATTTGGACGGGGAGAGGGGCTGCCTCGGCAAAGAATGCGTTTGATTCTCTTTTCATTTATTTGAACTGATCTGCTGTGATTAAGAGCTCCGTGTCTCATTATTCTCTCTTGGAGAGGAGCGGGGTATTGCCTTTTGCCAAAATATTTGAATGATTAGGGCCCAAGCACGGGCCATGCCAAAGCGACGGGAAGCATTCACTCTGCTTATTAGATTCACTTAAATGCTGTTGTAAATCACGGCTGCCAGTGCACGGTGCCAGACCCGGGCTCCACTTCGAGAATCTTCCAGTGCCGCTGCCAGGGCACATTACTGAACCACTAGACGCAGCTGAGACCACTGATCTGTGCTGATGTTTGTTTTTAGCCCGGCTTGTTAATGCAGTGAAAAACGCTTGTTTGTTTGACCACTTTCGCATTTGGTTCCCATAAAAACGCAATCAATCAAGCGAGCTGTAAAACATGGCTGAATTTGAGAAAAACGATCCGACTCGGAAAGCAGCTGGAGACGATTTTTCGTCTTGATGGTGTCATTTTTAAGAGAAGAAAAGCGAGTAACGAGCCGTGGAAAACATTTCTTAATACCGGGACGCCATTTTTACTTTTTTTTCCCACCACTCTTCTTATTCCGATCTGTCTTTCTGAAAACAATGGAAGCACGCTATCCGGTTGTTGCAGATGAGCGCCAGCATGATTGCAGCCCCGAGACTGAACAAGTGTGATTAGCACTAGAGTTAAACCTTAGTGTTACCCCGTTGTTCTGCCAATTTTAAGATTGCAGGGTGAGTGAAAAGCAGGAAAATGGCAGCTTGCTGAGCACTCAGAGAAAAATACTGGCTTTGGTCTTTCAAAGTACCCCTGGAAGCTCAATCATGCCTTCCATTTTGGCACATTGTCAAGAAGCAAATGCTACAAATCAGAACATATTGTTCCTCGCGGGGTGAAATAAGCGCCTTTGACTCATGAGCTCCACGGCTCTGCTCTGTCCCTCTCAGTGACAAACTGACTATCGGCTTTTTCATTTTTATTATTATTCATATTCCCCTTCAGTCGGCATCTGCAACAAAAAAATCCCCATCTGTGCCGATATGGTCTTCTTATTTGTCATTTGGTCACTTCCCTCACAAGTAGCTTGAAGGATGTGCCATCTCCCTGGCTGTGGCAATAAAGGTCAGTACGGGAGAAACGTGAGAAGGATTTCCTCAGTCCCGGATGCTCTATAAACACTCAGGACCGGGGTATGGCTCCGGTGCAGCACGCTTTTCGATAAATGCTTTGGTGTAAAAGAGGACAGATGAGGATAGTGAGCTGTGACTGCAGCTGGGGATGCGGGGGGGGGTGAGACAGAAAGAAGAGGACTGGAAGGGATAGGCAATTTACCAGTGGCGGTGACTTGGAAGGAGGAGGGGAGAGATGTATGGCCCCCGGCCAGCGGAGCAGTGGAAAACAGTGGTCTGGACTAATGATCCACAGCGTGATCGTTATGGCTCCTGCAGAAAGGATGGGCACAACGCAGCGCTCCCTGGAAATCAATTCCCAGGAAGTGTGAGTACCAGTTGTAAATCACAGTGGTGGGGATGGATGGAGGTGAAGGGAAAAGGTGGTTCTGGAAGAGGCGAATGGGTAGAAGCAGAGCTTTCCAGGGGGCGCGGAGCATGAAGGAAGAACTCTCTCGATCATAAACCCCAAAGGCAAAATTACCCCCACCCAACACCTCCCTCTGTGCACCGCGCACACCTCCCACCCCGAGCAAAACCAAACGACTAATGTGGCTGTTCCGGACTCCCACCTCTCAGCCAACCCCTTGTGCTTGATGGCTCCATCGCAGGTTGAGGCTGAGGTTTAGGAAAGTGTTCTCAAATTGATTTATGTCCCACAGAAGAGTCCCATCAATCCTAATATGGAAATAATGAAATCACTGGGTGTTGCGGGGAGAAGGCCAGATGCATGAGCAGGCGTTTTCTGTGTGTGTTGCGTTGTGTTTGCGATGGCGGGGGTAGAAGTCACTTTAGAAACATATAATGATAAAGAAGGCATTGATCGAGCAGCATCCAACGATGACAAATGCGTCAGCTCTTTAGACAAACCCACGAAAAGCGACAGTCATAGTAGTACATAGTCATAGTACTGTCATCCTTTGAGTCTTCTCGATGCTGCTTTAACAAAATCTGTTCTATATTGGGTTTTATAAACTCTAGAAAATAGATTTGAATTTGAGACAAGGGGCGCGATGAGCGACTCAACAGACGAAAGTTTCTGCCACCTGGCAGTCCCGTGTGAAGCGATAGCAATGACATCGACTAAGATTGAACGTTTTTCAGCTTTCTTGTGTTGCATCGCAAGCTTGCGTGTGCACATCCACGCGTCTGATCTAGAAATTTTACACTCACGAACTTTGCCAATCACTTGACTGGAGGAGGGAAAACAATTATTGTGTTTATCTTGCAAAATCCATAGAAAATGAAAGGAGACTGAGCGAAGCCATTAATGTTCATGATTCATCAATGGGAAAGAGATTGGGCAAAAATGGCGCCCGTGGGAGAGAACAAAAGCAAAAGACAATCACCTGAAGGAGAAACAAAAGTGGTAATGTTTTTAGAATATGTGCAACCAGTAACAAAAAACTAACACAGTATTTCATGAAAAGAACACAATGCTAGGTTGAGCCAAACATCCTGGTGGTAGTGTGACGATGTTGATGCTGTGGTGAAATAATGAATTCTGCTCTACAGCTGAAAATCCTGAAGAACAATGTCCAGCAATCACTGGCACTCTATGAAGTTGTCATTCTGCCTAATTATAGTAAATGCCTAATTTCAATAAAAAATAAACAGCAACCAGAAAATCTTGTTTTAAATCTTATTTATGATAAACAGTAAAAAAAATTGGAGCTGCCTAGTCATAGCTGGCTAAGTAGAGACAGGTAGATAATTAGCTACCTAATTACCAGGTATATAATTAACTACATAATTAGTTATCTACCTAGCTATATAGATTCTAGCTAGCTAGGTAGCTAACTAGGTAGGTAGCTAGTTAGATAACTTTATTAATCTATTTGGGATATTCCCTCAAAGAAATTGACATCTTCATCCCAAAAAAAAATGTTTTGGAATGGCCTACTAGTCGAAGTCTGATTAAATTCAGTCTAGGTGATGTTTAAAGTCTAGGTGCTAAGGCTAAGCAACAGAGTCGTCCAGTATTTCTCCATAGTGATATTGCCAGTTATCAGAAATGCATGATGACAGTTGGCAGTTGTTGCTGCCAATGGAGGCATAACCAGTTATAACTTTTTTCAAATAGGGCACAATATTTAGATTTTAGATCTAATTCAATTCATAAAATAAAATTACTTGAAAACTGTATCTTGCATTTAGTCTTTTTCTTTTGTCTAATATCAAAATTTGCTTGTTGATTTCATCAATTTTGTTGTTGCATCGTTCCTGCAGTCCACTGTCCGGTTACCCTCTCTGACCTTTCCAACCAATCACTTTGAAAAAAGCACAGCCATTATCTGTAATTTTATTTTGAACTAAAAGGCTCATTTTTGTTCACTGAGCTCCACATCAAGCACCAACAACATGAAAGAGTGATCTCATTCTGAGCACCAAACAGAAAGCCAAATGTGGTTTCTTGTTTTTTTTTTTGCTTCCAACTGCATGGCTGGGAAAATCGCATGCATAAAAAAAGATCTCAGACTCTTTCATGTTTTCTGCATGTTCAATTTCCAAGGCCGCAATTTGGGTGCAGCTGTGCACATCTGCGTTCTTCATATTAGTATTTCTATTGTTTACAGTAAGGGCAGACTCCTCACCTTGCCCTCTCCATCCTCCGACATACACTGTATGCTAATGAGAATGATTAGGAAAGTTGAACGGACTGATTAAAAAAGTTCAGCTTAATTAGTGAATGATAGATAGCCGAGTGTGGTGTGTTCCTGATGAATTTGTTGCACCAATCAGTTGCTGACAGATGAAGATTGAGAGTAAGAGAGAGAAACAGAAGGAGAAGGGGGGGAGGGGAAGAGAGAGAGGGAGAGCAGGAACCACAAAACTGATGGTTTGGAGTCCATAATTAGGCAGCAGTTTTTCCTCTCTAACCATTTTCCCAAAAGAAAAGAAGCCTGACTACTTAATTGGAGGAATCAAATTTAGTCAAGCGCCCCGTCGGCTCAAACCTACATCATTAAAGTTGCCAGCTAACAAACATCAAACACGAGGCAGCATTAATGAAGCAGATGTATTAATTTCCCATTTATGAGCAGCTAAGCAACTCCATGCTGCTCCCCGCTCTCCCTCCCCCTTGCTGCCTTTTCTCCCTCGCTTTCTCTGACAGCACTATTAATGATCTTTAATGCCCCACAGGCAGTAATAGGGCCCACTGGGAGAGGCGAAACATTGCGATTTGTATTGAGGATTTAGACGTAACAGTGGGGGGAGAAGAAGAGTGAGAACTCGGGGACGGCTCCGCGGTGCTTGATCAGGGCGCCCCCCACATCCCCCTTCGCAGGGGCGTCTGCCGCGTCGGAATAATAAACGACAGCCACGCGATTAAATCAAACCTTCTGTTCAAAAGGGCCAGAGCGGCTGATTGTCACTAACAATCGAGCCGCTTTTTTAAACACCCCTGGGAAAAGAAATCAAAAGCAGACAGCCTGGAAAAAAAAACTTCAACTGCAAGTCTGGCTCTCAACACCTGACATTTAACACGCATTGGGAGAGACAGAGCAGAGCCAGAGAACAGCCAATGAGGACCGATCACTGACAAACCTCAGACCAGGCTTATTATGAAACTACCCATAATGCAACAGCCAGCTCGATGCTTTATAATTCACATAGCTTTTCTGTTAGCAACATCCTACAATAAACAGTACTCAGATGTGATTGGGGCATATCCCACCTACATTCATCGTTAAACTTCTGAATATAGGGCGCCATGGTGGCATAGCGGCTAGCGCGACCCATATTTGGAGGCCTTGAGTCCTCGACGTGGCCGTCGCGGGTTCGACTCCCGGACCCGACGACATTTGCCGCATGTCTTCCCCCCTCTCCTTCCCCGTTTCCTGTCAGCCTACTATCATATAAGGGACACTAGAGCCCACAAAAAGACCCCCTGGAGGGGTAAAAAAAACAAAACTTCTGAATATATATTAATGAAATCCGACTGTTGCAGTTTCTGTCTGATGTGAGTCTCCTATCAAAATGTTTACCATCTTTGCAGGGTGAACAAGAGAAAATATAATTCAGAATTTCATGAAAAGAACTCAATGCTTATAGTAAAACATTCTGGTTGTAGTCTTATGATGTTGGATTGATTTGACATGATGAAACCATGAATTCTGCTCAACAGTAGAAAATCTCGAAGAGGAATTTCCAGTAATCTTTGCCGTTCCATGAAGAGTGTAAGTTTTCTTTCTGCTGTCCTACACACAGCCGCTCATAAACCCACTCAACCACAGACCCCAATTATCCCACAAAATCTAACAAAAACAGTTTAATAAGTTACTTATGAGAAACGGTTAAAAATGATAGCTAGCTAGCTATCAACACAAGCTATCATTTATCGTCTGATAAATGATATCAGATGATAAATGATAATTGATAGGCTATCAGATGACAGCCTATCATTTAGCTAGCTGCTAAATAATAGGTAGCTGGTTAGCTGATAAATAATAGCCAGCTAGCTGCTAAATGATAGCTAGCTAGCAAGCTGGTAAATGATAGCAAGCTAACTACATAGCTAGAAGTTGTCATATCCTCCAAAAGAAAAGAAGGATTTGGAATGGGTTAGTACTCACAGCATCCAGTTTAGATGCTGTGACTTCTGGACTGGACTTGAAAATCCTCTAATGTAACAGAATGAAGCAGCACAGTAGGCCCAAATTCCTCCACACTGATGTGGAGTTGCCAGTAACTTGCAGTTGTTGCCAGTATGAGGAAGGGATGATGGCAGTTCTTCCTGCCAAGTAAGGAAAATCTTTTTTCATATAGGGCATAATATTAAGTGTTTAGTATATAATATTTACCGTTATTCAGATGCCAGACACAGACCTCTGCAGACGTCGTCCCGGTGCTGCATGTGCACATCTCATTACTGAGTGCAGATGATGACCTGGAAACCATCCTTGTCTCACATGGTTCTACAAATTAGAAGCTTTCCAGACCTGCAGCTTTCTAGTGTTCCTCCTAAAAAAACCTAAATAAAAAACTGCTTGTTCCTATCTTCATTAAGCTCATTTACAATTCTCCAGCGGCTGATGCTGTTTAGTTGCAGGGATTTGTTTGGGAGTCAGACAAAATGCTGATAAATCTGACCTACATACACTGAGCTTTGTGAGTGCAACACAAGCTCGATGTGGGGGAAAAACAGCAATACCAGAAAATTCATGATGTTTTCTTGTTTAGGTTGCCAAGCTTTAACAAGAAACTTAGGTTTTTGTTTCTTCGGTAGCTGAATATATCTGGAGTTGCCTGTTTCTTCACATCATTCTTCAATGAAACAAGCTTTTTTACATTGCATTTATACAATGCCTTGTTATATTCATACCCCTTAAACTTTCTCACATTGCGTCATGTTACAAAAATACATTTCTTTGCTACTAATTTTCAATCAGATTTAGGTCTGGACTTTGACTGGGACATTCTAACATATGAAAATGCTTTGATCTTGTTGTGGAAAAAAACAATTTTACCAAGCACTGTCAGGTGAAATCACTCAATCAGGTTTATTCATATATTACAGATACAGAGAGCTTGTAGGACAATCAATAATGAAGCAGGTCTGGATGAAAAGCTCCCAGGCAGAAACAACACATGAGTTTTATACCAACGATAAGGAATTCAAAACAAGGGGTGAGACAGTCTGGTTCTGATGCAGATGTAGAAAACAACTTCCAGCCTTGTACATGTAACCCAAATAGTTCTTTTGGTGAGAGTTCACAAGCATTTCATATAACATGATCAGCAGATGTTAATTTGTAGTAAGTTTCCACCACAATTTGAACTAATTTATGATTTCATCGCTGAAACTGCTTTAATAGTAGACAATATTAACATGAATGCAGCATCAAATATAGCATCCAATCAATCTTTTGCAATGTGTTCCTGCACACACCCATGCTCTGTGGTTGTGTTGTAAGAAGGCAAACCTACAGCCAAGTTTTTATGATTGTGTGCTCGCAGTCGTACAGTAAGTTGCTCGAACCGAGCATCGAACCCTTTTGATTCCTTGACACAGGGCAAGGAATCGAACCGTGACTGCATCTCTGTGCACCGCTGACAGGTGTGCGGCGGCTGCCCTGGTGAAAAAGAAGTGGTACTAGGCGCCCAACTAGCTCAGCAAAACTAGCATCCACTAGGATTGTGTCAAATGAAAGAATTTGTTGCAAATCATTACACTCGACTGAAATCTCAACCGTCTGTAAGTGATGTTTTTCTGTCTGCCAGTCAATGGACTGTGTTGTGTGACGCCAATAGCTCCGTTATGACCAAACTGTATCATTGTCCGATGGACCTCCAACTGAAGGGGGGCCCAGGAATTGTGTGGTATAGGTTAGTTGTATGGGCAGGGCTTTAACAACAGACAAAAAACACACACCGTACTATACCAACCCATGCCACACCGCTCAGTGGAAACAAGGCATAACAGAATTTCTTCTGATACTGTCCTTCATTTTGTTCCATCCATATACTTATCAACTTTCAATTTCTCTTTGCAAATCCCTATTATGATGCTGCTGTCACCATGTTTCATGGGTGGGATGGTGTGTCCAGGGTGATGTACAGGATTTTTGTTGAACAGTGGCATTCTATTGCCTCTGTTTACTAAAGGTTTGAGGAACAGCGGTGGGAAGAACTCAGAATATAAACACCAATCAACCTAGCAACAGTGATTAACACTAATGGGACTCATCATCTGGTTATACCTGGCAGCTGGTGGAATATATTCAGTTTAAAGCAGTATTTACTCAAAATTAAGACACTAAATAGCGTATTTAATGATGTTAGGATGTACATAACAGCTGATAAAATCTCAACAGAACCCCACTTCAAAAATCTTAAAATATCTGCAGCAAATTGCTTTGCAGCAAATCCACCAGCACGCCTTCAGAAGTTTCCCTCTATGGGTGAGCACTGTCCCTGCAGCAAACAGGGAACATAACCATCACTGGGTGGGTGATCGGTGCAAAACGGTATGGGTGAACTCCAGTAAACCCTGTTATACTTCACAGGCTAACATCAAAACAGGCACTTTGTGCCCCATCTGTCTTTCCTCTCGGTCTCCTCAGACAGCAGCGTTTCAGCACTTCTTCTTCTCTGTGGCAGGCAGCAGAGAAAGCTGCCAGAGATGCAACGATAGTGAGAGGGGGGTAACACAGCTGGGGGCTGAAGATAGCAGATTCTGTCAAACAGTATCAGGGTGCCGGCATAATGGAGTTAGAATGCCCACAATGGATGAATAAAACAAATAGATAACCTGAAGACAGAAAGGGGAAATGGATTTTACTTCTAAAGCAGCTCAACAACAGTCAGAAAGGCAGCAGAAGCCTCAACTTCAAAGGACATTTCAGTTAGAGACTGACCAATTAGAAACAGAGGATAAACACTTTTTTTTATCTTCTTTTGCTATTTTCTGTCTATGATGACCCAGCTGTCTCCCGCAGTATTGGGACCATCATTACAAAGCCGCACAGTTATAATATTATCCAGAAAAAGCTTTCCCTGTTACGAGGCCACATAGACAGCTGTTCGGCGTCAGTTATCATTTCACTAAATATTCTGACATCCAATATTAACAAAAAGAAAATTATTGCACTCCAAAAACTGATTAATTATTAGGCCTGGGTGTGGTTGGCCGAAATTAACTCAGCTGTCAAGAAAAACGTTTTAGAGTCTGTCAGTTAATTCAATATTTAGCAAGGGATTACAATTACATTTTCACATAGGGCGAGGTTAGTTTGGACTGCTTCTTTCCCAAAATTATCACTTGACAGCTACAGTACTTTTTCTGTTTACTCTGGTTATCTGTATGTGTTTGCAGAAATCTCTAAGGTAGCAAATACTTTCCATAGCACAGGATATTTTCTACAGAATACACATGAACACAGCAGCTTTACTAAGGCTAACTGTGCTAATCTCTAATACAAGATGGTTAAGAAAATCAATAAAACTATGTACTCAACTTGCTGTCCTCTCATACATGCTGATCTGATGTCTTTTTGTATTATAGGTCAATTGGTATCATCAGTTCAGAGTTTAACAAAAACCTGAGCGGTGAATCTCTAAGAAATAATATGGTCTTAAGCATGCTATACTGTGGTCCATTTGGCCACTTCCAAACCAACCAGTCACAAGTTACAGCCAGAGACGTTTAAAGTAGTTTGAGTCAGACAATTTCTTTATATATCTTTATGAATCTTTATAATTTACTCTAACAACAACTAAACTGAGCCACTCCATGTCAAATAGCTAAAGCCAGCAGGAAACAAACTAAAAAGAAATCCATATAATCTTGAATTCTTGAGAATTGATCTTTGAGTGAATTGAGAGAAAAAAAACGCTGATATTTCTCAACCACACCAGATACAGTTTGCTTTATTGGAGCTGGAGCTAAAGATATTTATAATAGATCAAATATAGTCCTGTTTTTCCTTTCTTCCTTTGCACTCAAGTGTTTGTGATGTAAAATTAAACATACTACATCAACATTTCGTTGACTTTTCATCACTTGCTTGCATATCCCTTTACCACAGCTTACCCCTTGTATTTATTTGTTGTTTGCGCTGCCGTTAATGTGGAACAGAAGTGTAAAACCGTGTTAATTCAGATTTCTTGCTGATGTATAACCAACATCTATTCTCAATGCAAATGAGCCACCAAGTTTGCTATTTAAATGGGAGCAAAATGGAATGTGTGCTCGCAGGCATGCTGAGGGAAGACGTGGAGAGCAAAGAGGGAAATGAGAGCAGCATACAAACAAGCCATTATTAAACACATTTCTTCTTTAAGCTGCTTTTTGAAGAGCATCGAGCCTAGAGCACTTTAAATTGCCAAAAAACAAGCTCTTTTTCTTGCGCTTTGAAATCAGGAGGTAAGATCGGCGCAGGATAAAAAAAAAACTCTGCACACAGGAAAGCAGAAGGATGCTTTATTTGTTTTCCATGCGGCAGGCCGAGGGCGATGGTGGGGCTCCTCTTCATCCACAGGAGAGCTCCTGTTTGGCGGCGGCGCCGATGCAGCGCACCGCCTCCCACCAGCGTCGCGCACAGCGCCATCTGCTAGGACCTGTTGGCTTGTTTGTTTTCCAGAGCAAACAGCAAATCACTTCTTTCCTGTTCCTGCTTTTTACCATATGCCACAGCCTGTGTATCAGAGCGAGGCATGTATATTAATGAAGTTAATCAAAGATGTGCACACAAGCACATCTGCCGGGGGAATTTATTTCGAATGATTGCACCCGCTGGTTGATTCATCACATCGCCACCTTGATATGACACCGAAACCACCTCTTGGTAGAGGTGTGAGTACTGGAAATGTATATATATATATATATTCATATATTTATATAGTTCCATAATTCAGCCTAATATTTGTTATAAACATTATGTACTAGAGAGAATAAACATTTAGCGTGCAAGTCAGAAGTACAGCTGTGTGGAACGGCGATCAGCAGTGTAACAAGATGAACATCAGTGCCTGTTGTAAGCTTGAGTTTCTGGTGTCAGTGTAATTAGTGTCTATGTTAAACAGCAGGAATCACATCTCTGCAGATGGTAAATGATCCTGCTGTCTCAAACCTTCAGAGCTTGTCAGGTACACACGGAGGGCTGTCATTTCAAAAATATCCCCCCCCCTAACCTTGGATACAGCGTTTAATTACATCTCTTGATGAGATGCTTAGTTAATTAATTAACTGGCCTGTAAGTAACTTCTGCCATGCTTCAGCCATTTAAAAAAACAAAACCTGCCCTGTCCAGCAGTGTGGCACTCAGAATTGTTGGCTTAGTGCCAAAGTGAGACAGTGAGGCTCAGCAAATTTTCTATCACAAGTTGAGCATTACTGCTTTCGTCATGATGCTCCACTTAATGTACAGCTCTGGAAAAAATTAAGAGACCACTTTAAACGATCAGTTTCTCTGATTTTGCTTTTTTATAGGTATATGTTTGAGTACAATGAACATTGTTCGAGGTTTCCCCCAGAAAAGATGCTAAGCCCGGTGATTGGGGCGCTCGGCAGTCATTCATCCAGACATAAAACAGGATTCATTGGAAAAATTGGAAATAATTTGCTCCTGAAATTTTACTACAGTGTCTGTAGTAAAATGTTTATTTTCACTTTAGAGATTTTCTGGTCTTTTTTCAATAGTAGATCTGTTTCCTAAAGTACTTTAAAGTAACGGTGAACATATAACTGTTCCTTTCCGTCATCGTTTGTTCCCGACTCTCTTCATAAACTGTGCCGTCGTTGCTTGACGGCTGCCCTGCGTGTGTTGATTTGTTTCTACTTAGTGCATAATTACACTTGTGGCTTTTCTGAGAGGAATGTAATTTGATTGTTCTGCCTGTCACTCAGTATTAAAAGAGACAAATATGAAATGACATGTTTGAGGTTGCTTGATTACTGGCCTTGGTTTGACATAATTGAGGACATATTTTATAAAACTTGGCTCTGTGGCTTTTGATCCCTACCTTGCCAGCTTCTCCACCACATAATACATCTCTGAGCGAGTGGTTGTTCTGGCTTTGGACTCGTGTTTTGTTTTCATGCAGCGTCAGTGTTTTGCTTCTTTTTTTTTGATATTTCTAACAAGGCTGTTCCTGTCCTGTCCGCTTCAATAAAACTCTGTTCAAATACAGACATGGATTCAGAGGGCTTACGGCTCAGTGCTGGACCCACGTGTATGCGCCTCGGGCTGTGTCATGCATCATTGCCAACATGATGCCTACAGGAGACAGAGAAAAGAAAAAGAACCCACTGTAGATCAGCCTATCAAGGCCTAACCCCACTCCTAGGTATATCAGAGGCATGAAAGGATGTACTTTCTGTGTATCTGGAGGTGTCCTCCTGGGCTCTTGTTGATGAGTCAGTCGAAGGGTTGGCAGGTGTCCAGGAGGCAGTTTTAGCAGCCCTCAAGCCCCACAAAGAAACAAACTGATCTCCTCCCACCACCACGGGTGGCTCCGGCCAGCAGTTTAGCTGAAGGCGATGCCCCGATCAAGCATGGTTGTGGGCTAACATCCTCCACTCACACAGGGATGTTCTGTGTGCTGCAGCCTGGAATACTGACCTTTCAACACCTTCACTGATGGGTTTATACTTTGACAGCATGTTATTTTAGCAACAACTCTATCCATTTCCCCGAGCCATGATCGACAAGTGTCTGCGGGTTGCTTCTCTGTGGTGTTTTATCTTCAAGTTATCACAATTTTCTGAGTTAACTGCATTGGAAAAGACGTTTTACTGTGACAGAACACTTGTAGCTGTGATGGACGCAGAGAGTTTGTACTTGTTTATTATTTAAAACTCACTGGAAGCAAAGAAATGTGCACAAATGCAGTTTTGTGAAAAGGCATCTGCTCCCTGTAAAGCCACATTCTGTTCTTGGGCGTAAGTTCACAACCGAGTGCCCGCATGGTGTTCTTTGAGATTTTTTTTGTACAGAGCAGAACTAATGGTTTTAGCAGTTTCTACAAGTTGTCCAGGTTCTGAAGCATAAACAAGGCCAACATCATCAGTTGACTATGATGTTCTTTTCATGAAGTGTGATGTTTTCTTTGCACCCGACATCATGAGAGGTTCCACTTTTGTTTCGTCAATCTACCAAAATTTTCCCAAAAGTCTTGAGAATGGTCAAGACTTTTTCTGGTTATACCTAGGCTGTGCAGTGAAGCAGTTGGTAGCACTGTTGCCTTGCAGCATCAGTGTGTTAGGTTTGAATTTCAGTCTGGGGTCTTTCTGCATATGAGTTTGCATGCCGGTGTGGGTTCTCTCCAGGTACTCCAGCTTCCTCCCTCGGACCAAAATCACGATTGTTTGACAGTTTGACTGATTACTCTGAATGGTTTTATGTTAGAGTGTGTGTGTGTGCACCAGAGTGACTGGCGACATGCCCAGAGTGTACCCTACTTCTCGCCAAATGACCACGGGAGATAGGCACCAAACGCTACAGGGATAGAGGGATGGATGGATGCGAAACGGGTCTCTGTGTTCTCAGTTATTTTTGGTAACCAGCGGTTTTGGCCATGGAACTCGGATGCCATTTTTGCTCAGACTGTTGAGGTAGACCACGCCTAGAATGGTTCACCACTGTTCCATGTTTTCTCCTTTTATAGATAGTGGTTCTCACCATGGTTCATGAAAGTCCCAGAGCCTTAGAAATAGTTTCTGTAACTTTATTTCTTGACTTTTCTTTAATTTCTTTACACTGAGGAATGATGCGTTTCTTGTAAGATCCCTTAGCCTACTGCCTGTTGTCAGTCAGGTTCTGTTTACGGGATTCCTTAATTCTTTAGGCTACAAATTAGCCTGTTAACAATAGTTTGATGTTCTGAAACAAAAGTAAGATAAATTTTTAACATTTTCTGCAAACATACATACACACATTGTTTAAAATATATGACTTTCAATTCTTCCATCCATATTCTATATGAATAAGCTTATTCAGTTAACCACTCAGTGTGATTGATGCCTGAAATCACCTTACCAAGCTGTCTGACCCCTATTGAACCCGCCTGCTTGATAAAAGCCTGAAGGCAGGAGGTGGATGACATAAACCCCACACCTTTGCCCTCATGCTGTCCCTTAGTGCTGACCTCCACCCCCATGATCAGCATCTTAGCCCAGTTTGTCTGCAGCATCTCTGCACCGCCTCAGGCCAACCTGCACACCGAATCAACCAGCTTGGAGAAATCCAAGGCCAGGCCATGGGTCACCACGAGGCAGTCCGTTCCACATTTCCAGGATCCTCACTACCAAGATCACGGCCCATTTGTTTAGCTGTACATTATTGGCTCCTGAGGGTTCTACAAGATGATGCTAAGGAAAGAGGAAGTTAGTATGGAGTATTCAAGTGTAATTGGCTTCTTGCAGACTATGAATAATCAGCAAGAAGCTTCACAAAAGTATAAATATGATAGTATTATTATCATTAGGGGTGCACTAATGCATTTGCAGGCCCTGATTTCTTTAATTTTGGATGATCTGCAGCCAGCTGATATTTAAGGGTACAACACACAGGAGGCAACATCACCCTTTCTTCATTTATTTCATATGGACCTTGCATGATGAGTTGACAATTGCTTACCCTTTCATGCATGTGACATTTTGAGCTCGTACATGTGGACATACACACGTGGGATAGCAATGCAACACAAGAAAGCTGAAAATTGTTAACTTTCAACAATATTGCTGCCGTCGCGATATCATCCTGTGAATTGGGTTAACTTTTGCTGTTGTTCATCGCTTCCTGTGCCTCAAGCCCATTACAAGTGAAACCAATACTTTCTACCGATCCTATCTAGCTCCGCAAAGGTGCAAAAATCAGTCACTTTCCCGTTTTGCTCTACTTTGAGAGAGAGCTGAGTGACAGAACTGACCACAAGATTACGTCTGATAACAACTTAGCAACTTTGTTCTTTTATTTAGCGACTTTTCAAACAAAACAAAATCAGAATCAGCAGGTCATACTTTTTAAACATTGGTGATGGGGCAGAAAACTGCTATCGGTTCATCCCTAATTATAATTTACAGTTTGTTGGTCTAATTTTAGCTGATTTTATGCTTTTCCTTATTGCCCTAGACTCAGACATTTTTTGTAACATTTGTGACATCAGTGTTTCTTCATAAGATAAAAGCAACAGGTTGCTACATTTTCCGATTCTGCCAAATTCTTTGTGCTCCATTATTGTTCAGCGATTTTGGTTTACAACCTGATTGTCTTTTATAAGCATATTGTTTCAGGAAATTAACACGAGGCTCTTTTTAACACGGTGGTTAAGGCTCATTAAGCAGCCCAGATGGTGCTTTCTGGTGTCACGCTAATAATAGCTCAGTGTTTTTCGCCCCGATCGCCCTGAAGGCCTTTGTCCCTCTCTCCTCACATCTTCTCTCTGTCGCACACGCTGCAGCTCACACCCTTCTGCCCCCTTTGCTTTGACAGGATGAGCTGAACAATAACCACGCGCCAGCTGATGCATGATCCATGGGTTTGACCCACTAACCTCCACGCACATTGTTACAACCTGTTTACACTGTGGAAATTGACAAATGTTTTCATGAGCCCTTTCCGCCGGCCTCATATTTCTGACCCGGCGCGCTTCATTGTGCACCTACTCGCGTAACTACTCCATCCTTTCTACCTTGTTAGCTGCGAATTGCGCGGAAGGGCTGCAGATGAGGACAAGCAAGAGATCGCAGGCGGTGGAAAGAGCACATTGGTATTCTTCCCACGCTCTTAGACATTACGAGGGCATCAAGGTGCAAATATGAGTCAGACAGCTCTCATAATGAAAGAATCGAGACGCATTATGAAATAAGTGGAAGTGACCAATGAAGAGAGACGCTGCGCTAGCTGCTTTGAATTCCAATTATGCCAACCCTGCAGAGAGCGAGGCGCCTTTTAATGTCTCATGAGCCGCTGTGGGGCTTAGATACGAGACCAGAGTCTCACAAAGAGTCGGCATTGCAGAGATTGGCTGGTGGGATCACACCGAGTAGACTTTACCCTCTCTACAGCATCAAAACGGGGGAGACGAACCTGACACTTGTCGAATAGATGAACGCACAGCAGCTATTCAGCTATGACGCCCCTATATTCCCGCGGCAACCCCACGGAGGGGCAGCAGGGGGGTGAAAGGAAGCGATGAGGACCTCCATGGACGAGAAAGTGGATTATCTCATGAAGGGAAATCAATTAGAACGTTCCGCCGGACTGTGAACATTTATTCATTTAGCTTGACCGCTATTGAATTTCCATGATGGGCTTTGACTGTTCAGGGGGTGCAGGGGGAAGGGATCAGAGTTAATGGCGATTGTTCTGCACTCTTCCAAATGTATTATCTGCCTCATTCAGAGGGAGACACTTCATCAAACCGGAGAGAACCCTGCGGCCTATTGATGGATGGGCTTTGTGTGGGGTTTGAAGAAAAAAAAGATGAGGCATGGACCGTTTGGGTTGGGGTTGAGGGAGGGAGGGGGGGATTGGTGCATAGGGATGGGGATGGGAGAGGGGGTGTCACAGATGTCCAGTCCTTTGAAAGAAAATTAAACAAGTACCTCATTAGCCAACGCTTCAGTGCTCCCTGGAGGTGGCCACTGAGCCAGGGTTTTTAATGAGCTGGGAACTTAAACGCTGCCAAAGTTTACCCCGGCCTCGCCTATCTCTGTTAGGCCACTGGGAAGAGACCTAACCCCCACCCCTCAAACACACACACACACCATCAACCCCTGGACTCCCTTTTACCCCCTCCCCTCTCACTCCAGCCCTCCTCCTCTCCTATTGAGGGCCGCTCATGCAGAGGAGAGAGAGGCACCATGCTGATTCCCTGCCTTTCAGCTCCGGAGAGAGGGGGATAATGCTGTTTTTGTACCATGCATCCAGAGGAATTATGTGCGCTAATTTGATTAGGGGAAGATTTGATTAACTGGAAAATGAGGGCTTTGCTTAGACTTTCACACGCTTAATTTATCCCCTTGCAAAGCAGACGCAACATTGTGTCATGAAACTCAGAAGGCATGCGAGAGAGCCCATTCACCGGCTAGATGGCCCTTTCAGACGCAACAATATCTAGGACCGCCACGGTTCAAATTGGGATAATCAGTTTAGGGCTTTTCGCCTGGCCTCAGAATACAAATTGCATTTGGCATTAACGGTGAAAAGGTTCAAAGGATAATGAGATTAATGTAGCAGGGAATTGAGCTAAGGCAGAAATTTTCTTTAGAAGAAAATGCTAAAGTAGTGGCGTTGTTGCACAAGGTGGAGCACTTCTTTCTTTTTTCTTCTTATGACTTATGTTTATGTGTGGCTGTGGTTGCTAGGAGATTATGATAATGCTCTCGCTGCAAATGTCAATCAAAGATACAGTGTGTCAAACACTGTGTAAAAATACTAGAGATTGTTGCAGCTTTTACCACTTGTGCACCCTAGACACATTTACATGTCTTTGCAAAGCAAAAAGGCTTTTTTTATATTTATTATCATTCGGCGCTGCTTTGAATTCATTTGGTGGTTTTCACTTGTGCCTGTGATCCCTTTGTACACTCTGAAATGGCCACAGGGACTGAAGGAGGTGGATGCTTTGCTTTCACTCTTTTTACCATGCAGCCATGAAGGTCATATTACTGTGCGGTGATGATTATATTTGAATGAAAAGCGACTTCTTCTGGGAGAGAGGAGGGGAAAAAAGAGCCACAGGCAGGCTTGATCTGTTTCTCTGATCTCAAACCCCGACACTGTGTGACCTTCCCCTCTGTCTGCCTCCATCTTTGCTTTGCTCTCCTCTATTTTAAACAAATAGCTCTGTTATTTTACACAAGGATTGCCTGAATTACCTTTTAATAAAAGCTTAGCCACTCTTCGGCAGCACATCATCCCCGTCCCAGAGCACGGTTAGCCAATAGTGGCCCCGCCCAGAATTGTCCACAGCAAATGAAAGGCTCGCGTTCCTTTGAGAGCTTAGAAACGACTTCAATTTTTTTTTCTTTTTTGTCACAGTTCCAGTATGCAAGCTTTGACTGTCTGAAAGCCAAGAATTTATCTTTAAAAAAAGAAGCAAAACGAGGGGAGAGTGAGATGGGAAGAGAGAAGCGGAAGCCCAAACAGATGAGCTGTCTCCTGTTGGACTTAACTCCGTCTTCCCCATCTGTTCACCCCCGTTTTAATTAAATCTACAGAGATGAAGATTTTTTCTCTCTCGTGCCACCTTCTCGGCTTCCTTCCTCGTTCCCATGCCCGTACTTGAGCGAAGGTGGAGTGACGCCAGCGTCCACTCCATCTCCCAACCTTGCTGCCAGCTGCTAATGAGACCAAGCCAAGGTGGCATGACAATGTTGCCAGCCATTATGAGCTGATAATGAGGAGCATTGGAGTGAAGGCCCCGGCTCGGGCTTCCTGCCATCAGCGACAGCAGCCTTCATCCCGTCCACACAGGGACGTGCAGATATTTGTGAACACATACAGTGCACTGCAAAAGTATTTGCACTGAATTTGTCATGTTACAACCACAGACTTTAATGATTTTCTTTCTTTTCTTTTCTTTTTTTTTATGGGGCTTAATTGTGAACTGGGAGAATAAAGTATATTGGTTTTCAGTCATTTTTTTTTTATTAATAAAAGTCTGAAAAGTTTGGCATGCATTTGTCTTCAGCATTCCTAAGTGTAAGCACAAGCTGTGTTTCTATTGGTCATAAAATTACACAATTTGATATTTCGAAAGTAAATTTTGCTTAATGGAAACACGCAAATTTTAATAAAACTTGTTTTTTGTTAAAAAGTTTTGCCAGTATGATTAGACGTGTTTTTTCGGCCATATCAGAATTTTTGCAAAACTTCAATGGGAAGGCTTTTTCCTCGAGTCAGATGATCAACAACAGGATGTTACCGCTGGCGCAAAACACGAGGAAGACAACAGGAAGTAGTTGGAGGAGCATGGCATGTTTTTAATGAATTATTGTGTGAACAAAACTTACTCATGTATGATTTTAATTGGTTTTCTTATTTAATAGAACCACCACAATGGCTAACTTGTGTGTGTGTGTTGTGTGGGTTTTTTTTATTGGCATTACTAGGATATTGACAAACATTTGCGGACATTTGTAATTTGAAATACAGCTACTATCTTTCTTGGCTTTGGACAGCTAGGGACTTTTTTTTTTTTCTCATTCTTTGTGAAACAGTTGAAGTTTGGTCATATTGGACGAAAGGTGTCTGTGAACATGAGTTTCATCTCAGCACAGATTCTTTAAATCCAGAATAACATACATTACGGTTTATGATTGTAACATCACAACATGTGAAATAAGAGAAAAATATCATCTTTCATTCAAAGGGATATAACCTAAAAAGTGACATAAATCAAAAAAAAAAATCAGGAAAAATAATGATAACTGTACTGGAAGAGGCAATAGCCCAATGGGCTTATGTAGTCTCCACCCAAATAGTATACAAAAAAAATATAACATAATCCAGTAATACAATCCTTCATCAGTTGGTCATAACTTTATGAAATACAAAATAAAAACACATCTACAATGTGTTAATGAAAATTTAGATAGTATACAATATATAACAATAAAAAAAGTGACAATCGCAATTCTTCAACAGTTTTAGCACAACTTGTAGCATAACACAAAATAACCACATTTATAGAACACGTGTTCTATGTACAACTTTTTATTATTTCTCTCCCACCTTCTTCATCTTCCTTCATGACCTGCGCTCCCAGTACCTGTTCCTGAACTCGCCCACTGAAACGAGGTGATGCCGACCAAAACCAGCTCAACTCTTAATGTGGCCTTTCATTTCAGTTTCTTCCAAGATGCTCGCTTCCACACCCACTCTTTTTCTTTTTCTTTTTTTTTTTTGTTCGCTACCGTCAAATAGCATTACCTTCATTTGATAATGCACCTAACACCCACCCACTCACAAGAGCAAATAGCCACCTCGTGCATCTCGGTGCTCTTCAGCGCCTCGTCCACCATTTAGTATCATTTTCTCTTCCTGTCCGTGGTCTTAGCTTTTAAAGTGGACCTCTCATCCTCCAAGTGCAGTCATCTGCCTTTTTTTTCCTGTTGTCTCACCAGCCTACGCCAAACAGCTCTTTGCGCCGTGGAGAGGCTGACGCTCACTTAGCACCGGAGCTGCTATCACTTCATTTGCATGGTAGGAGAGTGTGGCGGCACTTTAAGCGGCGTAAACGCTCTAACAGCTTGCCGTTAGCGGCGCAGATACCAGAAGGGCCGGTAGTTTTTAGCAGCGCCCCAGGTTATGAACAATAACGTCACACCTCTCGAGCTGAGGCCACACTTTTCACTCAGGCTGAGAAAGCAAACGTGGCAACATTATGAGGTGTGTGTAAAGACAGAACTCTTTTTTTTGTTGTTGTTGTTTATTTTACTTTCCCTCCAGGCTGTGATTTGAAGTGCTTTGTTTCACAACTAGTGTAACCAGCAATTTACAGTAAAAAAAAAAAAAGGAAAAACTGTATCACAAAAATAGTTTGATGTCTAATTATAAGGAGGCAAAAAATATAATCATGAAACATTTGTATTAGAATGGAGATTTGTGTCTTTTCCTCTTTCCATTCTTTCTGCTCTTTGCTAAATCTAATCTACTACAAGCATTCACTGATATTGATATTCACGAGTTCAACAGATTTCTTCTGCGTATCATTTTTTTTTCTCACACTAAAGTGCTTCAGATAATCAAACAAATCAGACTAAGATATAAATAAATACAAAATGAATGCGCTTTGAAACAATGATTTGCTTTATTGAGTGGGAGAAAGATACCCAGTCTAGTTCTATAGAACGTGGATTGTTTACGTGGAATAAACGAAGGATTTATCATTCAAATCATTGGTGCTCTTTGAGGAATTGTTGCAGCTCTATCTTCCACACGTCAGTGAAAAGATCCAGCTGCAATCCATCCATCAATCCATTTTCTGCACCCGTCACAAAGGGACCAAGATATTAAAAGGCTATGTTATTTTTTTATCAAGTCTGGCTGAAGCTCTACAAAGGTGCTGTCAGCCTGTGACTTTATCTGTTAAAGCGTGTCTTAGCTCGATAGGAAAGGAAACAGTAAAAACAAAAAGACAAGATTTATACCATTTGTAAACACCCTAAGAATGTTGTGACTGGCTAACCGTTAGCCGCTAACCAGGCTAAAGTTAGCATTTGATTAGGAGCTCTCTATCCGTGTTAACTGAGGGGGTTTCTCACAGCTTTCTAACATGTTTAATCAATTGTTCTTAACCTAAATTATCTACTTTAAGTTTGACGACTGAAATTTAAAGTTAATAATTCTACAATTAACAGAGATTCTCTAAAACACAACATGAAGCATGAAAATGCCCTTTTTTAATAATACCTACCAGTGCCCTAAAACGGCCTCTTTTGGGGGGAACACACACACTACAGTTAGAATAGCAGTCAGCGTAACACTGGGTCATTTTCAACATTATACCAAAAATATAGTGAAGTAACACTGCAGCGACTCCTCGCTGTAAACAGCCCTACCGAGAGGATGAAGCTATAGCTGCACGCCTACCGCTGTCTCTTTGATCCACCTGGAGGGCAGGATATTCTGTGTTTATGCTGAGGATATGCTAGCACTCTGAGCTGTATGGAGGCTCTGCTTTGGGTGAAAAAGGGGAAGTTGAGGGCAGCATTGTTTTATATCGAGGGAGACTGTGTTTGTTTTTAAGTCTGTAGTCAGTCCTTTCTATATTCCCAACTTTATTACTTTAAGAGATATAAAATCTGAAAGTATCACTGGTGTCTGTCTTGAATTTCCCAACCTTCATGAATTTCAAAGGAATTATTGTGGGGGAGCTTATATAGTTGTAGTCAACAGATCATTTCTTATGTGAGGCTCGTTTTAGAGTTTTAGTGTACAGTTTGTATCACTGTGCTGTGCTGGGTTTAACGTGTGGAAGAAGATAAGAATAATGGAAACATTGTGTTAAACTGTGCTCCTAAATTGTTAGATTGTTGAGATTTTCTGTATAGAAGTTCACCTAATGGGTGTGTCTGGAACACATTTCCTGTAAGTCTGCTGTTTTCAGTTCTAGAGAGAAACTAATCAATCAGTCTGGGCTTTGAATAGGCCAAGTTTCCCGCGATCAGAAGGTCAGATAGAAAATAAATTGTAATGGCTTTTCCCTTTAGTTGTTTTTTTTTAAGCAGTTAATTTAAAGCAACAAAACTAGAAACTCCCACCACGTTTGGCCTATAAAGGCTTCAGACAACAACCTGCTATGACGCATAAATGGTGATTCATCAAATTTCTGTTAAATTCAAAAGTAGTGCCTCTTATTACCGTTTTGTTTTTCTCTGTTACAATCACTAGAAGTAAAACAAATTAGTATCAATCCAGATTGGAATCAACAGGTCAGACTTTAACTGCAGCCTTATCAGTGCATCTTCACTCAAATCGGTTTTGTCTTCCAGTCATTAATGTTTCACACCCTTCCCCTCCCTCTGATGTCTTATCCAAAGTGGATAATTGACAACAACAGCAGTGAAGTCCAAACCCAAAGCCTTCTTCTTGCTTTAAATCTTTCCCCCGTGTAGAAAGAAGCCCAGATTTTAAGCAAACACGCTGCGTCCAAGCAGCTTCCACACACATCGGGAATCATTGAATCTTTAGTCGACTGTTCTAGTCTAGTCGTCAGTAAAAGGCCTTGGCTGGGATTCAGGGAGTGCAGCTGCACTTGTGTGTTTGTGTGTGTTCCTCTGTGTAAATGAGTTCCAGATAGATTTAGAGAAGGGTTTTACTTGTAGGCGAGGCTGAGCCCATAGCACAGCCAGAACAGGTTGAGTTTCAAAGGGGCTTATCAGAGGAATTAGGCAAGTCTTTGGAGTTTGTGCAGGGCCTAATTCCCGCTGACCTTTCCCTGGCTGGAGTTTGACTTTTTGTGGTGATCAGCAAGTGCTCTAACAAGCTTTTCCGTCTGTGTGGCTGGGGATTACTGTGGAACTGCCGTGCCCTCCCCTGCACTCACAAGAAGCCATCTGTGGTAAAGGGAGATTAGGTGAGGGAGTGAGAACAGACAAGAGAGAGGGAGAGAGAGAGACTGAACAGAAGTAGGCAATAGCCTGAAGGGGCATTGTCATGCCTGTCTGTGTGCTGGGGAGGATTCTGCGCTTGTCAGAGTCTACCTTTGTCACAAATTGGTATGTTTTGTTCTGATATTTTAACCTGCCAAGAATGGGCAACCCTGTGGGTCAGTAATATTCCAGTGATCGTGGACATTTGAGGGTTTTTTTCCACGTTTTTATTATTATTATTAAATGGAAGTATCTTATTTAGTGGAATATTTCCTTGGGATTAAACTCACTGTCTCTTCAATGCCGAGGCGAGAAATTAGCATTGGATAACAAAGGCTCTTGATGATCTCTGAGGTAAGGCTGCACTTTCTTTCATTTCTGATTTCAATCATTTTTCACAGTAGCTGCTGAAAGTAAATTCAGGTGGTAGAACTTCTCCCTGATGCCTTTCTGACTTCTGTTCTATGACTTGCCGTTGTTTTTTGACTATCACATTACTAAGTGATAGTCCTTAGTGATAAGGCAATTCAAAGAAAAAGCGTGTTCTTTATTCAGGTTTAATATTCCTTTTTGTGTTCCAACACAACAAAATGCAAATGAGACGTCATCTGATTGCATTAATTATATTTCCGGAGATGATCTCCGTTCAGCAACCCCTGCTGTGCTAACAATTGAAATGATTGCATTTAATCAGTGCACTTTTGAATTAATTATGGAAACAGAGAATGTCACATCACTTATAATTAGGCAGTAGATGGCTTGTTGACTAAATGGAAAAAGATAGCTGTGCCTGTTTTGCTCATTATGCGAGGATTTAAAGTACTTAAAAATATTAGCACTTCTCCTGAGGTCGTGTTTAATTGGGATTGTAGTGAAAGTTAATTGTCAGTTGGCTGTTTTTGACATCAGCTGCTGCTACTACCTAAATATATACATACATATATAAAAAAGAAAAACTATACTTAATTCATCCTTGTTGTCTATCTCTGTTACAGTTTTGTTGTATCCTCACTGGACAGGCGTTTTTAAATGTCAGATCTTTTTTAGTTTGCTACTCAGTGAGGTCAGAGTGACCAGACAGTTTTTAAAAGAGACTGTTTGCTGTTGCATTAAGAGAGCAGCTGAGGTGTTAGCCATGACATTGAATGATGTTGGAAACAAATTTCTAAGTTTATAGACAGAAAAAGTATTATTAATGTAAGGCTTTTCTGCATATGAACAACTTGACACACATTGAAATGCTGTAAGTTATGGCCTGATTTATCAACAAGTCATATCAAAACCGAGAACAAACATGCTAACGTAAACGTGGTGCTTTAGCAAACTGCTATATTAGAAAAACACTTTCCATGGGAGCAAAAACGAGTTTGTTGAATGCTTGAGACCAGTTGTGTTGAGACCATATTTTTAGAAACAAATTATAAAACCTGTGATGTCATCTGATACAATTATGAAATTATAGCAGCGTTTCTTATTAAGTTACTTAAACAACGTGTCAAGACAACGTCTTTGGTAAGAGAATTGAACAGGAAACAACGTATGATGGGCAATTCTTACTGAGCTTCAACTTGGTAGACATTACTTAATCTGTAAGAATGTGCCAAGACAAAAAATCGGCCAAAAGGGTACCAGCAGTTGAGGCCTTTTAAAGATCGCCAATCTAAACACAAATTGAACTGAATTGCAATGAAATGAAATAATGTTTTAATTTTGCTTATCCATTTCTTATTTGTAGATGTATATCTGTGCTTCTGTATTGGTGCTATCGATGACATTAGCTGCATTTCCATTGAGCAGATAAATACGCACTTTGGGATTTTGAAAATAATTTAATTTAATGGAAAAAAATTTTTTAAAACAAATTTTTGGATGAAAAGTTTTGGTGCTAGGATGATGTGTTTTTTTGAAATTTGTTTTATTTCTCAAAACTGCAATGGAAACTCTTTTTTCGCTTCACGAGTCACATGATCAACAACCAGATGTTGCCACTGGTGCAAACCGCGACTACAGGAAGTAACTGGAGGATGATGTATTTTAATGACTTTTTGCTTGAACAAACTTATTCACATGTAAAAATGGCGCCTCGCCCACTATTGCGACATTGTGCTATTTCGACATTAGCAGAAAGTAGAGAAACTTTTGCGTACATTTGTAATGGAAATATAGCTGGTGTCAAAACCCAGAAAAAGAGAAGCTCTGTCCCTTTAAGAACAGGCACAAGACTAGAAAGAAGAGAGCCTGATCAGGATCATCATGCAGGAGTCATCCTGGTAGCCTCTCCTCCCTCTCCACTGCATTATCATAAAAAGTGATTTAGGCCTGATTGATGCAAATGGCCCTCTGTTCTTTTTCTATCATTAACGGGTCCTTCGCAGTGGCCACAGGCGGTGATTAAAGCTGTCATTTCCAGCTACTCATTAAAGGAGAGCACTGGGCCGTGGGAGGGATTCAAGGCGGGGGAGGAAGGGTGGGAGACGGATAAAGAAGGTGGAGGAATAGGGCTTTTTTTATTCCAGAAGAATTGCTATTTAGCAGAACAACCTTTAAAAAAAGAAAGAAAAAAGTCACATCTATTTATTTATTTATATGAGTGGTATGTACAGATGGCAAAAAAATAAATAAATAAAATCTTCATTACAGCATCCTTTATGATTCCCTGAATGGCGTTTAATTAGTATGACAGTAAAACTGCTTATTTCAAGGCAAAGACAAAATAAAGAAAACAAACCTAGGTTAGGGCTTAAATGGGAGATACTATACAGTTTGTATTCAGTCTCAGATTTAGGGTTGAATTAGAAAAAGTTGTGATGCAGAAATTATGTGGGGAAAAAATCAATACAACTTTATTTCATCTTTTAATGCTGCTGCAGGCTTGGAGATCATGAACAGTTCTCTCAAATAAAAGGGAAATTGTTGAGGAACAATCCCAGATACTGAAGTGCGTCTCCAGCCTCCCCTCGGCTTCTGGCAAAAGACATTACTGTGTGACTCACACTTACACTTGAACATGATCGGGAGTGTGTTTGTGTGCTGATAGGCCCCTATTCCACTCTAGTGGGGGGATGTTCTTGCCTGTGAGGTAGTGAGATGTGAAGCTCCAGCTGAGCTGTCCTCTGCAGGGGTCTATGCTACCACCATGTCCTGGAGCCCTGCACTAATGGCCATAGGTGCCCTTGCTGTTACTGTGACCAGCAGGCACGTCTCTCCACGGACACACACCACCCCAAACCTCCATCTGCTCCACATACACCCCGACACCGCCTTAATCTTTCACTACAACTCCAGATAGCATGCTGGGATTCTGGTCAGGGGTGCACATGGCTTAGAGCAATAGGACTGGGGATTTGGGGGATTGGAGACCACAATAGGCTGGAGAAGATATGCTTTCTAAGTGGCTCAGCTCTGAGGCACTAAGCTTCAATCAGATGTGTCCATTGGGGATCAAAATTGTGCAGAAAATGCTTCCTGGCATTAAGATGTGATATTTTCCAGGCCACAGGAAAACACGAGGGTGTTAGCTTCTTTGTTTAGCAGGTGTTGAAGTCTCTTACTGCTGCCACAGTATGTGCTGTTAATGTTCATACTGTAGAGATCTCATCTGGGCAAAACTGGTTGAAACAAAATGAGCATGGAGGTCACATTTCAAACTGTCTTTAGTGTGTCGTACAGTCAGCTATATATAGCACTAATTGCGCTAGCGCCAAATAAAAAGACACACACCTTTTTTTCCTCAATGTCCGAAGTTTAAATCAGGTCAAACTTCTCTTGTTTTAGGTCAGTTAGAATTAAAAAAAAAAATCAATTTGCTAAATGAAACAATAATGAGAAAGATAATATACTGTATGTCAGATATGTATTATTGTCTGCAAAATCAGAAGTGTATGTAGAGAATGATTTCTACCAACATTTACTGTATGACTTCGGTTAAACGTTTTGGGTTTCCTTCCACAAGCTTCTCGCAACAGTTTGCTGTAATTCTGGCCCATTCCTCCGGACAGAAATTGAACCTTTGTTAGGTTTGTCGGCTGCCTTGCTAACACACACATTTTAGATATACCCACAAATTCTCTCTAGGCTTGAAATCAGGTCTTTGTGATGGCCGTACCAAAACATTAGCCTTGACCTTAAATCACTTTGTAACCTCTTTGTCTGTATGCTTAGTCATTGTTCTCTCTCTCAATGTCTCGGAGCCAGAATGTCTCAATATATTGAAAAAGTGTTTTGTTTTGTTTTTAACAATACTGAACACGGTTCATTTCGAGTCGTCTTCCCTGAGGAACACACTCCACTCTGTTGTTGTATCTATTCATTTTGGCCTTTTGTCATACATTCAGCAATAGGGGGAGGTGTTGCATTGCTTTATAGCCTTCCTTTTACTTCTGTTGTATCCGACTGTCAGGACAGAAAACATGAATTCACCTGTGCATTTTTAGACATCCTGAAGAACAAAGTGACTTTTCTCTTGTGTCTCTTGTAAATATCCATTAGAAGCAATTAGCTTCCAGATGAAACGTCTGATAATTACTTGCCTAATGCAGACATATTTCGCCTTATTATACACTTAGCATTAGTGGGTTTTTGTAACGACGCCATCCGCTCTGCGGCAAACAGCAAATTTAGCTTTTCCATATTAATTGTTGTTAGTTGACACAACCACGCTCCTTCCCTGTAACTGAAAAGAGTAAAGGTCCATTCTGCTCTTTGTAGCCCTCACAAAATTGGATCTATTTTTAGAAAGCGTCATACAAAGCTCATTTTGAAACAAAACCCGCCATCTCTGTGCTCAGACCTAACACAGTCTCCTACATGCATTTATTAGCCGTTAAAATAAACATTTACTTATATGGAGAGTGATGCCATAATTGCCTGTTCATGAGCAATGTGTAGGCACATGTGCATTTATGAAGAAAAAGCCCATCACTATTGTCTATTGGGGGCCTAATGGTGCAATTAATTCTGTTCCTTCTGTTCAGAAGACTTAAGAAAAATTGATGTTCTCTTTTTTTCATCCTCCCTTCCCGCTTGCGCACTAAAGTGGTTCTAATGAAGAAGATAAAGTGGTTCCTTGGGTGTCTCCTCGGCTCCCAGCAGTCAGCTCGGATGACATTATTCTTGTGCAGCTGGATGGAGCCAGCGGTCTACCTTCTCCATGGCTCCATGTTGACAAGCCTGGAGCTCCCTCCCAGGGCCGCTGTAATGAGGAGGACTTTTTTTTTTCTTTCTGTCCCAGAAGGCCTAGAACTGGCTTTACCATAGATAAACGAGGAAATGGAAGGGTAGAAATAAGCACCCCGTTGTCCATCTGCAGCTTGAACCCCACCTAAGCACGGATTATGTCATACGTCACATCATCCCACCGCTGCCGCTCCGGCCTCCTCTGCAGCTGGCCTAAGCCCTCCAGGTGCCCAGACGGCTGACAGTGGCATTATCGCTGTAGAATACGCCTTCGGGGCTCGTCTCCACAGGGAACGCTGCGCCTGCAGATTGCGATGCCAGTCGAGGGGAGGAGCTGACAGGGTCTTTATGACTAGACACTCTCCCTAAGGAGCACTAGGGAATAAATTAGCATGGCCACAACCCTTTTGGCATAATGTGATTGGACATGAGGGAGGCAGCCCCACCCCGCCGTTCCTCCCAGAGGACGGATACTCTCAGTTCTCCACCTTATCTTTGTTGAGCATTAAAATACATGATTGCACCTCCAGGGCACGCAGCAAAAGAAAAAAAAAACATGTCCTTTGTGTGCGCTCCTCTCAACATCTACTGGGTAATCATAGATCATAAAGTCTGCCATTGAGCCACTGTGACCTGAAAGGAGACAGTCGCTTTTATTGTCTTTGTAGGCGACAGAGTACTGCGATCATTGTAGATGGAGAACAAAAAAAAGGAAGGAGTAAATTTTATGGGTGCACCAATTGCAATTTTCTGGCCTGTTGTCGATTATCAATCTTTAAAATGGCTGACCTGCCAATTTTGATTTTGGCCAATAATGGGGTTTTTTTATGTTGCTAGTTATAGCAAGAAAGTTGCTGAGTTGACACCGGTGACTATTGTTAACTGCAAACGTGACCTATCAGTCAAACCTTTTTCGAAATGAGGACAGTAGTTGATTTTAAGACCTTTGCCGATGTAGATAAGACATATACATAGATTGGTGGATACAATCAGCTTCACATGCCAGTATAGGTCAATCCCGGATCTTCCAAAATTACGGAAATCAGGGCCGATTTATTGGCCGATCGATTTATCAGCCGTCGATTGATCAGCCTTCGATTTACATGCCTAGTAAATTTTCATCAAACAAATCACAGTAATTTCCTAGAAAAACATTTTAGAGTTTAAAAAGTTTCAAATTAGCTAGAAAACACTAAAAAAATTTAGATTAATCTCAGAAATTTTCTAAAAACGTTTGAAAAGTTGAAAATTTTCCACTTTTGAAACTCAGAAATTTCCAAGTTCTTGTCTCAAAACTTTCTGAGATTAAACTCAACATTTCTGAGCGTTTTTGTGGGAAAATGTATTCTTTTTTTCTACCTACTGTGCCGTCGTATTTTTGGGAGCCAAATGAGATCTTACAGACAGAGGGTGGAGCGGTGGATGAGAGTGGCTTAGTGGAAGATGCGCAGCCCTCAGGAGGTGCAGCTTCTTAACCTCGGCCTGCATGGTCTGATAAGAATGTTTCTTTATTGTCGGCTGGAGAGCAATGCAGACTTGCTAAAGGCTATTAAAACAAGCTTTGCCGCTTGGTCCTTATCGAGGGATTTCATCACCCTGTTAGGTATTAGGGGCTGAAGCAAAGTCTCTTATGGCTATGAAAGCTCTGAACAGTGCTCAACCATCAAACAATCCAATAAATGCACGTCTTTGTTTTTGTGCTTTTACGTCGTAACATAGCTACCCAACGGTATGTCCTTTTTTTTTTTTTTAATCAATACAAATCCCTTCCAGGATGATACTGTCTGTGACCTCCACCTAATATTACAGAAACAGTTTCGCAGGAATTCGCCACAGTCTCCTCCAGCTGGTTCTAATAGAAGTCAAGCTGCCATCTGCCAGCGATTACCGCCGCGGACCGTGCCCGGACCATTGCCGACAGTCGCTTTTTGATTAGCAATTATCCTGGAAAAAAGAGAAGAAAGAATGGCAAGTGGAGGGAAAACTCCGACACTCAGGAGAACACAGTTCCAACCTGTTTTTCTACTGAGCAAAAATTCAGTCAGGGCAGGCAGAGGTTGCTGCGGTTCACCGGGGTCCTCGGCACCAGTTGACTTTGATTCTCCCGTTCCGCCCAGATGTTCGGATCTGGCTCTGCGTTGGCCCATATGGTTCCACTTACTCTCCGGGGGAGGAAAATAAATGGTTTGTTTTTCTATTGTGGCCTCTCTCATTACGCACTTATAAAACCAGCTTTTGAAGATTAGAAACTTGTGCCTGAGTTGAGCCAGATATAAGCTGGCATGTTAGCCTGGAATGTGTGGCTTTTCCTTCAGCCTCCTTTTCCTGGATTCTGTTTTTGTGCAAACAGGAAAACGGATTAGCGGCTCTGGAGATCATCGCGTATTCACTCCGGCTGGACTTTTACAGTTTTACGAACGTATTGGCACCCTGTGTGTGTGTGTTTTTCTTTAACATTTTGTCATATTACAGTTATTTCCAATTTATTATTTTTACTAATAAAATATCGGAAAAGTGTGGCATGTAGTTGCTATGTAGTGGTAGTTTCTTTCATGCATACCATCATACTGAATTTTTCTATTATGATTTCTTACAAAGCCCATATTTAATAAATTGAAGTTGATGGCTGTAATGCAGGGGTGTCCGAGGTACGGCTCGGGGATCATTTGTGGCCCTTGGACTGACTTTGAGCGGCCCCTAACTACAATTAAAGATTTTGGTCCATCCAGCACAGGCAATTGATCCAGATCAAAACCTTTTGCTTCTAATCAAGGTAAAATTATGTTAAGTACAAAACAAAGTGTTCGTTATTTATAGCTAAACTTTTACAATAATTAGATCCATGCCTGTTCAGTCACTGTAGCTGAAAAGCCAAATTTGCCACATCCAAATTACTTTTTATTTAATTTATTGAACTTGGCTAAATATCCCGCTCTTATAACTCAGAGTAAATTTGTTCAGTCGAGCCCAAAATAATTTGAAACTAGAGTTGTGGATCAACAATAACTAACACCCCTTTCCTACAAAACAATACTACTTTATTTGCTTGATTACATGACAAAAAGTTTAGACACTCCTGTTGTAATGTAGCGAATTGTAACATTCAGCTTCAATCTTTTGTCACTTATAACTAAAATATATTTTGGTATAGGAAAATCAATAATAAATATGGTTAACCTTCCCGTACTACCAAATATGAGCTTTCCTAAGTTGGTACAGTGTAAAAATCTATATTTCTTAGCAGCTGAATGTAACACTTAAGAAATGTTTAGAAAATATTTCTGTTATATTTGTTTACTTTACTGGATTACTATCAAACCACCCGAACTACACCAGACCTTGGTTTCTGTTTCTCCCCGTTGACCCCTTGACCTCCCCTGGTCTTATCTCCCACTCACTGACTCAAAGAATTTCACCTGTTTTCCTTCTAGACTAATGCGTTCAAGTTCCTCATCACTGAGAACAGTTTTGTTTTACTCCCAAGTTTTCCTGCCCGTGTCCAATAACTGGACACCAGCTCCCTCTGCTCTCCGGAGCACTAAGAGAGGAGTTAGTCTTGGATAACAGGTGTTCCCCAGCCTGGCCGGCCCTGACCTTTCAAGGGTTAGTCATCTGTCAGTGGATGTCAGGCCCAGAAGTGAGACTGGGGTCAGCCTTCTAACCGAGAGGTCACCCACCATGCCCGAATGAAAGGAAGAAGTGACGAGCTAAAGATGAGGGTTTTGCTCACCTTGAACTTTCTTGTAGGTTTTTTGGGGGGGGGTTGGAAACGACAGCACATCCGGCTGCTTCTCTTTGGGGTTTTGTCACAGTTGTCTTTCACTTGTGAAAGAAATTGCCTGGGAGAAAAACAAAAACGGTAGAAAAACAAGCCAGTGTTATTCTTCACACTTTTTGTCTGACAACACAACAACTCCACGAAATGTGGGTGTTTCCTGGAGTACTGCTGCAGGCAATGTTGTGCAAATCAATAAAACTCTACATCCACACAACATGGGAATCCAAGACAATGTGTTGCAAATTTGAAGAAAAACAAAACAAAACCAAACAATGAAGAAAAGAAAAGCCAAACTCTGGCTCTGATAGTTTCTGTTTTGCTAACTTGACAACTCCGCTCTCAGACTGGATCGCTTTGTCGGAAGCGTCGGAAGCAGCGGCAGCGAATGCATGCAGCCCATCTTCATTAAACGTTCTTTAATTGGCTTGGAAGGGAATAATCTTTCCATCTTTCCGAGCTCCAACGTTGGCAGTCGGGCAAACGTAGCGGCGTTGCCGATCTGTCAAAACGTCAGCGGGATCTCAGGAATGAAAGCGACACATGCCGGCAAGTTGTTCGACACAATGTGCAAATACTCCACATCACACCTCGGCGAAAAGGCCTGTCAGAAAACTGTTTGAAGGAAATTAGAGTTTAGGTAAACACAACTGTCATGTGCGGCGTTCCTTAGAACACTTTCTTCCTTTCTTGTGTTGTTTAAAAGACCCAGAGCTCCGGATTCAGGCACGCTTCCATTCATCACTTGGCCCGTCTGCCACTGTTGGCGCAACGCTGACAGTATCTTCAAACATTAAAACCCCAGAGCGTCGGCGTTGTCAAATTGAAATGTTGTAAGCAGAATAGCTGCCCACCTGCGCGGCTCCTAAAACGCTCCAGGGTCTTACCTTGATGTGTGACAGAAGCGAGGCGCCTCTGAACCAAACAAAACAATCAGCACGCCCTCCTCTGATTAGCAGACAGCAGCGTGATCTTCCATGTCCTTCATAGAGTTTACACAGCCACTCCGAGGCCTCGGTGAAATAACAATGAGCGACTCGCCGGCTTGTCAATCTATTTGCTCCATATCCTGCCTCCATTTCTCTCTAGGCCGTGGCGTATCCTGCAGCTTAATAGAGTGTAGAGGTCTCATTTGAAAATATGAATTCGCCCATCAGAATCTGTAACCTTGCCCGCCTCTGTGTGTTTAATGCAAGACTTCTGAAGGCAGTGGCTTAACTCAAGCGCAACAGGGTTGAATGAAAAGCCATTACTGAGGATATGCCTTTGTGTACTTGCGTGCACATGTGCGTCGGCACGCCTCGGGCCAACCCTTCCGACTCCCTGCATCCCCGTCAGTCCAAGCGGCGGTGACATGTGAAGGCGTTCACTGTTTTATCTTCTCCGGGGCCACGCTCTTCGTGTCTCTTTGTGTTGCTGTCACTCGTGCAGAAAAGCACCGGAGGAGGCAGAGGAACCCGGTACGGAAACAGTGAAGACGCGTTTGTTTCCCCGAGACCGTCCCGGCTCTCCGGGCGACGGTGTCTGTACGTTCATGAAACATGACAGCTGTTTAGAAGGGGGAAGGAAGAAGAAGAGATTCAGCCATCACAGAGGCTACCAAACAACTCGAGCCTTAATCGTCTGTAGATGCAACGCTGTTTTCATTTTACGCTCATCTGGCATTAAAGTCTACATGTACGGCTGTAGACTGTGGTGGATCCCATTGACCCGGTACCTCTGATGTAAATAAAGCACCAGAATATAAGAAAGGAGTTAGTGGATGTGGCAGTAGGTGTAAAAGCCTGATAAAGAAGGTAGAAAAATGTGAAAATTAGCTAGTGCATAAATCTGGTGCACAGTATCTTCACTGTTGAGGTAACAATGTTTCTGTTCATGGGTCTGAATACATAAACTCAAACTAACTTGCACAAAGTTTCAATAAAAAAAAATTATTTTTTACTATTTATACTTTAAGTTTACTAGATTGATAAAGGTGTCTTTGAACTTGTAATTACTATCCCACAACCTGAACCATTCTTTCTTTTCTTTTTTTTGCTGCAGAGTGGAACAATGATGGGAATGACTTAGCCTTTGTATTAGTTTTTGCTTTTGATTTTCTGCAATCCTCACAGGGTCAAAAATTTACACACAGACTCAAGTACATACGTCCAGTACTTTCAAACTAATATATGGCAAAATATCCCAGAGAAACCACATGCTAGATGGAAATTTGCCCAGTAGGTGGTTTTACATACTGACCAGTAGCTGCTCCCAAGTATAATATATCTCATGTAACTGTTGACAACTGCCACTGTCATAACTTTTAATGACTTCGTAACAAGCTTATCCACATGTGATTTCAGCTAATTTTCCTATTTAATGGAAACACTGTAATTTCAAAGTTGTGATTATTTTTTACATTAACAAAATATGGACAAGGATTTGCACACATTAATGGAAACGCAGCTAGTGCTACCACTGTGCAGCCCGGCTGTTACCAGCTACTTTTAAAAGTACTGTAGGCCAACGATGGCAGTCATGAAGGTGTAGCAATGAATAAATGTTGCTGGATATAGCATGCATGGACATGTTGCTTTGTTCCAGACATCATTAGCCGTTCATAAGCTCTGTGTTAATGTCCAAACAGAGGACTGATACATCAAGCAGCCTGACTCACGAGGCCCTCTGTGATTTGTTATTAATCACAATAAACGTGGCCTGACTTTCAGCACGGCATTACGCAGGGCGCCGCGGGTTTCCGGTGCCAGGCGTCTCCAGGGCACTCCGCATTCGCAGTCACACAGGAGGGAATGAGGCCACAACAGCACTTTGCTTTTAATGAGGATAGCAGCGAGCACATGCGTTCCCCTGTCATTGCTCTAAAGAGCTTGATTGCAGATGCTTCCGATAACAAAAAAAAGCGACATCTGCGAACATCTGCTTTGGAAATTGAAGCTGGCCTTGGAACGGAACATTGACTTTGTTTTCCGTCTTTGTGGACCAATTAAGGCTAACAGATTTACACAGCCAGATCAATCTGAAAACAATAATGGCTTTGCTGTTATTTCTCATTTAATAGCTCTGTGGCTCCTTTGTGCCCATTAGCATTACAGAACAGCAAGTGCCCTGACCTCCAAAATCTGCCCTCCATCTTGCACACCTCCCTGGAGACGCTTCTTTCCCTTTAATCTGGAGAACACACGAGGCCATGCGCAGCTGTGTGGAAGAGTGTGCATCTATCTATCTCCTCCCTTTGCTTCCCACTCTCCGGTATCCTTGCTACAGTTAATTAACAGTTATTAGTGTTCGTGCAGAGCACCGGATAAGATGTCACAAATCATCAAGTCTCTAGGTGCAGTTCCACCAATTAAGAGCTCTGTCGCACCTTCCCTCTCTACAGTCATTTGGTACGCATCCAGGTTCCTTTTTAAACCTGAACACACTAATCAAATAATTTCTACTCAAAGACTTTGTCGTCATTATTTCAAGACCTAACGATATGAGACTCTCAACTGAGCACCTCTCCCAGGCTCAACTAGTGTTTGCCAAACAGTGCAGCGCCACACTTTCCTCAGACCGGATGACAGGGAATAAATCACCTGAACCGCTTTGTTTTTCTTCCTGAAGGCAAAGGATCTATTTATACAAAGTAGGCTTTTCTATACCCAGAGTCACTGACTGCACCGTGAGCAGGTGCCCTTATTGAGGACCTGTTGTAAATACAGGTGCACCTCTATAAATGTTATCAAAAAGTGACATTATTGCAGTAATTCTGTTCAAGAACTGAAAGTCATATTATATGTAGTTATTACACACCCAATGATACATTTGACAACTATGACTTAGGGCAAGAAAAGGGCCAAAATTCAGATTCTCAGAAAATATGAATATTATAGACATGTATTTTACATTAACGATTAAAAAGGGTTTTAATACACAATGTCAGCTCACCGAAATATATATATAGATATATATATATATCTATATATATATATATGTATTCATGTACTGTCTATTACATGTATATAGTTAGAGTCTGGCCAGTTTTCTGGCTAATTCGGTACAGTGATACATTATCATTAACGCAGGGATTTTTCAAATTATGTTTTAATTTTTTTACTAATTTTGACTTTTTCCATTTTAAATTCTACTTTTTTTTAAAAAATCACATTTATTAACCCAATAAAGTATGGAGCCATGGAGTGAATAAAAACAAACAAATAACAAAGGAGGTCCACATCTAGTGTTAGTCGAGTTTCAGTAAATATAATGGAGTGCTGTGGTTCAGCAGATCATTGAAGTCTTTTACAAGGTATTTCAAAGTATTTCACCATGATGATGATGATGACAAAAACCTTATGCACAAAGCAAAGAATTTAATGTTTTTCACATTTAAAAGACGGAAATTTCCCTTTTAAAAATGCTTTAGAGTTCAACTCAACAGTAAACACTTGTACACTCTTTCACAATGATTATTTTTATTTCTCCCATCTGCCACAGACTTTACATGACTGTCTGTGTTCTTGTGTTTAGCTCTGGGTTTCTGGCTCGGACTAGCTTGCTTCTTCTCCATGTTTCTGATTTGAAACATGGAGAAATGATGGCTGTCACTTGCAACCTTATGCCTCCAGTCAAAGTTACAGAGAAGTTATTCCTGCAATTCATAAAATTTGCTAACCAGTTTTTCTAATTTTTTGGAGAACGTCTGTGTTTTTGTGCCTCATCCTGATATTTGTATTTGAAGGTTAGCTAGTCACTGACAGTCAGTGACTAGATGTTAGTGACTAGCTAGCAGCTAGTCAGATATATTCCACCTATTTTAGCTGACTGGAATTTAAAGGGTCGTGCCCTCTTCAACTCAAGATAAAAATATTGTGGGATATAATTCTGTGTTAGCAGATATTAGCAGTAATTTCACAACAGACTGTTAGGTTTGGTCCTGTTTTGTTTAGTTGAACAACGTCCATGTCTCTACATGAAGTTAGCCAGCTGTATTGATTTGCCAGAGCAGCAATGACTCGCCCGTCCGCCCTAGCTTTGCCAAGAACAGAGTAAACCTTTGGATTTGTGTGTTGTCCAGCAACGACATGGTATGTTCCTGTGCTTTTCATCTCTCATCGTTTGAAATTTATCCCAGTGGCGAATCACCAAATCGGCTCATTAGGCGGATTGATACAGGATACATCTGGCTAGTTTCTTATTATCCAGCACCTTCTGTCATACTTATCTTGCTGACAAGCTTATAGTGATATCCGTTTTTTACTACCACATCTAGTGGAACTATTACGGATAATAACTTCACAGAACCTTGTGTCAAAATACCCAAACTATCCATTTAACAAAAGGAATCCAACAGGCTCTGAGCGGAGGCTTTGGAACCACTAAATCCAGCACAATCCGCCTCCTGAACGTTTTGTTGCATTTCAGTCTGTAATTACTGCTGTTGCTTGTGATTTCTTTTTCTACCACACCTTTTTCCTTCCACTCAACTGTCAATTAGAGCACTTGGGATACAGCGTGAATTTGCTTACATGTAAAACTGAGGAAAGAGTTCTATATTAGGCGTAAAAAACCAGCTTCTTTAGCAATGACCTTTTCTGACTTTCCCTCCTTATGGAGTCTATCAGACTTTCTGCTGGGCAACTATCAAGTCACCAATCTTCCACACCACTTTAGAGGCCATAATCTAACATTCCTGTATTAAAAATCCTCTTTTGTGGTTCAGTTGGTAATGCAGGTGCACCATGTCCAGAGTCCTTGATGCTGCTGCCCTGGGGTCAATTTTGGGGTCGTCGGATGGATGTCATTCAAGGCCACTTTGCAAAAAAGAAGAAAAAAACACTTTTAACAAAACATAATGCCTTTAAAATGACAGGAGGAAACACTCGACATACTTGAAATTCACCCCACTGTATAATCTTTCACTATTTGAATTGAATTACTGAAAAAAAATTAAGTTGTCTGTGGGATTCATAACTTATTGAAATGCAAATGTAGACGGATAGGTGAAAGGAGGAGAAATGTGGAGCATCGGTGTTTACCTGCTGATTGCGATGCAGACGGTGACTCCTCTGCTCTGATCAGCCTGCCATCCCTTTAAATTAGAACTTAATTGCATCTGTCTGTTGAAAGGGGACCTTCAGCGGAGCCTCTTGTTGTTTTCAATATTGAATCCTTGATAGAGCTTTGCTCCAGTTGCTGTTTCTTTTGTGGCTGAACTAAGCTGGAGCCTCTTAATGCTCTTGGCTCAGACGTGAAGTGTTGTGGAGTGAACTGAAGAGGTGCTTGATGGTGGCAAAGAGGACTTCTGCTGAATGAGCAGCAGTTGGTAGACAACTTTGATTCATTGAGTAAGAATCACCAATCCTCAGAACTTATGAATAGACTATAGGTGTTCATATCAAAATTTGTAGAATTTTTTATTTGTAAGCTTCTTAAAGTTTCAGTCATAGCAGGTTGTTGAAAGTCTGTAGTGTTTTTTAATTGGTCATGTCTTTAATGGCAATAGCTACCTAATGTAAAAATTAGGGGTACACTGATAAATCAGCTCTTGATTTACGTAATTTTGGGAGATCAGTGATCGGCCGATACTTGCATCTGAAGCCAGTCGTATCCACCGGTCTAACAATCAACCACTGCCCACTTTCATTATGTTGTATGGAGAATTATCCGTTCTCCATGCTGAGTTCTTGTTGGTTAAAGAAGAGTCAGTGAGTTGAATTCATGAATTCCATTTATTAATACTAAAATACAGCTGGTCCATTTCACATGCTACCTTTTAGAGCTAGCAAGACAAAATGGCACCCCAGAACAATTTGTGATCTGCTTTGTTAGCCTCTATCTAAGCTACGCCCCAAAGAGGGCGTTCCCTTGTGTGTCATCCTTTACCCCTAGCTCTCATTTGCATTTCCTAACATGTCATTTCCTTTAGGTTTAGCTTAGCAACTAGCTAACAATTCATAATCACTTAATTATTTATTCTCAACAGCTATCAACTAGGCCTGTCCCGATAAACGATAAATCAATTAATCCTACGATAAATTAAAACTATCGACGTCATTTTAATTATCGGCATTATCGTCTCTTCTGACCTTTTTCTCTTTCTGTTGATGACACTGAATGAAAAAAGGCTCAACTCCGGTGCTTTCCACTGACCCTCCCTTCCTCATTTCCTTAGTGTAATGCCCAGCACACGAGCTGTCGGCCCATTTCCAAAACCTGAGACCACACATTAGCCGACAGAAATCCTAGGTATAACGGTTCCACCGGGTTCGTTCCTGCCGTGTGGTGTCCAACAATGGGCACAAAATAAAGGCTACAAGTCCAGTTAAGTAATTATAAAACCAGGCATTAATCAATGCTTTACTACAATCTACCTGCAATGCATGTGGCTAATGTCAGCGTAAAGTCCTGACTGAATGAAAATCATTAACATTATTTACGTCACGTTAACGAAGAACAGCTGAAAAGTTACCGGGTTTATCAACTGCGGTAGCAATTTCGCTCCAACTCCTCCTCTTGTCATTTCTATATTCTTTGCATGTTGAATAAACATTAATGTTGTTTCCACATATCATCTCCAATGTCCGCTGGACTTCGGGTTGCGCCGTATCAGCTGTTTGGGATTCCCCGACGTAATTTCCCCTCAGAAAACACGGAGGAAAATCCTCGCTTTCTGATTGGCTACCTGTCACATTCAACAGGCTGCGTTAAGGTCCCAGTCGGGGAAAACCCCTGATTTAGATCGGAGCGGCAACGACGATCTACCGTAACACACCACACAATCTTAGAAAGACCAACATTTTAAGATTGTTGTAAGGGGAAAAATAGGAGCAAAAAATCATGTAGTGTGAACTATTGCATCAGGTAGTCGATGTGCCCATTTTCTCTATTTAAATCTAATTATTACTGAAGGGCAACATAATATACAGACTTCATAATCTTTTGGTTGAATGTAGTATTTATTTCCACTTTGGCTTTATGTTGTTTAGTTTTTTTTTCCAAGTGAGTTTTTTGTTAATGGAGACTGAGAATCCATTTTAATTTTGTTTTTGGTTGTTTTGTTTATTTTGTTTATCAGTTCCAGTGTTTAGTGCTCTTTTGAAAATAAAGTGTATCTATCTTTGGCAGGAAATTAAATCAGTGTAAAAAGGTCTTCAAACAATATTATCGTTTATCGCAATAATTTTTGAGACAATTAATCGTTGAGCAAAATTTGCTATCGTGACAGGCCTACTATCAACCCTTTTTTATGCATATTTTGAAGAACTGAATTGGAACATGTTGATGGAAGCGGCAATATCAAAAACAACGTATCACAAAAAGTATTTATGCTCACTTGAGGTGTTTATTTATTTATTTTTTGCTCTTCTGAAAGAGTTAACCATCAAGAATTGACTATGTCCATTCTACATGACTACTCCTAGCAGGATCATACATCATGTCTCAAAGCTCAAATCATTTGAAACTTGTTTCAAGTGTACTCCCACAGCCCCTCATAGCCCCCTTCACAGTCCCATCAAGGATGCTCAGGCCAAAGTCAGCCACAATTGTGTGATGGACCTAAATCTCTAAAGAATATTCCCCATGTCTTGGTAAATATAGACTCCAGAGAATTAAGGCAGTGCTGAAGGCAAAATTGGATCCAACCCTCTAACTTAAAGCTGTACCTCATAAAGTGCAATTTTATCACCTGACCACCCAACTGCTACTCAGTTCTGTTTATTAGAAGTGACATACTGAACGTTTTATTGTGCTTTTACAAATACCACAGACCTTTTGTTTCCTATATCAGTGCTGATACAATTCATGCTCAGTACAGAGGCTTTGACTAGGATTTTGCAGTATGAACACCCCACCTTGCAGTAGCGTATAGCAGTTTTCTTCTGGCACCACATGTATAATTCATTTTTTCCCCCTGATTGCAAAGTGTCAAAACAGTGAATCATAGTAATAAAGAAAAAGGTGTAATAAAGCGAGGGCAGCGATGGTGGGGAGAGTGGAGGGTGGGGGAATTACACAAGCCATGCAACATGTTAATTTGTGCAGCTAAGAAACAGCCGCGGGGAATATAAAAACATGTCATCTCCAAAACAAAGCAAAACAAAGCCAAAAAAACACATGTAGCCGAGAAAAGACCAATTTACATAACTGAATTTAAAAGGCATGGAGATATTTGAGGAAAGCTGTGAAAATCTTGTGAGTCTATGAGATGGCAGCAGAAAATGAACATGATCTGTGAGCAGTCTGCTGTTTGGAAAGGAACATGACTTGGTGTGATAGATGCAGTGTTGTACTGCATGATATCTGTGCAGTGTAAAAGTGTCATCTATTAGGATTCGGTGTTAATGTGTTGAGCTTCTGACATTTAGGTTTGTTTCAATTGGGAAAACAGGAAAACTGGGATTTCATCAAAGGAGCAGGAACCTTTCTGCATGTCTATGGAGGGTTGACGGCCCATGTGAGGAGATTCAGATTACGAGACTGAGATTGTTCTTTTTGGGATTTTCTAATGATGTTGTTTTAACATCATTTTATTATCTGTTATTTTTAGATTTATGAGCAACCTTTGATAGTGTGAATCAGAACATTCTGGTATCCTGTTTGGAACATGTAGGTGTGAAAAGCTCACCCCTGTCCTGACTTAAATTACAAGTTAGACGTACAGATTTTGCCTTTTCCGAATAGGTTGCATATCCAAAACAATTAGAGTTCACACAACAGTGGCATGAAAAGCCAAATATCACTGTAAATGATGTAGTGTGCATGCCAGGCCTGTAGGAGGCAGTGAGGCTATGTCAGCTTTCTAATCCAGAGGTGCGTTTAACACATGATCTGTTGCATGTAATCTATGCATAAATGCTTTATATAAAGAACAGATTTTGCTTTAACGCACCAAATAAAATCTGAAGTAGTGTAGCAGCACAGACAGCAGTGGCCTTGATTCATGCATTTCTAAAACGTTTCCCAAATCTTTGCATTTTGTGCTACCCAAAATGCTGTTTCCATGGAAACAAGTAGCCAAAACACAACTAAACATGCATTATACGGTGCTAGTATTGTTGTGTAAACAGGACCTCTGGGTTATTCCGCTTTGACTATGCTTTTCTACTTTGGTGTCTCACAGGGATGCATATTGGGCCCACTTCTTTTTCTTCTTCGTTTATCTTGTATTTCTTTTTTGCATCTGAGGGCTATATTTAGGAAGCACAACATCCAATTTTATCGTTATACTGATGACATTCCTGTCACCACTACTGAAGTGTCGGAATGACAGAAAAACTTGGACGAAGTTAAACTTTCTGAACCTAAATGAAAACAAGACAGAAGTCATTAGGTTTAGAAGTTAATCTAATCCTCAGTGATCACTGCTCTTAAAAGTACAGTTTTCCCAACTAGACGTTATTGCTGAAGTCAAACTCTACCTTCTTACAGGGTCTTAAGAAGGTTTTTAATGCTTTCATCACCTCTTTTCTACACTGTTATAGTGTTTTTTATGCTAATCTAGGTCAAACATCCCTGCAGCCTTTACAAGCTGTTCGCAATGTTACATCTTTTCTTTTAACTGTAATAAAAAAGCACCAACATACACCATTGACCCTGAAATATTCCCTGGGCTTCCTGTCCATTTTCACATTAATTTCTAAACTTTATTTTCTTACTTTTAAAGTCCTAGAGGGCCTAACTTATCTTATTTATGTGTTCAATCAACCAGTTTCTTCCAGATATTCCACAACCCAAACCAGAATGCAGATGTGATAGACCCAACAGTAGGGAATGCAATATACTTTTAAATGTCTAATAACATCTTATTTTCTTTTAATTGCTTGAGTGAAATCATTTTTAGTCATTATATTGTTTTCTAACTTTGTTCTATTTTCATTTTACTTTTTGTTTGGCAAAATTATAAGGACTTCATGGTTTTATATAGTTTAAAAATGAGATATATATTGTGTATCTTTGTGGACGTCTCAGTTATTCCTTACAGTACTAAGACAAACGTTCCTCCACACTGCAACAAACACATGAAGTTCAGGATCAAATATGGGATCCTCTTGTTCTCCAAACTGTTCATCAGTGGGGTCGACTCCTGTCAGATTTCACCAACATCATCACACATAAGAAGCCGTTAAGAGATGACACGTCGACCAGCAGCCATGAATCAGCAGACAGGCACATACAGATTCGGTCTGTTGATCCAGGAAGTAAGACTGGCACAAGGTCGTAGCTCAGTGCAAAAGGTCGCTTCGCTGACTGGATTGGTCTACCAGCAGAAGATGAGATCAGGGGAAGTGCAGGCTGGACCTGTCTTCAGATTGTGTGTTGTATTCTGTGTGTCGGTGTGTGTGTGTGTGTGCGTGTGTGTGTGTGTGTGTGTGTGTGTGTGAGGTGTCATCCTGGGAGGCTGTATTAACAACAATGATAGCTATCACTGCTGTGGAAGGGCGAAACCAAGAGATGCTCTGCAGAGATCTGGACCAAGGGGTCACACACACACACACCCGCACACCCACCTCCCCACACAAACACAGAGATTGTATTTCTATCCATGTTAGAACTTTGAATTGAGTTACATTAATTTTAGTAACTTAATTTATGCCTAACCCAGACATTTCCCCTAACTCTTACTGGTCTATTCCAAACCTTAACCAAAATGTAATTCACACCTGAAATCTGACCCCTAAGCAAAGCCGGGCTTTCGTCCCTATGAGGCCCATCAATCTTCAGAAGATTATTAAATATGCCAGAAATTGTCCTAAATAGGATATCTGAACAAGGACACATAAACACACACAGCAAGCAATTACAAAAAAGGAAAGTAGGGACAGAGCTATACAATATAACAACATATCTCAGCTTTTCAAATTCATATTCTATACCCGATTGACTTCCACGCTCAAATGCGGTGCCATGTGCCCAGTAGAACTGTTCTGCCCCTTCATTCTATCTGGATTCACATGTGAAGATGGGCGAGTTTATTGGACTTGTACTCGGTGTGTCTGCTTCCCTTTCTCCAGTTGATGAAGGCCCTGTCAGCGTGTCAGTCAGACTCAGGGAATGGTTTCATTTTCCTCTCATTATGGCAGGCACTGGAGAATCCTTGAGCTTCAAAGCGGCTTGATTGCATTATCAAGCAATTGGTGTAACACAGGCAGTAATCTGTGCTATGTGAACTAACTGAAGTCGAATCATGAAATTATCCAATGATAGTGACATTTTTTGGTAGAAATTTTATTTGGTGTCACTAGAAGGCTGTAAAAGGGGCTGAATACTGATGCATGCCACACTTTTCAGATTTTTTTTTTTTTTTTTTTTTGCACCTAAAAGACCAGACTTTATCGACAGTAAGACGTTTGTCTCATCCTGCAGCGCTTTGTTGGGTTAGTGCTTTCAAAGGTCAAATGCTGACAATCACTGTTTATCACTCCAACAGTCATTATCAAGATTGTCTCCAGATAAGGAGCTATAAAAGAATTGTAATTATTGCCATTTTGGAAGCTGTAATTAAGGGCATCATTAGCATCCATCATCATGTTTAAGTGGGTCCACGGTCCACTAAATGAGTGTTCATCCCGCTCGTTCCTTTGCCCTCCTCCAGAGCTCTCTCACTACAGTGAGAGGAAACATTAGAGGACATTTTGGAATCAGAGCCAATTTCAACAGGAGCGTTTAGTCGGGCTTTTCCCACAGGCTCAGAGCTCTCTTCATTTTTTTTTAAGTCTGAACAAAAGGATCCAACCTACTGTGGTGGTTAAAATGGTTTTGAGAAGAGATCAGTGATGTCACATTAAAGTGTGAGTGGTCTCATTCCACTGAGCACGAATGTGCAGACGGAGGAGTGTGGATTTGTTGAACGACGTTTTACAAGGACAGCTTGTCTAAGGGAGCAGATCAAGTGGAGCTTTAATAAACCGAAAGATGACTGATGAAATAATGTTATATTTAACACTTTCCGCCTGATGGATATCCGCCGCCACACGCAATTATCCAGACACACGGAAGTGCTCCGTGCAAGCATACTCGGCCGTGGAGTCGTGAACATCTCAAGCACAACTTTCCTCTGGATGAATTAGTAATACTGAAAGATTCCATTTCGTCTGTCTAAATGCTGTGTGTGGCGCTCAACCTGGTTAATATAAGGAGCCACTCAATTTTTCATGCCTACACCAAGTGTAGCCTTCAATTTAACATGCGCTTTTAATCCTGCGAGTGCTAAATTGCTTTTTAATGTCGAGGAACATGGTGTTTTCAGAGTAACTCGTGAAAAATGCATCAGCAATCTGCAGAGAAAATCACATCCTCTATGTTTTTCTGTTTTTTTCTTAGGGTGAAGGAACAAAGCAACACTTCAGCAATAGGGAGCAAAACCAATATGTTGTTTTGACACATCTGTCACCTCGGGGGTCTCTGGAGGACTCCTCCGGTACTCAGCGACTTTGTGTGTGATTGCGTGATTAATTGTGTCTGTTTTCGCACGCATCTGTTGTGGATATTTGGAACGCCTCCATGTATGCACATCAGCAGTATCGGGCTCCGCGTCAGGACGTGGCGGTCGGTCAGTGTGTCGTACGTGCCGCGTACGGATCCCGCTGTGTGTGAATTCACGAGCGGTGTCAGGTGTTGCCGTGCCTGAAGCGCTGCTGCATGACAGGTGTTCGCAGGCCTGCCCCCCCGGCCCACTTGGATTGCCCCACACACCAGAGGCTGTACAGGAGTCAGAGCCTGGACTCGGTCGAGCATGGCTAAAAGACCTTCCTTTAATATCCCCGGTCAGCGAGTCAGTGAACTCACGCTGAATGACTTCCTCAGGGCCAGCCAACCGTCCGCCCTCTGTTATCACATAACAATGTGGCCGTCGAAGCGCACTAATCGGTTCGCTGCTGAAGGAAAACATGGCCAGCCCTTCCTTAACCAACAGTCCATTCACACTCTTATTGTCTTGGCTTACAGACAGGCTTTAAACAGAAGAGCCAATAAAAACACATTATAAAGATACAGAGAAACGGCCTGGTTTTATCTGCTGCATGGGAAGCAACAAAAACAAAGCAGAAAAGACTAGACAGCAGCTGCAGGTTGCAGGTGTTGTGCATGTTAGATCGCATCCCACATATGCAAAACTAATGCAAACTAGTGTAGCTCCACTTGCAGCAGTTTGCTGTTTAATGCAAAGTTCTAATTCCTTAGTAAAATAATATTTGGTTAAAACCTGTGTCAATTTTGAACTAGGGTCATTCGTTCACAGACTGGCAGGAGTTTCTCACGGTAGGAGTGAAAACCAACAAATGAATTGATTTTATTTAAAAAAGAAAAGCAAAAAATAAATATTTTTTTCTAATAAATTATTTAAGGTGTTCTTGAAAATGAGACCCTGCTTCATTGACGCTGATTGGCCAAAAGACCAGAGATAAGGAAGACTGTAGATGTTAGCTTATATGGGAGTGTAAATATGTTTTCCCCCTGTACATGCCAATGTGTATTAATGCATATTTGGTGATTGAACTACTAAAATATGCAGTTATAAGTGGTATTAAAGGGGGTTTCCTGTATTCTCAGATTCAAGGTATTCACAGTCAGCTGTGGACCACTACAAATAGTAAACCACTACGGTCCAGAGTAAACATTTTTATTTTTCTCCTTCTCATAGAGTAACAGAAGTAGCCCATAACCAGTTGATATCAGCTGGTTAATTATTCAGGGTTTCATGCTATGGTAGCCAGCCTGGTCTCAGCTGCTGTACAAACAACCTGCTTGTTGTTGCAAGCAAGTTGAAGGCAAGTTGTTGTAGCTTCCACACCATGTTTGTATTTTTAGTAACCAGAAATTTGTCCAAATAGCTGATATTTTATGAATCCAATCAAAAGTTGCATATACCTCGACTTTGTTTTAAAGAATCTTTGGTCAATGTAGAAAAATCCAGCTCAGGTCTGAGTATTTTAGATCGTAATCTAAAAATGAGCAGTTGCGGTCCATACTTCACAAAACATCGCCAATATGAGGCTACAGAGCAAATGCCAACTTTAGTGTTTCTATCATTATGGTATTTTCAGCATTTAGATATTTTGATTTCTTGTCCATCACTCTGTTTCTATTTTCACCAAGTACCCACAATGTTACCATACAAACAGTATGTATATGTAACCGAGTGTTATTGTTCCAGATGTCCTTATTTGCTGAATTCATCTTCATAACTGCACAACAACCCAAAAGCTACTTCCTTTTATACTTCAAAATAAGAATTTTATACATAGATAAAAGGTGTTGAAGTTACAGCGCTCACTTTAACTTATGACAACAGCTTGCATTTTCTTAATTAGGAGGTCACGCGATAACATCAACTGGATAGTCCTTTGCAAGATTTCACCAATATCAGAAAAGCTTGGGAACGTTATCAAAATTTTGAAATTGTAACGATTTGAAACCTGAGTACCAGTAACAATCTCAGGTTAAAGTAAGCTGTGAATTCCTTGTCCAAAGCGTAGCGTTCTGGTGTTGGGTTTCTGGATCTTTACCTGTGTGTCCAGGCATGTGTGGGTTGGTCCAAGCTGTTTGCGGTTTCTTGGCTTGCTCTGCGGATAAGTGACACTGCCTGTCCCTGATGCCAGAGCAAATCCTCTTATGTGTGTGTGTCAGAGAGAGAGAGAGGCAGACAGCGAGCTGTCCCAGATCATCTTGTTGAAGCTGGTGTTGGTAAACATAGTGCACAGTAAGCCCAGCTAAGACAGACACTGATGATTGGGCTTACCGCTGGTCATGTCCCTAGTGACCCATAGCATCGGTAGTCCCTAGTTGCCCTTAGCGACGCTAGGCAGCAAGCAAAAACAACAGAGCTGAAAGACAACATCAGATCCTAGACCACAACAGCTCGTGTTGTCTTCCCATTACTGCACATCTGTCTATCACTTATGCATCAAAAGCAAACTCTGGGGGTTTTCTGTTTGACACAATCACATAACATGTAAAAAAAAAGACACCAATTTGGAAAAAATCACACATATTTTAAGGGAGAGAGCATGCTCTGTGTGCACCCTGGGATCTTGTGTCCACTCAAATAACCCCATGGTGAATGTGCTGCTGTCAGGCAGCCAGTGGGGCAGCCTGACAATGTGCACATTTAGGACGTAGAGCTTGATGGCGGCTCAGAGTTTGTGGAGGAAAGCTTGGAATGTGTCCTGTGGCTAGACGCAGGCTGCTCTCAAAGGCATCTCTATTACACGCAGACAAGCAGGGCCTTATGGAATGATCGAAAGTGCTACAGATACACATCTAGAGTGATGTCCCACACTGAGCGACCATGCACCCTTGTGGAAATCTACTGGCCTAAGCCAAGCTCCACTTCATTGCTTAATAGCATAATTCCTGTTTCTGGATGTAGTAGCGAGTGCAGAAGCAGAGCCACAGGCATGGTTTCTGATGTTTGTGACATGGAATGTTTGAAAACTGTTGATATCATTATATTTTATATGACATTTAGTAAAGCTGTTTATCAAACTGAGGCAGAGTTGCTTTGATCGGCTAACACAGATTTTATTCTAAAATATCTGTCTCTAGAATAAAACACAGAGTCTTTCTTCATAATTTATCTTAACAGGTTTAGTGCCTGGGCGACCACTGATTAACTGGTAAAAGATATGACGTTCGAATTCCCGAAGTACCGGTCACTAGTCATTTCTGATTTAGCTGAAAATATTCTAACTATGGCTACCAGCCAATTTTCCCTGCATATCTTTCTAGAAGATAACTTGCGCTAAACATGACAGCTCCGCTCTGGTCCGTCTTCGGCTGGTGGCCCTTTATCGATACTGACAGATAAAGAGCCCTGTGATCTTGTGAAACACCAGGCACATGAGCCTTGATTACCATCCCTGCTGATAACGCTGCATGCTAATCATTGTAAACATCATGTGTCTTTGACACACTAAAGCTTATCTGTAATTGGTGTAATTGTTACTAGCATTTAACAAGATCGTCTTGCAGATATCCTGAGTGCCAAAAGGGCCTGGTGATGGGAGAGACTCCCTCAGATCTGCCTTGCTGATGGGGGCATTAGATTGTTACTAACCCCTCTCTTGCTGTGCTGTTAATGAAAGGCAGCCTCGAGCCAGAGCATAAATCCGATAAAAGGGGCTGGAGATGAAGGGGTCATGAAATATTTAAATATACAGGGCTTCAAAGTGGAAAGGGCCTCCCTGTTCTTGTCAACACACAGACCCCCTGCAGCCCAGCTATGGCCCCGGTCTTTGCCCTGAAAGTAGCTTCGCATGTAAGTTGAAAAACCATCAGCTCACTTTTCCACTGCTGAGGCACCACCCAGGGAAAGTAAGAGATCAACTGATCAAACTGCTCTGCACACAGTTTTTGCCTTGTTCAACCCATCTTCCCTTGCAAAGGGGAGGCTTCCAGGTCAGGGAGAACATCTAGGTGTTATCTTAGTGGTATGTTTAAGCCAATGGCTTCACAGCAGACAATATGAAACTCTGATAAGTGTCCTCTTGTTTAGTTGAATCAGTGGAGGGAAGAGTTTTTAAAGAGCTGAGTGGTAATCCTTTGAGGAGATCCTAAAGACAGCACAGATCACCTGATGTGTCTTGAGTCCCAAGAAAGCTCTTGGCTACATTTTCATTCTGATGTCCCAGATATCTTTTCTCTCTGTGAGCCATAAAAAGGATCTCAACGTCAGGTTTCTCTGCTTCCCATCATCAGGTCCCCCCAGAAGGGAGGCTGCTGTGGAGGGAACAACAGTCTTATTTAGCTCAGGCCCTGCAAAACGCAGCCAGGTCCCCCTCAGCGGTTGGTACTGGAGGTGGGCGGTGGACACACTGAGACGAGATAGACAGAAAGGACATCGGTGACAGAACGGAAAGAGGGGCTGTGGGAGGCTGGGTAGGGACCTCCCTGCTGTCTGTCACCCTGCTGCCTTTTGAAGTCCGGGGCCCATCTTGTATCCTCCAGAGAGCCTATCATCGGCCCCCACTCTGGCGCTGTTGAGTACAGAGAGAGCCTTGAAGAGGCTTGTTTGAGAGGAGCATAGGGATTGCGCTGGGGGTGGCTGAGACTGCCTCCATTGGTGCCTGACAGAATGGTCTTGACAGAGCGTTTCAGAGAGCCTAATCCCTCTGACCGTAGTCTCCCAGCCGGGCAAACCGCTTCCGGGGGCAGAGGCAGCACAGACTTGGAAGATTTTACCTCAGTACCTTAGCAGGGATTTCCTTAGTGTTTTCTTGTAGTCATTTCATTTTAAAAAAGACCCAGCAGGCTGTTTCTTTCCCCTCTGTTTCCTCCCTGCTTGGCTCCTTCTCTCTCTCCATCTAGTCTGTCTTTCCTTGTCTCCTCCTGTTGTGTTTTCTTCTGTGCTCCCTTCCTCTTTAGTTCCTCCTCCTTTATCTTTCTGCCCTCCCTAGTCTGCATGCTCCCATTGGATTGCTGTGAAGAAAAGAAACAAGAAAGGAAAATATTATCCCTGCCAGCACAGTTGCTCTTGGTTAGTATTAAATCGAGGCCTCATGGGGGGCTTTTGGGTTCCCGCACCACAGTTCTTTGGTTGGATATGTCTGGTGGGTCTCTGCGAATATAAAGACATGCAGATTATAGAGAAAAATTAAAGCCGGGGCTATGCAGCGATGCGTTTTATCTGTTAGGAATGTTGCTGTCTGGGATGAGGCTCCACTTAACTTTTCTGAGAAAACTGGGTTCACATTGAAGGATGCTGACAGTGATTCTATCCTCGTCTTAAAACTAAAATGACATCTGGATTTCATTCTACTGGCTAAAAAGATCCTTTAGTATACGACAAGCAGAACTAACTCTTAGTCATACCATCTTTTTTTTGATATTCAAAATGTAGGATGGGACAGCAAAAAGGATTGTTAGTCAGATTCGAAGATTTCCAATTTGATTGGTGTCTAGACCATAGATCTTCAAATCCATGCCTCAATGGCCAGTGTCCTACAGGTTTTACAAAAGTCTCTGCTGCAGCACACCTTAGTCAAATTCGGTTACTAGTAAAACTCCGGAGACCTTGACTGCAGAGAACTTGACTGTAGTGAAGGTAATTCAGACATTTGATTAAGGTGTGTTGAAAAAAACACATCTAAAAGTTGCAGGACACTGGTCCTCAAGGTCTGGATTTGAGGACCTCCGGTTTAGACTTTGACTAGGCCATTCTAGTGGAAGCATATGTTTTTATCTAAATCAGGGGTCGTCCTGAAGTTCTTAGGTCCTACCCTGCTCCAACACACCTGGCCTTTGCCAAACTTGGTGGCATCCTGTCATTTGATTCAGCTGGGTTGGAGCAAGTATGCATCAAAAACCTGTAGGACAGTAAATCTTAAGGACCTGGGTTGGAGACGCCTGATCTAGACCAATCCATTGTTTCTTGGCTGTATTATTAGGGTCATTGTTCTGCTAGATAATGACTTTAAGTGGTTAAGCTGGATTTTATTGAGGTGTAATAGAGTAAAGTGTTGAATACTCCCATTTTACAAAAAGGTGTTACTTTGTGTTGATCTATAGCATAAAATTGTGATAAAATCGGTTGACTTATCCAGGTATAATGTAAAAAAAACTCTTTAAGCTTCATATATACTTCAAAGTACTATATACATTGTGCTTAGGAGGCTTATGTAAGTATAGCATGGTTAGCCTCCAAAATGATTTAGCTTGAATCTTAGAATCAAAAATGACCATGACATGAAATGCAAACAACTTTTGATGTAAGTCGTGCTTAAAAAATAAAAACAGGCCGCGTGTGCTCTGAGGCAGACAGCCCATACTCCCTCTTTGTGTAAGAAGCACACGGAGTGACTGACTGGTCTGAAATTATCCACGGCATCGTAGCCCACAGCCTGCATTCCTCAGCAACGTCTGTAATTTAGGCAAAAAGGTCTCCCATTTTTCTTTTGACTGGGCAAAGTGCTGGCGAAGGAGTTGCTGGGCCGTTCGGGATGAAACCGGAGCTTTTTAGTCAGGAAAGGTTAAACCAATTTTCTTGTCTGCATTGTTTTTGCAAAGTGAGTCCTACAGCGGCGACATTAGACTGATGGCCGGTGCGGCCGGTTTGTTCCCCGCTGACAGGCTGCTCCTTTCTATGCCCACAATGTCAACTGGATCTGATTATTGCCTTCCAGATCCAGATAATGTCTGCCATTGATCAGGCCATTTATCTTGAACTCCTGCGGCCTCGGCTTGCTTTCAGAGGCCACGGGGAGATAAGCAGATCCACATAAGCAGATAACATAGTCTCTACAGGCTTTTAACAACCGGAAGAAATACTTCTCCGCAGCTGCAACTGTCTGACGTAATTTGAGTTGTATATCTCTGGAAGCTTTAATGTAACAAAGGATCTGCTTTTAGAGGCACAACCATCGGATCCCATCGACATTCCCCTCCTTGCGTCCGTCAGTCTTAATGTTCCAAGAATGCAGGTCGTATCTTTTAAGGCTTCTCAGATTTCTCTTTCTCTCTTGTCAGGACGGTTGATTGATGATTCCTTACAGAAAAGGCTGTCAACTTTTCCAAAAGCTCGTCTCCCATCCTCCCTGCTCCACGCTCTACTGTCCCAGTTTGTGTTACAGTTTGTCGGCATGTGTTTGTGTGCGGAGCGGTGTGTCATCCGCCACATTAATACCGGCGATGAGTGACAGATTAATTTATGTCTGACTATGTGTCTGAGGAACCGGGAAGAAAGGGCCTGTCAGTGCTGCTTGTCAGGAGGGGGGGAGAGATTAGAGCCAGTTGTCAATGACAAACCGCTGAAGGTTCGAGGAGATAAGGTCGGATGGGGCGAGTTTGGGTGAAAGAGAGAGAGAGAAAAAACAAAAACGTGTGAATGTAACACAATAAGATTAATAGAAATAAACACAACAGTCACACGACGCCTTCAAATGACTGGGAGAGGAGGATTTGCTGGCAAGTGGAAGCGTGTGGGTTTGTAGGCGTGCAATTAGCGATATTTCACAGCTCTCTGCTGCGGACTACATTAGTCGTCTGATGTTAAGCAACAAGCGGGGTATGATTTAACCCCACCTCCTTCTCTGAGAGGTGGAGGATTAATTTAACACGTCCTTGTAAAGCAGGTTTTATTCTCTTTTCAGCAGTATATGCCGTCATTTATTATTCTGATAATTCCAGTAGTCAGACCGCTGGATTCCAGCAGCCCCTGAAACAATGAATTCTGGGCCTCACGCTGTTTGTCTGTTACATGTTATAATCCTCAGGGCTTTTTTAGTGAATAAATAGCTTTTGTAAACACGCAGTGATAAAAAACAGATTAGTTAGCTCTTTGTGGCGTAGAATATGTGTTTTTGCTTGCTCTCATTGTGTCGTGTTGCTAGAATGAATGGTAGCATTATTAACAGAACCAGCGATCCAATCGCAGGATCCGCAGGATTACAGACTCGGCCTGTCAGAATGGGTTTTGTCAGCTTCTTTCTAACTTCCTCCGCTAACCTCATTTTACGCCTGTTTGATGGATTCCAGAAAAAAACACTTCACATTTCCGTGTCTGCAACAGGATCAGCTGTGAGAAGGTTCTGTTCAGTAACATCGATTTAACACGAGCTGTTTTTCCGTAAGCCGTAACACTGCGCAAATTGGAATTGCCAAAACAAATTTGCTTAGTGGAAACAATTTTTAAAAACTCAAATTTTTCGATAAAAAGTTAGGTTGACGTGGGTTTTTCGACCATATCGACAACGATGTATTTCTCAGAGCTGCAATGGAAATACTTTTTTGGCGTCACATGAATCACGTGATCAACAACTGGATGTTACGACTGGCGAAAAAGACGAATAAGATTACAGGAAGTAGTTGGAGGATCATGGTGCTACATATGTTTTAATGACTTAGCACGTTAACTAACCAATTTCAAAACTGTGTTTTTCGACATTAGTGGAATATCGACAATGTTTTGCACACATCTGTAATGGAAACACAGCTACTTCCATCTTCCTATACTTCAGTGTGTTAGCATTGAAAACCAGAAGGAATAATTGTCCAAACCTGCAACGCCTCAACCAAAAAAAGTTACAAACTAAAGTCTACAAACGGAACAAATCAGAACTAAAGTAATAGAGATACTCCAACATACTGCCACCACAATTGGCGCAATGCTTTTCCTTCCCCTTCACAATTACGGCATTATATTCCTATGCAATGCGTTTTTACGGTTCTCTAAAACAAAGATAGACTGGAGTCAGCAGGCAAAACGTACCAAAAGCTTTTAACCTATCACACCGCCAGCACTCATGTTACACTTATCAGGAATATTTCAATGGAAGGGGAGATTTGTCATAATGGCAGGCAGCCTCATAAAGCCAAACCAGTCCCCTGCGATTGTAATCTCAGAGAGTTCCTGTAAAATTAAACCCTGGTAGCGGGTGGAGGGCGTGAGGGGAGCCAAACATGAGTCTGGTTTCTTTGAAGTTGGGAACCAACATCCAAAAAAACAGAATAAAAGATGACAAAATGTCAGCGTGAAGCCGATGGTCTATAGATAGAACTTGCATGCCCAGACAGCAATTATGGGGATGCATAACACAAATGCAGAGACTGTGTTTAATCTCACACAAAAAAAACAGATACTGTTTCTTTATATTTTTTTCTCCATGTGAAACTGTGCAGGCTTCTGGTTTGTTCAGTGAGAGCGTGCTCCTCTTTGTCAGCATTTCATTTGAATTAAAACTAATGCGCTGTGTGAGAGCCGGACGCCAATTGTTTGGCAGTGTGGCTGTAATCACAGACTTGTGGTCGCTCTCAAATCTGATAATGACCGTATAAAATGGAGAACAGCAGCTCGTTCCTTACTGCACTGAAACCCCGAGAAGGCCTGGTAGCCATTTTCTGTCAGCAGCAGTCATATAAATACATATTAGCAAGACACTGTTGTCATCCTTTTGAAGCCAAACCACGACGCGCTCTTGATGTGTCGTCCTAATCACAGCCTCAAACATAGGAATCAATGTGGTCTAATTACATGGAAGCGCTGTTAGTGCGTTTGCAAATTGTGTAGAAAATTATTTAGAGCATTTAGAGGCATAAATCCTTAGTGGGGTGGAGTTCTCAAAGATGTTTCCACAGTCCATCACCAGCATCAAGAAGAATGATGTTTGTTTCATTGGTCTTCCTGAGGCTTCATGGCCAAGACAAACCAAGGAGATGGAGTCCATCTGGTCTCTTATTGAAGACCAAAACCATAGGTTCTAATGGTATTTGATGCCAACCTTAAAACAGCTTTAGGACGGTCGGACCAAAGTCAAATTATCGATACACAACCCTTCGCGGTACACAAGATACACCGAGCCGACACACCAAGTGAAACTCCAAGATGTTTTGTTATATGTGTGGCTTTCAACACAGTAATCATTGCAGAGAGAAATGATAATTATGAGTTCACTAGTTCGGAGGAGGAAATAAGGACAAACTGACAAACTACAACATCTCAAAAAATAACGGAAAGCATCGGTGGGATGTTCACCTGCTGCATCGGACCAGAACCAAACAGGAGGAGTGTTTTGGTCCAACAGTGTGTACTTCCTCACAGTCTCAGACAATCGCTCCTCAAAACTATCCATCCTGCTCTGTGGCTGAAAAACCAGCTTCTGGAAGTTAACTAGCTGGGGTTGTTTTCCACATAAAAAAACACGTACGAAATTCTGACCAACCACGCAAAAAGTTCAATGGGGAGGTTGTGACGAGAAGGCCCGAACAACGTAGGGTTAAGAACAAAATGACGCAATTTTTGTCCCTCAATTACGACAGTGAGATCTGATTTCGGCAGTTCGGCTTGACGACGTAGAGCACTTTAGTGTCTCTGTTACCAAGAAATCCATTCGAGTCCTGGCTCTGAGTTAAGTCGGTTTCTGCTCAGGAGTTGTTCAAGAAGACCTCTGCGGTGTGGATCTATTGTAAATTTTATTGACCTCCCAGCCACCCAGTTCATTCACATTAGACAAGCCATGACATGTAAGGATTTGCACCATGAAGATTTTCCAGCACAGTCTGCTATTAGACTGCAGAAGGAAAAGGGCAGAAAAGAAGAACTTTTAAAGTTGTACATCTACAAAACTGCCAAATGTTGATGGAGCTTGAAGGTCAAAATAATTTAAGACAAGTTAACACTCCGCACCCTCGATAGATTTGCCACGCTGCTTTTAAGTTGCATCAAAGATTCTGTGGTTTTTAGACAGTGTGGCTCTAGTTAGAAAAGCCGGTTTCCTCCACAATCTACAAACATGCATGATAGGCTAACTATGATTGCATGTCTGCATGTGTGTGGGGGCGTGTGTGTGAGAATGAAAGTTTATCTTGCCCACGTTATCTTGATTTTATGAATTTATGAACATTGTAATGATCCCTGAATGGCTGGCTTTAAATGTTTGCAGACAAAAGTGCAGATTACACCTGCGAGCAGCAGAAACAAAATACTGGGAATAATCAACCATTAGGAAATGTTTTTCAACCGTCCATCACAAAACTCCATCTATAGTTCAAGGTCTTTCCAACAATTACCTCACTGCCGCCATGCCAGGGCAGATTCCAACCCTGGTAATCTGATTTGGCCGTGGCTCCCTATTTCCAGTGGAAACAACAGGGGCAAAAGAAAGACTCCACATCCCCCAGAAACGATCCTGCTTCTGGTAGTGGAATTACCTTGACAAAAACCAAATCTCCAGGATTTGGCAAAGTTACCAAGTAATCACCAGCTCTCCAAGGCAGATCTGGGTCTGCTGTTTTCTGAGCTGGTTTTTGTTACAGTGGGCAGTGGAGAGCTTAAATCTGGGAAGGCTGAATGACTCAGAGGCTCTTGTATTTTCCCGCTGACCTGCCTCCAGGCCACAGCACTGGGAGCTGATACAACTGGAAGACAGCGCCTGTGGGCTGCAAGGAGGTGGAAGCTGCTCATAAAAGAGCGTTTTGTTTTTCCTCCTCTCACGGTAGCAGCACCCTGCTGGGGAATTCATTAGCGGCTGACATCATCTCACTCTGTACAAAGTGAAAGAATATCTTTCTACCCCAGCTCTCCCCTCCCTCTCCACTCTCTCAACCCCCCTCCTCTCACTTTCTCTCCTTCCTTCTCTCTCTCTCTCTCTCTCTCTCTCTCTCTGCGTCCTTATGTACCTTTGGAGCGCTGCTGTCTCTCCTTTTGCGCGCCATATACGCAAAAGATCGCCGTGCGCCTTCAGCCACAGCTTTTCGGAAGCCCAGACACACGAGTGTGTTTATCCTCTGAAGGAGTGCTACTGAGGCTGGACCCGAGTCCGCCTGGAAATCAGGAAGTGGGAGGACCCGGGCCGCGCGGGCTGGCAGGCAGGCAGCAGGATCAGCCACTCACTGGATGAATGGGAGTTTGTCAGCTTCTTGGAAACGGATGGGGAGAGGCTGCTGTGCGCCCATGATCGTCGGGAACCCTTTTTAGACAGAACACACAGCTTCAACTGGGCTTGTGAGGTTTTTATTTTATTATTTTTTTCTCTCCACCTCTTTGATTCGCCTCACCTCTCCTGAAGGGAACCGACCGTGCGCTTTGTTGGATCGCTTTGCTCCGCTCCCTTCTTTGCGCTCAGAGCCTCCCGGATCCTGATTGTTACCTCTCACGGATACTTCCCGACAGGAGAATAAACGGGAACAGGCACGTTTAAAGGAAAAGAAGTCGGGAAGCAAAGGGTTATTATTTTTCATCTCTCCGAAGCTCTGCCGAGCGGGACGCATGGTTCCCTTTGTCCAAAAGGCGCAGTAGCTGAGAGCCGGCTGTGGATTCCTTTCTTTTTTTTCTTGGAAAGGCTCTGTATCTCTGGCTCTCTTTTTCTGCATGGCTGTGGTCCGTTTTAAGGGAATAGACGTCGCCGCCTCCTGTGTGGATTATATTCTTTAAAAAGCAGAATGTGAAGCGGGACAAAGTAGAAAGCCTCACTTTTCTGCTTTTTGCTAATCTTCCCAAAATCAAAGGTATGAGCGCTGTTTTTTTGTTTGTTTCTTTTTTTTTTTTTTTACCTGCGAATTATTCTCTTGGTGGCCAAAAATGAGCGGAACGCTTTTTTGTTTCCCGCAGCTTTTATTGTTTGCATCGAGATTATTATTATTTTGTGTGAAATAACGCCTGACTCGTGTTTAAGAATAAAGCAGGACAGTGCATGTGTTGTTTGTTTTATTTGAATTTGGAGCAACACTTTGAGGCTGACGCCGCCTGAGCCGCAGCACAGTGCGCATCCAGCTGTCACTGGACGCAGCATCGCGCCGCACTCAAATCGGGTGTGTTTGACATTTTTCGCTTTAATCCTGCGGCGCATCTTCCCTCCCAGACAGTTATTAGAAATGCATTACATCCTCAGAATGAACTCGGGTCAGTTTTCCTCTCAGACGAAGCATGCTTGTTCCTCTACTTTCATTTCTCTCCAACTATCTAATCTGTAACTTAGTTTTCCTGCGGCGTTTCGGTGTAGACACTGTTATTCTTTGCGCTTTTACAAACACGCGAAGCTTTTATTGTTTAATTCTGGTTTAAATCCCGTCTCTGCTCATTTCTCTCTAACACGCCGTCCCTGCTGGTGCTCAGCCGGGGGAGCCGTGCGCGCGGATCGGCTTGTTTTGTCACGGGGCAACAGTGCCACCAAGTGGTGGGAATGGGAACTACAGCTTGTTTTGTTTTTGAACGCGTTTTCCTGGATGGCCTGAAAATGATTAAAAATCAAGCGTTATAGACAGTCTCATCCTGTGGAGTTGAGTAATTTAATTTGCTCTAAAACCGGGCTAAGTGTTTATTTAAACCAGATTTAGACTGATTCCCATTTCACCCCTTAACCTCCACTTTTAGCACTCAAGCCTATATTTAAACGAAAGAAACTACAGGGACACAGCTTTCCAACGCTTCAAAACTGATTTTTAGGGCACACTTTATGCCTGAGCAAATACAATAACATTGTAATCTTGTTGTAATCTATTGCTATTGTATTTGTTTTATTGAGAGGATGACTTCTGTGAAGTCTTCCAATTTAGTATCAGTTAAATATTGCTAATCAATATTAAAAATTAAAAAGGAAAACAGAATAAGTGGAAATGTTCAATTAAAATTATGTTAGTATCACAAAATAATTATAATATGAAGTTTGATGTGTGTGACAATGTATTTAGTTTGACGCCATTTTCAGGTACCAACAATAAAATAGCAACACTAAAAAAAATCACAAATCTTTTGAAATATATTGCCACAAGAACACAAAGACAGAAAAAAAAAACTAATTTTTTGTTTGTCTTCTGATACATTACACTGGAAAAATAAATGCACCAAACATGAAATACTGACATATTTGCAGGTACTTTAAGTAATTAATGGAATCAAGTGTTTAATATTTGAGCACCTGTATAGCACATATTTTGTACAAATTTACATTTCAAATACCTTAAAGATGTTGTATTTGTCACTAGGCTACAGATGTTCTGCCTTAACAAGCCTACAGTAATGTCTGCAGTAGGTTTGCTAACTGTTTACGTGACACATAGAAAGCAGATTTAAGGATGTTTTGTTAAGAACTGATGAACGTCTTGAACAAATGTTCAATATTTTTGTGCAAAATTTTAGTCACTACCTGCATTAAGTGCCAAAGGATAGGAGAAGGGATAATCCTGTGAAACGAGATTCATCCCTGATGTTCCCTCTGAAGGAGCACGGCTCCACAGAGGAAGAGTAGATTTGAAGTTGTTAAGTTGGAAAAATGATTCTATGCTTTAAGAAATGTTTTTGTTAATTTCCTTCTTATCTTTTCCAGGTTTCCGATGCCAGTTCAGAGAAATTTTTCAGCACAGCAGCAGTTAAAGGTACAGACTCTCTCTCTTTTGTTTTTTTACTCCTTTTTATTAAAAGGATTTTATTAAATGTGTCTGCAGAGCTGCAGGTGCATCATCATCCTCATCTTGCTGACATTGTTGAATATAGATTCTGAAAGTGTGCCATGTTTTAGAGATGCACCAATCAGCAGGCCAAAAATCAAAATCTGCCCATTTCACTCAACTCTGGGTTCTCTTTTTCCTATTTATTAGATATATATTAGAACTACAAATTGCCGCCATTTTAAGTCTATCAACACATTAACAAACATCGTGGATTTAAAAATTTTTTGAGTTTAATAAAAAACAGATTTAGGTTGGGAACACATGCTTTGGTTTATAAATCAGGATAATATTGGCATTCCATTTTTTTTTCTATAGGATTCAAAATTTCTGCCTCCATCAGTGAACCTGCTGTAAATTATTTGCTGTTTTCATATTAGATTTGGTCAACATCAGAATTGGGAAGACAAACATCACAGAAATTGGCCTGAAAAAGCCCAATCTGTGCATCTCTACTTCATGAGGCTGTATTGTCGCTTTAAACAGATGCCACACACATAATCCAATTAAACCCAGGCTGAGCTAAGCTGGGACGCAGGTTGACATTTTGACCCTCTCTGACAGTTATCATCCATGAAATGCTGAAGCCATGAAGAGTCTGAGGCCTGGCGCTTATACGTGCTTGTCTTTAATGTTAGCGTGTAGCGGCTAACATTTAGCAACTAGCGGCATCGGTGGCCTTTTGTTGCAGTCAGCGCAGGAAACGGAGGATTTTTCGGATCCTGCTGGGGAACAGAGAGGGCAGGGAAAGCATATGTTTACGGTCTCAGTGTGCCAACACCACATGTGACCTCATTATCAAGTCACTAATTTGCTGTTAAAAGCAGCCCTATTTTCTCCGGCTCGCGGATAATGGTGGGGTGCCTCGTATGAATAGATATTCCTCCGTAATGGCGGGAGGGACACTCTGAAACCAGGGTCACGACCTCTCTGCCGCTGTGGTTGGAATGGGACCGATTGCCGATGACAGCGGACCTCCACGTTCATTTCCCACATTCTGGCGTCGGGTTCCCTTTTGGTGCTTGATTTTTTTTTGCCAGCTCAATCACTGCCGCTGAACAGGGAGGTTTTCCTTTTGAACGTGCTCCTCTGTGGACTGATTTGGATCCCCTGAAAGGATTAAGACCTCTTTTGTGTGACCTAAACCAACAGAGGGCCACCCTCTCTACCCCCCTCTCTATGAAAGGACCTCAGTCGGGAAACAGTTCACAAAATCTGCTTTCTCCCTCCTCTGTGATAGAACGCTCTCCTGGCCTCCATTTGCATTTAAATATCCCTTCTTTTCTTCCCTTCCTACCATGGCCGTCTCCTCCCTCCTGCCGTATGCTAATGCGTGTCGAGTAAAAGAATCCAGGTGCACGAGGAGTAAAGAGCTCTGGTATTTTTATGGAGGCTGGTGTTGGGATTAAAAGAGTCGGGGAGGTTTTTGTTGGAAGGGATTACCAGCGCTCTAATGCAACCCAAACTCGGGATAAGCGGCAGCTCCGACAAAAATAGCGACAGAGAGTTCGTTTGCGGCGTGCTCAATGTCAATATTTGCCCATAGGCAGGTGCAAAAAGTCTCAGTTTGTTTGCTGGATCGAACTCTTTTTTTAAAAAAATTTTTATTTTGTTTGCTTGTACAATAAAAAAATTTTAAATCTCTCTAATCCTCATCATGGGAAAATAAATAAGAGGAAAAGTAGCATCCAGACAAAACTATATTATAACAATTGACTGGTTTGGTTACATTATTAGTAGTAATAACCTCAACAGAAGCAGAACAGGTTGGTAAAGAAGTTAAATATTTGTCTTCTGCTAAAACCTTTGATTTCTGGAAGCCAAAAACATATTTCAGATACAAAACTAACATTACAGTAAAACCACGATGATTGCGACAAAGTACCATAACATAAGGGTCTCTAGATCGCTGGTATTTAGCGCATGACTTTTATTCCTTTTGCTGTGAGACTGAAAATGAGCCTCAATCAATCAGAGGTGTGATGCGGTTCTCTAATCTTTCAACTTTCTCACCTGCTCCAGGTGATTGTTTTTGCTCCTTCACCAATTTGTATGTTTGCTCTTTTGGACCAGTCATACCCGACGTTTCTGGGTAAAAAAAAAAAACATATTACATTCATACATTAGAAATATTTTGTACCCACTTTTCACATAGCTAGGGGTTTTGTTAGACTTTGATGTTCAAAATAGATATAATAAATGTCTGACTATATTAAATAATATCTACCAGTAGGATGATTTTTAGACTTCTCTCATGGAGATGCACCAATCAGGTTTAGAACGGCCAATTTCCCTTTTTCTTTGATACCAATTTTTAGTCATTGCGATTCTTCTTCCCTTCTAAGCACTATTATACATAAAAGACAGAAGATATGCAACAGGGTCTTTGAGAGAGCAACAGAAGAATGAAGGGATTACAAGATTATCCTCGTTTATTGCATCAAGCCGTGTGTCTAACCTTTATTTGCTCTATATAAAATCAAACAAAGTTCAATTATACCCAAAAACGGTTCATTTACTTAGTTTTGATGCATTTAATGAATAAAGGCGAAAAAGATCAGTTCAGATCTAAACCAGGGAAAATTGTCAAATTCCTATTTATGGCTCTGATTGATTGGTGCCATTTTGCTCTTTTGGGCGTTCACAATGTGTTGCATTTCATCAGAGTCCGACGGTCCTAACATGGATCAGAGCTGCACTCAGTGAGGGCAGGGTGCAAAGCAAACTTTAAAGCTGCAGTGTGTAACATTTATAAAAATATTATAAATGTCATACAGTTTATTATCTGTATGACACAGGTAATCTGTGAAACATCGAGCTCCTCTGCCTTCTCCCAGTTCGAACTACTCAGTCAAAAACAACCAATCAGAGCCAGGAGGAGGGTGTTAGCGCTGTCAATCACTTCCCCTACCCCCTTTTTTATACACTGCAGCTGGTTCACCACAACACAGCGTGCTACAAATGCTAAGGATCGTTAGCTGATGGAAGATTAACAGCTTTCCTGGGACGATAAGTTGTTTCTCCACCATTTGCATTTGGGAGCAGCGTAAACGACGGTGATTGACAGCTCTAAGACCCCCCTCCTGCCTCTGATTGGTTGTTTCTGACCGACTGCTGTATTTCTGTAGTTAGTACTGGGAGTGGTGGGAGAAAGCAGAGGATCTCGAGTTTTCACATATTATCTGTCTCATATTGTACTTGTCATAACATGATGACAGTTTTAACAAATGTTGGGGAAAAAACATAATTTTGTAAAAGTTACATACTGCAGCTTTAAAAAAATAATATACTACTAATCACATTAGTTTCCTGAGTTAGGAAAATGTTGTCTATTTGCATAGCTTGGGAAAACTACAAAGTAAAATAATATGACATGCAGGGGTTTACATAGATGAACATATAATGGTTTGTTTATAAGTACGAAATGGAAGTAGCCCTTGTCATTTTGCCCCTTCACCATTCTTTCCTTTGGCGTTTGGTTCTTTTGGGTTTGAAGCAGAGGTGTTTACACTGACTATGCATCAGTTCATCAATTCATTCCTGATTTAAAGTATATTTGTGTAATCGTTCAGCAGTCTTGTGTAAGGATGTTACGCTAACCTCAATCCACCCCCACACACACACAAACAATGGAGGTGCTGTCTACGTGATGCATTTTCAGCAGATAATCTAACTTGTTTTCCTCACATCTGCTCTGAAGTGCTGTCTAAAGTGGAGGCCATCAGCCTTCGAATGGCCTCTGTGTTTTTCCTCCTTCCTTCCTGCTCACTCTGGCTTCCCTTTGCCCAGGAATGGATTTCATTAGCTCCGAGTCATTAAATGTTATCTCTAATTACCACAGTTGTCGATGCACCTGCAGGTGTCAGCTAGCCAACCTGATTCATTTACTGTGCCTGGGAGCGAGCGGCAGTCACGAAGTCTATCGGCCGCTGGAGAAATAAACAGCTATTCTGAAGTCTGGGCCGCTCCCAAGCTGCCGTGGGTGCAATTCAGAGAGAGAACCTTGTTAGTGTGGTGAATGCCGTCCAGGGAGAAGATGGTGACTCTGACAAAGCAGCGCTGCTCATCACCTCAAAGGTCTGCAGACACGTCTAGCGGATGATTAAAGCCGCGTCGAAAGGACAAAAATATCTTCCATCCGTCAATCCACATGCTGTCAGAGGGACTGAGTCACCAGAGCTCACTCTGCAGTCTTCTGTTCCCTCTGTGTAGTCCAGCAACAGGATTAATGTAACAGGATGAAAATCAAAATGGTGTCCAGTGGGGTTTATTTAATATGTGAAGCTTTTCCTGTCAGTGAGCTGTAGAGGTCACATAGATTATCTTAAAATGTATGAATTATGAGTCGCTGAACATGGAAAATGAATCCCAAAAAGCTTTAATTTAGAACATTCCAGTCCAAATGAAGAGTGTGTATACACTGTAAAAACACAAAATCTTATCATGTATTTTTGGTCTAGTTTTTAGTGCAAATATCTTAGATATTTTTTAGTGTAAATATTAAGACTAAAGTGTACCAGAAGCGCACAAATACAGAGATTGCATGTAAAAAAAATTATATAAAACTAAAAATGTTAACTTGTCAAAATATATGTGCTGAATTAACTGAAAATGATGCGTTAATGTTTTGGCTCTAACACAGATAGTTTTGTGAAGCAAAAATTTGTCATCTGTCGCTGTTGTTTGTGGCGTGTCGAATTTACGGGCATACTAGAAACGCTTAAATACAAAAGTTCTGGCTGGACCTTTGTATGTAAAAAAACAAAACAAACAAAAGTGATTAATTGCATTAAAATCAATGTAATGAATAAATTGAAATTAATGCACTACTGTTCTGGCTCTAATACGGATTGTTTCTTGAAGCAAAAGTAGGTCGTCCATTGCTGTTGCTTGCAGGTGTTGCTTGTGCGTCGGATTTACAGTTTGGAAGTACAACAAACAAACACTCCTAATATATATACATATACACACTACTACTTCCATTTAAAGTGTTTGTAGAAAAGAAGACAAAATTTGGTCAAAATGGCAATCAGCAGATCAGCTGCTAATGAAACCTGGGAATCAGCATCCGCCAGGAAACGCCTGATTGATCCGGCTGTAGTAAGCACTCGTGATGTGTCTTTTAAAAATTCATCTGGTAGATGTATCGCAGAGTGATGTCCCTCATGAGACGTCTCCTGCTGCGGCTGCGTCTTCGATGTGAGACGATGAAAAGTTGAGTGCGGGGGTGAATTAAAGTGCACGACGCAGCGATTCCCGGTCCCCCCCCTGCCAAAGCCCCATATCAGCACAGGGCTGATTTCAGCATGCTTTACTGGAGTTAATGTGAAAATGAAGCTGCGATGCAGTGAGACCCCAGGCTAACGCCGGTGTGAAGAGCGCCACTAGTGAAGTGTGTCAGGCTTGAGTACGCCTGTCACCGGGGGGAGAGAGTAATGTGCCATGTGGAAGGTGTAATTTGCAGCGCTGATGGCATTGTTTAAAAAAAATAAAAAATCATGGAAATGGAGAAGCAGAGGTGAACTTTTGTGGCACGTATCGGAGCTGAAGAGCTCCCTGGATCGTCGTAGAGAGCTCCACTGGCAGCAAAATTGCCTGTGAGCGTATCACTCCCGCGTGGGAGGGAGCCGAGGGCTTGTTTTTCTCCCTTTCCTGAGAGGGAGGAGCGCTGATAGAGCCGTGTGCGCTTCCAGGCTGCAGGGCCGCCACCTGCTGTAATCTCAAGTGATATAGAGAGCAACAATCACGCCACAAATCACCCTGGCAGCTTCCTAACTCACTCAGTGGACTGGAAAGAGAGGGCTGGCCTTTCGCAGCACCAGTGTTGGTTTACTGCCCCCCGGGCTCCCCGCTCTGCCCTCACGCTGACCTCTGCCGTCTGTGTGGGTTTGAGTGTCGAGAAATCAAGGCTGCCTGTGGAACTTGACCGGATGCGCGGTGGAAAGACGACCCGACTGCTATTGGCCTTTTGTGCATTCAGGGGAAACGGCAGCAGCCAGAGACCGCCTCGGTGAGGTCACGGCGATGGAACTGCTGGTATTTTTACTGAATAAAGAAGCCTGATGGAAAGAAAAAGAGCTGGGCTTGTAGGAGAACTTAACAGAATCCAGCACTTTTGGGCATGGCAGTGGAGCTGGGGTAAAACGTGCAATCTATGTATGAGTCCCGACTCGTTGACCTTTGCCGCATGTCAATACACTGACATGCGGCATGAGTCTTTCATGCATGTTTGAGAAACCCTTTAATCTCCCATCGCAACCATTCAACTGTACAAAACACCTGGTTGGACCTAGCTCCGCCTTTGAGGTGCAGCTCCTCCTCATAGCTGCGGTTTCCAAGCTGAGGTTCCAACTCACAGAGCACCTCTCCCTGTAACCCCCCCACTCAGCTCCTTCAGACTAGCTTGCAGCAATTAGCAGCTGCACATCTGCTAAGCTCATTGTACAAGCTACCACTCATTGCAACGCTGTTAAAAATTTTGATTAAGGGTTAATAGAGTAGCGATGTTCCCGGTTTCAGAAAGAGCAGGAATTTTTAAATGAGACAGATGGCCAATTTTAAGGCCTTAAGTTATGAAGTTGAATTTCTTTTAAGTCATATTTGATATATACAGCTTTTGTAACAGCTGACGTTAACATAATTACTTGAGTAGGCTATAAAATGGCAGTATGTGCCTGAAAAACACACAATGCTACCTTTGAAAAACAAACAAAAACAAGAATCCAGCCTTTTCTCCTGGGGAGGCTCAGTATTGTGTGTTGGTACTTCATGCTTTGTCCCTCCTCTCTCCCCAGGCTGTGGGGGGCAACTATAGAGACAGAAGCTGTATTTCATAGCATGGGGGTGGGGGGGTCTCTCCATCCATACCTCATTGCTGACACAACCAGACAAAGGTTAACAAATCAAGGGAAGCTCCGGCTGATTTACTGCCTCGCTGGCGCAAACAATAGACCCAGCCTCCATGGAAAAATGAAATAACTGCAACATTTTCCAACTGTACGTGGTTCAAAATCACATCTAAAAGTCTGTATTGATTGGAGGTCATTACTCCGGCTTCTCTTGTTTGCTTTCAAAATGAATCTGGCTTCGGTTTTATGAGCCAACCCTTTTTCTTTTTCCCTCCCCCAATACTTCTGGAGAAATGTCTCTTATACAAATGTTTGGCTTGCTAAATGCAACCAGGAAGATGTACAAATTTCTGCTGAATATCTGAGGGAATGAATGAGTGCGTTTGGGAGAGCGGTCGGTGAGAGGATGCTTTGAAAGGCTCTGCAGTGTGTGCCAGATTCCCTCTGTCCTCTCCTGGAGAACAAAGAGGTCGTTCAGAGTTTGTTCCCTCGGTCCCTGAGGTTAGAGACTAAGTAAATCCATCCATCTTAATGCACTTATTTCAGCACCAGGAGAGCTGCAGGGAGACTGTGTAAACACTCCTATATCCGACATGCCAGGCTAAACCCGAAGAGCCTGGAACCCATCAGGCCAAAATTAAAGGTCTACATCTCAAACACAAACATTTGAATGGGCTCAGCTCCAGAGATCAAAGTGAAAGGCCTTAGATTTCCTGCTGAAGCCCCCCCTGCTCCCTCTTCCTGCCCTCCGCCACGCTGAGAAATGTGGCTGTTTAGCAGCCAGCCAGGGCTGAATGGTGAGCAGCTTTATGCTGTACGCACCTCTGTGGCAGACTGCAGCCGTCCAGGCAATGCAGAAAGATTAATGGTAGTTTACTTTGAAATGTGGATTGATTTCAGGGGAAATGTAACGAACCGTAAGAACAGAATTCTCCTTATTTAGGTCCAACCTCACCGACTTTTTGTTGGTGGGGGTGTTTCAAGTGATAGTTTGTGTTTTGTGTAACGGAGCTTTGATTGAAATTTGGATTAGCTAGCAGCTAATTCCAGTAGGAACAAAACTAAAGCTGAATTACCATCTTATTATGTAATGTTGTAAAATAAACTTTCTTTGGAGCTTTATGTCATATCGTAAAGTTATTCCCTCATCAAAAATGTATCTGGAGTGTTTCTTTGATTCTTTCGTGCTATAAAATGGCGCTATGTGTTTGGAAAATACACATATAGCCCCTTTAAAAATAACTATAGTCTCAAAAATGTTGTTTTACAAACCTTTACCTCTGTAACATTTTCATCAACTGCTATTTACACAGAAGCTGCAGATTTTTTTTAAATAGAAAATGGAAGTAGGAGGCGGTGCGCCACCGGTAATCTTCCTGTGTGAAACGTGTACTGAGAAGTGAGCATCTAAACCGTTTCCAGTCAAAAACAGCACTGTCTTGAATCACAATATATAACATTTTTTACTCTTATTTGGTCTAAGGCAAAAATAATCTTTATTTTATTTTAGCCACCGTGTTTTTTGTTCCATGTCACCACCTCATGTGTTGACATGAAGATGCCACCAAATAGAGGAAAGAGTTGGAGGTGTTGAAAGCAGCACTCTCCTTGCCCCAGGGGACGTCCCCTCCCCTTCACCAGCAGCATTCACTGATCCAATGTGGCATTAGCCAGTCTCCTGCCAACTGTGCAGCATTAACAGGGTCAAAGCACCAAACACAGACACACACACACACTAGGACTGAGCCATTCCCAGCTCGCTGTTGGCACGTTCAGGCCAATTATGCCTGTATCGTTCTTTGGTCCCTGTGGCTAAGGTGACATTGCCAAAGAGCGAGAGAGAACCGACCACCTTAATGAGGCCACATGGTACCTCGAAGGTGTGTGTGTGAATGCATAAGAGAAGGAGTGGCAGCCTGAAATGAGCCTTTTATTGTGAATGTCTGTCACTCCTCACGGCTTTTTCTATCTGTCCCCATGTTTTCTGCAAAAAATAATAGTTCGACTGAATAACTTGAAGCCTCTGAAGGACTGGAATTAACATGACAAATGGACTTAAATTGTTTAACCTTTAAGAAAATGTTTGAAGTTTGACAACTAAGGTGAGGTGCTCAGCTTTATAAGGTAACACATGAAGGTAGATCAAACAAAGCAGCACAGAGAACAATGACTGAAATGATTGTTCGGATCGATCCTGATTAATCAATTGTAAAAAATTTTAGAATGTCTAGTAATCAATTCATTGTTGACTAGAGTATATAGCCTCAAATTGGTGAAAGAACAACATTTTTGAGAGTAGTAATTAAGCCAAAACTGCATAAAAATATGTACAATTAGCGTTTAACATTTAAAATAAACATTGTCTGTAAATTCTACCCAGTACTCCTCAAGTGGCACAGTTTTAGTTACACTTGGGTCAAATTCTGCAAAAATAATAAATAAAACTAAACCCATTATACTATCCATTTATTAATCGGTTAATTGAAGTAATAAGGTCAGCCCTTGATGTTAAGTCGAGCAGAAAGAGATGACTTTTTCACATGTTGATTTTAGAAGTATTTTTTTTAAGCTCCACATGCATCCTTTGCTACAAACGATGCATGTGGGATTTTTATAGTGTGGCCTTTGTAATGATGCTCAATTCTCATCTCTCTCCACTGCTCGGTCCCATTGAAGTGGATTTCCCAGGTAGATTTTCAACTAGGCCAATCAGCAAATAGAAGGAAAAGTTGTGAACGATGATGTTGATTTTCTTCGCTGTTTTAGAACTGGGTAAAATTGGGTAAACTTGCTAACCAAAGCAATGTTTTCTCAACGGCCAAGAAATGAAAGGTTATTACCAGACTACAATTTGTTTTTTGTTCTGACCGCAGTGAGGGTGTAACATTTGTTGTACCATACCAACCCTACATTAAGTTGTACCAAACTCTACATCAAATCTTACTACTCACTCAAAACTGCATCATCCAAAAATAAGCATAACTTGTTCAAAGTCAATAACAGGGGCAAACCCAGTAGCAAACAGCCAGTCAGTATCAGTTCAAATTCATATCAAATGTTGTAGTAGACCTTCCAGCAGCAGATACCCACGCTTTTCCATTTGTGATCACCTCACGCTGCAGAAATCCCCAGGTTTGAATATCATTAGAGCCATGCTATGAAGTTTGCTCTGTGCTGCATGTTAGCAGGCTAATTAGAGCAGCTTTATGTGACCCACCTCACTACTGATGGTGATGCTGATCTGAACAGCATCACCATCATTTACAACAATTTTATGTTGTAAATGGACCATACATTCTGTGCCTGTAATAAGTTTGTGACACTTACTGTTTATTGCAGAATAAAAGTTGTTTCCACTGAAGCAAACTCATTATTTGGAGTCTGTGTTTACTGTGAACATAAGTATCACATATAACATAACTTCCTAATACAGACCTCCTCAATAAATTTAAGTATTGTTGAAAAGTATATTTATTTCAGGAACTTTATAACTAAGTGAAACATTTTATATAGATATTTACAAACAGAATATGTGAAAGACTTTGTTTCTGTTATTTGTGATGATTTTTATGACATAAATAGGTAAAAAATTTGAAAGTGATTTTGGCAAAAAAACAACAACGTAGTTTTAAAAAGTTACTTATAATCGGACAAGCGACACTCATTGGAACATATATATTCTAATTTATTGAATTAGTTCGCAGATATGCATATATATATGGAAATATTTCCCTAAAACATAGCAATGATTTCAGTGTTATTACATTCCTAGCACAAAGCAGCACTCCCCCTTCCAATCCAGTGGTGCTGTCTGTTGTAAGAGAAGATGTTCGGTGGAGGGCTTTTCCTGCTCACTTCTCTGATGCCACAAGAAAGCAGAGAAACTCTAAAGACAGAAAAGTTCAGACAGAGCAAGAGCACAGAGACTCTGATCAGGATTGATGAAAGCACGGCTTTAATTGCTCCCACTAGAAAAGAGGTTAGCTTATTTTTTTTTTTCTTCCCCCTTCTCACCCCTTCTCTGATTCTCATAAATATGCAGTGCAGAAATAAAGCCCTGATGAGCCTCGGGGCAGATTAGAGACGGCTGCAGAGCAGGATCGTGGTTTGTTAGCAGAATTCTGTAGATCCCTTGCATGTGTTTCTGCCCAGCACACACACACACACACACACACACACACACACACACACACACACACACACACACACACCGACATGGCTTTCATCCCGCTCAACCCACATTTCATTATTTGGCCACAGACTACTGTCTCTGCTCAATCAGCCATTAGGTGTGCTGGGAAGCCGTAGCTGGCAAATCGCGGCTCAACATCCCCCCCTTGTGCCGGGTTTGCTCTTGTCACCACCCCACCCCATCTTGAGCAGATTGGCTGGAGACGACATGTTTAAATTGTGGTGGGTGTTTTGCGTGTGTGAGTGTGTAAAGTTAGAGCATGTATCCTGGAAAAGAATTGTTAAAGCATGTGTATTTGATCTAAACAAAGCAGAATTTTCCATTTTATCACCATCTTTTTCGTACGTCGTCACAGGCTTTTGGCCTCCGTTCTTAGAAGCCTGCCCAGATCTATCAACATCCCTCAGACTGTCACCATCTGTTACAGATTAGGATGCTTCTGGAGGGAGCTATTTGATTTCAGAGCTCTAGCATCCCCTCCTTCTTCCACGTGTCAGATTTTACTGTAAACAGTGTCAAACAAAAACCAAAATCCCAAAAGTGGAAGGCCGGGAGGGAGGGAGATTGTTGCTTCAGCATGGACGGTACGTCTGGTTTAGCTCTCAACTTGCTCAGATTAGGCGGGGGAAAGTTATGCCGGGGCGTTTAGAGGCAAAGCTAGGAAGTCATGTTCTCTAAAGCTGGAGCTCAAACAGTTTGCCGAGCGCGTTGTGATGCATGAATCCCACCCCTGCTCCGTTTGACACTAGCTAGCCTGTCTGAGCCCGTGTCTTCACTGAGGAGGCCGCGAACAGAGCCCGCATTGTCCCCCCCCATCTCCCTCCAAACCAAAGTAACCCAAGCTCAGGGTTGCCTCTGCCCAAAGGGGGATATCAAGTTGTTCTCTCCCCACCAACACCGCAATCCTAGCTTAAGCTCCGGGGCTTTAAGAGGGAGCAGAGAGGCAGCTGACTGTTTGGACGACGGCGCAGTTCAAATAAACAGCTCAAATCCCCCCACCAACACCAGCCCTCCCTCGCCAAGTATTCCAGTCCCACAGCCGTAGCTCATCGCGGTGGAGCCTGCCAACAGCTCTCAGCGTGTTTATGGTGTTCTGCTGAAAAGCCCGGTTGATGTGGCCGTTCGGATGGTTTCTTGAGAGAGCAGCCCAGGAGTGTCAGACAGGACGGCGAGAGCTCGGGGCGTTCTCTGCCGTAACGAGCGGCGCTTTCGTCGCCACCTCGACGACGTCGTACGCAGCAGCTCCGAGCTTAAAACGTAGCAAAAGCTGCTGAGAGAAGAGATGGGTAGTAGCACCTTGGGTTCAGCCCACCTCCCTCCCCGAGGGTCTCACTAATCTGGCTGCAGCGTAACCCGAGCGGGGAAAGGGGTAATGAGACGGCACTTGACAAACATGCACATAGACACACTGGCTGCCTCTGTAATGTCAGCGAGGGTTTAGGAAGAGAAAGGCCTACATGCAAATTGATACTTGGCCAGATTTGCAGCCTTTCGATCCTCACGTCCGAGCTATTACCCCTGAGGAATGGGTTTTTCTGAAATCGTTTTAACATCGAGTACAAGCTGAGTTGAACCCGATCTTTGGAGGCTGCCTGATGGCGCTGGTACAGATGTGTGTAAAATCAGTTGGCCCATCTGAGAGTGAAAAAGAAAGAGGCCCAGATTGATGACACTCTGGGGACAGATTTCTCTTTCCAACCCCTCCGTCTCTCGCACTCCCCAGTTGGAAGGATGATGCTGTGAATGTGTGATCTCTCTCTGGTTCTAGGTACTGAGGTGACAACAAAGTGGTAGAATAAGACAAGCAGAAAGGTTATTTACTTAATACTTAAGTCAATTGATTTCTTGGATAATCAAATTTTTGGTTTTGGATACAATTTTTGGAAAAATTGGATTATTTTTCAACTCCTTTGGTTTCCATGGTCCAGACTAGTGATGTCGTCTTGTTTAACAAGAGTGTTTTACAGTTTCGACTTTGAATTCAGGTAAACTGTACAACATGTAATGGTCAGGCAAAGATTTCTTTTTTTACAAGAATAAAGACATGATGTTACAAGAATACAGTCATAGTAATCAGAGAATAAAGTCATGTGACAGTAAAATCAAAATAATATGAGGATAACGCCTCATTACCACAATAAAGTTGTAATATCAGGAGAATAAAGTAAAAAATTCTTAATTCAAACAACTTTTTTTCATAATTTTAAGATGTTCTTCTGATAAAATTGCATCTTTATTAATACTATAACTATATTCTTGTGATTAAATAAAAAATCTTGTAGACGGGCCCTAATGCTCTGGTGTATACCTCACAGACGGGACGACTGAAATAATATTTGAAAATATTTCCTGTCATTTGTAATTTCCTTCTAAGAATAGAAAGCAAAAAAAAATGGAATAAAATTGGACATTTTATTTTTAAACAATATCAATCAGCCCTAAATTGAACAATATCCAAATGCCCAATAAATGTCTTGACTGAGCTGGGTACATATTTGGTATAAAATCTAATATTGTTTATATTTTGGTATAAAATCTAATGTTTATATTTTGGTATAAAATCTAACATTGTTTATATTTTGGTATAAAATCTAACGTTTATATTTTGGTATAAAATCTAACATTGTTTATATTTTGGTATAAAATCTAACGTTGTTTCGACCTCTGTCTCTTCCACTGATCATAACGGTCAGAGATCAAATCCCCGACTTCATTGTCTTTCTGCTCTGGTTTCTAACCAAAGACTTTAAAAAGGAGTGGCAAAAACAAATTATGTTGACAAGCAGTTGTCGCTTGTCAACAAGTGTTAGTGTCATCCTGGTCATGTTAATGTGGAATATCATTTCTCCTGGCCGGAAACTGAGCGGTTAGCATATCATGACAGTCATGAGACGGCCTCTTCATGGATATCTTGGGTTTACATTTACTGCATGTCTTCCCACCTTCTCTCTGCTCTTTTTCCTGTCTACTTTTAATGTTGGAAAAATTGGAAAAAGGCCACTTTCGCCAGCCAAAAACAGATTATAAAAAAAAGAAAAAGAAAAAATTTTGGATGGCATTTTTCTTGAGAATAAAGTATTTTGGAACTGAATTTAGGCACTTATTCAAAGTTTCAAAACAGGTCGGTTTTAGTTTGATGAGCATGATCGACAGCGCCAAGACCCTCCTCCTAGCTCTGATTGGTTGTTTCTGACATCGGTGTATTTCTGCAGATAGCTGTAGGACCTCAGGGAGAAAGGAGAGGACATTGATTTTTTTTCACAGACTCTCTGTCTTGACTAACACATGGTGACAAATATGTAAAACATCATATTGTTTATAAAAGTTAGATACTACAAATGAAGAATGAAACCTACTGGGTTCCAATAGTTGTCAAGTACTAATAAAACATCTTTACTATGTTAGTTACACATCAGCACATGTTGTTTTACATATTCAGACTTTGGAAGTCCACCCAGGGTGGCATTGGGACTGATGATTGGTCGCCCACTGTGACTATACAGATGTGGGTGGGGGACAAAGGGTTGGCTGTTTGTAACTAGCTGCGGGTTTTTATGAGCATGTGGCTGTAATTGAGACTAGGCAGTTGTGTGTTTGAAGCCTGTTGGTTCTGCTAACGACTGGCTATTGTTTCACCAGACTGCCAGAATGACTGACAAGAAACACGTGTTGCAGCGCCAGTCGGTGCGTGGCGAAACGCTTGGCTTCAGCCCACACACTTCTGAAAATTCCTTTACTCCAGAAAGTCCAGTTGCTGTTTTCAGGATGTCTTTACTTTCATCCTGGGTTAACTTTACCTCATGCATGGATTAAGAGGGTATCTTAATCCATGTGTTACTTTAACTACATAAACATGCCTATAATGTGTTTGTAGAGCAGCTTTAACACAAATTCATTGGCGAAAGAGGAGCTGGGCAAGGACAGAAAAGTTGGGCGTAGTTGCAGTTATGGCAGGTGTATTTCACTACCTTTGAATAAAACTGTACCACATTCAGATGAATTCTGAATGCTAACAAAAAGGCTACAGAGAACAGAAATGTACAGCTTTGTAACAACATGTACCAGTTCATCGACTAGATTGGAAACTAATTAGTATATATTGTCAAACCTTTCCTGAACATAATGTAATTACAGATATAGACATGAATGAAAGCTGTCATTTTATGTTGTATTTAAATAGGGCAGAAATATATGTTAAGTTATGAGATGAATTACAAAGATGCACCAGAAATTGTTTTCTGGACAATTTCAGAGCTCCGGTTTTTGTAAACCTGAATTAAACAGATTCCAGTTTTTCTTTTGAACTATGAGAAAATATAAGAACATTAAAAAATATATATACTTTTTTCTATCCTGATGAGTTATGAATCATTTAATCAACAAAAATAATTACAGAATTCATTTACTGAGCTGTCATTAGCATTCTTTACTAGCAGCATGGTTAGTTTTTTTTAATTAAATGTATGGATTCTAGAAATTACAGATTCTTACCTTAGCTCAAATATGTCCAAAGTGCTACCAACTGAGCTGCATAATATTAGAAATTTATTAAAAAATCTTGCAATGGCGATAAGGTTGGTACATATTGTGACGATATCAAACGTGATATCTGCCTTTTTCTTCTTTCCTGTCTTTCTCATCTGTCCTTTCACCTCTCTGTGACCTTTAGCATGTTGGGTAACGTCATTAGTGTCCATTGTGAGCATCTGCTGCCACGAGACTGCCCAGCTGACTCTATGTTGCATTAATATGTAAAATGCAAGTTTAGACTGCTGAGTGCTATTCCTAGTATTGTCTTTCAAAATTGCTAAACAATAATATAACCATAGCAACTGATTTTATTGCAAGTTGATGTTTTACTTTACATTTCATAGGGATCAACCAATGTGAAAGTTTGGGCTGATATCAATATCGGATGTTAATGTTGCTGTTACGGCAGATAACTGATATTTATTAATAATATTTATAGATAGGTATATATGTATAATTCCCAAACCATTCAACATGACCACACTATTGCCTCTCTGCTTCAGGTAAACAACCACAAATATTTAGCTGCATCACTGTCATTGTTACTGTACATAACAAAATAAATACCACATGACCAACCCCGTCCCTCTTCTGAAAGACATGCACAAATTGTTCTGAGATGGAAATAAACATCAGCTATTAATTTCAGCATATTTTTACTTGCCAATATGCTAAAAAATAATTAACGTCCAATACCGGCCGGTGTCAATGTTAACGCTGATATATCATATATCGTGCATCCTTAATATTTTAAGTGTATTTCGTTACAATAGGAAAAGGCTCGTTGACTAAGTGAGATACAGAAAGACTCTATGATGTCTTTATTTTGGGAGAAGTTGTCTCTCCTCGCTATCAGTGACACGAGACCAGGAGAGGGTTTCCATCTGCTGGCTAATGTACAAGTGACATGTAGGGGGTTAAATGGTCTGGTCTACTCCACAGCTGCCTTGTCTTTCATGGCAGCTTTACACCACTCTGACAGGGTTTGTGTGTACTGACCCATTGCTGTGAGCTGGATGGATCTCACACATTACATGCTACTGTTATTTCAAAGCCTCAGTGAGCCTGGACATGACAGCCAAACCTGTAGAGAATCTGTCAGCTGCCAGCTTCAAGCATCCCCCCCCCGAGAGCTGCCCTGCGCAGACCCCTGCCGGGAGATGTCTGGTCAGCTTTCCACCCCGGCCCCTCTGCCGGTCACCTGTGCCAGCATGCCCATCATCGAGTCCCTGTCCCGGCTCTTCTCCATTTACTCTCCCTCCAACCTGACCTCACACCCTAAGGGATATATAAAGATTTGTTCTCAAAAAGGACAGCTAGAAATGGGACACCTCTGATCCTACATTCTCATGTCCACGAAAAGACGGTGTTGTTGGGGGGTGAGAGGAAAGGGGTGGAATGATTCCGGGAAAGGTGATCAAACATTAAGGCCCTAAGAGAATGCTTGAGGTGGCGAGAGTCTCCTTGTGGTGTTGGGGTCCGAAGCTAACAGTGAGGATGAGAAACAGAGGCTGTTAGGAGCCATTACAGGAACAGCTGTAATCAGAGACACTGTGGGTGGAAGAATATGTTCGCCGCGGTTCTCTGTTAGCAAATGTGTTCTTTATGACTCGAGAGAGAGGAGACAAAAGAGCGTTCCGTCTTACCAGGCCGTATAAATGGAGCACAGATGGATACTAGCAAAGGTAGGAGGCAGAATAGAGCAAGTTTCTTTCCCTTTTCTTTCTGCTCCTTTCTGTTACTCGTGCATTTTTCTTCAGTCTATGGCCCTTTCACTCTGTCATACAGAAAATGTGTGTAAGTGCTTGTTCTTTGTGGTCTGGCAGCTGCTCTTCTATGGCTTTTACATTTGTCAGGGAAGCTCAGAACATTCAGTGGCTTATGGAGACCAATTACCCAAAATTGCAGCCATTTCACGGAGGATAACACTCCCAGACGGTGTATCTACCTCAAGTCATGCATTTGTGTGTTGGTTAACCACCCACTCTGTGCTCCGTGACATCACAGCATTTACAGGCACTATTTTTACATGGATGTGCACTTGCTTCGGCTTCCCAGCTTGTTATACAAAATTCATAACCCAAATGAGAAAGGCATGAAATATAAATGTTGAGAGTGTAAGCCTAACTGCCCCACTCCACTTCCCCCATGCTTTTGGCCTTTTGAGCAATCACAGCTTGTTAAAGCAGCAGTTTGTGTTACCGCCAGGCGATATCAACATGCTGTGGTATTCTCGCTGAAAAACTACACATGTCATGCTCTCGCAGCCAGAATAGTTGCTCTACTCAACTACCACATCCCTCCCATAACGCCAACTTTATTTCTGTTTAGCTTTCCACTCTCCTTACCTAACCACCCCTGGGAGTCGCTAATAAAACAGCTTCAGTCTAAGACCCTCCACATGGCAGGATGTCCAGGCTGTGTAACCCTGCACCCCCCTTGGCTCTAGCTGTCGAGAGCTGCTGACATTACATAGTCTGGAGTCTGCACCCCAAGAACCCTGAACTCCTATTTGGAAATGGACGGACTGCATGTTTCGAATGACTCCTCGCCGAGGGGTTCTCTGACACTCTAGAGATGAGGGAGAAGTATTGCTAAAGGCGATGTTGCTACTCTTTTAAATTTAAAGGTGTTAATGTCTTCAGAGCTGAAGAGGAAAGGTATAAGGAGCTAATAAATTGGATATTCTCTTAGGGCTTTGGCTAGGAGAGCACAGGGAAAGCTTCCAGATAAAGTTACCGGCCAAGAACTGCAGTTCCTCATTATATCACGAGCCTGTACTTTTCTACTTTACATTAGCATTTACCTAAATATTTTGTTAGCTAGTCACTTTCAGCATAGCTGGTCAAGTGAGGCGAAGTTGGTTTCTCAGCAAAATTAGTCACCGAATCAGTCCACTTGCATTTTGGCCCAAAATGTAAAGAAGATGATCCTGTATTTTTGAGGACAACGTCATAAATACAGGACAACCTTATTCGGCGCTGACATAAAAAAGGATGCTAAGTTTATTGTGAAATGTTCCGATCAGCTCAAGAAAGCTCAACTAAGTTGCCTTAGTCGAAGGAAACTTCACAGCAATACTGTGTGTGTGTACCTAATAAGCTGGGCACATTTCTGCAAACAGTGGCACAAACATATGTTGAGGATAGCCGAGCAGGCTGTGTTGTGTATTGTCTATCTTGGCAAGCTGCGACAGAAAGCGGTGGCATGCCGTTTATTGTTTTCCTCTGTGTGGGAGGCAGGGAGTTCTGTTAAACATGTCTGCCATTAATGCAACTGCAGGCTTCATTAGGAAGAAACAGGAGCACTGTACCTCATCAAGGAGCTCTGGGGGAACATACGCTATATAAACCTCTCCCGAGGTCACACAACCATCTACACTTGCTGCTCAATTACAACCCTAATGTTGTCGTCAAACAAAATATGGAGGAAGTGGACGAGCAGGCTTCAGGAGTGATTTCTCCCCTCAGAAACTGAATTGTTTTCATGCTGAAGCTTGAGGACAAAATGTCTTCAAGCATTCTGCAATATTAGAGACGATGAAACCATTCGGCCAGAATTTATGGAACCAGTTTCTGATAGCCCAGTACAGAGGGGAGTCCTGATTGTAATTACTGTTTACCGAGACACACTGATGCAACATGGATTCTTATTCAGTGCGGCGGATATTTAAATTGATTCAACCTGAGCAAACCGTGTCTGTCTGCTTCTCAGCTTCCTGCAGGAAGTGTGTGTGTGTGTGTGTCTGTGATGCGAGGAGACAGTGCAGCCTCAAGGCGGCCCGTTGTTTATCTGCTTTAAATCCTGCTACACTTGGTATAAGCAAAAATGAATTGATTCGGGATCAATATTATATCTGAGGGGTATGGGCCGGATTCTGCTGATGCTCACGAAAAAGGAAGTGAGATGGAGAATCGCAGAAATGTTTCTTGTGACAGTGAACAATTGGACCTTTGGAGGTTTCTGACAGCTGACGGACAGCTCTGGTATCTATAGATGCCAGCACTTTCTTTTTGAAAGGCATTTTTATGCTGTACAATGTCATACCCTAGATTACTATCTGGCAACCTGGGGGCGTTATTTCCCCTTGGCTTTCGTTTTGGCTGAAGGAAACAGAAGTTACACTGACGTGCTAGTTACGCTTAATGAATTGGTAACATCCATATCCTGTATGTTAGATGCTGTTTTATATAATCAGTGATACCTGCTACATATATTTGATGATTACTTACTGAGTGAATTACAGTGGACCCCCACCTATTTGCAGTCCAGGATTCATGGATTCACCCATTTGCAGATTTTTCTATGGAAATTAACACCAGAAATTTGCCTATTTGTGGTTTATTTCTGAAATATTCAATAGAAAATGCAGCTGAGGAAGCTGAAAAACCTTTGCACAATACTGCTTGATTCACTATTGGCTGGCGTTTGCAAAGCAACGAATCCAGGAGCGTCATTTATTTTCCTTGACACTGTAGACGTTAGCTTCTGTGGTACATCTGGTGTTTGAACTAAATGTAACTGAATAGTTAAGTTGCAAGTGGCTAGCTACCAGAAAAACCTGGGGTCCACTGTGCTGTCAATCCATTACCCTGCTATTTAAAAATGGCTGAAAAAAGGAAACATGTCTTTAATTGTAAGCTTCAATATCCCAAAAACCAAATGACTGAAGCAGGGTGTGAAAACCTTTACCACTCATATGTAAGTTAGGAATGTAAGCTGGAGCCAGGTGGTACTAATTAAATGAATTGATTAACTGAATACCAAGCATTAGCCTCACCTTTGCCTATCTACAAAATTCCGCTCAATACTCATTTCCCTTCAGTGTTCTGTCTGGGATTTGCCCCATTGAGCTCAATTTCTCAGGATGCATTTCATCAGAGAAAAGGAGGAGTTGTGAATGGTGATGTTGAGTTCCTGCGCTGTTTTTTGAATTGTAGTCTGTCTGTAGTTGTAGCATGGCAATGGCGGCAGAGGAAGTGAACGAAGCCATTCAGTCCGTGTTAGCCACGCTTCCAAATATTGAGCAACTAAAGTCAGCAAGAGGAATGTTGAAGATGTTTTATTGCTGGCTAAGATGTCATTCAGCTTGCCACTTCTCTCTTCCCAGAGAGGGATGGTAGCAGATTTTTCCTTTATTGAGCTGGTAAGATAAGGACCACAGGCCCCAACACTAACTCCATATCTGTGACATAGACACACAGTAGTCAGGGCTTGGCTGCCAGTCCTGTCCCTCCTGTGGTATGTGTTAGGTTGTTGGTTTTGCATGATTTAAGCTATGTGACCCCTGCTCGGTTGAAATTCCATAGTCGAGTACGCGGCCGCGGAATGCGTGGAGGCGCTATTTCAAGGTGAAACTGACGGAAGGAGTGACGGCCAGGACAGGAGGCTTGGCGTGTCACAGAGGTCTCTGCAGCCATCAATTTGTCAGAATGTCACCAGACTCTGAGCTGGTTGTAATAACCCTGCACATAAACACACATTGAATCCCAGGGATAAGCAAAGCGGTTTTGGCTCAAGGTGATCACTAATGTATTTTGTAGCGAGACAGGTGCTTGGCTGAAAGCTGTTGGTGTTATTGGAAGCTGTCTATTAATTATTTATATAAGGTTGTCTGTTTCCAGTGATGACACAAATGCAATATGCAAAATATTTAGCTGTTCTCATTATTACCACAGTGCATGCCGAACTCGTGCTGGCATGCACTGCCTCTTGTTGCTCTGTGGCACTTTGTGCAATGAGGGTTTAAAATGTGTCTCTTAAGTGGCAGCTTGCTAATGAAGCTCTGTAAACTGATCAATATACAGACAGGTCTTTTAACCCTGAAGACTCAATATAATGTCAGCAGTAGCTAAATGAATTACTAGAACCTATTGGTATATGCAGTAGAATGGGAATCTTTAGCTGAAGTCCTGGATCTATAAAAGACTGTCAGGTTTTCCAAATCCTGAATGTTCCACAGCAGGCAGATGTTGAAAGCTCAAAAAGATGCAACAGAGATACTTTTCTGTTCTCTGTTCAGGTTTACTGCCATCTTCTGAAAGTTTGACTCTCACACTTGCTCCTTTGCTCCCTGAATGAACAGTAGTCATGGCTGGAAAATAGTTTTTAAATGGCTTCCTACATTTCTGTGTTTCCTTTGGTGTCATTTAAGCACCTCACTAGATATGTTTCCATCCAACTGTCATGTGAATGTTTAGCAAACTTTTACAATTTTCTAAAAGGAAATTAGGAATTATCATCTACTGGTTTGGAGCAAACCAACCGGGATATGCAAACTGTGATTATGTCCAATGTTGACACTACACGTGGTAGTGGCACAATGATAGCAGCCAACAAGATAAACGTTGGCTACATCACCCCTTCTACTGAAGAGTGTTGTCAACATAGTCTACTTAAAGATCAAAGAACAAGTGGACTTTTGAGTTTCCAGTCAAATGGAGACCAGTCTGGAATGATCAAGCTGAAAGTTGGGCAAATTTAAAAAAAAAATTTACCCCTCCAGGGGGCCTTTTGTGGGCTCTTGTGTCCCTTATATGACAGTAGGCTGGCAGGAAACGGGGAAGGAGAGGGGGGAAGACATGCGGCAAATATCGTCGGGTCCGGGAGTCGAACCCGCGACGGCCGCGTCGATGGCTCAAGGCCTCCAAATATGGATCGCGCTAACCACTACGCCACCACGGCACGCCCAGGCAAATTTAATTTTAACCTGACATTAAAAAACATCCTAAGAAAGAGGTAAGAGGTCTCTGTGCCTTTTCGATGCCAGTTTAAAAAGGTTTTACTTTTCTTACAGGCATATTGGTTAAGCTGCTGTGTACCTTTGAGTACATAGGGAGGTACAGCTAATAGTGAACTGTTGGGCATGGCTTACCCTCAGATAATGACTCATACCTCCCAAGTCTATCACTGTGTCCCATGACATCCACCCCTAATGAAGGGCTTTCCTGTTCACTCACACAACCCCAGCTGACCGTCCTAAAGTCCTCCTGTATCTCCTTTACTTCTAAAGTCAGGCTTTTCTCTTTCTGACCACACACACAAAGCACACACAGGCCTCATTTTCCCGACTATGCTCTGCCAAGCGACGTGAACTAGTTAGAAACTGCATTACCACTGAAACACTGAGAAACAGCAAGGGCTCTCTACGTTCTGAAGATCCCAAGTGGGAATTGCACTTATTTGTTTTCAGGGATGAAGAAGACTGACAAATGAACCCCCGTGGGAGGGAAGCTGGCGGATACTACTCCTTTCTTCTCCGCTCTGCGCGGCCCTGGAGTGTTCATTATGACCAGAATAGACACCTTCTTTTTAGCGTGTTAGCACATTCTCAAAACAAGCCGTGGACCTCAGGGACGCCGGGGTGCAGTGGGAGAGTTGGGAATTCCTCTTCTCCCCCGTCTGCCGCGGTGAAGTTGTTTGCCGGCAGCAGTCTCTCTTGACCGATAATAACATTTGTAAGTGGAGAAGATTGACGTGGATTAGGGAGACTGCTGCTGGGCTTACTTGGTTGCTCATGCACATGAGGGCCGAGTGGATAGTTTCGTGCTGAGATGGTGCACATGACAGGAAAGAAAAAAGACTCTGGGTAACTTTGAAGCTCAGGATGTGCATTTTGAACAGTTGCTTGTACAACTAACCATGTCTGGTGCAAGAGTCAGTGCGTCCTGATTCTGATCTATCAACAATGGCCTTCTCTAACCGTTACAATCAAAACAACTTTCTTTGAGCTTTACATCATGTTATGTTATTTCCTCATAATTGACTTGATTCTTTCATGTGTGTTTGAGAAATCCTTTAATTGTTTCAACCGCCTGGGTGCACCTAGCGCTGCCTTTGAGATGAAGCTCCTCCTCTGAGCTGCAGTATCCAAACTTTCCAGCTTCTGCCTCACAGATTAGCCCTCAATGCAACTCCTGCAGTCTGCTCCTTCAGACTAGCCAGCAGCAATTAGCAAACACCTGGTAGAACTGTGCATCTGCTGAGCTCATCATACGAGCTAAAACATTGCTAAAGGGTTAACAGAGGAGCAGTGTTGTGATGACTTCCTAAAAGCAGCTTCAGAGAGAACATCGGTTTTTAAACAGACCAATTTTGAGCTGTTAATTTACAAAATCAAAGTCATATTTGATATATATAGCATTTTTATAATGACTGAAGGTGATATAATTACTTGATTGTGCTCTAAAATGGCACCATGTGTCAGGAAAATACAATATTGCCCTTTTTAAATTACATCACCACCTGTACATGGAGCTGTGAGTCCTTGCTGTGCGTTTCTTTGCTAATGACGGAGCCCGCTCCCGGTGGAGTTGGGCTGGTGGGAGAGGTTTGTCAGGGAGATGGAAGCCCCCAGTGACAGCTGGCTGCTGTCTCCACCCAGGGGACCTGGGGCCCGTATACACCTTTTTGGCAGGTAAAGGATTTAGTTGGCTTCAGGAAGTGGTGGGGGAGGAGCCCCTTGCCAGAACCCCATGAGACCCCAGGAGCGTTAATTACAGTTTATGTATGCGCTGTCATCCCCCATGAGCCTCTCTGCCTCTAGAGCTGACTGCTGATGTCTGAGCACTTTGTTCTGTTGGATGAGGTCCCTGCAGAGGAATACCCTGGATGGAGCTTATTATCTATTGTTCTGTGTGGTTTCAACAGCACAGCCGTTATTAGTCTTTCGCTGGATTAATTTGCATGTTGGTGCTTTTAATAGCATGTTTGTTGCAATTATTGACATTTTATCAAACAAAATCTCACCAGACTGACTAGAATCTTCATACATAATCAGTTACTTCATACTCCGTGTTTTTAACCTAACCTTAACT